>NC_039367.1:140577610-141777610 GCF_003573695.1 Papaver somniferum
AAAAAAAAAAAAAAAAAAGAATACCGGAAGCAAAGATGATAGAGATCAAATTCATACCTGGTTGAGAACTTCTCATTTGTGTATTTGTTAACAAATTAATAAAATAGTGAGTCAACATAACAAAATACACGATGAGATAGAAAGAGATTGAAAGAGAACAAGAAAAGAGAAAGAAGTAAGACAGAAAGAGATGGAATGGGGCAGTAAAGATTAAAATAGGGTTAGCTCATATTAAAAGTGAATGGTTAAATTATATAGTACTCAAATTCGATCAGCATTAAATACGTCTTGTTCTTCGCCAAAAAAGAAAATTCAGGATCCTAATTAAGTATTTTTCAAATTATATCACCAAAATAAAATCAGGATTAAAAGTTATACTAAATAAATTAGATTCTATAACATTCCCTTTCTTTTTCAACTCCATCTTCGATGGTAAATTTAATACCTAATGTTGTAGGCTAATTAACCCACGAAATTTTGCAGCATGCCCGGGAGACTGAGAAGAAGAAGCTCAAATGAAAAAGACATTTTTTTTCTTCCAATCAAGGAATTTAGTTTTAGGATGTGGTTGAGGGGAAGTTGTTCTTCTTAGGTCTTGCAAATCATTTGGAGAATTATTTGGGGGGGGCTTCATCACCGATTCTTTGTCTGACCATCTATACCTGCGAATCAAGCCTGTGAAGTTTGAGAAGTTTTCTTACAAAAATAGTATACACCAGACTGCCAGCAATAGCAGTTTTAAGAACAAAATCGACAAAAGAGGACACAATCCAATTAAGGGAACCAAATCAATAATGCAAAACCTAAAAGATCAAAAAAGGCAAAGCTATTCTTACATAAATAAGTTATAACTACTACCACAATGTTCAAGATCGTACTAATAATAGTAAATGCAAGACAATCATGAATCTTCGTGCTTAGTACTCATTATTCCATATCTACACTGGGGAGTTGATATGAGTAATAATCAAACATAACACAAAAATGTAAGAGAGGAAGGATATATTTACGACCTCAGTAGAAGTAGAAAGGCTCAAACTGAGTAAATAATAATTCGCAAATAAACCTCTCTCCCTGTAAAGTCAAATTATATCCACCTACATTAAAAGGCATCTACCAAGAAAGGCTCAAACTGAGTAAAAAATGATTCGCTGATATACCTCCCTCCGGGTAAATTCAAGTTCTATCCACCTACACTAAAAGGCATATACCAAGATGTTCATAGTTAAGTAGAGAAGCCACCAAAACCTAAGGGTCGTGACTCCCTCCGCTAATGTAACTTTAGTAGAAAAAACCTTATCACATAGTGATAAAACTGTGATATGCAAGACTGCATGTGATATCAACATTAACAACATTATTAAAAAGCATATAACAACAGACATTAGATTTACCGTATCATTCCTATTTTTCTGAATTAAAATTGAAACATGTAAAAAAATCATAAGGAAATAAACAAAAGTGAAATTCAAATTACTTCTCTATTCTTCTCCTCCATTATCTCATCGAATTCTTAACTTCGATTCCACAACCCCCTTTCACTCCTCAACACCATGTTCTCATATTTAACCTTAGCTCTGTTAGCAACCGACGAACACTTCAAACCTTTAGCCACTGCTGTTTTTTTAAATCAACAGCAAATAAAAAAAAATCCTCCATAACAGAAACAAATCAACAATCAGAATTTCTTAACAAATAGAACCCACATTTTGATACAAAGATCGTCACTTATGTAAAATCAATCAATAATGTAGTTAGTTTATCAAAAATATAATAAAATAAATATATATTTCTTTGACGAATGGGGCTATGATTGGACCTTCACAATTCGGAAAATAATCAATGTAGACATACGCATCCTAGAAAAGAGAAGTTTGTAAGAATGCAACCACACATAAATAGTTGAGTATTCAAAAGTATGTGATATCTGATATCAGATAGCCCATTGGCACAATATCTAGACATGAGAAAGTAAGTTCTCTTTGCTGGATGATATTTGGAAGAGTAAACTCCAATATTTTGGTTTTCCACGAATACAACTCTGACTATTATATTATTGTAAAAATTAGGTTACCTGGTTCCTCAACTGGTGTCCATGATGTAGTTGCAGGAAATCCTACACTACACCCCTCATATGATTTCATTGTTAATCAACTCATTTTTAGATTTACACTCTTAATTTTATTGACCAATCTTTGAATGTTCTTAAAAGAAAAGATAAAGAAATCAAGAATGATCTCTGCTCTCAATTTTCTCTCTCCTATTTACTTATTTCTTACTCAAAAAAGATCTCTCTCTTCTTTACCACTCGAACGACTATTTATAAGGAAATACATAGTGGATGACAGCTAATCTGTCCTTTATTTTCGGATATGGTCTGCGATATTCTCGCAACCTTACAAATGTTAATTTCGCAAACTCTCTAATCTTCGCAGGACTATCACATCTTTCTCATGATCTTAAATGACGTCATTTATTTTATCATTTCTGAAATTGTTATGCGACGCTGTTATGCTGTGTCATTGATAATTTCGCTGAAACATTATCATTGCGAGATTCTGATCCTACATCTTGCCTCTTCTCATATATTCTCTGCAAAGTAGAGAATGATGTGAGAAATGCCGCAGCTGCTCATCTTTTCATATTCTGCATTTATCACACGTATTCTTTCGTGTATTTGTTTCTTGACACGTCTTCTGTAACCGCTACTTTTCAACTGCTCGCGTCTCTTCGTCTTAATGGTGTTTATTTCTTCGAGTAAAAAAAATCTCCTTTATATACTCATCTTACTCTTCTTTCTATTTTTCTTTTTACTTTCTCTTCTATTTTTATTCTCTCGTCTCTACAATTCTGTTATTTCTTCTGCAAGTTCTGCTGTAACTTTTTCCTCCTTCAATCCTCTTATTTTTTATTCATTCCCATACTCTAGATTCAAACATGGCTCCAAGTGGTCATAGATATGAAAAGAATTTACAAGATGTCCAAAAAGATCTTGCTGATAAAGGTTTCACACTCTCCACCATTCCTTGTGAAAATGCCAAATCAATTCTTTCTGTCAAACTTTTTTCTGATCAGTATTGTGATGATCAATCAATCATAATTTCGCTAGGTCAGGTTCTCGCAGGTCTCCCTATTCCTCTTTATAACCCAGATCTTTCTTTATTTTATTAAATTCTCGCTCACTCGGGATTTTTACGAGCTATCTTCCAACTGAGTGGGGATTGCATCCGTCTGATGCTAGAGTTCGCTAATCGTGGTGCTGGTAGAGGATCTCTTTACTCCAAAGAACTTAGGGATCCTAAATTCGTAAACCTAGAGATAGTTGCTGAGAAATACATAGTACAGAATTTCTTTGAGAACATGAACTTATCTCCATGAAGAAAGAGAATACTCGCTGGGGTATTCGCTTAAAAAGGAAAGATAACATTGATGAAGCTACCCTTCTGATGAAGCTACCCTTCTTCGTTCATTTCCTAATGCCTTGGATAATAATACCCTTCTTGAGCGTCTTAACAATTCCTTAAATAACTTCTCAAATGATAGAATTTCATCTCTTTCTCTAGATGAGCTTAGATCTAAATTTCTCCTCTTAGAAATTGATCATAGATCTAGTTTAGGCTTAGCTAACCGATTTAAGCGTCTCCTTATTGATTCTAAAGAGAAAACCAATGAGTTAAGAACCAAAATTAGCGGTCTTATAGATGATAAGGATCGTATCTCTGATCAAGGTGCCAAGGATTTGGAGAAATTCCAAGAGGCTCTCCTTGAAGTTCAACTTGAACGAGATGAAGCTAACCGCAAGAATATCGAACTCTGGGAAAGAGAAAATCAAATTCGTTCTCGTCTTCTCATAAGTAGTGAGGATGAATTTGTTTGGGCTGCGACAATTTTAGTTGATGCTAGAAAAGATTTAGGCGTAAATGTTAGTCTCCAAGCTGAACATACAGCCTTGATTAGAGATATGGTTTCTGACAGAGAAGGTTGCTAACTGCTCTTTTTTACTAATCATTTGCTTCTTATGAATTCTCATCAAGTTAATAATTGATTGTCTTTTGTTCGCAGATTTTGAAAATAAATATCGTGAAAAGATTGAAGAACTTGAAGCTGAAAAGGAGGAACTCGTAAAGAATCTTTCTTCTCGCAACGACAAGTATTCTAGATTAAAGAATCAAATCAAGATCACTGTTGCGAATTTTAAGAATGATGCTATGCATTTTCGCAATCAAACCATCCAAATGGTTTGTAACGATCATAATATCCCACATTCTGATTATCCTTGTCTTTTAGAAGAAATCCCACAGAATACTCCCAGTTTGATTATTTCTGATAGCGAAGCTGACGATGAAGAATCTGATAGTGATGGAAGTTCTGATGGTGATGAAGATTCTGACGCAGAAGGAAACAAGTCTGATGAAGATAATGAAGTATTAACTAAGAAAGAGTCTTTACTTCTTTATTTGATTCTTTGTTATAGTTGTACATTTATTTATTCTTTCTGTATATTTGTGTTTCTTTCGTTTTGACCTGCATTAATTAAAACAATTATTCTTTGCAATACAGTTAATCAATATAATCATTAATTCTTGAATCTTGAATCTTTGAGTAAATCTCTCATATGGAGACAAATAAGATTTTCTAATTTCATACATTCCCATACTTGCCTCTGCTATTTGAATCCAAATGAGAGATTTCATAAAAAATTTCTTATTATATAACTTCGCAATCTTATGCGAAGTGATTTTTTTTTTCTTTTCAAAATCTCATTCATGTGTGGTCTTATTTTGCCTTCCTAATTAAAGGTCTTATTATGCCACCTCATGTCATTGCGACAAAATCGCAAGATGTCCTTGCACTTTCATGGAAAAACCCATTGATCTTGCCTTAACTTTTTGTTTTGTATTATGGCCTCTTCAGAAATGTTGCGACAATATGACAGGCCTAAATATTCTTGAGAAAATGAAGCCCCATGACATTGCCGTCTTGCGACGAAATCACAGGACGTCTTCGTACTTTCATGCGAAAACCCATTGATCTCGTCTTATCCTTTTCTTTTGTATTATTGCCTCTTCAGGATTGTTGCACAAATATGACAAGCCTTAATATCCTTCCGAATAAAAATCCTCATGACATTTGCGTCTTAAGACACTTATCCGCTCCCTAATGGAGGGTGTCGCCCTTATCTCCCCCTGGTTTCCCCTTCAAGGAGGCGTACTTCTACCATACAAGGTTAGCTCCTCCCATCCAGTCTTAACAACAACCAGTTGTTTTCCCAGCCTCTTATCCCTTTTACCTATAGGGTTTATGGTTAAGAGACTGCACCCTAAGTGGGGTTTTCTTCAGGCTGAGTGCATTATAAGCCAAGACTTGTCAAGAATGGCAAAGTACGCTTCAAACGTCTCTGGCACTCTTGACTCAACCGTGTACCTCGGCGCCTTGATTATATTTGCACTCCTTGGGAGAGTCCATATTACCTTAGTCGTGCAACCTAAGTTATATGCTTAAGTTGAGAATCCAAGGTGCCTCTCCCAGATGGGCTTCATTGACCCCAAATCTCCATGACTCAGGTTCCGGTGGAGGTGTAGCATTTCCCTGAGTCATGCAATAGGTACCCCCCTTATATGACGTACTTTAGATCTTACATTTGTCTCTTGCGAAATTGTATTCGTGAACTATGGTGTACGCCATAAAGGTTTGCCTCTTTCTCTTTCGTCATTTTTCTCTGATTATTTTATGTAAAATTCATTATCTCTGCGAGAGTCTCGCAAATCATCATATTGTATCTGAATTTCGTAATCTCAATTTTACCATTCAATCAAATGTATTTTTGAGAATTTTTCTTATTGCGAGAGTATGGCAACAACTTAATCATTCATACATTTCTTGTTTTTATTACCTTTGTCATCCTCTGCTTCTTTATTATTTTCTGCTACTGCTTTTTTAGTAGTGGTATGTGCATTATTTTTATTCTGAGGTAGCATTAATTTCGCAACATCTCTTCTCCTTTCCTTTCGATTGTATCCACCATAAACCTCTCACTTCTTTGTGTATCTTTGATTTTGTGTCGCCAATTTTCCTTCTTATTTTCTCTTCCTTCACAAGATTCTATCTCAGTTTCGTAACACCTCTTTCCTTCAACCCAATCTCCCTTTATGATTCATACACCACTGGGGTGAGGGAATTTGATGCACTGGTGAAAAGTTGAAGCTACACCTAGAATCCCATGTAGCCAAGGTCGACCAATTAACGCATTTTAGGGTGATTCTACATCAACGACACAGAATAATATTTCAGAAGATATTCCCTTCAATGGAGTTCGCATAGTAACCTCCCCTTTAGGCTTGTTAGCAGTACCATTAAAACCATATATCTTATATGTTGATGGTATAAGATCATCATCTCTTCCACCCATGGTTTTATAAGTATGATAAAATAAGATGTTCACAGAGCTTCCAGTATCAATTAGAATTCTATTGATTTCCCATGAATCTTCAGCTTCATCATCCTCATCTTCTTTCGGTTTTGTATTAATTTCTAATTTCACCACCAATGGATTGTCATGCACCTCTTCTCCTTCGGGAATTTCTTCTTCTTTAAAAGAAATGATCTGTTTCTGCCATTCCTCTAGTGGCTAGATTTTCGCAATACTCATAATTTCTCTTCCATCATTATCTCTTGCGAACACTCTACTCAAAACATTATCATGAAAATATTTAATTGTCTTATATGAATGTACGATAGAGTGACATAATAGATTTTTTTATTTTGCACCAACTTCTATGAAGACTGTTTCTTTCTTTTTCATCGTATTCATTTTGTGATGTTCTGGTGGTGGTGGCAGTGGTTGAGATTGTGGATGCCCTACAAGAAAGTCGTTTAGTTTTCCTTGATCTATCATTCTCAAAATAATTCTTTTTACATTTCTGCAATCATTTGTAGTATGTCCATGAAAATGATGATAAGAACAAAACTCATGACTTCTGTGGTTTGGAGGTGGTTCCGTTCCCATGTTCCATGGTGTTGGTATATTCTCCATCAAGATTATAGCTTCCCATATCTTCTCCACACTTGCATTTAGAGGTGGCTTCTTGATTTCTTCCTGTAGGATCAGAATCTCGCAACAATTATGTCTCAACGAAATTATCAATGGTACAGCACAATGGCGTCGCAAAATAGTTTTAGAAATGATAGAATAAATGACGTCATTTAAAGTCATGAGAAAGATGTGACAGTCTTGTGAAAATTAGAGAGCTTGCGAAATTAACATTTGTAAGGTTGCGAGAATATCACAAACTATATCCGAAAATAAAGGACAGATTAGCTGTCATTCACTATATATTTCCCTATAAATAGTCATTCGAGTTGTAAAGAGAGGGGGAGATCTTTTTTGAGTAAGAAACAAGTAAATAGGAGAGAGAAAATTCAGAGCAGAGATTATTCTTGACTTCTTTATCTTTCTTGTAAGAACATTCAAAAATTAATCAATAAAATTAAGAGTGAAAACCTAAAAATGAGCTGATCATCCATGAAATCATATGAGTGGTGTAGTGTAGGATTTCCTGCAACTACATAATGGCGCTAGAAACAGGGATTGAGTTGAAGATTATTCTAGAAAAAGCTAAAGATTGATATTGAGATTCGTGAAAATTTAAAGAAATGGCTAGAAGAAGAAATATATCCGAATAACCAACTACTATTAGAAGAAGCAAAAGAATTGCTGGAAGAGAAAGAAATGAAATGGGAGAATCTACTAGAATGAGAAATGATAGAGAAAATCAAATTCAACCGCCAATTCAACAAACACTAGTTCAAGAGAGGAATACAGATTATGACAGGGTGAGTATACACACTTGGCGATCAAATTCAGCAGAAGAAATAGAAGAAGAGCAACAAAACAGAAATTACAGACAGGTAGAGAGAAATCAAGAAGTAGATGAAAGAATAATTCATGGAGGTGAGGAAATTGGAGCGTAGGAATCATTGACACGAAGAATACATGAAGAAAGAAAAGTTGAAGCAGAAGAACGTGCAAATTTAACAAGGCAAAATCATGAATTAAGGATGGAGAATATAAGACTACATAATAGAATATCGAGAAGTATTACAAAATCATATTCAAGATCGACTAGAAGAGAAATGAGGCGAAATTCACCCACAATCAACGCTGGAAATAATATTCAAGAAGAAATATCAAATCCTAATGAAGAAAATCCCGAAAATAGAGAAATAACTGATGATCGTTACATTCCACAAAATGAAACTTTTGATGATAGGCAAATTGGAGGAAATCAAGAGAACGGACAAAATCGGAGACAAAATAACCAAGATGGCGAAGGAAATCAAGAGGAAGGAAGAAGAATTTTACATGTGAGAAAAACTCAAACAAATCATCAGACAATTGAAGAAGAAATTCAAAGACATTGTGCTGAACAAGCACGTTTAATCTGCGAACGTGAAAGATTGAGAGCGGAAATGGAAGAACAAGAACTTCAGGAGACAATTCGCCAGAAAAATCATGACAATCGAGAAAGAAGGCATACACAAAACCGGAATAATGATAATCTCAATGAGGAGTATGATAAAATAAAGATAATGGCTGAAAGACAGCGAATTGAATTTATAAGAAATGAACAAAATAATGGAGGGGAAAATGAAAGGCATCATCATTTGTGAATTCAAGATATATATGAGGAAGAGAATCACAGAAGAAGGCGAGATGAGGATAATAAAGAAGAGATGCACAATTTCACAAGAGAAGATAGACGTGAACGTATAAGAAGAGAAGCAAAATTAAAGAGACCAATGGATCAAGATTCAGGTGTAAATAAACAAATCTTGAAAGAATTAGAAGAAATGATAGGAATACTAAATAACAGAGGAGAAGTAGGTAGAAGACAATTGGATGAAGCAATAGAAGAAGCTGCGAAAACTCCATTTACAAGGGAAGTACAATTAGGAGGAATACCACCAAAATGCAATTTTCCTGCATTGACCAGCATTTTCGATGGAATAACTTGTGCAATTCAACACATTAAAGCTTATGTGAGGTGCATGTTACAATGAGAAAATCATAATACGGCATCATGATTTTCCCATTGTAACATGCACCTCACATAGGCTTTAATGTGTTGAATTGCACAAGTTGTTCCATCAAAATTGCTGGTAATGCGGGCAAATTGCATTTCGGTGGTATTCCTCCTAATTGTACTTCCATTGTAAATGGAGTTTTCGCAGCTTCTTCTATTGCTTCACCCAATTGTCTTCTACCTACTTCTCCTCTATTATTTAGCATTTCTCTCATTTCTTCTAAATCTTTCAAGATTTGTTTATTTACACCTGAATCTTGATCCATTGGTCTCTTTAATTTCGCCTCTCTTTTTTTGCGTTCATGTCTATTTTCTCTCGCGAAATTTTGCATTTCTTCTTAATTATCCTCATCTCATCTTCTTCTGCGATTCTCTTCCACATCTCTATCTTGAATTCGCATATGATGATGCCTTTCATTTTCCCCTCCATGATTTTGTTCATTTCTTATCAATTCAACTCGTTGTCTTTCAGCCATCCTCTTTACTCTATCATACTCTTCATTGAGATTACCGTCATTCCGGTTTTGTGTACGTCTTCTTTCTCGATTGTCATGATTGTTCTGGTGAATTGTCTCCTGAAGCTCTTGTTCTTCCATTTCCGCTCTCAATCTTTCACGTTCGCAGATTAAACGTGCTTGTTCAGCATAATGTCTTTCAATTTCTTCTTCAATTGTCTGTTGATTTCTTTGAGTTTCTCTCACATGTAAAATTCTTCTTCCTTCCTCTCGATTTCCTTCGCCATCTTGGTCATTTCGTCCCTGATGTTGTTCGTTCTCTTGATTTCCACCATTTTGCCCATCATCAAAAGTTTCATTTTGTGGAACGTAACGATCATCAGCTCTTTCTCTATTTTGCGATATTCTTCATTAGGATTTGATATTTCTTCTTAAATATTGTTTCCAGCATTGATTGTGGGTGAGTTTCGCCTCATTTCTTTTCTAGTCGATCTTGAATATGATTTTGTAATACTTCTCGATCTTCTATTTTCTAGTCTTATATTCTCCATCCTTAATTCGTGATTTTTCCTTGTTAAATTTGCACGTTCTTCTGCCTCAGCTCTTTTTTCTTCATGTATTCTTCGTCTCAACGTTTCTAATGCTCTAATTTCCTCATCTCCATGAATTATTCCTTCATCTACTTCTTGATTTCTATCTTCCTGTCTATAATTTCCGTTTTGTTGCTCTTCTTCTACTTCTTCTGCCGAATTTGATTGCCAAGTGTGTATGCTCACCCTATCATAATCTATATTCCTCCCTTGAACTAGTGTTTGTTGATTTGGTGGTTGAATTTTATTTTCTCTATTACTTCTCATACTAGTAGATTCTCCCATTTCACTTCTTTCTCTTCCAGCAATTTTGTTGCTTCTTCTAACAGTAGTCGGTTGTTCGTATGTATTTCTTCTTCTAGCCATTTCTTCAATGTTAACAGTATTGCAAGAAATTATGGAAAATTCTTAATCAATCACTCTAATTTTTAACAAATCTCAATATCAATCTTCAGCTTTTTCTAAAATAATCTTCAACACGTCCCTGTTTCTAGCGCCATTATGTAGTTGCAGGAAATCCTACACTACACCCCTCATATGATTTCATTGTTAATCAACTCATTTTTTGGTTTACACTCTTAATTTTATTGACCAATATTTGAATGTTCTTACAAGAAAAGATAAAGAAATCAAGAATGATCTCTTCTCTCAATTTTCTCTCTCCTATTTACTTGTTTCTTACTCAAAAAAGATCTCTCTCTTCTTTACCACTCGAACGACTATTTATAAGGAAATACATAGTGGATGACAGCTAATCTGTCCTTTATTTTTGGATATGGTCTGCGACATTCTCGCAACCTTACAAATGTTAGTTTCGCAAACTCTCTAATCTTCGCAGGACTATCACATCTTTCTCGTGATCTTAGATGACGCCATTTATTTTATCATTTCTGAAATTGTTCTGCGACGCTGTTATGCTGTGTCATTGATAATTTCACTGAAACATTGTGATTGCGAGATTCTAATCCTACACATAGTTTGAGAAGATTTTCTCTGAACGGGAGAAAATACTAAGTTCATGCAAGTTCCATTTTCTATGGGTTTATCATTGATAAATAACTATTGTAGCCTACAAAATAAAATTGAAAAACATAGCTGTCTAAACTCCCAAGCGAATCTAAAGAAACCATGCATAAATTATATGAAAGTCTAACCTGATCCCAGCTGCCTCACAAACAAATAAGAAAAATCCCGAATGAGTGAACCAATTCAGAATATACCTTTTCTCTTCCAATGGTAAGGCTGGTTTGTACATCTCCCACCAACTTGAGAGATTTAGCCGATGGTGGCATGACCTTCATAGCCCACCTTGTAAAGCCTCTTTAGATTTAGATAGAGATAAATAAGATTTAACCAAACCTGATAATCATACGCTTTCATTGTAAGAAAATCCTACAATGAAAAACTAATTGAACATAACCTATCATGTACATATTAATCTCGCCATTAAACTACTTGAATTGTGTAAATTAAACACTATATTGAAAATCCCCCAGTTTTACCCACAAATATAAGAAACCTTAGGTTTCAATTTCTGAATTTTTTATAACAATTACTTAATATTACCCAAATCACTTCTTACCTAGGAAATACCTTCAATTTCAATTGGAATCAACACAAAGTAGATGAAGATGTTGCAAGGACTTGCTCAGGTAGGTGAAAAGATGATGTTATGTTTCAGCGTATCAGTGCTACTGGTCGAAAAGGAAAGATGAAGGTGTAGATTCTGGTGATAGTGGTGGTGGTGGATATTGTAGTGAATGAAAACATGTTCCAAAGGATAATTGAATATGTGGAAGAAGAAATCAACAATTAGATATACCAAATATACAATGAAAAAATCGAATTAAGCTCACCCTAGGATTTTTATTGATCAAATAAAAAGCTTACCCTGGTAAAACCCTAGATTTCATGAATAACTTCTACTTCAAATTATAAGATCTTCAACCTAAAATAGTATTCCAAAAACAATTACAAATACTTTCTATTGATTACATCTCTTAATTCAAATAGGCTGGGTTTGATTAGGTTTGCCTGAGGTTTCAGAAGAGAGAGTGCAAAAAAGGGCAAGGTGGTGTACAAAGAAGTACGTTTTTTTTTTGTTTTTTTTTTGATTGCCTTGACGACCCCTTTTCATCGGGTTAGGAAAATTGAGTCTTTTCCTAACCGTCGAATCAAAAACACCATCTGGAGCTTCTCGATCGCTGGATCTTGGTACCCATTAGATCTTGTCCATTCTATGACTCTTTAATCAAGGAGTCAAAGTGCATGTCTTTTTATAACAATGATGTAACCTCAGTATCCTTTGTATGCTTGAAATCTCAATTCCTTCGATTTGTGTTTTATAATATTCTAAGACTTTTTCTATGTTCCTCACAACCTCCTTAGCCAATTCACTTCTGTTCAGTCTCCTCAGATTAGTCACGTCATATCTACCTCTTCAGCTCATTCTCCTCAGATAAACCTCTTCATTTCAATTTCCTCAGATCAGACTCTTCATCTCTATATTTTCATCTCCCATGGCATCATAACTATGGAATCATAGAGGAAGCCGTAAACTACCACCATCACCGAAACTAGCACCTTGGATTGTCTACCAACATGGAAAAGATCGTAATTTTCAAACTTCTAATAATTTGTGTGAACCTTTGAGTAATAAATTTCGCAACAAAAATAAAATAAAATAAAATCATACAAGAGCTGAGTAATAGAAGTTTTTGGCAAAAAAATTCTAATCGAGGATGGTTAGTCGTTGTTTGTGATGATGATACTGAAACAAAAGAAAATTATGGAAATTGTTACCTATGGAATCCTGGTTCACCAGAGACTATCATGTTACCTAATATACTTTGAAGTCTATATCAAGATTTCTTCTTTGGTTCAAATTATGTCTGGGATTGTGTTTTAAGTTTTGGTGGTACTGGGGATGGGGTTGATGATGCTACAACGTTGCAGTCCAAGTCAGTGTACAGCCAGAATGGAGCGACACTGCGTAGACTGTCAAGTGCCAAGAATGGCATAACCCCGCAGGGACAATGAAGTGCAAGAGAAGCACTACATTGTAAAGACATTTTACTAAGGAATGAATCTATTTACCGACACAATGAAGCTTCATTAAAGCAAAGGAAAGACTAGGCCAAAGTTGCAAGATGCAACATGCAACATGCGAGTTGGCATGTTGGCATGTCCTTGGAATTGAGTTATCCCAAACTCAAGGATGATGCAAGCATGGAGAATAGACTAAGAAGGAGTATATGCATTAGTTCAAGGCCAGGACAAAGCTTGAACAAGTAAAAACAAGTTGTTAATGCAAGAGTGGCATCGCCATTGTCATGCGAGTTGGAAAAGTGAAGCATATGACGCCATGAATAACTAGAGTGAGTTTAAGGAGTTGGCATTGATAATGGTAGCATAAGAATGTTACGTGAATGATCTTAGAGCAAGAATTTGGCAGTGCCAAGGTGGATGGGATTAGATTAAGGACAAAGTCCGGTGTGGCGCAAAGTGTAGTGCAACACAGCTCAAGTGACGGTTATGGGTTGGTGAGAGCTTCACAAGCATGCCAAACACGCGAGACAAAGAGAGAACGGTTGTAAAGGGAGTTTATGACCGTGGGAGAAGGTTGCCATCTGCAAAAAGACAGGTGTTGGATGATTGGTGCGAGTTGGAGAAGAACTGGCAAGTTAGCATAGTTATTGGCGGTTATGCAACTGCTCCATGGGACAGATGGCTGTTCCTGGCGTGTACATCATTTGTGCACGGTTTTGGCAAGTAAAGATGATGTATAAGTACTCCTAAGGAAGGGTAAATTCGGAAGGATAGCACATGAGAGTGTGAGACTCAAATTGAGAGTGATTTTGTAAGGTTAAGGCTTGGTTCAAGGTGAACAAGTCTGTGCAAGTCCCTAAGTGGGAAACTTTTGTATATCTTCCCTTTGATGCAATAAATGAGATGATTGTGCCATGTTCTAAGTGTTATTAGTTGGCTGATTGTTGTTACCAAAGTATGACATGAATTGAATGCATTATGGGGTACATTTGAGAATTTTAAGTAAAGAGAAAGAAGAGTAAAGGCTTCCGCTAGTGAACTGAAGAGTTGGTTGTTTGCATTGGTGCAAACTTATGAGGCTTAATTGCAGGTGTGCGAAGTTTTATTTGCAGAACCACTGTGCTGCCGGGTTACACTTTCATAGAAAATATCTGGGATATTTGAAGGTGTGATAGTTCGGGCATCAGAGATTTGTTTGATACACAGTTCAAGTGTATTTATTGGATAATACGCTGATATTTCTTTCTCTTTGAAGTTATTTTCCTGTGAGCAAGTAAGTTGTTGCATCGTATCCAGAAAGTTTTCATTAGAAATGGGTTCTAATGGCATGGTGATTAATGAAGAACTACCGGGTTCATTTGGTCAACTAGAGGATTACGGTGATCTTGGAAATATGACCATTGACATTGGTGCAGAAGGCCTTGATATTCCTCTTATTTCTGAAGATAGTGGCAGACTAGATTTACTTGAAGGAAGAACGTCAGATTGGTTTAAAGAGTTTGACGAGAGGGAAGGTGCAGTCGAAGACAAGGTATCCGATGCAACCCTGTTGAATTGCGATACCAATGCTGAAGTGATTGAATTGAAGGAGAAATTCAGTGACACAAAGAGCATACTAACAAGTCATGCGATGCAAATGTCAGACGAGATGGAAAATATTCGCAAGTTAATCAGTGATGGCAAGTTTGCAGGGGCAAAGGTGCATGGAGAAAGAGATGATCTTATCTCCAAGCCAAGAGTTTACGCTAGTTCCAGAAATGCTAGAGAAATTGACAATTTATTATATGACGTTGAGGCATACTTTGAGTCGAATGGAACTTGGGAAGGACAAAAGGTAACTCTCGCAGGCAATTACCTTGGTGGTGATGCAAAGGTTAGGTGGAGAACTATGATTCAAGAAGATGAAGCTGCTGGTTATACCAATCCTATGTCATGGAATGACATGAAAGATTGACTGAGATGTCAGTTCTGGCCAAGCAATGGTGCTTGGTAAGAAAGAGAAAGTTTTCGTAGGCTACAAATCACGGGTACACCACATGCCTATGTTGAGAACTTCCTCGCATTGGTGCAAGAAGTACGTGGCATGAGTGAAGATGATCAAATGTTCCATTTTCTGAGTGGCGCGAGTTCGCAGGTTGTTGTTGAACTCAAGAGGTGCAAAACTCAGAATATCCAGATGGATATTCAAGCGACAAGAGAGCTTTCCAGTTGCACAACAAATGAAGATGTGAAAAGTTGCGAAGGTAAGGCCAATGTAAAGGAAAAATCTGTTGGCAGCATGCGTAAGAATGAACCAAAGGAAGATGAATTATTCCCTTCAGCCCGGAAGTATAGGGGATGTTTCATTTGCAAAGGTTTGCATTTCTTAAGAGTTGTCCACTCGAGGCGCAACTCAATACATCATTTGGGAATGACTATAGGAGTCATTCTAGCAAGACTCGTGAAGGACGAAGTGAAGGCTCAAGGAAAAGGCCACGCAGCGAAGTTGTTGCACACTTCGACAAAGGTAGAAACTAATCTAAAAACAAGAAGGTGTGTTGATATCTCCTTTGGAAACACCTAGTGCAGAAAATAAGGCATTTTATGATCTTATTTGGCATAGATTTAGTTTGTTGGTTGTTGCAAACTCAGTGTATAGAGTTTGGTTGTACATACTTTTATTTTAGTCTTCAAGTTTGTATATAATTTGCTTTAGTGTAAGCAAGTTTCTTTGTTAATGAAGTTTTAGCTTTCCAAAAGTGATCGGTGGATCAATCATGTAATGGTACATGATCTTGTCATGTAAGAGCATTAATGGATGAAGGTGTTTTCGTTTATAAAGTCTTGCCTCTTTATTTACGATGTAAAGCTAGTTCATGGAGAGATGTTGCAAGTAGCATACTTATCCTAACGTATGCAGTGGCAAGATAAGTTGAAAGCTAATAAGCAAAGCATAGGAAAAGGGTCCTAGTTGATGTAGAAATGATGTTGCTATTTTGGGATTGCAATATGGAACGATGGCAGATGGGCGGCGACAATGCAAGCAAGTTAGAAAACATTTCATCAACAAGCATGAGTTGGGTAGAACTCATGGCCTAATAGAAATATTCACACGCTTTCCAGGAACACATACAATGCAGTTCAAAGAAATAGTTGGAGACTTATTGGCTTTGAAGACGATGCATATGGGCAGCTAAAAGGTTAGCTTATGTTATGTCCCAGAGAGAGTTAGTCACAGTTGCGGAGATGGGCTGTGCGACTCAATAGTTTTGCTTTAGTGGGTTAAGCAAAGTAAACTTGCAAGTTCAGTTAGGATATGCAACATGGCATAAGTATAAAGAGTATATACTTAGTGGAAAAATCCAGAGAAATTAGTTCTTGGATGTCGTTGGCACGAACATAATTTGTCAAGGCATGAAGTGGCAGATTCGGGTATTCTGTCCGTGAGAAACCCCTATGCACTTTGTGACATGTTTAATGAAGAGGCATGTAAGACAACAGTCCAAAGGCGGGTTTCCAGCAAAGCTGATTGAAAATGAATCCAAGTCGTTTTTAAGTCCTTGTCATGTTGGATATGATGAAAAACGCAAAGTCGGGAGGTGAAAGACTATGGAAATGATCTTGGTGATCAAGTTCAGAAGAATCATTTTGTGCGTACACTTAGGCATAAATGATTCGAGGAGAAATTCAGGACAAATTTGGAGGAATTGGCTAAAGAAGAATTTCAGGTTGCATTTGGGTATTGATGCATGATTTGAGTAGCAGTTGAAGCGTAGTGCACAACGCTAATATGTAACTCAAGTATATGAGATCAATGGAAAATGAGTAAAGCCAAGTGGTGCTGATGTTAAAGCATGTAAGTTGGCGAAGTCGATTGCAAAGGCCAACAAAGGAATGCTAAATTTCAGAAGAGGTTCTGAAAGTGCATGCGACAAAGGTTAAGATAAGTATAGTGTTTATACTGGGTCGCGTTCAATGAGGGCGTTAAACGGATTAGGTGGGGGAGGTATATGACGGTGCTTAAAATTACGCATAATGATTACGCGTTACAGAGTTGCAGGCTAAGTCAGTGTGCAACCAGAATGGCGCGACACTTCGTAGGTTATCAAGTGCCAAGAATGGCATAACCCCGCAGGGCCAATTAAGTGCAAGATCAGCACTACATTGTAAAGATATTTGGCTACGGAATGAAGTTATTGACCGGCACAATGTAACTTCATTAAGGCAAAGGTAAGACTAGGCCAAAGTTGCAACATACAACATGCAACATGCGAGTTGGAATGTTGGCATGTGGCATGTTGGCATGTCTGTGGAATTGAGTTAGCCCAAACTCAAGGATGATGCAAGCATGGAGAATAGACTAAGAAGGAGTCTATGCATTAGTTCAATGCCATGCCAAAGCTTGAACAAGTGTATACAAGTTGGTAATGCAAGAGTGGCATTGCCATTGTCATGCGAGTTGGCAAAGTGAAGCATATGTCGCAATGAATAACTAGAGTGAGTTTAAGGAATTGGCATTGATGTTGGTAGCATAAGAATGGTACGTGAATGAGCTTAAAGCAAGAATTTGTTAGTTCCAAGGTGGCTGGCATCATATTAAGGCCAAAGTCCATTTTGGCGTAAAGTGTAGTGCAGCACAGCTCAAGTGACGGTTATGGGTTGGCTGAGAGCTTCACAATCATTCCAAACACGTGAGACAAAGAGAGAACAGTTGTAAAGGGAGTTTATAACCGTGGGAGAAGGTTGCCAACTGGAAAAAGACAGGTGTCGGATGATTGGTGCGAGTTGGAGAAGAACTGGCTTGTTAGCGCAGTTATTGGCGGTTATGCAACTGATCCATGGGACAGATGGTTGTTCCTGGCGTGTACATCAGTTGTGCACGGTTTTTGCAAGTAAAGATGTTGTATAAATACTCCTAAGTAAGGGGAAATTCGTAAGTCTAGCACATGAGAGTGTGAGACTCAAATTGAGAGTGATTTTGTAAGGTTGATGCTTGGTTCAAGGTGAACAAGTCTGTGCAAGTTTCTAAGTGGTCAAGTTTTGTATATCTTCCCTTTGATGCAATAAAATGAGATGATTATGTCATGTTCTATTCTTGGTTGGATGATTGTTGTTAGCAAAGTATGGCATGAAGTGAATGCATTATGGGGTGCGTTTGAGAAGTTTAAGTAAAGAGAAAGAAGAGTAAAGGCTTCCGCTTGTGAACTGAAGAGTTGGTTGTTTGCATTGGTGCAAACTTATATGGATGAAGTGCAGGTGGGTGAAGTTTTATTGGCAGAACTACTATACTGTCGGGTTACACTTTCGCAGAAAATATCTGGGGTGTTTGAAGGTGTGACACTAACTCCAATGATTGGATGGTTTATATCACTACGGGAAAAATCATCATTGACGACACTAGATAAGATTTGTAGTAACCCTACGACAACTCTATTTCATGCATTTTGGAACGGGGGTATTGTAGAAAGTCCAAGCGTTTCTACAATGCTTGACAAGAGTTGTAAAGGGTGTTGTGATTTAAAGTTCGACAATATTTTTCCAAAGTTGTGATTTGATGAGTGCTAAAAAGTGCATATTTCTATATATTTTTCTTGGCATTTAACTCATCTTTTGTGCATTAATTCTACATTTTATCCCATATTCTGTATTTTCATTGTTTTCAAGAATAAATATTTTTATTAATTAATTTTGCATTTTTAGGTACTAAATAAAGCCTGGTTATCTCACGGAGCGAAAAGAGCAAAGAAACGACAAAGACTCCCGTTAGGAGGAAGCGAAGATTGGTGTTTGCAAGAGCCGGATCAATTAGAAGTGGGTTTGAAGAGGAAGAATTGTTCTTAAAGAAGATATGGGCTTGGCATACCCAAGGCCCAAAACCCTTACCCAAATCCATTTCCAAGATCCATACCCATTTTCATGAGAGCCGTCAGATTGGATCACATCTGAATCCAATGGTCGCAGCATCGCCAATACATCAAAGTCCGAAGCTCCTGTCTAACACCACAGCACCTAACTCCATCTTGAGCCGTCGGTTTCGTTGTATCAGGCATCGGACAGTCGATACCAGCCTCTTCACTTGTAGCCGTTAGATCAATCTATCATTTCCGCATCCCACGGCTCAGCTTCGCGAATCATCGAGACTTGATGAAACCGCTCAACACCCAAACACCTAACACCTATACCCGCAGAACTAAACACACCCCTATCCCTAATTCCATCGACTCCACCTCCATCTTCTCCACTCCGTCTGCAACAACCTCACCTTCACCACCGAGCTCTCAAATCACCAACAACCCCATCACCCCATCACCTATTCCCTTCTAATTTCAGAGACCTAATTCACCTAATTCACTCGCCTCTTCTCAGAAACCCTAGGCGTGTGATTTTGGTAAATTAGGTTGAGAAATAACACAAGTTGGAGGCATGGGTAGCATCAGGAGAGTCAGAAGAAGAATGGGTCGACGTACAGAAGCCATTATCAAAGATTAGGTAAACTGAATTTTAATTTTCAGAAACCCTAATTTACTGTTTTGGGGGTTTTGCTTGTAAAGTGTAATTGAGTATAAATAGATGCTTTGGGATGTTTTAATGGGCATGCCTGGACTAGCCAGTGCTTCACCCAAGAGGACTGGAATATCCAGTGCCTCAAGGGTTAGTTTTTACTTTAAATGATGTTGTACATTTCAATTTTTTTTTTTTCAACTACACAGCACCAGTCCCCGGCAGCGGCGCCAAAAACTTGGTGGCTCTCTAAAAGAGTCACAGAAATGATACCTGCAAGTGCACAGGGTCTGTTGTAGTGAGTGTGCAAGGCAGTGTCGAACCACAGAGACTTGGGTGTGAATTGAAGTGATGAATCAGGTGACAGTGAACAAGAAAATTCAGTGGCAGTGAATAAGAAACATTGAAACAAAGATAAACAAACCAAGGATGTTATCCAAGTGCAGTGATAAAGAAACAAAGGCAGGTCCTCCAGCTATGTTCTTGTCCCTTGTTAGTTATCAGTCAGCTTCTAGGCTTTCTGAATAACTAGATGACAGTTGCGGTTCAAAGTCGGCTGTTCATCTAAGGGTTGGTATAGAAAGGTGGCTAAAGGCACTAAGATGAATTCCCTTTCGATTTTTTTTATAACCTAACACAACTCTAGATTGTGTTGTAAGACTACCTTGGATAACATAAGTAGGATATCGTGGAAACATATGCAACAACAATTACTAGTATTATGAATAAGATTTGCACAACCCTTGTATGAATTGTCGGACTATCTTGGACAACACAGAGTTATGTTGTAAAGAAACTGTTTCACAATATCTATCTTATGTAGTTGAAAACTGGAAGATAACATCTATTAGTATTGTGAATACTC
Source organism: Papaver somniferum (assembly GCF_003573695.1). Classification (NCBI taxonomy): domain Eukaryota; kingdom Viridiplantae; phylum Streptophyta; class Magnoliopsida; order Ranunculales; family Papaveraceae; genus Papaver; species Papaver somniferum. Next base: position 140,598,132 of record NC_039367.1, read on the forward strand.
CTGTCACTATACTTCCTTGAGTTGTATAACTATTATGAACAACTCCTACTGATGTTGCAAGATATTGATTTTACAATGATTGTCGTGGGTAGTAGAAATTTTTAACACAACACTTATTATTATTGTGAATATTACAGTCAGTACACTTGTTAGCATTGTAGAAGATTTGTTTTTGCAATCATTTTCGTGGGTAGTAGAATTTTTTAACATAACACTTATTAGTATTGTGAATATTATAGTCAGTACACTTGTTAGCATTGTAGAAGTACCTTGATACAACTATACTATGTGTAGTACAAATTTTGAACACCAAATTTACTAGTATTGTAGGACTATGTTGGACAACACATAGTTATGATTGTAAAGAAAATATTTCACAATATCTGGGTTGTGTAGTGGAAATCTCTAACACAACTGTCGGTTTGTGAATAAGACCCTACATATATATTTCACTTTTGTCACTACGTTTATGTTGTGAAATGTAAAGAAACAACTGGTTTAAACTGGAAGATTCATTCAAATTAAACTAAACCCAGAGTCACAGCATTCACATACCAATGTAATATACACAAAAAGTGGCAGCATTCACATACCAATGTGATATACACAAAACATACAAAAAAGTGGCAATGATATGTTTGTTACCAAAAGTTAAGTCTCCAGAAAGATCAAAGATAAGTCTCCAAAAAGATCACAGAAGATTAAGAAGTCTACTGGTAGGATATTCGATCCCTAGGCCGTGTGATAAAATTTGAAACAACATCATAAACAGTTTTGACTTTTGAAGTAGCTTGGTAGACAAGAGCATCTTGCACATAAGCAACCTTCACATATACAATGTAGGCTCCAAGACAGATTGGCCTTCAATCTATCTCCTTATTTGGACCTGTTTCAGCAATTTCAGCCTCCGCAACTACCTCGTCCTCCTTGTACCATCTTAACATCTTGCAAAATTTGAATATCTTTGGCTCTCGAACCTCATTTTGTCTCCTGACATGACTTGGAGTGATATTAGTTGAGTCTCTTTCATTATAGAGAACATTCTTAGTAGTGCTAGCCTCATGATTGTTGCTGGGACTTGACCTGTGGGAGGGTATATGACTCCATTGCAGACACATTTTGAGTTTGTTCCCTATATTAAGACCAATCAGCAGTATGAGGGGCATTGTTGATGTTGAATTCATCAGTAAAAGGAGACCTAATAGAATACAAGTTAAATTCTCACCTCTAACTGCACCACTCGATCACTCAGTGCTTTATAGGATTCCTGACACTCTTTAATCATCACCTTATAGTGGGACTGCGCAACAACCTTTTTACATGTCGCTCCAAAACCAATTCTTGTAAGTCTCCCTTTAGTTTTCTTGTCCTCGCCAAAGGCCTTTTCAAGAATATCATCTGTCATGGATGATCCACAATTAGTACCAAGATTTTCTCGAGCTTTTTCAAGTTTTTCCTGTGTAAGTGTGTAAAACATCAGATATTTTTGTACATAAACAAAACAAAGGAACATGAGAAGATTTCTTAACAAAGATTCTACAACACCAGGATGTGGTTTCCTTCCTTTGCGATGTTTATGGCCAACTTTCCAGATTACAGCTCTATCAATCTCTTTGGTTGTGTTTTGCTCTTTTTGCTGCCAAATAAATGTATCAACACATGACAGTCATGGCATAACAACATGGTATTAAAGTCTTGATACATGCCAAGAAGAAACTCGAATATTTCTAAGATAAAACTTTGTAGAGAACTTCATTATACTTCATGAATAAGCCACTAGCATGACCAAGACTACTGGATAACTACTCATATATGCTTTGGAACCCAGTGTTAGTAAAGGTTTATGTATAAGCATTAAGTAAATGTTTGTAGCAATTGGTTCCAAGTGATATGAATTCCCGAACATTCATATAGATGGGAGATAAACACAGGAGTAAACCAAATTACAAAATTACAAATATCTTCATGTGAGTGCACAATCTTACCAAATTCTATGTGTGACTCACGGAATTTCACATATTATAGCTATTTATAAAGTCGAAACCACGGGTCGTGGTATGAATTATGAAATGATCCATCATAAACGACTTTACGATCCACAACCAGTTAAAAGGACAGAGATCAACCTACACGAAATTGCATAAACATCTAAATAGGGTTAATATCAATTAAAAGGCCATAGATCAACCTTTATAATATTCCTTTAGGTCAATGTTACAACTAACACACAATTATATTTTTGAGGATGCAATAGTTTTCACGTGGTGAATATCAAGAGTGTAGAACATACCAATTTCACCTCCAATCTCGCGTAACCTTCTCGATTTATGGTATGTGGGGCGGTGTGTTTTGAACGATTTTCTTGCATTTTTATTCTTCTGACCTGAATAGAAAAATAAGGAAATCATTTGACATATTTTAAATTTTGTAATACAAATATATAGTCATTCTATATAATAAAAATTACTTTCGCTGAATTCAATAGAGTCTATATGTTTCACAAACTCTTACCACTCCCTAACTGTCATGGTCCTGGGCATTAACTTCTCCAACCATTTCTTTTGTTCTTCCAACTTGGATCTGGTCCAAAGCGTCGAGTACCAAACCATCTTTCCTTGACCTTGCTTCTATAAGATAAGTTCCTATTTTGCTTCAATATTAGTCTTTGTAACATTCAGGAACAATGAATCGGTTCTACAAATAAAATTAAATAAATTGAATTAGAATATGTTATGAATTAAATAATTGTTGACTAATGAAAAGAGTTAAAGAGTTATCAATTACGTACCAAGACTATCTTCCATATGTTTTCTTTGGCTTCATAGTCGATATTGTGTTCAGTTTATGTCTCAACATTCATCCTTTTCTTTCATTCGGAGTCATGTTTTCCTGGTCGGTATAAGTGGTTCAGTTTTTTTTAAAGTTCATAAGTGTTCACTTGAAATCATTTAGTTTGCTTACCAAGTCAGAGCTGCAGCCTTACCAAGTCAGAGGATCCTAAACCTCAAATCATTTAGACATATATACTTACCTAAGATTCAAACAACATGATATTAGAACTTTCACATTGATTAAATGTCTGATCTTTTATTTCTTTATAAAGTTACTAATGATAGGTTTTTTACATATATCTTCCTAGGTTTTATTACTACGGCACCATATTGATGTTATGCATATAGAAAAAAATGTTTGTGAGAGTATTATTGGTACTATGTTGAAATAAAGTTCAAAACAAATGATGACGTCTAAAATCCCGTGATGATCTGAAGAGTATGGGAATAAGACCATAATTGCATCCATAAGAGACAAATGGGAAAACGATCCTTCCACCAGCACCATACTACCTAAAGGACAAGGAAAAAGATATATTATATAATAGGATGAGAAATTTGAAGGTTCCATATGGGTATAGCTAGGATCTTAGGAAAAATTTCTCGAAAGATGGTTGCTTAATCTTAAGTCTCATGATTAACATGTTCTTATGCAACAAATATTACCCATTTCTTTGCAAGTACTTTTACCTGTAGGGCCAAGGGAGGCGATTTTTAGGTTATGTTCTTATTTTCACGAAATAAGCCAAGGGGAAGTTGATCTTCAAAGATTAATAAACATGAAGTAGAAGTTGCTGAGACTTTGTGTATGTTGGAGAGGTACTTCCCTCCGTCATTTTTTGATGTCATGATGCACTTGACAATTCGCCTAGATCGAGAAGTGCGATTGTGTGGACCCGTACAATATCTTTGGATGTATCCATTTGAAAGGCATGCCAATTTAATTATATTACTTCTGTTTTTTTGGTATCACGTAGAAAGTTATGCAATCAATATCCCTTTATAGCTTAGAGATACTAATATTTAACTAGTAACTGTTGCATACAACTTTTCTACGTATATGAAGACATTCAAAGAATATGTAAAGAATTATGCACAGCCTGAAGCTTGTATAGCGGAGTGTTATCTTGGAATGGAGTGTGTTAGGTATTTTGATATTCTGAAACAGGATTAAATCAAAGGCGTACCGAAAACATTCAAGATGGTTTCACCCTGGAAGCACGTCCTCTTTCTAAAAGTGTTCAAGTGCGTATGGATAGTGAGAAGTTAAAGATAGCTCACGGATATGTTCTTTTTAACACACCCGAAATTGACCCATATATGACGTAAGTATGACATTCATGTTCATTAAAAATGGTCTGTCAGTTAATACTTCATTTTATAATTTTACTTTTGTCTTAGAATGCATATGGACGAGTTAAAATCTTCTGTTGGGAGGGAAATTACCAGTGAGGACCAACTGAATTCCATACAGTATGACACATTTATATATTGGTTTCAACAAAAAGTACGTTTAGTCCACTCTTAGTTCAAATTATGCAGCTTTGTATAGGTTAAACACTTGGACATTTTGTTGCTACAGAAAAATACTACAAAAAACACAAATACGTGTGATTCTGTTTCATTCTGTCACTTAGAACAATCTATGTTAGGCACAACATCACTATAAATATGACTTCTCATGCTCAGATTGCAAATTTAGTTATATTCTTATATCTTGAGAGTATACATTTGTAGGTTAAGATGCAAATTGAAAAAGGCGTGTCAGTATCAAACACGGTATAATGGTTGTCATATGGGCCGTTAGAAAACTGCGTATCATATAAAGGTTTGATAATCAATGGGTCTAGGTTTATTACGAAGGATGTTAAGAGAGTCACACAAAAAAGTGGAGTTTCAATTGAATCAACAACCTTAGTTGTAGGTTGGATAGAAACTAGTGGGTTCTACGGTGTTTTAGAAGAAATTTTATTGTTGGACTACAATCATATGTTTCAAATTCCAATATTCAAATGTGATTGGGCTCACACCAATTTTGGTGTGAAGGTAGAAGATGGATTTACATTAGTCAATTTAAAGCAACATAAGAACCAATACTGTAACGATCTGTTCATTTTAGCAACACAAGCGCGACAAGTTTTCTATTCTCGAGAGTCAAATACATCTAACTGGTATGTGATGGTGAGACCACCACCTAGGGGTTTCCATGAATTAGAGGAATTTCTTGAGAGTCAAATACATCTAACTGGTATGTTATGGTGAAACCACCACCTAGGGGTTTCCATGAATTGGAGGAATACAATGAAAAGCATGACACAAATTGCCAACCAGTGGATACTTCAGCTCTTGTTTTACCGATGGATGACGAGAGCGAGAGTCACTTAATAGAACATGGTGAATATATCGTAGTTTCTCCGACAAAGAAGAAGAACAAAAAGAAGAAGAAAAAGAAGTTTACAAGTTAAGTCAGTATAGTGTATTGTTTTTACTGTATTGAATTTAACTGTCGTTGTCTCTCTTGTTGTATTTCCTATACTAATACTAGTATTTTTCTTGCAAAAATAAAGATAAGAGATCCATTTGTGTGATTATATTATAAAATGCTATCTCTATTATTTTTATAATGTATGATGTTTGTTCTGAGTAAACACCGTTTTTTAACTCCGCCACGTAAAGGATATTATTTCATTGCCAGTCTCACGCCCGGATAAAGCAGGAGAGAAAGAGGGACATGTCAGTTATTATGGTTGCTATGAAATGATATGCATTGTCAGTAGAATGTATGTAATTGTTTACACAGAAGAATGTATCTGATTGTTTACAGAGAAGGATTCGCGCTGTTTGCGGCTCAGTCATTTGAATATAATTTTTGAACATTGTATTTTTTTTTACAACTTTTACAAAGGCTTGTCATAAGGTTGGTATATTAAAGAACCACAAATTTGACAAAACTTATGATAGTGTAGGCATGATTGGTGGTGTAGACTTGCAAGCAGGAGGCTGAGGATCAAATCCCCCTAACCTCATTATTTTTGAACATTATATTTTTACTTCAACAACTCTTATAAGTGTTGTTATACATTTCATTAGTATAAAACACATCATGGCTAAGTTTTCCTTTGTTAGTGGTGGTCAGGATTTGTCCTGGCAAAGATAAATCAAGGGTTGTGGTTCTCCTGACCACCCCCTACAACTCGCACGTGTGTCGTTAATTCTAATATTATGAAAGAAATATGAAAACTCAAGTCAAGATATGGAATTTCAAAAATTATAACGGGGAGATTCGAACTCATGACCTGTTGTGTCAGAAGAGTGGCCTCCAACCAGTGTTCCACCTTGGTTGGAATTAATAGAAAAGATAAATCAACAATGGTGGTTTGTTCAACTTAAATACCATAATTTCTTTATTAATTAGTGTTTCACTAATTGCACATAATAAATAATCTATTCATTATAAAGTGATTAAAAAGTGTTTATTAATTAGTATTTCACATTGCTCATAATAAATGACTAATCATGTTTTAATTATAAATGTTTTCTTAATTAGTTATTAAAATAAGTTTAATTATAATTAATTAATTATAATATATATTTCTATTAATAAGTAATTTTGATAAATAATATCTAGACATTTTTGGCGACAATGAGTAGTAGAAGAGGTGGAGGCCGAAAGATTACTGGTGGTTAAGGGCGTAGCCAAGCACAATTATATTTATTTATTTTCTTTTATCGTAAAATGGGATACAAAGTCCATTTTTCACAATATATCCAACTTGCCAAAAAAAAATTCTCCCTATTTCCTCAAATTCCTGGCTCCGCCCCTGATTTTTGGTGGAAGAAGTAGTGATGGTGAGTGCTGGTGAGTAGTGATGGACAGTATTAATTTTATGTTTTCGTTACAACATCGATAACGTAGTGTGGAAGATGTGGTTGGTTGTTTTTAACACTTTTGATAAATGAAAGTACCATATTTTCAGGGATGATAATACAAGACAATATTTTCATGATCCTAGTTGGATCACCAAAATGGTACCCCTGTTATTTTTGGTACTATATCGTGTAAATCATGATTTTTTAATGTTAAAATAAAATTGATTGCAATACAAAAAAGAATATATACACGGAAAAAAAATAATTAAACTAATTAATTGACGACATTTTGTTCAATCTAAACCTCATACATGGAATTTGTGATTGAAAATTAGAATCGCGTACAACAACCTACATGGGGTGGGCGGCAGTAACGGTGGCAGTGGTGGAGTCAAAAATTGACATTGAGGAGGCCTACTTTTTTTATATGAACAAAGTACTATTTAGAAAATAAACTAAAAAATTTATGTAGTTATTAAAAATTTAAGGGGTTAGAGCCAGGTTAGTCAACCCTTGGCTCTGCCACTAGGTGGTGGTGGATAAAAAAAATGGATTCATATAGTTTTATGGTGGTGGCGGGTATCAGTGAACAAAAACATATTATGCTAATTTTGTAACGCCAATATGTAACGTTATATTATAAAGTATATAAAACGTGGTTGATCATTCTAATGTTAAAATAAACTCGATAAAACACATGTCCATTTTAAAAAATTGGTGGAGTCAATTGTCATGTTATGTAATAACTAAACGAACGACACGAATCAAGATCACAACATATGAAATTATTTATTATCGATTTTTCTATGTAAAGAGTGGTCAGAATTTGTCCTTGGCAAAGATAAATTTACCGTTGGGGTTTGTTCAACTTAACCATTTTTAATTTTTTTATTAATTACTGTCTCATTGATTTTTCATAATGATTAATTAAATTTCTATTATAAATGTCCCTTTCGGAATCTAACATAAATACATAATTTTATTAGTAAATAATTTTACTAAAAAGTATATTAATTTTAACAACCAGTGGCTGGTGTTTGTGAATGGTGGAGGCGGTAACATTATTATTAGTGGAAGAAATAGCGGCGGTGGATGGTTTTTATTGTGGTGGGTGTTGGTAATAGTAGTGGATAATAATAGTTTTTGCTTTTTAGTAAGTTTTATTGACCGAGTAAAAAAAAATCTTCACAAAATATGCAACATTGTATTATGAAAGATGTAATTGGTTGTTTTTAGCACGATTGATAAAACAATATGATCATGACTGTTGGATCACCGAAACAATATCCGCATTATATAAAGTCAATTGGTGTACCCGCGTAAGAGAACATTATTACTCTCTCAAGTACTATTACATTCTTTTTCCTGAAACACCATCAATGTCGAGTTGTTTCGCGACAACTACCTACAAAGACAACAACGTACTTTCACTCAATTCCCGATAGAAAACCTTATTGACCGAGAAAATGTATTTACATTCTAAAATATTTGTTTGAAAATTATGTTAGTTCATCAAAATCATCATAAAAAACTATAAATCATAAATCTAAATTTTTCCTCCGATGTCTATAGAATATTTTTTATATTTTAAATTCTCAAATCATGTGACCACTTGATTACAAATCAACAATATCAAATTGTGGATCAATATGTATAGGTTTTATTCACTGAATTAGAAGGTATAGTAGATACAGATGGGTAAATCACATATAGCAGAACATGACTGAGAATAGTTTAATAATTTGGTCAAGAAATAAGGTCAAAAATTTAAGATTAACTTTATATAGGACTAATTAGATCGGCTTCGATAGGAGACGATTAAAATATGGATTAATAATAATAAAACATATTTTGGCTAACTCTGCCTATGTAAAGAGTGGTCAAGATTTGCCCTCCCTCAATTCCTATGTTATGTGAGAAGAATGTGATATCTAAGATTGAGGTACAATTCAAATCTATTAGATTCATACCATTTACAATTGGACGCCTTAAAAAAAACTGACGTGTTGTTATTAATTAAGGAAATAAATATAGTTTCCTTAGTTACAACACATTTCCCATATTCTATTACAATTTTCAAACCCTTATCATCTAAAACACCAGAACAACCAAGATTTGGCAGATTTCCGAAACATGAAGAACTTCATTCAAAGTGAGAGTCTTGCCAGAAGTGAGATTGATCCCAACTTTGCTTTTTCCTACCCGAAGCTGCAGATGAGTTACCCATATAGAGTTTCTCGCCTTCCCCTACCTTATTATGAGAGCTGAACATATCTCTGTTTCCACAGACATGTTTGGTAGTACCAGAGTCTACCCACCAATCTCTCACATTTGTTACCAAATTTACTTCAGAAACCGTGCCAGAAAATTCATCTTTGTTATTTTCAACCAAATTAACATTATTTTTATTTTTAAGGTCCTTACGGTTACTACAGTGAACCACCATATGTCCAGGATTTCCGCAAGCATAGAAATCACCCTTAGGGCCAGAAGCAGTGTCCGGAGTATTTGGATATAGTAACTTAGACCCGATGTAAGACTTATGTTGTTTTTTTTTTAGTTTTACCACAATCTATTTATTTAAGAAAAATGAACATTGCAAATACATAACATCAACAAAAATTGGACAAATTTCGTTTGACAATAATGGCTACTGATGGTCCAAAAACGACAAAAGAAAGGAATTGTTGTAGAAGAATTGTTTGGATATACAACGGATTACTTGATACGAATGAATGAGGTATAACTATTTCGATTCTGAAATCACATAAAGTTCACAGTAGAAGATGACATCAAGTTTAAAGTTAGTAATAAACATAATATGGCTAACTAAAATGTTAAAAACAAACAGGATATATAAACTGAGAAAGACGTGGGACTTGAAGAGGCCAATTTTGAAAACTACAATCTTACAAAGCAACGATCCACAACACCATAATTTTTTTTTTTATAAATATTCAACGTAGAAGATGTCAACTTTTGGTAAAGGATCTATTGACAATCTATTAATTTGAAATAGGATCAGGGAGTACAATATGTGTTCAAGGTTCTTTATGAGGTAATGTGTCGCCAGATTGTATTCCAAGTGAAGGTAAACATATAGAAGTGACAAAATGTCCAAGACTTTTGAAGTTATCAACGCCTTTGTTAAGACGAACTGCTGGGCACAATACTTTGTTGAAGATTCAATGGAAGAGGTTCGCATATGTACAATCCCTTCGAAAAGGTAATGGGTACCACATTTTAAACATTGTCATCTAATGGATGTTGAAAAGTTACAGCAAAATCATGTCACATTTGAGAGTTTGTATCATCCGCTCGATGAAAAAAAATAATATTCTCTGCCTACTTGGAAGATCGACAACATGACCATGATAGATGAGTCAGCTGAAGCGAAATAGAAGCATGGGAGACTTTTATGGACGATATTAATTAGTTGATTTCACTGAGATGAGCGTTGATGACGACATATTTCCAAAAAATATTTAAACTTCCATGTTCATGTAGATAATTATCTCATTATAAGCAATGAACCTAAATAAAAAAAGTGTATGGAAGTTAAGATTATATTTCTTTTTTTTGAGCAAATCTCCGGCGGTAAAATATTAAAGGAAAAAAACAAGAAAAAAGAAGAGGAAAATCCCAACTATTTTGATGACAAACCCATATTAAATCATAAGGATTTGATAAATATTCGGGACACAAATTATATAATATATTAAAAATGAACCAACATCATGGCCTGTGCCGTTACGTCACGGGTTAAGGGCTAGTTTATTAAAAAAACACTAAAAAACATAACTTGTGAACTGTAAGGATTTATATTCGAATCTCCCCTCTAACACTATTTTTCATCATCATATTTTGGTGTCCTTCAACAACTCTTGTGAATATTTTGGTGTCCTTCAACAAATCTTGTGAATATTGTTATAGGCTTAGTCACTACCTCTCCCCTCTAACACTATTTTTCATCATCATATTTTGGTGTCTTTCAACAACTCTTGTGAATATTTTGGTGTCCTTCAACAACTCTTGTGAATATTGTTATACGCTTAGTCACTACCTTTATGAAACAGAGTTGTTATAGCTAAATGTCGTCACGACTCTTATGCTTAAGGAGTTGTCGTTTGTTTTCTTAGCGCAACCCCTTGGTCCTAAGAGTTGGTAGTGATGATATACGACAACTCTTCCATTGAAACCAGTTGTAAAATATAAGACTTTCTACAATGTTTAGCAAAGAGTTGTAAAACCCCAGTTGTAGATGTATATTTTTCCTGTAGTGATATATCCTTTTAAATGAAGACGCACAAGAAGATGCAAATCCTGACATACTTCTATATTGTCACCCTGGAGATAAAGAACGGAGAAAACATGAGTTTGTTGATGCTCTAGATACTCTTCTGTCAATGCTATATTGCAATGATAAATAATATGTAATGTGTTCCTAAGGTAATCTTCACTTGGACATTGAAAGAGACCGCCTCATGGTTCCGAAAAGGATGAAATACTACGTGTAAGTGATTTAATTTGGGCCGAGGACAACTTTGAAAGTGAATCAGTAGAAGGAATATGATAATGTTGAACAACCTTGGATGGAGTCTTTTGGTGAAGGTTTTCGAATAGAAAGATATTACGTCCCAAGAGGTGCTGGGAAATAGAGCATGGCATTTGTTGGGAAATATTGGTCAACGTGACCCCGCCTAAGTGTGAATTTATCTACAAGACAAAGGAAATTTAAGAAGACTTACTAAACCAAGTGGAGACATGAACGCCATTGTCGTTCTTCTATATCACTTGCTCCTTTAAAATAAATAAAATTGAATTACGGAATCTAGGGTTTGTGGAAGGAAGAGCAATGAATAAGAAGAAGAAGAACTCGATTATTCTAGGGTTTTTAGTGAAGACAAAGGTATTTGTTTGGGATATTCCATATGTCTGGGGGGATTCGAAGAAAAACAATTGGGGTTGATGTATTAAAAGAAAAAAATTACTGTATATAAATAAATTTACACGTTACAGCAGTCAAATTTGGGTGAAGTGACCGATACGATAAATTGTAGGAAAAAATTTACAATTTACAATTCTCACTGAAAAGAATTACTGTATATAAATAAATTTACACGTTGCATCAGTCAAAATTGTAGGAAAAAATAATCTAGATTGTATAATACAACATAAGACAGATACGACCAAGAGAACCTAATGCTGACTGACGAAAACAACATATTTCTGACAGGGTAACAGTGAGAGGCCAGATTGTTTTGTCTCTTCCAATTGTCTTCAACAATCAGCTCATCAACTCCCCCAATCTCTGTAACTGCTCATAAATGACAAAAGGGCAATATTAGTTTGACCTGACAGTGTTTAAGTAAAACAATATAATGCTTCCAGAAACATATGATTAAACCAAGACAGAGAATAGAATGCAAGGATTTATGGGATAACTCATGAGGAGCCAACTGCTTCGAATTTTACATGACGAGTTAGTAGACTAGTGGCGCACTAATTTCTTCAGTAGAGCTCTAAACTCACCGACAGAATTTCGGGTTTTCTTCAGTAAAATTCTTCTGAATCCTAGTTTTACCTGTAGAATTATGGCTGCAAGTCAATTGTGAAAGCAATCCCATATTATGAGCAGAAGATGAAGCACCAAACCGTTTTTGAAGATTATCCCATAAATCCTTGGAAGTCGAGCAATCAGCAACATGAACAATTACAGAAGCAGACATTAAAGCATTGAAAAGTAGAAGAACACACGTATCCTCATCTTGCCAAATAACATTATTTGGATTCACATTCGGAGCAGATCTGGTACCTGATGGAATGAATTGAGGAGGACAAGGAGTGGATCCATCAACATATCCAAGAACATGAATCTTACGAAGAACCGGAGTAATTAACGATTTCCAGGTTAAAAAATTATCACCCTGAAGCTTTAAAGGAATGATATTTGCCAGTGTATGAAGAGGAACTGAGTAATAGAAGAAACATGAGAATCAATGAGGCGAGACATTGAAACTGGATCAGAAATTGAACTCGAAGATGAAGATAGAGAAGATTCGAAGATGAAGATAGAGAAGATCTTGCAATTCGCATGAAGAGAGTATCGAGCATCTTCTTATCATCCATTGCAGTCTAGCTCAAACAGTTTGGTTCTCGTCTCCACTTGGTATGAAATTACAAGACAACCACCAATTAATTAATTCTGTCTACCGTGGTCAAAGAGTGGTTATTAGGTCACGAATGTGACCTTTCCAATGGGAGCTTCAATCTGTTGGGCTTTGTGGAAAGCAAAAATTAAACTTCCTGCTTTTTGAGAGGAAACAAGTGAACGTCCATGGCATTCTTAAGATTGCGTTCTACAGGTTTAATTTATACTCCCTCAGTCTCTAAAAGATAGGCAGGTTTGTGTGTAAATTTTACACAAAAACCTGCCTATCTTTTAGAGACGGAGGGAGTATTCCAGCTTCAATTAAGAGACAGAACTGGAAGCTGGATGCGGCGGTTAGGGATGGACGTTATGCCACTGCAACTATTGCCAGAAACTCAGAAGGTACGTGTTGCGGTATTTGCACTAGACTAGGATCATCGAATATGCCAGTGCTGGCTGAAGCTGAGGGATTCCTTTTAGCCGCTGAGCTTGCAGCCTGGTTAGGAATTCAATCAGTGGTCATCCAAGGTGATTGGGATGTGGTCGTTAAAGCTCTTAAGAGGCAAATCTCCATCATCCCCCTATAGGATCCGGAAATCTATTTACCCGGGTGGATTTCAACTTTGTCCCCAATAATGCAAACAGTGCAGCACATTCTCTTGCAACATTTGCTTTATCCAATAAAATCTAAGTGAAGTGAACAACACACAAAATTCCTGGAAACTTTCTCAACAGAGCAGGAATAAGTTCCTCTTAGTCTTTGTTTTTCTGTAATTCTTCTTTTGTATACCAAAAAAATAAAATAAAATAAGGTGCATCTTCGACCTTTACTCGAGAAGACATGGAGGACTTCAATTTATGAAAATTTTGCCCTAGGTTAAAAACATGCGTTAGTAAGGATATTATGGTCCGAGTCAGAAAATATCTAACGAGTGACTTAGTAAGTGAGTCAAGTACGGATCACATTTTGCTCTCCCAAAACAAAAATCTAACAGGGTATTTGTGAATCTTTTCACTTGGTGGAGATGATTCGGGTGAGCTTCCAGTTATGACCTGGCCAGTTCTAGGTGAAGAGTTTCATGATTTCATCTTTAATGATTTGAGACTGAGATGCTGGTAGATTTTATGATATATCTACGGTAACTGGACTGGTTGGGTCGGGCTCCCTGGCTTTGAAAGGTGCTTCATGTAGGGTAGGTGGACTACAGTGAGATTTTGGACTCGAGGCAAAACAACAATTAGTGGCAGCCTTCAGCAAATGTGGCTCTCTTCAAGGTTTGAACATCACTTGCTCTCAGTCTCAAGGCTTTCAACCCTCAAGTTTCCATTACAAGGTAACAGGTTCTTTTCAAGATTTTCTCCATCATTACACTTCCAATAAACCAAATAAATCAATAAACAATTTCCCGTCCATATTAACAGGTTCTTTTTACCCCCCAAACGGTTTATCAGAACTTGAGAAGCTCTTTTTCCACAACCACCTGGGTGTTCAATTTGTTTGTTTGTTTGCTTGCCATAATGTTTTTAAAGGTCTGCAAAATCACGACAATCAGCCACTACACCAAGCAAACAACAGTTAGGGTGTAACAAGCAACATTTAGGGTAGCCGAGGAAAAATCTGTACATCGACAAGATTCCCGGAAAATAGAGACCCAACAGAAACCAAGACTTGAACACCACCATTGTACTACCAGTTTATAACTTTAAAGTTTAAAAACAATAGAACAGCATGCATGGAGGACAAAATAATCTAGAGTACTTGCTACATATAATTTAAGACAACCATCAGAAGAGAACCCAATGCTGACACACCAAGAGAACATATTGTTGACAGTGAGAACCCCGGACTAATCCAACGATTAATCACCACCAACTTGTCTCTTCCAGGAGGAGTCTTCAACAATCAGTTCATCAACTCCCGAACCGCATGTGTAGAGGACAAAATAATTTAGAGCATACAAAAAAGACATATCAAGAGAACCCAATGAAGACAGTGTAACAGTAAGAGCCCCAGATTGGTCCAACAATCAATCGCCACCAACTTATCTCTTCCAGGAGGAGTCTTCAACAATCAGCTCATCAACTCCCGGACCTCTATAGCTGCTCATATGACAAAAGTGGAGGCAGTAATATTAGTTTGACTTTACCGTGTTTAAGAAAAAACAATACTGCTCCAAAGAAAGGAAAAAAATGATTCAACAAGGACAGAGATATGAAGTCAAGATGTGGCTGCTGTTAGTGCAGGTACAAGGAATAACTACAGAGTTGGGATTATAATTGCTGAAATACAGGGTACAGTAGGGAGGAAGAACAATCTCTATTTAGTGGAAGGGATACAATTGGACCATGGTTTGAATTCCCAATATTTTACTATAAACAGCGAGAATATGTCAGTCGAATTTGAAAACTGCAAGGTAAGAGAGTGGCCATGTCTTGATCGTTCTACATTATTAGACTTTCTTTCTGTCACTTCATCTTTGTGAATGCACTTAATATGTCTATGCAGGTACTTCTTTCTGACAAAAATATCACAAATGCTAGGAATCTCATCTATCTTCCAGAAGAGGCTCTATTGTAGGAGGAAACCCTATCTCAATAATTGTCTGACACGCTGTATGCGTGGCCCTTGCAACTCTTGTTGAAAAAAAGGTCACAGGTCTTGAAAGATTGCTGCAGTGCCTAGATGACATTTCTATCATGACCGGAGGAATCCATGTTCACAGGGAACTCTGCAATCCTCTGATAACATAGATATTATAAGCTAATACATTTCTTTGGATTCTTAAGATCATGGCTGTAATTTGTTCCGAGCAACTCTAAATAGAGGTATCCTCTGATTACATGGATATGTTTAAGATAATATGTTTTTTTGCTTCTAAAAAGCATTCTATAATTTGTTACCAGCAACTCTAGATAGAGCAGTTGGGCCACTTTAGGAATTAGGATGCAGTTTATAAGCATGTTTCGAGGTTTGACTCTCAGAGTATGCCTTTTGTTTCTAGTATTCCTTCAAACAAAAGATCAATGTCCAAACTAGACATGCAAACAAACCAGATGCAACAAATTCCGCAGAACAGTAGTAATCAACAGAGATCAGACCACAAAAATTCTGTGAAATCGCTGCAATTGCTCATAAAAGGAAGAGGGTCACAAACTATTTTGACAGGGTAACTGGAATATACAGGCTGTTACTTGCTACCAGCTATTATATGTATGTAGTTGGTTCGATAGTTTCACATTGCCTCCATAATCTGGAGTTTTACTACCCGCAAAGTCACTTATTCATAAACTCTAGCACGTGACAGGAAAGCCATAACATCGTTCAAATTGTTACTGGACGCCTAGTGTTTAAATTTTTCTACGGGAATCAAAGACAGAATATACCAACTGTAATAGCCTAGCTTAATATGAAACCGGAATGTGAAAATAGAAATATCATTATTCATCACCAAAAGGTCCAACATCTCCAGTTCAACCATAATTAAACATCATCTTGCAAGTAACTTAAGTCAACGTAGTCATATATCAAAGAATAACTACAGTAGAAAGGTGGGCAAAGCATAAATCTAGATACTCTGGTTAAAAAGAAGCTCATGGGTGCCTGAAAGCCGGCGGCAATACTCATGAATTTGAAGAACACAAGAGCCAATATCAAACATCTCTATTTTGACTGGATAGTATTCATGTTCATAAAGCATTCTGCTATCATGTGAATGCATGGATATGTTTAAGCTTACATGCATTTTCGGGTTCATAAGAGCATTCTGTCAATTTTTCTAATTATAGAAGTTGGGCTATCCCAAGATAAAGTTGACAGTGAAGTTCTAGTACTTTCCGACATCAGAAAACTCTTAAGTATGCAAGTTACAGTGTCTAGGTTGTTGATATATCAAACAAAGAAACTTTCCTCTTACCTGCGCTTTTGGATGGGAAAGAAACTCTCAAAGAAAGATCCAACCGTTGATGCGGAGGAAAAACGAGGAGCTGAGGAAATCCCACTGAAATCAATTGCATTGGACGTCTTCTTTTTCCAATTATACGAATGGCATGTAGATTCAGATATCTTACCGCCAGATGTTTTCAAATAAGAGGTTAAGATTAATTGATCTGTCCCTGGAACTGGATCACAAGCAAAATCACAGCGACCTCCTCCCAAAGTGTAGGGTAGCTGAATGGAAACCTCAGTCCAAGAATTTCTTGAGTTTTTCCTGTTTCTATCTTCACTCAATACCCATAACTTAGGTGTGTAACCACTCTTTTCAAGTATACTAAATAAACCTAAGCGTCCATTTAATTCTAACAGCATGATATGGTAGAAACGAAAATTGTAATTTTCAGGTTATTCAAAGATGTAGCTAGGGACCCTAATTGCTCTAAACTTCTCACTTCCAACATCAAATCCCACTATGAACTTTTTCTCTTTTTCACCGGCTTCAAACATTCCAAGAAACTTAGTGGTATAATAAATAGAACCATTTATATAAACTGAAGATCCGTGTAATTCTATATCATGTGGTGGTACCTCATCAATCCGTCTCCATTCATTATCTCCAACTGTCAACACCTCACAAACTACATAAGAAGGTTGCGAAGACCTCCATATACCAACCACTTTATGCTCTTTAGAGATGGGATCATATCCTAATGTGCATGTAGCCATTGCAATTTTATTAGACGCTTCAAGGTCTTGTCTACGCACATCTCTTAACAAGTTGCTTACAACCCAAGGTGTCATTTTCCGGGTACTTAAGTTAAAAATGCAAACACCGGGGTCATCTCTTCTTTCACCAAAGAACCCAATTAACCCAAATACTGGCTTTAACATTAAATCAGGACCACCAAATTCAATCTCTCTTATTGTGTGAAATTTTGCTGCCGATATAGCTCCTTCATCCCCAAATACTAGACTGGCAGTCATAAATTCATATTTAGAACGATTATCAATTAAATTAGCAACGAGAAGGCATGGTCGTGCTCTACACCGCTCAAGGTGTAGACTTATAAATCCAACATCTTCTTCAATTACTGAAAACCAATATTTGCATACAGATTTAAATCTTATCAAGCACTTAACCGGTAACCAACTGAGAATTTCCCGTGCTATAACATCTTCTTGATTATCATTGAAATTGAAAATACTAGTACTACTGAAGTTGACACAACCATTACCTCTGCCCTTCTTCTCCTTAATCTCAGCTTGAAATTGCTGCTTCCTTTTCTGACCATGGGGTTTCAATTGAAAACTAGAACTAGCTGTTTTAATATCGACGTCCAATTCATTCTTCTTTTTCTGACTATGACCATGGGGTTTCAATTGAAACCTAGAAGTAGCTGTTTTAATATCAACCTCCAATTCATTCTTCTTTTTCTGACTATGACCATGAGTTTGAAACCTAGAGATATTACTAGACAAGTTGTTTCCTTTCACAACCTTCTTCTTGCTGTGTGGACGTCGGCGACGCCTACCACCAATTAGTTGTGCTCCCTGATAAGACAACTTAACAAATTAACAACTGAAAAACAAATTCAAAAGACAAGCTCAAACAAATTTTGGGGGAAAACCCAAAACGAACTTATTTGATTTCAATTCAAATTGAAAGAAAAAGGAAATTGAGATTACTTACTAAACCCAGTGGAGACGAGAAAGCCATTGTTGATCTTCAATACTGTTAGGGTTCTAGACCAAAACACTAGGTTTACGTGACTGAAATAGGTATAGAACCCGGATAATAAGAAGAATTAAGAGAATGAGAGGATTAAGAAGAAGAAAAGAAGTCTAGAAGAGTTTCTCGTATTAATTCTTAAGTCTTTTCAGAGGCTCAAGTGTAGTATTTATAACTACAAATACTTGTGAAACAAGTAATGCTAACTATAGAGTTCAAACTAAACAAGGAAACTAAATATGCTAAATATAATGAAATTAAATAAGTAAACTAATATGAATAGGTGTTGGTACCGCAACAATACATTAACTTATTATAAATAAATTCGAATTACAGAGTGAACCTAGGGTTTGAGGAAGAGGAACGAGAAATAAGAAGAAGAACGTGATGAGTCTAGGTTTACTGAAGAAGTGAGATTGGGGATAGATAAGGTCTAGTCAAAATTAGACCAGGACAGGACTGGTGCGGTGTGGGAGGCTCGTGAAAAACGATTTGGGTTTATTTAGTAAAAGAGGGAGAACAAAAAAGAACGATTTTTTGGGACCATGATTTTTTTGGTGGACCATGGTTTTATTTTGAGTAAATACATTAGAAGTAAATCTAGGTCATCCCTTATCTAGATATTTATATTAATACCTAAATTACCCTCCTGATTAATTTTGGGTGATGATTAGTTAGTGTTAATAATAGTTAGTGTAATGATTAGTGAGATGATTAAGTTAAAGATAATTAGTGAGATTAAAAAATCAGATGGTTTTTTTTTAAAGAAGTAGAATTATTGAGAGATAAAAGTTAGAGAAGATGAAGAAGGAAAACATGAAAAACGATGGATTTTACCAACCACAACCGGAGGAAGGGTATTTGGGTACCCAGGTATGCTTCAAACTTAGATAATGTTGGTTGAATTGCTCCAAACTTTCAAAAAAAATGAAATTTTTTATGTAGATTTGGGCCACTTCGGTTACCATATGTCAAGAATTCAGGTGTGTTCGGTTACGTTTTCCAAACACGCAGGTTACCGAACTCGCTTGTTAATGGAGGTTTTGGTCGTACAGTGTAATGTTCGGTTACCTAGGATAAAATGGTAGGTAACCGAACTTTGAACTTAACAATTTATTTGGGTACATCTTGTGTGTTCGGTTAGTTCGCAAACTTCAATTCAACCAAGTTCCCAACCGAACTGCAGGTTAAAAGTAACCTAGTGTTAGAAGTTCGGTTGGTTCGCAAACTTCAACATATTTTGCGAATCAACCGAACTGGGCTTATATATGCATATATGCAATTAGGCAAACGTTCGGTTACTACGAAATTTATTTCTTGGCGAATAAGGTAGAGTTCGGTTACGAAGTTTCAAAGGTAGAGTTCGGTTACAAAGAAAACTTAACATTTTTGCGAACAAACCGAACTTGTGGACTTCTCATTATTTTCGTAAACTAAAGTTCGGTGATATCCTTATTTTGCGAAGGAACCGAACTTATGGACTTGTGTTGTTCTAATACAAGGAGTTCGATTAAAAGTATTTTTTGCGAATCAACCGAACTTTGAGTTCGGTTAAGAAAAAATTAATTCGTGATAACCGAACTTCTCTCTGAAAAAAACTCTCCATTGAACCTCTCTGCAACTTCCATTTTCAACTCATTTTAATGATTACTTCTCATTTATTCAACCAAAAACGAATGACAAGTAATGGGTTTGTGAGAATATCTTTGTTAATGTTTTAAATTATGTTATATATATATATATATTGGTGGTGGTGGTTGGTGGTGGTGGTAATCGGAGGTGGTGGTGGTAATCGGTGGTTGGTGGTGGTTATAATCGTAGGTGGTGGTGGTGGTAATCAGCGGAGGTGGGCGGTGGTGGTGGAGGTAATTGGTGGTTGGTGGTGGTGATAATCAGAGGTGGTGGTTGTGGTAATCGGCGATGGTGGGAGGTGGTGATATATATAGGTGGTTATTAGGTTGGTTTTAAATTAAATTAGGTTAAGGATAGGTTAGTCAAAATTAGACCAGGACAGGACTGGTGCGGTGTGGGAGGCTCGTGAAAAACAATTTTGGTTTATTTAGTAAAAGAGGGAGAAAAAAAAGGGTGCGGTGTGGAGGGCTTGAGAAAGAAAAAAATGGGTTTGAAAAAGAAACAATTCGAGAAAGTTCAATTGTCTTTAGGTCCACGTATTTATTAACACACATATAAAGTTAATAAAAACCAAATTCTTGTTGATCGATGTAATTATGTATGGTTAAAAATAGTATTTAGTTTACTTGCTTTGCTGCTACTGTTTGTTTTTATACCAGATATTGGCCTACCTCTATATCTATCTCTGAGATGTTTGGATTTTTCAAAACTCCGTGGACATGCAGAAGAGAAATACTATCCCCACTCGGACCAAGACATAACTTTTACCAAAAGTTTATTCCAGGGAGTTTGGGGAAGGTCAATAAGCAATAAGTGACTAGCGAAGATTACTAGGTTTCTTAAGTAAATTTGCTCCATACACATAATAGAGGAGGAATAGATTTCGGATGTTCCTCTTCCTGAGCCTCGATCTTCGCCTTCTATCTTCTAATGACCTTTTCGTATCCTTTCATTCATATCTATTGTGGTCGAAGCCGTTCCTATTGAGTTCAGAAGGACTTGACCAATTTGAAAGATCATTTGATGTAGTTGAAATAACTGAATTTTGGGTTGTTTGATCAAGTACCGGAAACTCAATGGAATTCATAATTGTCTCAATGTCATTTTTTTCTTCTTTTTCTTTTTATTTTCTGAATATTCAGGAGCTAAGACCATTCCAACGCTCCTTTTCGCCATGCATAAACTAAACCAACAATTAGGAACAACAAGTAGATCTACGCCAGGGGAGTTAGTTATGTGTCAATAAAAATTAGTGCAAGAGGTCATGGATACACTTCTTAATAATGGGATCCGCGGACAACCAATGAGGGATGGTCATAATAAAGTTTATAAGTCTTTACAGTAATTGAAGGCAAAGAAGGAAGCAACCTGCTATCTATCGATAGGCGAGAAAAGACTGTTATTGGCTGCTTCGCCTATATATTCTATTATGGCCGGCTTGGAGACATCAGAGGTCCATAGCTTCATTCATTCGTTGAACCTTGGGGGATAACCATTAGCCCCAATGCTAATGATACGGATACGTCGGGCAAAAACCCCAATCTCTTATATGCATTTCTTTCCACTGCCCTTTTTCCACTTTCCCAGTCATTCTAGATACACTTTTAAAATATTGGATTTTTCGTTATTTAAATCGCGTAATGCAGTACATTTCAATAAGATTATGAAACATTTCGACTTATTTATCTCTTATTTTACATATAATGGATTTAATTGTACCAATACATAATTTTCTTTTAGTTTTTTTTTGGAATGGGTCTTATTGTAGGAGGTTTAGGAGTGGCTTGCCCACTAGTATAGGTCTAGTCTATATTCCCAGGGATAAACCTTTTTACACTCAAGTAATCCAACCGTGGAAAAAAGGATATGGTGGAGAACTGAGCCAAGAATTCTATTTCTTCATCATCAATCGAATCACTGTTCGCGACCCAGGATTCTATTTTATCATCAATCCAATCAACGTTCACGTTTTTTCTTTTTCTTAACAATGAATAGAGCTTGAGTCCATCGGGTTGGGTTCTAATAATTAATGAAAGATGTTATCATATTCACACAATTCTATTACATGCGAAATATAGAAACCTCTTTTCTTGGTTGTATAGAACGGGTTTTTCTTAGAATCCTTGAGGATGGTACACTGGAATTGTATTACTTAAGTGCTTATTGTTTGCCAAAATTCCTACTTCTACAATTGGTAGGTCGCCGGGTTATTCAAATAAGTCGTGTTTTCTATGGCTTTCCTATGTTGCAACTTCTGTACCAATTCGATCGATCCGGAATGGATCGGCTAAACATTCACTAACTGAGATTTGGCTTTTCTAACCTGAAGGACTTGATGAAACTGGCATAACTAACTAACCTGCTTCTGTACGCTTTTACCTAGAAGAAGCTAATCCAGCAGCTAAACCAAGCTCGAGAGTAATCTGCCAAGTCACTAGTCCGTTGGTCGAGCTACTCCCTCGTCCCTAGCCAGATTAGTCCTGCAAGGATCAAGAGATTTTCTACCAACTGATCAAGGTTAAGAATGCGGATAATGGTCATGAAGGTGGCTTGGATGAATGAGTATCAAGGATTGGACTTCCAAACCTAATCCTATTTACTTCTTGGCCCTTCATGCTATTGGTTTTGTTCTACAATTACAGTAGGAAGCAAGGTCGTAAGGAGGAGCGAATCCAGAAAGATTACGGTTATGAAAATCCACGAGAGGCGACTGGGCGTATTGTTTGTGCCAATTGTCAGTTAGCTAATAAGCCTGTGGATATTGAGGTTCCACAAGATTGTTTTCGGGAGTCTCTTTGTAGGATACTTTTCCAAAGTGTGACCCGTTAGCCCATAAGTCAGTACTGTGACGAAGCGACTCTTGCTCACCCGACACGATCGTACGAGGTCACAATTCACCCAGATCATCCACGGAGAAAAAGAATTGGGGATCGGATGCGGGCGAATTTCCTTCCAATGGCTCCCTCGCTAGTCTCATGTCCTTTTTTGCGAGATCCATCCCTTACCTCAAGCCTCGCCCTCTTTCCAGCGAGTCCACTCCCCCTTCATATGTCCTTCAGTCGATGGCCCGCTATCATGTGATCTCAGTTCAAAAAGAGGGCATAGGATAGAAGAGTGATAATATTCATAAGGAATCTCCAAGAATTCAGAAGTGGTAGAATGACTGAATGAATACAAGATATGGCTCGAAATATTCCTTTCTATGAGCATTACGATCTGCAGCTCAAATGGTCTCTTATGAAGTCTCTATTGGTCTGATTTTGATTACTTGTTTATTGCTAAAAGCTTTTTCCTTAGCAAAATCTCCTTCTACCGGGAAGTCAAAAAGTGTTTTTTGTGCCACAAACAAATAAACAAGTATTGGAATAACAATTTGGGTTTATTTAGTAAAAGAGGGGAGGAAAAAAAAGGGTGCGGTGTGGAGGGCTTGAGAAAGAAAAAAATGGGTTTACGTAGTCTATTGTTTTCAGGGGGCGAACTTGAAAGAATTAGGGGCGACTAATAAGACAAAAAATAGTTATCCAAACCTAAAATGAAGTAATCTCTTGTATCTGATATTTCGAAATGGTAAATGGACTCTCAATAATCGGTAAAACTACAATTGATAGTTTATTTATGTAATCAGTAGATGTTAGGATACTCAGTTAGGTAAACTGTACATATGTAGTTTGAAAGTTTTGTTGTGATGTAGTAACCTACAATCAGAGGGTAATTATTTATCATGTCGGCCGATTATAAAGTCGCCACAAAATTGAAATTTGAAAAAATCTCAAGTTTTTCGAATTTGGAAACTAACATGATCGGTAGATTAGGAGTTAACATGTCTCTCGATTATGAAGTTACCCCAAAATTAAGATTTGAAAAAATCTCAACTTTTTCGAATTTGGGAACCAACATAAGGGAAAATAATCATTTGGTCCTTTTTTAGGTGGGTCCATGTCAGTTTAGTCCTTTGGTCAAACGCCTTTACTGTTTGGTCCATAATTATTTAAAAATATTAAAGGGACCAAAGTACCCTTCCGTGTCAACTTTACTTATTTTATTGTAGCAGTTCATTCTTCAAAATGAACTCCTGTTAATTTCTACATATTTTTTTCAGAAATTACCTATATTAACCAGAGTTCATTCCAGAAATGAACTCCATATAAAAACCTAAAAAAACCAGAGTTCATTCCAGAAATGAACTCCATATAAAAACCTAAAAAAACAGAGTTCAATTCAAGAGTGAACTCCATATAAAAAGGTAAGAAAACATAGTTCATTCCAGAAATGAACTCCATATGAAAGCTAAGAAAACTGAGTTCATTCCAGAAATGAATTCCATATAAAAACCTAAGAAAAACAGAGTTCATTCCAGAAATGAACTCCATATAAAAACCTAGGAAAACAAAGTTCATTCCAGAAATGAACTCCATAAAAAAACCTAAGAAAACAGAGTTCATTCCAGAAATGAACTCCATATCAAAACCCAAAAAAACAGAATTCATTGCAGAAATGAACTCCATATAAAACCTAAGAAAAACAGAGTTCATTCCAGAAATGAACTCTATATAAAAACCCAAATAAACAGAGTTCATTCCAAAATGAACTCCATATAAAAACCTAAAAAAACTAGAGTTAATTTATGGAATGAACTGCAACATCATCATCTCCATCATCTTCGTCGTCTTCAACAGCAGCAGAAAATGGTGAAGATGATGAACTCTGTAATCAAAACAGCAGCAGCGGTTCATTTTTCTTCGTCATCTTTATCGCAGCAGCAGCAACACGATGAACTCTATCATCATCAACAACAACAGTTCGTTCAAAAATCATTATCTTCTTCTTCTTCGTCGTCGTCGTCTTCAAGAAAACATCTGTATTCATCATCACCAACATGAGCGCTACAATGTATTCAACAGTAACAACATCAACAGATCCAGATTTGCAAAACAAAGCAAGAAAACATAGAAAGAGAAGAGAGAAAAGAAAACAGATCAACAGTAGCAACATCGTCGTATACAAATCAAAGAAAACATTTGTATTAATTATCACCAACATGCGTTCATATTCATCTTCATCAACACACCATTGCTGCAGTAGCAGGAAGAAAAAAAAAAGAGAGAGAAATTCTAGATCTGAAAATATAGGAGAGAGAAAGTAAATCTGAGAATGATTTCTTCTCTCTTACTTTTCCACTATTTATATGGTCCTTACCCAAAAGGGTATTTTGCCACTACATGATCACAATTACATCATCCATGACATCACCCTAGGACCAAATTATAATTTCTAGGACCAAACTATAATTTATTTTTCCAAAAAGGACCAAACAGACATTTGACTGGGTCAACTGGACTAGACTCTCTCTATAATATATTATTCCTAGGACCTAATGGTATTTCCTACCCAACATAATTGGTAGCTTATGAAATTCACCTTACCTACAGATTTTAAACCCTAATTCAATCGGTAGACAAAGGGAAAATGATGTGTCCCATTATTAGGGTTTTTTGTACAAAAAAATTCGATATGAAACCACGATAATCGTTAGGAAATGTTAACAATTTCACTTCCGATTGTGGACCATTCTGACAAACTTTTGAAAAAGTCACCAGAAGCGTTATAGTTAAGGTTCATAATTTTGCTACCGCATATATTTGACAATTTTTTGAAAATTTAACACAATCGGTAGGTAAGGTTGATAGTTATCCTCCGATTATTGTGAAAAAATCAGCAGTTTCAGGTAATGAAGTAATAGACATTACTCAAAATACATTCATAACCCATAAACTTAAGAACATATAATCCAAAACAAGTATCTAAAACAGCATAATCTGAAAGAGACTGTTAAAACCACATAATCTAGAATATCGAACAACACATTAAGATCTAGTTTTCTTCTGAGCATTCTTATATAAAGTTTTAGAATGTTTAACACGCATCACCTTCATCTTCCTCAATATTTTCTTCAGTAACGGAACTTGAAGAAGCCTGAGATCTTTTGTTCATCTTCGATGTTTTTTCTTGGGATGTTTCTTCGCCACTTTCTCCCCAAACTTAACTACATACTCTTCATTATCAACATTATCAATCAGCTCTCTATGCATTTTTATCTTCTCAATTGGCACAGGCACTCCATCCATTATGCAATTAGCGCACCATTTCGACAAAGACTTGAACTTATTCACCTGTTTTTTAATGAAAAACATCAAATGGAGAGGGAAAAAATGAGTCGTAATATTAAAGTGAAAAGAAATAATAATATGCACCATTCTATCATAACCTTCTGGTTTTTCTTTGATGATACAATAGTAAACGGAAGTCGACGAGGTTGTCTTTGCTTTAAGTTCACGGATAACACGAAGATGAGACTGCTCTCGGTACCGCTCCATGTATCCTGGAGCATTTTCATCACCTCGGTTGACATGTCTCCCAGTGTTCACCAAGAAGTTCATCCTATCATCCCAATGGTCAATATCATTATAATAGATGGTGTACTAGAGTAAACTACCTTGATGGTGTCAGTATTAGACTCAATATGCTACATGTCCGACTTGAACTTTCCAGTTACGTGATGTCATGGTAATCATTGTCCAAAACCGCGTTGTCACATTACCATTGAGACATTGTACATCATATAACCTGTGGGGTGCCACAATTGTTCAAAATTGATGGAAAATAACACATCCCACAATGGTTGAAGTTGTGGATGCTCGGTTTTTACTGGCATTGGGGAATATAACACATCTCAATACACATAGGAGATATGCGGTGGCGGAGGCATCCATTTCGGCATCAGTTAACGTTCATTTCTCTTCTTTCTCCAAAGTGTCTGCGAACATCTTCACCAACCGACTCATGTTGAACTATCTACTTTTGTAACTAAAGAACCTGCTGAACTCGATGTCCGGTGTCTCTTTATCCCAACCAAAACACTTGACACAAATCATAAAGTTGTGCCTCACTTAACTGCTTTGTGTAGTTATACTTGACATTTACAGTATGGACATTGAGATTAAGAATCTGCTTCACATCATCCAGAGTAATGGTCATCTCCCCAACCGGCATATGAAAGGTGTCAGTCTTGGGATAAAATCTCTCCACAAAACCCGATATCGTGACCCGGTCATGTTCCAACATTGGATTCTCGGCAGCAGTAGATAATTAACCCCGAGTTGGCTATAATTGTCTTGAACCTTTCACATTCTTTGTCTAAAGGCCATTTTTTCATTTTTTCTGGTATGCCTGTGGGTTAGAGTATATGAGCCGTATCAACATGGTACTATTAAACACACAACACATTATAGAATAAATAAAGTATTATTACGAATAAAATGAAAATACGTTAGTAAAAAAGAATATGATTGTTACCTTGGCTTCGTAGATTTCTATGGACCATGAGTCTTTGTAGCCAAAAACAATGCTCCTCCATCTTTAAGTAGCCTCAGTATTTCTTCTTCATCAAAATCCGTGTTATTCAAATGAATGGGGACAAGGTGTTATACTTTCTTAGTGATTGGCTTCCTTGTAACTCCTACTTATCCTTATGTACCACTTGGTTATCCAATTGGATCATCACCATGGTAGAGGCGCAAAATTCATAATATCCAGATGGATATTCAAGCGACAAGAGAGCTTTCCAATTGCACAATGACTGAAGGTAAGGCCAAAAGAAAGGAAAAATCTGTCGGCAGCATGCGTAAGCATGAACCAAAGGAAGATGAACTATTCCCTTCAACCCGGAAGTATAGGGGATATTTCATTTGCAAAGGTTTGCATTTATCAAGAAGTTGTCCACTCAAGGCGCAACTCAATACATCAGTTGGGAATGACTGTGGGAGTCATTTTAGCAAGACTTGTGACGGACGAAGCGAAGGCTCAAGGAATAGGACACGCAGCGAAGTTGTTGCACACTTCGACAAAGGTAGAAACTAAGCTAAAAACAAGAAGGTGTGTTGTTGTCTCCTTTGGCAACACCTAGTGCAGAAAATGAGGCATTTTCTGATGTTATTTTCCATAGATTTAGTTTGTTGGTTGTTGCAAACTCTGTGTCTAGATTTTGGTTGTACAGACTTTTATTTGAGTCTTGAAGTTTGTATATACTTTGCTTTAGTGTAAGCAAGTTGCTTTGTTAATGAAGTTTTATCTTTCCAAAAGTGATCGGTGGATCAATCATGTAGTGGTACATGATCTTGTCATGTAAGAGCAGTAATGGATGGAGGTGTTTTCGTTTATAAAGTCTTGCCTCTTTATTTACGATGTAAAGCTAGTTCATGGGGAGATGCTGCAAGTAGCATACTTATCCTAACGTATGCAGTGGAAAGATAAGTTGAAATCTAATAAGCAAAGAATAGGACAAGGGTCCTAGTTGATGTAGAAATGATGTTGTTGTTTGTGATTGCAATATGGCACGATGGCAGATGGGCGGCGACAATGCAAGCAAGTTAGAAATCATTTCATCAGCAAGCATGAGTTGGGTAGAACTTATGGACTAATAGAAATATGCACACACTTTCCAGGAAACATGCAATGCAGTTCAAAGAAATAGTTGGAGACTTATTGGATTTTAAGACGATGCATATGGGAAGCTAAAAGGTTAGCTTATATGATGTCCAAGAGATAGTTAGTCACAGTTGCAGAGATGGGATGTGCGACTCAATAGTTTTGCTTCAGTGGGTTAAGCAAAGTAAAATTTAAAGTTCAGTTAGGATATGCAACATGGCATAAGTATAAAGAGTATATACTTAGTGGCCAAATCGAGAGAAATTAGTTCTTGGATGTCGTTGGCACGAACATAACTTGTCAAGGAATGAAGTGGCATATTTGGGTATTCTGTGCGTGAGAAACCCCTATGCACTTTGTGACATGTTTAACGAAGAGGCATGTAGGACAACATTCCAAAGGCAGGTTTCCAGCAAAGCTGATTGAAAATGAAGCCAAGTCGTTTTTAAGTCCTTGTCATGTTGGATATGATGCAAAAGGAAAAGTCGGGAGTTGAAATACTATGGCAATGATCTTGGTGATCAAGTTGAGAAGAATCATTTTGTGCGTACACTTAGGAGTAAATGATTCGAGGAGAAATTCAGGCCAAATTTGGAGGAATTGGCTAAAGAAGAATTTCAGGTTGCATTTGGGTATTGATGCATGATTTGAGTAGCAGCTTAAGCGTAGTGCACAACGCTAATATGAGACTCAAGTATATGAGATCAATGGAAAATGAGTAAAGCTAAGTGGTTCTGATGCTAAAGCATGTAAATTGGCGAAGGCGATTGCAAAGGCCAACAAAGGTATGCTGAATTTCAGAAGAGATTCTGAAAGTGCATGCGACAAAGGTTAAGATAAGTATAGTGTTTATAATGGGTCGCGTTCAACGAGGGAGTTAAAAGGATTAGGTAGAGGATTTCTATGATGGTGCTGCAAGTGACGCATAATGATTACGCGTTACAGAGTTGCAGGCCAAGTCAGTGTGCATCCAGAATGGCGCGACACTGCGTAGATTGTCAAGTGCCAAGAATGGCATAATCCCGCAGGGCCAATTTAGTGAAAGAGAAGCACTACATTGTAAATACATTTGGGTAATGAATGAATCTATTGACCGACACAATGGAACTTCATTAAGGAAAAGGCAAGACTAGGACAAAGTTGCAAGATGCAGCATGCAACATGCGAGTTGGATTGTTGGCATGTCCGTGGAATTGAGTTAGCCCAAACTCAAGGATGATGCAAGCATGGAGAATAGACTAATATTGAGCCCAAACCCAAAGCTTGAACAAGTGCAAACAACTTGGTAATGCAAGATTGGCATTGCCATGCGAGTTGGCAAAGTGAAGCATATGACGCAATGAATAACTAGAGTAAGTTTAAGGAATTGGCATTGATGCTGGTAGCATAACAATGGTACGTGAATGAGCTTAAAGCAAGAATTTTTTAGTACCAAGGTGGCTGGTATCATATAAAGGCCAAAGTCCGGTGTGGCGCAAAGTGTAGTGCAACACAGCTCAAGTGAAGGTTATGGGTTGGCTGAGAGCTTCACAAGCATGCCAAACACGCGAGACAAAGATAGAACGGTTGTAAAGGGAGTTTATGATCGTGGGAGAAGGTTTCCAACTGCAAAAAGACAGGTGTTGGATGATTGGCGCGAGTTGGAAAATAACTTACCAGTTAGCACAATTATTGGCGGTAATGCAACTGATCCATGGGACAGATGGCTGTTCCTGGCGTGTACATCAGTTGTGCACGGTTTTGGAAAGTAAAGATGTTGTATAAATAATCCTAAGGAAGGGGAAATTCGGCAGGCTATCACATGATAGTGTGAGACTCGAATTGAGAGTGATTTTGTAAAGTTAAGGCTTGGTTCAAAGTGAACAATTCTGGGCAAGTTCCTAAGTGGTCAAGTTTCGTATATATTCCATTTTATGCAATAAAATGAGATGATTGTGTCATGTTTTAAGTGTTCTTGGTTGGATGATTGTTGTTAGCAAAGTATGGCATGAATTGAATGCATTATGGGGTGTATTTGAGAAGTTTAAGTAAAGAGAAAGAAGAGTAAAGGCTTCCGCTAGTGAACTGAAGAGTTGGTTGTTTGCATTGGTGCAAACTTATAAGGTTGAACTGCAGGTGGGCGAAGTTTTATTGGCAGAACCATTATACTGTCGGGTTACACTTTCTCAGAAAATATCTGGGGTGTTTGAAGGTATGACACTAACTCCAATGATTGGATGGTTATATCACTACGGGAAAAATCATCATTGACGACACTAGATAAGAGTTTTAGTAACCTACGACAACTCTATTTAATGCATTGTGGAACGGGGGTATTGTAGAAAGTCCAAGCTTTTCTACAATGCTTGAAAAGAGTTTTAAAGGGTGATGTGATTCATGGTTCGACAATATTTTTCCAAAGTTGTGATTCTCTTTCGATTTTTTTATAACTTAACACCACTCTTGCTTGTGTTGTAAGACTATCTTCGAAAACATAAGTAGGATATCGTGGAAACATATGTAACAACAATTACTAGTATTATGAATAAGATTTGCACAACCCTTGTATGAATTGTCGAACTATCTTGGACAACACAGAGTTATGTTGTAAAGAAACTGTTTCACAATGTCTAGCTTATGTAGTTTAGAACTGGAAGACAACATCTATTAGTAATGTGAATACTCCTGTCACTACACTTCCTTGAGTTGTATAATTATTCTGAACAACTCCTACTGATGTTGCAAGATTTGATTTTACAATGATTGTCGTGGGTAGTAGAAATTTTTAACACAACACTTATTAGTATTGTGAATATTACAGTCAATACACTTGTTAGCATTGTAGAATATTTTTTTTTGCAATCATTATCGTGGGTAGTAGAAATTTTTAACATAACACTTATTAGTATTGTGAATATTACAGTGAGTACACTTGTTAGCATTGTAGAAGTACCTTGATACAACTATACTATATGTAATAGAAATTTTGAACACCAATTTACTAGTATTGCAGGACTATCTTGGATAACACATAGTTATGATTGTAAAGAAACTATTTCAAAATATCTGGGTTGTGTAGTGGAAATCTCTAACACAGCTGTCGATTTGTGAATAAGACCCTACATACATATTTCACTTTTGTTACTACGTTTATGTTGTGAAATGTAAAGAAACAACTAGATAAAACTGAAAGATTCATTCAAATTAAACCAAACCCAGAGTCACAACATTCCCATACCAATATAATATACACTAAAAGTGGCAGCATTCACATACCAATGTGATATACACAAAACATACAAAAAAGTGGCAGTGATATGTTTGTTACCAAAAGTTAAGTCTCCAAAAAGATCAAAATAAGTCTCCAAAAAGATCATAGAAGATTAAGAAGTCTACTGGTAGGATATTCGATCCTTGGGCCATGTGATAAAATTTGAAACAACATCATAAAAAATTTTGACTTCTGAAGTAGCTTGGTAGACAAGAGCATCCTCCACATAATCAACCTTCACACATAAAGTGTAGGCTCCAAGACCGATTGGCCTTCAATGTATCTCCTTACTTGGATTTGTTTCAACAATTTCAGCCTCCGCAACCACCTCGTCCTCCTAGTACCAGCTTAACATCTTGCAAACTTGGAATCTCTTTGGCACTCGAACCTCATTTTGTCTCCTGACATGACTTGGAGTGGTATTAGTTGAGTCTCTTTCATTATAGAGAACATTCCTGCTAGTGCTAGCCTCATGATTGTTGCTGGGACTTGACCTGTGAGAGGGTAAGACTCCATTGCAGACACATTTTGAGTTCGTTCCCTATATTAAGACCAATCAACAGTATGAGGGGCATTATCTATTTTGAATTCATCAATAAAAAGAGACCTAATAGAAAACAAGTTAAATTCTCACCTCTAACTGCACCACTCGATCACTCGGTGCTTTATAGGATTCCTAACACTCTTTAATCATCACCTTATAGTGGGACTGCGCAAAAACCTTTTTACGTGTCGCTCCAAAACCAATTTGTTTAAGTCTCCCTTTAGTTTTCTTGTCCTCACTAAAATACTTTGCAATAATATCATCTGTCACGGATGATCCACAATCAGCACCATGCTTTTCTCGAGCTTTTTCAAGTTTTTCCTGTGTAAGTGTGTAAAACATCAGATATTTTGTCATTTTTCAAGCACATGTAAACAAAACAAAGGAACAGGAGAAGATTTCTTACGAAAGATTCTACAACACCAGGATGTGGTTTCTTTCCTTTGCGATGTTTATGACCAACTTTCCAGATTACAACTCTATCAATCTCTTTGGTTGTGTTTTGCTCTTTTTGCTGTCAAATAAATGTATTAATACATGACAGTCATCAATAATAGTATAACAACATGGTATTAAATTTTTGATACATGCTAAGAAGAAACTCGGAATATTTCTAAGATAAAACTTCATAAAGAACTTCATATACTTCATGAATAAGCCACTAGCATGACCAAGATTGGATAACTACTCATATATGCTTTGGAACCCAATGTTAGTAAAGGTTTGTGTATAAGCATGTAAGTAAATGTTTGTAGCACTTGGTTCCAAGTGATATGAACTTCCGAACATTCATATAGATATGGGAGATAAACACAGGAGTAAACCAAATTACAAATATCTTCATGTGAGTGCACCAGCCTACCAAATTCTATGTGTGACTCACGGAATTTCACATATTACAGCTATTTATAAAGTCGAAACCACGGGTCGTGGTCTGAATTATGAAATGATCCATCATAAACGACTTTACAATCCACAACCAGTTAAAAGGACAAAGATCAACCTACACGAAATTGCATAAGCATCTAAATGGGGTTAATATCAATTAAAAGACCAGAAATCAACCTTTACAATCTGCCTTTAGGTCAATGTTACATCTAACAAACAATTATATTTTTAACGATGCAATAGCTTTCACGTGGTGAATATCAAGAGTGTAGAAAATACCAATTTCACCTCCAATCGCGTGTAACCTTCTCGATTTATGGTATGTGGGGTGGTGTGTTTTGAACGATTTTCTTGCATTTTTATTCTTCTGACCTGAATAGAAAAATAAAAAAATCATTTGACAGACTTTAAATTTTTTAATACAAATAAATAGTCATTCTATATAATAGAAATTACTTACTCTGAATTCAATAGAGTCTACATGTTTCACAAACTCTTCCCACTCCCTAACTGTCATGGTCCTGGGCATTAAATTCTCCAACCGTTTCTTTTGTTCTTCCCCTTGGAGATGATCCAAAGCGTCGAGTACCAAACCAACTTTCCTTGACCTTGCTTCTCTAAGATAAGTTACCATTTTGCTGAAATAATAGTCTTTGTAACGCTCAGGAACAATGAATCGGTTTTACAAATAAAATTAAATAATTTGAATTAGAATACACTATGAATTAAATAATTGTTGACTAATGAAAAGAGTTAAAGAGTTATCAATTACGTACCAAGACTATCTTCCATATGTTTTCTTTAGCTTCATCGTCAATATTGTGTTCAGTTTATGTCTCAACATTCATCCTTTTCTTTCCTTCGGAGTTATGTTTGCCTGGTTGTTATAAGTGGTTCAGTTTTTTTTTTAAGTTCATAAGTTTTTTCACTTGAAATCATTTCCTTTGGTTACCAAGTCAGAGCTGCAGCCTTACCAAGTCAAGGGAGCCTAAACCTCAAATCATTTAGACATATATACTTACCTAAGATTCAAACATCATGATATTAGAACTATCACATTGATTAAATGTCTGATCTTTTATTTCTTTATAAAGTTACTAGTGTTAGGTTTTTTCCATATATCTTCCTAGTATTTATTACCACGGCACAATATTGATGTTATATAAAAAATATTTGCGAGAGTATCATTGGTACTATGTTGAAGATCAAGTTCAAAAAAAATGACGGTATAAAATCCCGTGACGATCTGAAGAGTATGAGAATAAGACCAGAATTGCATCCACAAGAGACAAATTGGAAAACGATCCTTCTACCAGCACCATACTACCAAAAGGACAAGGAAAATGATATATTTTATAATAGGATGAGAAATTTGAAGGTTCCATATGGGTGTAGCTCTGGTTTTAGGAAACATTTCTCGAAAAATGGTTGCTTAAGTGTTCTTAAGTCTCATGATTACCCCCAGCTATTTCTTTGAACTCACTTTTAGGCTCTACATTTCCTAATACAATGCGAATTACTGGATATGCAGAAGCTAGACCCCTCACAATCCTTTTGGATTCATGATCTACGCATAAATTTTTGCATCCTAGCATAGGTAAGCAATGTGGCTTTGTGGTTTCTTCTACTACTGATGCTTTACGAGTAACAGTGGGTAATGGTGGTCATCTTGAAACTAAGGGTATTTGCACTATCCCTATCAACTTGAAAGGTACAGTTTTTCATATTGATTTCCATCTGCTAGATATTAGTGCTTGTGATGCGGTTTTGGGAATCCAATGGCTGCGAACATTGGGAGATATTACTTGGGATTTCGGAAAATTGACAATGGAATTCAGCATTCAACACACTGTCATAACATTAACTGGCAATAAATAATCATCTATAATGATTATGTATGTATCTTCCATGCAACGTTTATTATCTACTGAGAGTTATGGATTTCTGTTAGAACTAGTTGCATTAAATACTTCTGCCGCCAAACAATCATTGTCGCCTGAAGTTCAACAGCTGCTATCAAATTTCAGTGATATTTTTTCTACTGCAACATCACTGCCTCCAGAACGTGTTCAAGATCATAAAATTTCTTTACTACCAGAAACTGGACCTGTGAATGTACGTCCATACAGGTATCCACACTTTCAGATAGATGAAATTGAGAAAATAGTAGCTGAACTGCAACAAGATGGGTTCATAAGGCCTAGTTCTAGTACTTTTTCTTCACGTATTCTTATGGTTCGAAAGAAAGACGGTTCGTGGCGCATGTGTGTAGAATACCGTGCTCTTAATAAGATAACCATCAAAGATCGTTATCCAATCCCAGTCGTATACGAATTATTGGATGAATTGTATGGTGCATATTTATTTACCAAGCTGGACTTACGATCAGGTTATTACCATATTCTCATTCATGAAGCCGATGTTCTAAAGACAGCTTTCCGTACGCATGATGGCCATTATGAATTTCTGGTCATGCACTTTGGGTTGTCCAATGCTCCAGCAACTTTTCAGAGTTTAATGAATGAAACCTTCAGGCCTCACTTACGCAAGTTTGTGTTGGTTTTCTTCGATGATATTCTGATATATAGTAAGGATTATGATACTCATATTCAACATCTAGAGATGGTGTTTGAAATCTTAAGACAGCACAAATTATTTGTTCAGGAATCCAAATGTACTTTTGCACAAAAGTATGTTGGTTACCTAGGCCATGTAATTTCGTCTGATGGTGTTTTCGTCGAACCAGAGAAGATAGAATGCATTCTTTCTTGGAAGATTCCTTCAACAGTCAAATAACTTAGAGGTTTTCTAGGCTTGGATGGCTATTATAGAAAATTTGTGAAGGATTTTGGGAAAATTAGTGCTCCTTTAACTCAACTTCTTAAGAAGGATGCATTTAAATGGACAGAAGAAGCAACTGTTGCTTTCAAATCACTACAACATGCTTTAACTACTACGCCTGTTCTTATACTACCTGATTTTTCAAAAGAATTCTATCTAGAGTGTGATGCTTATGGTGGTGGTATTGGTGCTGTATTAATGCAATCTGCACGACCTGTAGCTTTTTACAGTAAGCCCTTATCTGGTAAGAATCTCAACTTATCTGTTTATGACAAAGAAATGCTTGTTATTGTCTCTGCAGTAAATAAGTGGAGACCCTATTTGCTTGGTCGACATTTCAAGATTTATACAGATCATAGAAGTTTGAAATACTTTTTGGAGTAACGTCTTTCTTCCATTGAACAACAGAAGTGGGTTTCAAATTATTGGGATATGATTATGAAATCATTTATCGCAGTGGCTAAACAAACAAAGCTGCATATGCTTTGTCTCGACTTATTAATCCACAATTATTGGCAATAACTGCACCCATTTTCTCTGGCGTAGATGACATTATTGCGGAATGTCATAATGATCCAACTTTACGGGAATTAATTAATCAGTTGCAACTCAACCCT
The DNA here is from genome assembly GCF_003573695.1 of Papaver somniferum. NCBI lineage: Eukaryota > Viridiplantae > Streptophyta > Magnoliopsida > Ranunculales > Papaveraceae > Papaver > Papaver somniferum. Next base: position 140,634,903 of record NC_039367.1, read on the forward strand.
AATAATAAACGTCATTATTCTTACTTAAATGGTATGCTTCGTAATAAAGGAAGAATTGTGATTGTTTCTTCTTCAGAATGGTGTAAAAAACTTCTCCATGATTTTCATTCTACTCCATTGGGTGGTCACTCTGGTTATTTGAGAACTTTCAATCGACTGCAGCACAATTTTCACTGGTCTGGCATGAAGCATTCAATTAAGGAATTTATTTTACATTGTGAGACTTGTCAACGTAATAAAACAGAAGTTGTGGCTCCTCCTGGCCTTTTAAGTCCTCTTCCGATTCCTTCTGATGTTTGGATTGACATCTCTATGGATTTCATAGACGGATTTCCACTTTCTCATGGTAAGACTTCCATCTTGGTAGTTTTTGATCGTCTCACCAAATATGCGCACTTTGTTACATTATCTCATCCATATTCTGCAAGCACCACAGCTGATGTATTTGTGCGCGAGGTAGTGCGTCTACATGGAATGCCAAAGACCATCACAAGTGATAGAGACCCTATATTCATGAGTAATTTCTGGGAAGCTTATTTTACAATGCAGGGCACATAACTATGCAAGACTTCAGCTTATCATCCGCAAAGTGATGGCCAAACATAAGTGACAAATCGTACACTGGAGTGTTATCTTTGATGCTTTGCAGGAATGAAACCAAAAGATTGGTTTAAGTGGTTAGCTTGGGCCGAGTGGTGGTATAAAACCAACTATCACTCTGCCATTAAGATGACTCCATATGAAGCTCTTTACAGCCACCCTCCACCAGTAATTTCAGCTTAGTTACCTGGATCAACCCCTGTGCATGATGTGGATTTGAACTTACGTGCCAGAGATCACACAATCAAGTTGTTAAAGTATCATTTGTCTGTTGCACAAGATCGAATGAAGAAATATGCTGACTCTCATATAACTGAACGACAGTTTTCAGTTGGTGATTTTGTTTATCTACATCTCGAACCTTACAGACAGATAACAATTTCTAATCAGTCTTTTTCAAAGCTATCACCCCGTTTTTATGGTCCATTTAAAGTTCTTGAGAGAATTGGAACTGTGGCATATAAACTGGACTTTCCTAGCACTAGTAGAATACATCCAGTTTTTCATGTATCTCAATTAAAACTGAAGTTAGGCACTACTTCTGCTGTTGAAGCCTCATTGCCTGCCATTATTGATTATGATAAATGGGAGCCAGAAGAAATTTTGGACAGACAGATGTATAAGAAGGGAAACAGAGCTACTACAAAGTGGTTGATCAAATGGAAGGGTCATTCCAGAGATGATGCAACTTGGGAAGATGCTTATGATCTTGTTGCACGCATTCCACAGTTAGAGGCTTGAGGACAAGCCTTGTTTTAAGCAAGGTGGGATGTTGCGGTGCCAACCCCTGTTTCCTCTATTACACTTAGCTTATTTGTTGGTATTTGTTTTCCTTACACAGTTAGCATTCAGTTTCCTAGTTTAACATGTTTCTTTAGTTAGTTTGCTTGCTTATCAAGTTTATTCAACTATATATAGCTCGATCCTAAGCTTGTAACTTATCAGTTATCAATTATAAGAAGTTTATTCAATTCGTTACGAAAGGCAGAAACTGCTAACCCCAGGACAAAGAGTTTTATCCTTGTTTTTTTAGTTCTTCGCAGCTTATATCCAGTGTAAAGGTTTAGAACCCTAACAAAGTGGAGACATGAGCGCCATTGTCGTTCACCTAAAAAATAAATAAAATTGAATTACGGAATCTAGGGTTTGGGGAAGGGAATAAGAAGAAGAAGAAGAACTCGATTAATCCAGGGTTTTTAGTGAAGAGAAATGTATTTGGGATATTCGTTATGTCTGGGGGGAATGGGAAGAAAAACAATTGGGGTTGATGTAGTAAAAGAAAAAAAATACTATATATAAGTAAATTTACAGGCAGTCAATTTGTCAGGTGAAATATCCGGAGAGGGTGAAGTGACCGATTCTTTGGCAGCAAAAGAAATTGGAGTTTGATAACTTTTCCTAAATGAAATCGAACTATCGATTAAGGCATGTCACTCTTTGCAAGGTTCATCTCCAATTTCTACAGCTCCAAGTCTCAAGGATTTCAACTCTCAAGATTACAATACAAACAGGATATATCACGGTAGCAGAAATTCAAAGAACAGCAGGGTGCTCAACTTGTTTGTTTGCTTGCTTGCAATAATGTGTTTAAAGGTGTACAAAATCACCACAATCGGTCACTATACCAAACAATTAACCATAGACAAAATTGGTCCATTAACAAGATTCCAAGAAAGACAGACCAAAGTTTATAACTTTCCAGTCAAGATATAGAGAAGTTCATAACCGGTCCTAATAGAAGAACCACAACTGTAGAGGACAAAATAATCTAGATTATAACATAAGACAAATACGACCAATAGAACCTAATGCTGACTGACCAAAACAACATATTTCTGACAGGGTAACAGTGAGAGCCCAGATTGATTTGTCTCTTCCAATTGTCTTCAACAGTCAGCTCATCAACTCCCCCAATCTCTGTAACTGCTCATAAATGACAAAAGGGCAATATTAGTTTGGCCTGTCAGTGTTTAGGTAAAACAATATAATACTTCCAGAAACATATGATTAAACCAAGACAGAGATAAGTAAGTGCAGGAAATAACGACCAAGTTGGGAATATGATTGCTGAGTCGACTAGGGAGGAAGAACAACTTCCATGTAGTGGAACTGCAGTTATATTTTCCTGTACTTGGTTACAGACAGCCAGAGGACACCATTTGAGACTAATATTGTGGGAGCAGTATATCATTTGAGACACAAATTAGACGAGCAGTACACCATACTGATCTCGTTGTACAAAATAATGATACAAGCGAAACAAGATTTATAAGATAGAACATCTGGAAAGGTAAGAGTACGAATTTAGACAAGAAAAGGTTTGACAGATCTGTGGAGAGCTACGTTTGACGGAAGAAATAAAGTTGCTAGTATAATAACTAAGAAATATGTATTCTTCCTAGTAATTTTCTCCACAAGACATTTCTTTTTGGTCGATCTTAACCTATAAGAGTGTAAACACCCTCTAGAACACATAATAATAACACAAGACTCGCTCTTTTCATCCAGCAGGAACATAATCGCATATTAGATTATCTTAAGCATGAGTAACTTATTGGGGTTTGGGGAAGATGCAGTGTACAAATATAAACTGAACTAACTAGCACAATATATTTAACACCTAGAGGTTCCACTTAAATATAATGTAAATCGACTTACCATTTGTCTACCCCCTTATGTCGTACTTCCCTAAAACAGGTTTTGATGTTCTTTTACTATTAGCATCGTAAAATGCTATATCTCGTTGAAGCTTTTCCTGACGCAATTGTTCTATATCTTTCTCACAGACATTCGTGATTGTATTGTTGTGGTCAATACAATCAACTGCAACAAATTTTAAACCAATTAAATAAACAACAGCAAAAAAGTCTATAACAAGTTACAAGTTAGGGATACCATACTTGTGATCATGCCTCCACTTTGTCCAGACTCGCAACCCTCAACCATAGCTTCCTCCATATGCATAACAGCAATGTCCATAATATGAGTACGATCATAATTACTTTCAAGATAACTTTCAGCCTTGCCATCATCATGACCATCAACCTTAAATCTTTCAACTTTAGTAATTTCTTCGTCCTTGCATATATAATACAATCCTGCTCTTCTTTTGGTAATAAATTCTGTTGATGCAAAATAGTGTGAGGGATCAAACTTAGATTTCTGACCTTCTTCTTCTTCAACCTTTTCATGTGTTCTCTTATTAGACTTATGTTTCTTGCTTGACTTCTGTATCTTCTTTGAGTTCACTTTCTGACTCTTCTTCTTCAAACTCTTCATGTGTTATCTTATTAGACTTATGTTTCTTGCTTGACTTCTGTAGCTTCTTTGACTTCACTTTCTGACCTTCTTCTTCTTCAACCTCTTCATGTGTTCTCTTATTAGACTTATGTTTCTTGCTTGACTTCTGTAGCTTCTTTGACTTCACTTCCTCCTTCGGCTCATACATACCAAGTGTTACCCCACAAATCATTTTATCAAAGTCTAAATAATCTCCTGGTACATTATTCTTCAACACCTCCACTGGGATATTAAGAAACCTCTTTGCATATGTTGCACCCTTTCTTGACGTTAAAACTCTCCCCTTCCTATGTTTTTTTTCAATCTGCATATATAAAAGGTAAAAGATATATCACACAACATGAAATAAAATCTGTGTTCCACATATTCTTTGAAGAGAAACCTATGTTGAACAGAGACTCATGCAAAATAATAAAAGACCTGAACACTGATGAAATACGGAATTATTGGATTATCGGGTTTTCGTTTGGTTAACCCTGGCTAAAATCAGTCATTATCCCAACGGTTATAGTGTTGACTGATTGTAATGCAGTTTCAACTTAACACCAATATGGCACACTTGAGTTGTGTATATCAGTGTCTGTTTTCAAGTATCTGTCGACAAATAATCCAATGACTCGATAATCCAGTAGTTTTCGCAAAGACTTACCTTATTGATCAAATACTCACGGACACGCCTGCAACACCACGCGGATCCACTTGCACCATATAACCTACAAGGATCCCAAAATCATAATCTCCACTAAGTATTGTGGTGCCCTGCAACAATAATTTGTGACTGTTTATGATTCACGCAAATGATTAAAAGTATAATCATTACAGTAAAGAAATGTAGAAATAAAAAATGTTGAGGTCATGCCTAAACAGATAAGCCCAAGCAATGAACATATTGATTATGAAAGTGGCATTGGGTTCATTACTGTTTTTGTTTATTGCGAGAAACTTTTGAACGCATAAAAAAACCAGAGACTGTACAAACGAAGGGCTGTCATGAAAGGAGAGCAGGCCAACATACGGCAAATAATTTCACTAGAGTTCATATTATTATATAACTACAGTATCATATTATAATGATTAACAAGTTGTTCTGGCCATTGTATTAGATATTTAGCTATAACAAAACCTCTGTAATCGAGACCCTAGAAGAATTGTTTTGACCAATGTTGAACAACAAAAGTAACACTTAATATGCGGACTTTACCAAGATGCTCTTACCAAGTAAGTACTTGAGTTATAAACAATTAAAAACCCTATAATTCATTCATTAAGCTTGTGAGCTTGCTATTTTCAACATATGTATAGCTACTAGTAATATACTTTACCCAGCCAAGAGGTGGAATAAACAAATCGATTCAGAAAGCTACAATTCATGTTGATAAGGCTGGTGTTAAGGTGCTAAGCTTTGATCTTCAGAATTATACCTCAAAAAAATCAACTAAAAGATATGAGAACCTAATGTAACAAGATCAAGAGGTGTTGTCGTAGCCATATCTTCAAGTAATTCCTCCTTTAAACCTTTTATGGGTACTTCAGGCGAAGCCATTTGTTCCTCACTTGTAGCTGGAGGTGGCATAACCGGCATTGCACCTGAAATAGAAACCTGCATTGAACCAACGATGAATGGTTATATGCCCGTTGACCAAAAATTTTATTGTTCGACTTTATAAAGCAGTTGACTCGCAATGTTATAGTAACCCAAGACCAAGAAAAGGAAAGATTTGTTTACAATTCACAGATATCTGTTATATAAACGCTTTTTCCATAACAGCAAGGTGGGCTATGTCTAAGAATATCAAAACTAAAACCATTACAGCCATAAAATGCAGAAATAAAATGCTTAGGTTCCTGTCCACACGTGCACTTCTTAAGAACACACCGCTGAGCACATTACAAACCTCTGAATGCATTCAAAAAAGGAGAGTGTACAAAGGAAAGGGGCAGAGTCTGGAACAAAGGAGAACCGGCAACCCAAAATAAAAATACAGAGCAAATCAATTCAACTGAGTTCATTATTATATAGTCCAATGCTTGGGTTTGCTCAATTGATCAATGGTGAACAGATAGCATTCACTTCACTATACCCAATTCCAGACAGATTATGCACTATTTTCATGCCAATGTATCAGGGCTGAATATGGTTTGGCTTGGTCCGATTTCGGGCCACATCGCACACCATTGATTCAATAAGATTCAAAACCATTCAAACAGCTGTAAGGTTTTGACCTGTTAAGAACCATCGGTTTCTCACAACCGACAGTAGTAAGAAAAACAAATTGTTGGCTCGTGTATTTGACCTGACAGTTGATATTGGAAAAAGAGAATCCATATAGGGTTGATTCAATAATTTACACAAATTAGAACATATCTAAATTTGACAAATCCTACCCTATCCCCATCTAATACCGATTAAATAATCAAATCCATCATCAAAGAAGATAAAAATGAACATAAATGTGCACAACCATGCCTATTTAAACTACACAGGTAAGTACAAGTTGTGAACATACTGCTGAGTCCAATACAACTCAATTGAGTACATTACTCTTACATAAAAAATCGACTCAAAGATATGAGAGCGCACCTTAACAAGATCACGAGGTGCTGATAGAGCAACATCTTCAAGTAATCCCACCTTTAAGCCTAGAAAGATGAACTATAAGAATTAGAACAAACAATAAAGATGACAAAATCATAATCCTAAACTATCAACCCCATATGAATATATATCCTAAAGTAGCACCCTCACCTGTTTTGGGTACTTTAGGTGAAGCACCAATTGTCTTTCCACCTGCACCTTTTTGTGCCTCAGGCATTTCACATGATTCATCCATTGGTTGGGTGAATCAATTTTAACCTGAAAAGAAAAAAAAAATTGCACAAATCAGAACATACGCTAAAATTGACAAATCCATAAAATCCTAACCTAACCCCATCTAATACCGATTCAATAATCAAATCCATCATCAAAGAAGATAAAAAAATGAACATAAATCTGCATACCCATGCCTATTTAACCTTTGACAAACAAAATCAACAATAATTCAGACTTCATCAGTTACCTTTTAGATGAAGAAGATCAAGGTGGTGGTGGTGGTGGTGGTGGTGGTGGTGGTGAGGGAGATTGAGAAGAAGAACTGGTGGTAGCAGAAGGAAACTGATGATCCAGTGAACCCTAGATACCGTCTCGTTTAGGGTTCAGCGTGGATGAATAAGAAATGTAGAAGAGAAAATGTGTGTGGAAAATGGGTCATGGAGAAAGGGTTTTGTTATATATTCTACTGGACTCTTCGGGATTTGGTTCTTTTTTTTTATTCGGAGGATTTCTAACATTGGTCACTCCACTTGCCCCACAATTTCTAAAATTTGTGTACAAATAAGAGGCCTGGACCTACATTTCATTTCATTTCCTTAAAACGGGGCTAGTTGGACCAGGTAAGGCAAGCATAGTTGCCTGGAAAACACTATGGAAATGCAAGATAGCTCATAGATTGAAACTGTTTGCACGGAAGTGTATACATGGAATTCATTCTACAAGAGTTAAGTTGGCCTTCTACAATAGTGAAATGGATTCTCAGTGTGACATTTGCGGTTCGGCTGATGAAACAATGGAACATTTAATGTTTGAATGTGATCACTCTAAGACTATGTGGAAGCTGTTAAACATCAATATTGAAGTTATAGTAGCTAACTACTCATCATTCTCTGAATGGGTTGAAGAGTGGTTCTCTAATCAATCCTACAGTTCAGATAAGGAAATGCTCTATAAGTTAATGATTGGGGCCTGGATTCTATGGAAAGACAGATGTGATTCTGTCTTTCAGGAAGTATCTCTCAACCCTGCTGACCTTGCATATAATTTGTTATCATCTGCATTCTCATTATTCTTTCAATAATATACATACCCCTCCTGCTAATGTTGAAATTATCTCTAGATGGAAACCTCCCCTTCAGGGTTTTCGTAAATTTAACATTGATGCATCTTTCAACTATGATACTAATCAAGCTGGTACGGGTATAATTATCCGTGATTTTGCAGGCACCTGCGCAGGAATCAAAGGGAGTTTCGCAGATGGAGTACTAAGTCTTGAAGCTGTTGAATGTATGGCTGTCTTGGAAGCTCTCCAGTGGGTAAAAGAGTTGCAGATTAATAAAGTACACGTTGAATCTGACGCTAAACTTGTTATTCAGTCAATTGTTGAAGGAAACCTTCTCATTCAATGGAAAAACCGAAACATTCTTAAAATTATTAAGCATTTAAGTCGTAGTTTTACTTCTTGTCATTTCAAATATGTAAGTCGCAACGATAATCAAGTTGCAAACAAGGTGGCTAAGTCTGTAAGGAAATCTGCTACGCCTGTAATTTCCCTGAGAATTTGTGCAGCCTTACGGAAACGGATCTACTTTAATAAAATCTTTTTACTATCAAAAAAAAAATGGCAAGCATAGTTGCGTACTATGGCGTGGGTTTCCCCAAACCCCAAGAGGGCCACGCCTCTGCCTTGGGGTGCAGGTCATCTTGTACATTCGCGTTTACCAATCTATCGGTCTCCAGTTGGGTCCTGCAGAGAAACTATCATGGTGCATTAAGAGAAAATGATAACTTCGCCAATTATGGGAAGAAAAGACTTAGAGAGTAGCGCGGAAATTGGGTCGTCGCCGGAGTCAAAAGTTGACCTTGACAAGGCGATAACCTAATGTAACCAGATTTTCCCTTTAAGGTAATAATATAAGTTATCGTAAAAATTTCTGGAGAGTTTAAATTGAAAAAAATAACCTTTTAAGTTCTCGTAAAAACTTATCGTTAAAATGGTATATGGTTACAAACTCAACCTAAAGTGAAGTATGTGGTTAGATTTTGTGTTGGCTTTCTGTTTTAACATCTTTGAGAAGGAAATAATATCTTTTTATTTCTAGAAGTTATTATAATCTCTTTTGACGAATTACATTTTAGAAGGAATATCATCCCGTAAAAAAATTAGTTGGAAGTCGAGCAACAAGCTGAGCTCCAACTCCTTTTTTGATTGACCACTCCTAAACCTATGTAAGAGAGAATATTCAACACGTACATTACACATCGTAACTAACAATGTAATTACGTAAGCGCTTTAGAAAATCCATGGTATCCTCATCAAGCACTCCTAAGGTGGTGAAATCAAGTGCTCCAAAATCATAGTCTTGTGTCGTACACTTCTCCAAGTACTTGGCGTTTTTCCTAGAGATAACATTCTTGATACTAATCCCCGCCTCCAGTAAAGGGTGAAACGCCGGTTACATCAACGCACATGTCATATTCATTATCCCAATTTAACACGAGTATATCAAATGGTTTCAAAGCAGTGTCATTGTTTGAAAATTAGAAAAAAATAAGAAATTTAGATATACCTTTTATTATCTTATTTGCTAACAAAAAAAATCGTAAAACTTACCCTATATTATAAGCATGCCTGAAAATTTAAGTAAATACGTTTTAGGTGAGGAACCGATCTTCTTGGGAAATTGGACATTTTTAAAGATGTTTCAAGATAATTTTACGCCAGACCTACCATGGAGGGGCTTCATCTCAAACAAATTTAGACAGTTTTTACCAAAAATGCTAGGAAATTCATGTAAGTAATTAACTTGACAATTTCAAGACAACGAGTACTTGGATTGGAGGTTTACCTTCACATCTCTTACTCTGGAGCAAGAAGCAGTGAAAGAGATAAAATACTTTCGTCCCATCATTTTCATTCATGAGGGCTTACAAGATCATGGCCAAGGCGTGCAATTGCTGTCGGAGGTGATTTCTCAACAGCAAACAGCCTTCATAAAGCAACAGAAAATTCTTTATGGGGTATGAGCAGGAAAGTTGGTCTCCTTGATAAGCAGTGACGAACCCAAGGTTTATCGCTCCTAGGATCAAAATCAACAAAACCTAAATTTTCAATTCTCACCTGCCTAATTTCCCCCCATAAATGGTTGAATTTACATGAAAATCAAGTTTATTTGCACTGAAGTTAGAAAACAAGTGGGTCCGTAGAACCCGTACACTGTGCCTCCGTCCCTGTTGATAAGGTAACATAATTAGTTGTTGGCTGGCTAAAGTTTTTCCTTTCGAGAGCATCAAATCTTTGTGGATCAAAAAAAATGTAAATTATGCAATGACGTAATATAATAAGATTTTTATTAGAGGGGGACAAAAAATGATCCGAGGAGAGCGAAAATCTTAATTAATTTTCTAACTAGGTCGGTTCCTATAATGAGTTGAGTTTCGTTCTTTTCCAGCGCAAAAGAACACTCTTCGTTCAATGAAAGAATATATTTTAACCGAACTTCTCCTAGCATCAACTTAGTTAACGAGTCAAATACAATTTTCTCGAGAAAATTGAACATTTTCGAAAGGTTTTTCAAGGTATATCTATTGCAAAACCTACTATGGAGGGTCTTTAGTTCAAGCAAAATTTCGTTAATTTTCTACCTAAGATGCTGAAAAATTAGAAAAGAAGATTACATGTCAGTAAGTAGACAATTTCAAGACAACGAGTACTTGAATTAGAGGTTTACCTTCACATCTCATATTCCAAGGAAAGAAGCAGTGAAAGAGATAATATTACTTTAATATCTTTCATGGGGGCTTAGGATAACTCCAATGGGACTACCAAAATTGGGCCTGAATTGTACATGTCTATCCAAAAAGGTGGAAAATCTCCCTTGATCTCAGCATGCTCAACAAAGGGATCCACAACCAATTATTCGGTCTCCACGTGACATATGTAACCGTCCATGGAGACATGAATCCCAACCTTAGATCCTCACACACTCCACATACGATTTCTGAGGCATTCCATGCCTTTTCACGTGACTCATCGTGGTCATTCTCACAAACCAGAGAATATCTCTCTATATATCTCGACCAACTCGGCAATAGAGAATATTTTTCTCTCTCAACAAAACATTGGAAATGCTAATTTAGCTTCACACCAATTGGAGGGATATCAACTAGGGTTTTGGACTTGCGGTTTACGACACGTGTGAAAAATACCCTACTTATTTCTCACCTCAGAAGAGAGTAAAGGTGGTGGAATAAAGAGATAAACTCATCCTAGTTATATATCTATTCTTTGCGACACTAGAGAAGTATTCCGCACGGAAAGCAATCCCTATCTTCACTGACCTGATATATTAGAGAATTCAGCCACAATAGATCCTCTATTTCTCCAATAAGCTGACATAACTTTCTCATAAACTCTCAGAGCAATTATAAGATCTCTGATCTCTCTCTTCATCTTCTTCCCTCCCTAAGACTGGCCATAATCCTCTTTCCATGTGACGGAAACTGATTTTGAACGGACACTGTGCGTGGTTTAGGCTAAGATTGTTCGCGCTCAACCTGCCGTAACTCACTTTCAAAATCCTAAAATCCTAATTTTATCCTCTCACCGATTTTAGGTAACTACAGAAAGCAATTAAAAATTGAGTGGCAAGTAATGGTGAAAGATATGATCGAATATTACTTCTTCATTACTAATCATTATACTCATTTATTCCTCATTCATCACAGTTTTTCACCAACTGTAGGATAGCAGCTAGCTCACTGTTTTCCCAAAAATATTTATATCACTGGATATGAAAGCACTCCACTACCATATTATATTCGTCCAAACCACGTAATAGTAGATCACTCTATGAGTAATTTGGTGTAAAGATTTTATATTTTATTTTACAAATTGTGATTATTAGTTAAATTCTTAGCTCAAGGTCCACTTTCCATTGTTGTTTACACGTGATTGCTCCACAGAATCCCTCTACAAGGTCTTACGTTCTTTACTTGTATGTAAGTTATTAGACTATAACTTATCTTCTAACTTTTTACTAAAATTAATTTAAATCAATTTAGTTGGTCATGTCAACAATCATTGACGTTCTTTTTATAAAAATAAAAAAAAACAATAATCATGTGAAGAACATAAAATAATTTCTTATATTTATTCAAGTTGTACATATAACTTAGAATTCATTCTCAATCATTAGGTGTGTAGCTATTCATATGGATGTAGAAACACTCATGTATAAGAAAGTAAGAAGAAATCTTTATGATAGTGGAAGCCCTTCAAAACCTTAAATTTCTCCCATAGTACTTGATTTCCTCCGTTAGATCTACAAAATATTATAAAAATGTATTCTTAAGGTCTTTGGAGCATATTTATGTATTCCACGTGAAATCTAAGGCTTAGGATTTTTTCACGACCGGATCGTCCTCGTTTTAGAAGTCCAAAAACGGCGAATTACACTGTCTATGATCTTGCCATAAGTAAATTAGGGTTTTATAGGATGATTTTGAAACTCGATCACTTACAAAACTTGGCCGTAAATGATTCTAAGATTATTTTCTTCGTTCGCCATTTCTTTCACAACACTTATTTATGACACACCGCTGACCATGAGGTATTGGTGCCCGTGTATATGTTTTTATAAACATAAAAATACAATGAAAGGCCATTAGCAAAGTAAATTTTTACTCATCTTATTGACATTGTAAATCATTTTCAACATTAAAATCTTATTTATAAGTATAATGAAATTATTTCCATTTGTCTCATTATGCACTTACATGTTGGCCTCATTAACATAGGCGTCATCTGCGACTTAGGTTTATTAGGTTAACTTTAATATTTAAGACCTGGTAAGAGATTTACTACCGCACCGTTTTTTTCTCTTTCCTTCTTTTCCTATTTTAAGATTTGAATGGTTGTTTCGCTTCACATTCGAAATGCATACCTCCGATGAACAATTTTTAAAGATTTTTGTTATTGGGAACGGTCCGCGAGTTATAACCCCAAAGGAGTCACTAGCCATTCACAAAAAATCTGTCAAAACAAAAGTAACATGAAAACCCCAAAAAATAAAATTTTGATGAAACCAATGGTTTCATCGTAAAATTTGATGAAACCTCATAGAATTTGACGAAACCAAATTTTGGTTTCATCATAAAATTTGATGAAACCAATTTTGAAATTTGGGGTTTTTGTATCAATTTTTTAAAATTTTGGGTTTTTTGTGTATTTTAGTTTAAGATGGAGTTTTAATGAATCTCAACATTTGAGTGAGGTTTTTGTACCACATGTTTGGTCATCTTGGATTTTTATGACTAGTTTTGTGTTGGGAAAGGTGATTTGTTTAGGGAGAAAGCATCTTAAGAGGAAAGCATTTTAAGGGGAAAGCTACTATTATAAGATATATACAGGGGGGAAATAATAACTGAATTTTGACATCTGCATATTATTTGGTATTCCCGGATTACCCGCTAACCAAACCGTAACCAAACGACCCTGACAAAATAATTTTTCACCTAGAGGGACAAAAGGATACAATGATACATGTATTCTTCGGGATCTTCTTCCTTAATTCTTCTCATGTCCCTTCATGACTTCAATTTTATATCAAGTTACCAACAAATCATCTGATGTTTTAGCTCATTCCCGGTGCACTCCAATCTTTTTAATCAACTCATAGTCCGTAACCTGTAGAACTTCGTCTATAATCTTTATCCTATCCGTTTGTTTTTCTTGTTTTGCCGATGTCATATGTATTCGGTTCGGCATGTCCCAATGTAACTGGTCTGTATTAAAAATGAAACTCGAGTAATTAAGGTTTGAGCCATTTTGTGTGATACTAAAAATAAGTAAAAATGTCATGCGAAGCCATGACATACTCTAACGTAATACCTTTTCTTCTATAGGAGAAGTAGTTAGGCTGGTGAAATGTACCGCAGCACTTTCTGCCCTTAAATGAATCGAGATTATGCATACATTCTCATGACACGCGATAAAGAATTTGGAAATGCTTGGAGTTTCACAATTAAGGAACAGATGAGTCTTGCCTCAACAGATACGAGACACACAAAGAGACAACTCCATCTCTGTTCTGTTTATAGGAATTTGGGTGACTAATTATTATAACTCGGAATGGGTATGTTGTTTATTATTGGATGGAGTAGTTTTGAGTTGATGGAGTTCGGTCGTTGCAAATGAATCGCAAAGAGTTAGTACATATTGAGACTCAATCGATAAGGTCCCGTTCATGATCTTCTTCTTCTCGCTCTAGAGATCCTTCTTGACATTGAAAAGGTTCCACACCGGAAAAACTGCTACCATTTTTGCTTATATGTATTGATTTTTCTATAATAACTGCAACTGTCTTCATTCCTGTTAGTTTTTGTGAAACTTGGGAATCATGGTTATTCAGAGTAGCTCAAACGAAGGATTAGGTCAAGACGTACGGTAAGAGCAATCAATTATTCGATTAGGTTAAGTTGAGGACAAAAATGTAACTTTGGTGTTTTATTAAGGGGAAAGACAATTTTTTACTCCTCCCTTTTAATAGTCCAAAGTCAAAATAAATATACCTTATTCAAACATTTTTAGCTTTCCCCCTAAACAAATCAGCTTTCCCTATAACAAACATCTTTTTAAAAGGATTCTCTTAAATGTAGCCCATATATTTGGATAAAATTTTGACGGGGGCATTTTTTGACGAGGGCATGGGGAACAAATGAGACGTTGACATGTGTCTTTCATAATAATTGTTTTCACAAATCCTGTTTCCAAAAATACTGTACATAAAATATAAACAGTTAAGATAAGTAATATTTTCTCCAAAAATACATTTCTTTTATATTTTAGAAAAATTTTTATTGGAAGCAATTAATTGGAAATTCACATGTCAAAATCTCATTTGTTCCTCATGCCCCCATCAAAAATTTACCGTATGTTTATTAACTGTATAAGTTAAAACGAAAAACCAAAATTACCAAACAAGTCTTAATTTTTTTATTAACAATCCTACTTCTTCCCAAAATTAAACTATAAACCCTAACTTTTTCTTTTTTCTAATCCAAACTAAATTATATTCATTATATTTTAGTTTATTTTTAATTGTTCTCTAACTATTCTTACAACTTGCCTTGTCATAAACCTTAATTTTTACTTTCCTTCCACAAACTAAACCCAAATCCTTTTCTCTAAAATGATGTTATATTTCCTAAATCATGATTAAAGTAATATCAATAGATGTTATATATTATAATTATTCTCTTAAAAATTCTTCACAACAATATCAATCGAAAATCGAAATGAAATCACCTAAGGTTTTGATTCTTTTCCTAAAATCAATTTTCTAAAACTTCATAAGCATTTTTATTCTATAAAAAATTCTAAGATGATTTTTTTCATTACGTGCACGATTACACTAAATTGAGTATTCTTAAAAATCATAGATCCCACAAATTTAGGGGTTACTTATATATAAAAGTTATGGTGAATTTTATGGATTATATGTTAAATAATAAAAAAAATCTTTTGATTATATTAATGATTTATTTTAAAAATATAGGCTACATTTAAGAGAAACCTTTTAAACGGTAATCAAGCCAAAGTTTAATCATATCTTTTTTTGAAGCATTTTTTAATGATAAATAATCTAGATATTCTAATGGTTTCTCCAGAAAAAATTCCCAAGTGAGAAAAGGGACGAGGTCTACTTTACATTGCGTCTTTTCTTTTAGGATAAACTATCTAGGATAAACTATCGAAAAAATCAGCATCAACTTAAAATGATAGAAACCCGAACCGAACACTTCTACACTTTTTATCTACATCTAGCTTGTACTCTCACTTAAATTTTCATTTTACCTTTGCTTTCTATCCAAATATTATGTTTAGAACAAAACACAACTTATTCTTCACTTTTAGAAATATTTTTTAACGCAAAGAGTTATAATTCTTATTTATATTATTTTACAGGGAGTTGAGATTTTTCATGGGTTCACTAACCCTTTAAAAAAAAAACTACACGTATCTGTTGATGGTGGTTCTTAACTTAGGATTAAAATCGTAAAACTATACATCCGACATGACGCCACTATGACCATTAGCCTATTTATTGAATCAATCAGCATGCCTACGTAAGAATTATCGGGGTACCTTTTTTTTTACATGGGTCATGTTCCACGGCAAAACCCTTAACATTGACTAACATCATCCATGCCAAACCCTAATTCTCACGCTACCGCGCCAAGGCATGCGAACCATGCCAGGCGCACCACTGTGCCAATGGCAAACTATGCAAGCCACATCTTCGCGCCAAGGCATGCCAACCATGCCAGCTGCACCACTGTGCCAATGGAAAATCATGTCAGCCACATCACCGCGCCAAGGCATGCCAACCATGCCAGCCGCACCACTGTGCCAATGGCAAACCATGTCAGCCACATCACCATGCCAATGGCAAACTATGTCAGCCACATCTTCGCGCCAAGGCATGCCAACCATGCCAGCCACACCACCATGCGAATGGAAAACCATGCCAGCCACATCTTTGCGCCAAGGCATGCCAACCATGCCAGCCGCACCACTGTGCCAATGGAAAACCATGCCAGCCGCATCACTGCGCCAAGGCATGCCAACCATGCCAGCCGCACCACTCTGCCAATGCCAAACCATGCCACCCACATCTTCGCGCCAAGGCATGCCAACCATGCCATCCGCACCACTGTGCCTATGCGGCTACCAGAACGAAGGCGTGCGATGATCAACGACCACCCTTCAATCCTAGATGTAAATCCTAGACGTCCAAGGTCGCCAGAAAACACATGGTAACCTTTGGCCCAAAATCCTAGTTTTGGCCATGCCAAACCGCGCCAAGGCATGCCATGCCACATGTGCCAATGACATCCCAACCACCTTGCCGCGCCGCGCCATACCGGCCTTCCCTATGCGGATGCCAAAACGAAGACCTGCAATGATCAACAGCCACCTTTTCATTTAAGATGCAGATCTTAGCCGTCCAAGGTTACCAGCTAACGCATGACAACTTTTGTCCCTAGTTTGGTCGTGCCTAAACAAAGCCAAAACCCTAACTTTTGGCCGCGCCTAAACCAGGCCATATTAAAGCCATGCCGAGCATGCTTTCATGCCACTGGCTACCAAATGAAGGGTTGAAATAATCAACGGCTATCTTTCCTCTTAAGATGCAAAATCTCGACCGTCGAAGGTCACCGATCCGGCAAGTCTCCCCAGATCGACTTGCCAGACGACAACAACATGCTACATGTTTTCCATGTAAACACTCGAGACATCAACGCATGTCACAAAATGGGGGATGCTCATTGGGTATTGGTTTGGCGGTTTACAGCGTGCGGCGTACATTACGCCCGTTATAATAAAGTATCATAATGATGAGGCGGTTAGTAAATACAGGGAGTAATGGTGAAACGCTTTCTTTTATGGAACATCAATTCCAGGCGTTACCGGTTACCACCTCCTCCCATTTACTCACCCGTTTTCTATTTCTTAATGAGACTAGAGTACGTTTCACTTCGACTTGTATAAATAGGCATTACCTATTTCCACCGAACAACAAGTTCAAGTCAGGAGCATACAACACTCAGAAAACATTTGCTAGCTTTCCATCTGTTAGCTTCCCACTTTTTGATACAAGTCGTAGAAAAAAACTACTCTTCCAGAATCAACTATTCTGGTCCCAACACTTTCTTCGCTTCACTCCCCAAAACCAACCCTTCTCCTTCACTTTGTGACCGAAGCAAGTCTGGAATGACCATTTCTTGGTTTAGGCCGGATTTGTACAGATTAATCTCTCGAATCTAAAGTACTCCCTTGTAGTACATTGTTTAGGGTTTAAATTCGTTTCTTACCCATACACCCGAAATTACCAAAAACCGTTTTCACCCACAAACAGTACCATAGAAAACCCAGAGAGGGATACCGTGAACCTATCAGAACAACTATTCAAATTTGGGCTGAATGCCATAGGATGGTAGGTGTCACACGCCCGTTTAATCGCCTAAAATTTTCATGGAACATGACCGACAATACTATGTGGTTCAGTGAATCATCTTCACCCACAAGTACTCATCCTTGCATACTCGCACCAAAGTATGCGCCTGCCTTCACTCATAAGGAAATACGCAACAAAAGTCTTTTCTTCTTTCTCTCTAACTCTTCATGCCCCCATAAGCATAATATGTTCTGCCATGCACTTCAACACTTGTCACACAAGATCCGCAACATAATGAACACAAGGAACTAACACAATAAACCCATTTCATTGCATTAAGGAAGATTATACAAAACAGTCCATCACATGGACCAAAACAGGCCATCACCCTCTTGGTGATGCCTTTATTCTCTCAAGTATGAGGTTACATGTCTACAAAACTCTCTCTATGCAAGGCTACCGATTTTACCACTCCTTTAGGACTATTTATACAACAATTCACTAGCAAAAACGGTGTGCAACCGCTTTTATATCCTACAGACAGCCACATGTCCACATGTGGTTTTCCTAACCGCCAATCTACTTTTCAACTACCACCTTTTGTGTTGTCATGAAGATTGAATCTACACTTGTCTTGAACGGTTAGAACATGCCAAACTTAGTTATAAAGCCTCTTTATAACTATCTCAACCAACTCCCTTGCTCCAGCATGCGTGTGATGCACATGCCACTCGTAACTGACAGCTTTAGCCAACATCCATCCAACATCGCGCTACATGCAACTTGGCCAGAGCTAATGTGCAACCATGTTCGCGCTACATTTATTTAGGACATGCACTTAACTTTTTTGATGCCAACATCTTAGTAAAGTCATTCTAATAATGTCTTGTTATGCGGCTTGGTTTAGCTTCATATGTTAAGTGCATCACTTGCATTCTTTTTACTGAGAAATGGCCAACAATGTCGCATTTGGCAACGCCACTGTTGCATTCGCATTGGCCAGGCCTTGGCTAAGCCTTAGGCCAATACATAAGTCATCTCATGAATTATCTTGCATCCTTAATCCATTCCTTGAGCTGGGACAACTATGGATTACGAATATGCTAACATGTGAACATCTCATGTTGCATCTTGCAACTTGGCACTTTGGCTTTGTCTTACCTTTCCTAAATGAAGCTTCATTGTGTCGACCAATAATCTTCATTAATTAGCCAAATATATTTACAATGTAGTGCTACTTTTGCACTTCATTGGCCCTATGGGGTTATGTCATTTTTAGCACTTGACAGTCTACGCAGTGTCGCGCTATCCGGGTTGCACACTGACTTGGCATGAAACTCTGTAACGCGTATCATTATGCGTCACTTGCATCACTGTTATAGTCCTCCCCCACTTAATCTGTTCAACGTCCTCGTTGGACGCAACCAAGTATACTCAATATACTTGTTCTCCGGCCTTGTACGCTTCTTTCCAACTCTTTCTGCCTAGTACCATATGCCATCACTTAAATTACTTCCTTGCCATTGATCCTACTAACTTGCACTGTTGTTGTGACGTTGTCCTACGCTCCAACTTCAACTATAATCGCATTTCAACACCCAAATGCAACTTGGAAATTCTTCTTGCCAATTCCCTGAATTAGGCTTGAATTTCACTTGAATCATTTGCACCTAAGTGCACGCAAGCAATGATTCCTCCCAACTGATTACATTGATCATTTCCATAGTCTTATGCCTTCACTATTCGACTTTAGTTACACCACACAACTTGACATGACTTATACAAATCTTGGCCTCATTATTCAATCATATGCGCCTACGCTGTGTGGGTAAAATACCCGACGGACACGTGTCAACATCCCAAGGGATGAATACATGGTAATATGAGGAGGTTGGAGCACTGAATCATCCTCTGAAAAAAAAGGGTTTGTCTCAGTCGAGGAAACTGCACAAGCGCCACATGAATGACGCGTGTGTATAAAGGTCTAATCTGCTCAGACGATCAAGTTTAAAAAGCAAGAACGCATTTAATGAAGGATAAGAACAAGACTTGGGTAGTTGGCCATCGTGAGGAAGACTCGGACGATCTATGTAGTTGCAGGAAATCCTACACTACACCCCTCGTATGATTTCGTTATTAATCAACTCATTTTAGGTTTAAACTCTTTATTTTATTGAACAATCTTTGAATATTTTTACAAGAAAAGATAAAGAAATCAAGAATGATCCCTTTTCTAGACTTTCTCTCTCCTATTTACTTGTTTCTTACTTCAAAAAAGATCCCTCTCCTCTTTACAACTTGAACGACTATTTATAGAGAAATGCATAGTGGATAACAACTAATCTGTCCTTTATTTTCGGATATGGCCTGCGACATTCTCGCAACCTTACAAATGTTAATTTCGTAAGCTCTCTAATTTTCGCAGGACTATAACATCTTTCTCATGATCCTAGCTGACGTCGTTTGTTATATTCTTCCTGAAATTGTTCTGCGACGCTATTGTGTTGTGCCTTTGATAATTTCTCTAAGACATTATTGTTGCGAGATTCTGATCCTACAATCTATACTAAGACCTAGAGGCGATGGAGCACGAGGTTCTCCATAGAAGGGAAACACGATCCAAGGGAGAGCGAGACAACTCGGAGGGAGGACCAAGTATGCCATCGCGAGGGACGCTATAGAACGAGTCCGAGGGAGCCAGGACGATGGAAGACAGCTCATCCAACTCGGACGATCAAGCGACCACGAGTTTATTCTGTCTATAAATACCAGTCCATGTACCAGGAGATGGACAACTTATGTAATCTTAGATGGTCTTTCTACAGCGAATTCCTGAGAGAGATTTACATAGAGAGAAAGTGAGAAATTTAGAAGAGATATGTAACACTTTCAAGGGTGAGACCTTATAATCAATAAGAAAACATCTCATTCTTCGTGTATGTAGGTCTTCATGGACGAACCACGTTATATGCTTGTGTCAATCTTTACATTTCATGTTATTTACATCTTGTTTATGTTGAATCTTGTATGTTTAAGTAATTTTTAGTATTTAATCTTACTTGGGTGTAGTAGTCAGAAAATATGCAGCTACATTTTGGCGCTAGAAACAGAGAGGTATGAAGATCTAATCTACCTCCCTGACAACAGCTCTATATTATTTTCATAATCTCTGTAAGAGAAGTGTTCTCACACTACAAAGTATATTTCTTTTGAGATGAATGAGTAGATCTCGGACTCAAAAATGATCTTCACGATCTGAGAAGTATAGGAGAACCTTAAGATCAACAGATCTACGTTTTTTCACTAATTTTCTTAAAGATTTCTTGTTATTTTCAAGATTTTTAAAGTCTTCCTCAAGTAGCTCAGGAGAGTTGTAGATCAGAGTAAATATGAAGTTTTAAACGCTTCGGTGCTCAAACGATCTCCTCCATGAAAGAGATGGGAAGAGATGCTAGTCAGTAGGCTACATAAGGAAGTAATCACCTTATGAGAGTTGAAAAAGACGAACTTTTCATGATGTTCATCATCAAACTTACCATAATCTTGGAATCTCCTTCTTAAAAATTTAAATTTAAGTTAATGGGAGGAATTAATGAGTATATAATCAGTCATCGAACTCAAAGTTTGTTTGAAATCATAAGTTAAAAGATGATGAGATATATTTCCTAGAATGGGAAAACGTACTCAATCGTCATAATTAGATTCTTTCCCTATAGGGGTATGGCGTGTTGAAGGAGATATTTCCTCAAAAAGGGGACTGAAAAAACACCTTTTCTCCATCATTAACACCTCATGCAAAGAGGGATGTTTTAACATTTTCACATGTCTCCAAAATCTACTGCAAAGTTTTCCTTTACTAAATTGTCCAGTCTGAACTATGACTTAGTAGTTGCATGTGACCTGCAAATTTAGGGTCCCACTTTTCTAAAAGAAAAGACAAATTAAGTATTATTGCATATGTTGCAGGGAAGGTAATGGTGACGCGACGATCTACTTGTGCGATCCAAGGAGAAAATGGTGGAGCCCAAACAGAAGGACTCGACGATATGGAGCCAGGCGAGGCTCTGATCCCAGGCGAGGTTAACCCGATGACCAATATCAGGAAGGAATAACCGATAATTCTAGCTCCGAAGGCAAGGGAAACCCCTTCGAGAAGCGTGATGATATTCATTTTACTCAGCCAGGAGGGTTGAGCCGCTTGCCGAGACAAGCAGCAAACAGTGAGGCCAAGAAGAACAACCCTTCAGACCTCGCCGATGCTAATGCTGCTATCGCAGCCATCCTGAAAACCCAAGAGGCTCAGGATAAGAGAATGATGAAATTAGAAGGGCGTAATAGAAAGATGGAACGGAGAAACCGCAGGCTAAAACGCAAAGTAAAAAAGAAGGTACCACTCACCACTATTGAAGAAATCCCAGAGGAGGAAAACTCTTTCGAGCATCTGCAAGACGACGAACGAATTAACATCCCTGACACCTCGAACGAGGAAACAGCGGATCGATTTCCTAAGGAAGTAGAGGTGTGCCCGACCACGGGGATAGCCTATCCGAGGAGTCATCAGATGTTTATCCCAAACATAAACGAAACAAGAACCAAATCGACGAAGTAAATATTGACTACGAGACCGAGAATCTCGCATCCACAAACCCAAAACGAGGGGAGAATTCGAGGTCAACGCGCTCTAAGATTTTTTCATACGTTGAACAATCGGACGATGAATCAGGACAATCAAGGCATCGCCACCATGAACCATCTTTCTCGCCCGAGAGAGCTCTAGAAAGAAGAAAGAAGGCCGAAACCAGGCGAAATGAGGATGAACTCCAAGCCCGATTCAACCGAATCGAAGCAACGTATAGAGAAGCTACAGGGAAGCAGGAGAATAAGAAGTTGGCAGTAGTCATGCAAGAAGCAGAACAATCACCATTATTAGAAAATCTACTAAGATTGCCATTCCCAAGGAAATGCTCCCTACCGGTGTTCACATCACCGTTCACAGGAACAGGAGATGCAATTGAGCACCTTAGGACTTATCGTATGACACTGACCCAATGGGACCACTACGATGTCGTGTTGTGTAAATTTTTCCCGACTAGTATTAGAGATGAAGCCCTATTATGGTATAACAATCTACCCAAAGGCTCGGTCAAATCATTTGCTCACCTGTCCGCGATGTTTTTAGAAACATATATTCATAACAGTCGAATCCGACCAGAAGTTGATGCGCTGTTTCAAATATCTAGAGAAACAAACGAGTCGCTCCGCTCCCTGGTGACACGATGGAGAAAACTATGTGCTGAGATCGGAAAGGTCCCTGAAGACTATGCTATCTTATGTTTCAAGAATAGTCTTAGAAAGACAGACCCTCTTTTTGTCCGCATGTATGAGGCCATGCCAAAAATCTTAGGCAAATTAAGAGAAATCCAAGAGGACTACATAGCCTTGGAGGAACTCCTAGGATGGAACTTACGACAAGATGGCAAAAGGAACTAGTAGAGGAGCTAATGTGGTAGAACCACAGAACCCTCCAGTGCCATCCCAAGGAGCAGGGCGATCCAACAATGGGTCAACCTAGTTCGACAAACATCGGACTGTAGGATGGAAAGGAAGAGATCAGGCCTAACATAATAAGGGCAAGTTCATTGATCCAGTCTATACAAAATTGAATACCCCCATATACGAGATCCTCAAGAAGATCAACGGACAACATAAAATCACTTGTCTATGGAACAGAGGTCAAAACCAGAACGAACTAAAAATAGGACTGACTTCTGTGAATTCCACCAATTTCACAGTCACACGACAGACTCGTATAGGGACTTAAATAAGGTGCTAACGACATGATTAACGAGTGAAATCTCCAAGAATACATCGCACAACCGACAACCCCACCCACCACTGGGGCACCCATACATCGTGTGGAGATCCCCCGTGAGGCACAGTACTTAGGCTGCAATACCATCTCACACTCGGCGATAACCACCCCCGTACGAGAAGGAAATATTACTAGAATAATTCACAAGAAAAACTTCAAAGGCGATGAAGTTTTCAGTGTAACCAGATAACCCCCAATGGAGGGTTGGATGAAGCTACCCATCAGCTTTTCAGCTTCGGAGGCACCAGAAGGAAGACAAATCCATAACGACTCACTAGTGGTCACGATGGCCATCGCACTCCCCGAGCATGAGGGCGAGGAAGAAAAGACTAAAGCACTACCCTGGGCAATGCCCAAAATCTTGATCGATGGTGGCAGTTCTGTTGAAATCTTATTCTATGAAACGTTCAAACAAATGGGCCTCAAATACGAGTGCCTCATATCCTCGACTTACAACATATTTATCTTCAATGGGTCATGAATCCGTCCAAGAGGAGAGATAACATTAGAAATCTGGGTTGGAAGAATCCTTACCCTAACCACTTTCTGTGTGGTAGATGTACTGTCACCCTACACATCAATTGTCGGACGATCCTGGGTCCACGGAATCAAAGGAGTGTCCTCGACTTACCATCAAAGGCTAAGATTTCCTACGCATGATGGAGTGGCGGAAATCATTGGAGATCCTGGCGAAGCAAAATACTGCTACGAGACAGAAGTTCAATAGGATAGAAGAAAATAAACTCTGCCAGAGCAAAAAAGAAACGAGCCAAGAATGCCAAAAATCAAGCCGAAATCGATGCTTACATAGCTATAATGAATGAGACAAGACGATCAGGCAACGAACTCGCAATGGACAATAACCTCCCATGGGACCAGTACAAAACCCCTCCGATATAGGGGAATTAAAATCAAATTTCTCGGCCTCGGAGCCAACCAAGGAGGTCAACATCAGAACACCCGAAAACCCGGGTATGGTGAAAATAGGGACACTCCTCAGCAAGGAAGAAGAAGAGAAGCTAATACAGGTCCTAAGGGAATATTCTGATGTCTTCGCGTGGCGTATGGAAGATATGCCAGGAATTGACCCCGAAGTGTGCCGTCATCACCTAAAAATTGACCCAAAGCACAAGCCCATGCAGCAAACAATGATAAAAGTGGCACCAGAATACCATGAAGCCATCCAGAAAGAGCTAAAGAAAATGGAAGCTTCAGGGGTGATACGAGAAGTCCAATATCCAACATGGATATCTAACATGGTGATCGTACCAAAGAAAAACAGGGGAGTAAGGATCTGTATCGACTTTAGCGACCTTAACAAAGCTTGTCCGAAGGACAACTTCCCACTCCCTAACATAGACCAACTTGTAGAAGCAACCTCATGATACGAATTGCTGTCTCTGATGGACGGATACTCTGGTTATAACAAGATCCCCCTCGCCGAGGAAGATCAAGAACATACCGCTTTCTTCACCCCTCATGGCCTATACTGCTATATCAAAATTCCATTTGGGTTAAAAAACCCTAGAGGTATACGTAGACGATATGCTTGTTAAGAGCAAACTTCCACAAGATCATGCACATGATCTCGGGGAAATCTTCGCAGAAATGCGAAAATTTAACATGAAGAACAATCCCGCAAAATGTGCCTTCAGAGTAACCTCAGGCAAATTCTTGGGCTACTTGGTCACCAAACGAGGAATTGAGGTTGATCCCGAGAAGGTACGGGCCATATTGGAAATTCCTTCCCCAGCAACGGTCAAGGATGTACAGAGACTGAATGGCCGGCTGGCGGCCTTGGGTGGATTCATCGCCCGATCCTCTGACAAATGTAGAGACTTCTTCAACACCTTAAAGAAGGGTGAAAAGTTTTCTTGGACTAGTGCTTGTGAGGAAGCCTTTCAAAAAATCAAGGAACATCTGGCAACCTTTTCAATTCTTCAAAAGCCCAACCCAGGTGAAAACCTCTACATCTACCTATCGGCGACCAATACTTCGATTAGTGCAGTACTCACTCGCATAGATGCAGATGCGGAGCAACCAATTTATTTCATCAGAAAAACTCTGACGTCGGCTGAGAAAAACTGTTCAAAGATCGAGAAGATAGTGTTATCTCTGGTCTACGCAACACCAAAGTTGCACACTTTTTTCAATGCGCACACTTTGATAGTCATCACTAAATCCCCCATAGAGTCCGTGCTAGACCATGCCGACAGAGCAGGTAGAATCTCCAAGTGGGGGACCAAATCAAACAATTCGGTGTCATATACCAAGCCCAGACGACAATTAATGCCCAGGTGGTCGCAGATTTCTTAGCGGATTTACCGATGAACGACACTAATGAGATTGAGGAAATCCCAGGGATGGAAGACGAGTTAGAAGATCCTCCCAAAATACTTTGCTCCGAGGACCCTAAAGGATGGGAAGTCTTCGTCGATGGGTTGTGTAACTCGGAAGGATCAGGCATCAGAATGGTTTTCACAACCCCAACTGGCCGAAGGATCGTCTATAGCTTAAGGCTCGAATTCCCTGTCACTAACAATATAATCGAATCCGAGGCAGTAATACATGCCCTCTTAGTAATCATCGCTCTGGGCATCCATAATGTGCGTCTCACAAGCGATTCACAACTCATTATCTGGCAGATAGACGGAACGTACCAAGCCTCGGATCCATGTTTACAGCGATACCTTCAACTCGCCAAGCACTACATCAAGCAGATACCAAACATCACGTTCCACCACTTAAATCGAATCAACAACAGATATGTTGATGCCTTAGCATTCATAGCTTCTATGACAGTTAACCCTGAAGCTACCAATGTCAGAATTGAAAGGGTCCTACTCCCCTCCATCCCCTTGGAAGGAAACATGGACATCCTCGCTGTCGACTCAGTAGCCCAAGAGGAAAGTCTGCCAGAAGATGACTGGAGGACACCAATCATCAAGTATCTAGCTAACGGATACCTCCCAAGCGATCAACTAATCACACACAAGATAATATCAAGGTCTGGGAACTACCAACTTCGGGATGGCGTGTTGTACAAACAATCATACCTTGGGCCTTTCCTCAGATGTCTCTCATTTGCGGAAGGACAAAACATATTAAAATAAATACATTATGGTTACGCAGGAAACCATAGTGGAGGACGATCCCTAGCTCACAAAGCGAGATTACAGGGGTACTTTTGGCCTCGCATGAACGAGGACTCAAAGCAAATGGCAAAAACTTGCATAGAGTGCCAAAAATTTGGCAAAAGAAGACATGCACCTTCAATGGACTTAAAGTCCGTTCTAATTCCTTGGCCATTCGCCAAATGGGGGGTTGATATTGTCGGACCCCTAAGAGATGGTACTGGACAAAGGAAGTATTTAATCGTGGCCACAAACTACTTCACTAAATGGGTGGAGGCCTCGGCTTTAAGACTCATAAGCGACCATGATGTCTTTAAATTCTCTTCGAGCATATTATATGCCGCTTCGGTATCCCATCCGCCATTGTATCTGATAATGGGGCGCAACTCCGAGGAAAAAACATCGACCTTCTCTTCAATTGTTTCAAGATCAGAAAAAACAAGTTTACGCCAATATATCCTGAGAACAATGGCCAGGCAGAGGCCACAAAAAAAACCATCGCCGACATCCTCAAGAAGAAACTTTACGGATATGGAGCCAGTTGGTGTGAACAACTACACAACGTCCTATGGGCCTATCGAACCACTAAAAGGGAAGCCACAGGAATGTCTCCCTTCACCCTCACATATGGCACATAGGAAATCATACCAACAGAAGACATGATCCCCACAACGAAGACCGAGGCATGGGAGAAAAACCTGACCTCGGACATGATACTCTCCAAACTGGATGATTTGGAAGAAAACAGAGAAATTGCTCTCCAAACAATAGAAAACTATCACAGAAAATTGGCTCGGGAATACAACAAGTTCACTAGAGAAAATTTCAACCCAGGCGATAAAGTCTGGTGCGAGATTCCGACCTACCAACGCGAGTCAGGCAAATTTGCACTCATATGGGAATGCCCACTAACAGTCCTAGCTAAGGCAGGGGATGGAGCATACAGATTGCTCAAATCTAATGGCGAAGAACTTGAACGCCCATGGAACATCAAATACCTAAAAGCTTACAATGCTTAGGAAGACCGTCCAACGGTCCTAGAATGGGGCACGATCCCTACTTGTACACAGGTCATAGAACCTTCCTATAATGTACTCAGAGCTTACCAAGCTCTCTTTTGACAAATAATGAAACGGCTCTTTTTGTGTTAATTTTGCTTTTTGCTTTGTTTATTTGATTTACTTCTGTTCTTTTTTGTTTTCTTTTCCCCTTTTGTTTTTTGTTGCTAATTACTTTATCCCATACTTGCATACCACAAAATCCCATATGCCACTATGGAACGGTGCTAGCCAAACCTTCCATTCTACACAGAATGATGCAGGTACTTTACCTAAGCTACCCGACATGGACACAGACCTAAGGAATGCCATCACGATCACGGAATCGGGTGATGTCCTCCACAATAAGAGATATCCAGAATCGAGATACCTGCCCCTGGCCGGGTATATATATATTAAACAGAAATAGTATTTATACCCTAGCACCTCCAGCAACAAATGTTTCTAAAACTAAAACGCGCAAACACCCACACAGCATGCAGTGTTCCCAAGGCTAATCGTAAGAAGAAACACAACACACGAAGTGGTTCGAAGCCTTCCCGTAAAAGGAAAATTAGTGATAAATACGAGATCCCATAACAGGAGGTGCAGACACTTGACGAACAGACGAGACTAAAGATGTCATGCGAAAAGATAAGTCTCTCCGAGAAGAAATTGGTGATAATCTAGAACAGGATCAAGAAAAAACGAAGCAATACATGAATGAGAGGACATATCATCATGGTAAAAAATACATGAATAACTACCTTGTTCCCATGAAAGACGAGGAGGAAAACATTTAGCATACATCTGAGAAAAGAATGAAGAAAAAATGAGACCATACCCTCATCACAAAAGGACCCTTCTTAAATAGAAGATGAAATCTTTGGAAAACTAACTAGATCTCCCAAACCCAAGAAGGTCAAAGGTGCGACAAGCTAGACGATAAGAATTCCGGAGGAAAAGTACAAAATAAAAGACATCCTGTTCCCAGAAAATCTGAGAGAACCAATAGATATCTTAAAACGAGCTGACAGGTACAGACGTGTCGAAAAAGGTGGGACGGTTACACAGTTTTCTTTGCATCATGCCTTTGGCAAGTTGCAAAGAAAATGAGAAAAATGTGTGGGTAAAATACCCGACGGCCACGTGTCAACATCCCAAGGGATGTATACATGGTAAGATGAGGAGGTTGGAGTACTGAATCATCCTATGAAAATAAAGGTTTATCTCAGTCGAGGAAACTGCACAAGCGCCATATGAATGACGCGTGTGTATAGAGGTCTAATCTTCTCAGACGGTCAAGTCTAAAAAGAAAGACCACATTTAATGAAGGATAAGAACAAAACTTAGGTAGTTGGGCATCGTGACGGAAGACTTGTACGATCTATACTACGACCCAGAGGAGATGGAACACGAGGTTCTCCACATAATGGCAGCACGATCCAAGGGAGAGCGAGACAACTCATAGGGAGGACCAAGTATGCCATCGCGAGGGACGGTATAGAACGAGTCAGAGGGAGCCAGGACGATGGAAGACAGCTCACCCAACTCGGACGATCAAGCGACCACGATTTTATTCTGTCTATAAATACCAGTCCATGTACCAGGAGATGGACAACTTATGTAATCTTAGATGGTCTTTCCACAGAGAATTCCTGAGAGATATTTAGATAGATAGAAAGTGAGAAATCTAGAAGAGATCTGTAACACTTTCAAGGGTAAGACCTTATAATCAATAAGAAAACATCTTCTTCTCCGTGGATGTAGGTCTTCATGGCCGAACCACGTTATATGCTTGTGTCAATCTTTACATTTCATGCTATTTACATCTTGTTCATGTTGAATCTTGTATGTTTAAGTAGTTTTTAGTCTTTAATCTTACTTGGGTGTAGTAGTCAGAAAATATGCAGCTACATACGCCAAATCATGGCATGCCTTAAGGTATGCACTCTATGAGTTCATACCACTCTTGGTATGCGCCACAATCTATAGCCTTTGATTCACCTTGCAAACATCATCACTTTCACTAGATTTGTCCTCCAAATCATATTGAAAACTTCACCTTCTTGTACTTGCATCATTTGTATGCCAAAGAACCCGCACCTTGTAGTTTTTTGAATGCACTGTCGTAACATCATGATTAAAATGCATGACTTTTGTACTAGTCATGACTTAGGATACCCGTGACATCGCAACGTCTCTTTAGACCAGGCATCCTCTTCACGCGCTTTTGAAACCAGCAATTTAAGCATCACTTTCTCTTCCAAACTGCTACACTTTAATGTGGCGGAAGAATAACATCATATTCTTCCTAACAATGAGTTACTCTTAACTTATATACTTGATGGACTTACATCTTCATTATTGCTGCGTTAGTCCATGCATTCTCTGCCAAATGATTTCGCACTTCCACATAAATATCAACATCAAACTCGACTATGCCAATAACTCCTATATTTTCTTCTTTCACTTTCAGCGTCTTCTATTGCATATTTTGGCTTAATATGCTATGTAGCATCTTCCACGCGAACTAGCTTTACTTTGAATGAAATAGGCAAGATCTTTCACTTCAAATACCCTCATTCACTACTACCTGACATAGAGAGACTTCATTTCCATCATCAAGGTCCACTCGAACTAAACTGAAAGTATACTCAAACTTGAGCAAATACTCGCGCCAACTGATTGCAACTTGTAAGACCTAACAAGCCTTGCAATACTGACTTCATCTTTGCTTCTAAGCAACAAAGGGAGCGAGACAGCACCTACTGTCCCCAATGTAGCAATTCACTTTGCCACATGCACTCTTCCAACTATCAACGTTCTTATGCAACTCCCATAACGAAGCACAATATAATTGACACTTAGTTGAATACTCCTTTTAGACTGATGCTATCATTTTGCTTTAGATTTCATGAAGATTTCTACAAAAATGACCCCATGCTATTTTTATGTATCACCACTACTTTGTCCTTCTTCTCTACGCATCTACAATTCGCCTAACTTGCATTTCTTCACGCATTATGCATTTTTACCATGCCCAAATCTTATATGGCGCATGCTACTGTTGCATACATGCTATGCCAATTAACATCCAAATCTTGACACAAACTTGTGCACCTTTGCACAAACGGAACGAACTTAACTTGGTAATTCTGAGCATCACCATAGAGCTCAGCAAAGTCATATCACTCAATGAATTCCGCGGATAAACACTTTGGACAGTTGCAAATAAGGCCACATTCCTTGTAAATGAGGCGCCACTGCCTACGTTCCATGAAGCAAGAATGCCGCATTCTTCTTCAAACTTGGAACTCATTTTTACTGCCCATGCACAACTAGTTAATCTTGTCTTTCCCCTTCTCCAAAATCAACTATAGTAGCAACAATTGTTGATTTGCAGTCGACAAGAACATCCGCTTGTGGTTATGATCAAAAGCAGGTATTCGGACACCCTTGTCCAAGCATATTGATCTCACTCATAAACCAGGTGCAAGCACACTCCTTGTGCGCATCTAGCATCAACGAAAAACTCTTTGCAAACACAAGACCGTGGTGTATCAGTTTTCCCTTAACTTGCGGTTCTATCTTCAACCTTTCCATAAGCTTTATGCTAGATAAGAATTGGTCATCCAATTCTTCTTTAATGGCATCACATTGCCACAAAAATGCTGGTTCGCAACCAGACTTTGCATTACCACTAAGGTACATACATTCAAGAGAGATAACTAAAATCTTCCATCAACTGGATACGATGAAAACACCTTCAATCTATCACATATACATGTTCTTCATCTACTTTGCCACTGCAAAGGCCATCAACTTCTTTGTATTCAGGAATTTCCCCTAAATTCCCATTACAACTTGCAGTGTAATTGTTACTGATAACACTACGAAAGAATGCATTCCAAATTCATAATCTTCGCATACTTGTGAGAAACATGGACTTTAACACTTGACTTGCACCATAGAAGTCAGCATACTCCTTAGTTTTTTCATGCCATCACTTGAAAACCCGGTTTTCAATGACTCTTGCGCGTTCGTCTTACACTTTGGGCTGGAATTTTGACACCTTTGTCATAAAATTTCATGGCCTGTTGCTACTTCAATCTTCAAAGTTCATTCCAGTCGAGCTTTCCACACAATAACAACTTATTCTAGTCTCCACACTAACGAAACCCAAACAATTCTTCACTGAATTTGACAAACAAATGACACCAACTTGAGTAAAAGAGAGAAAAATCAGCAACTGTGGCCCTAAACCTGGCTATGATACCTGCTGTCACACGCACATTTAATCGCCTAAAATTTTCATGGGACACAACCGGCAATACTATGTGGTTTAGTGAATCATATTCACCCAAGAGTACTCATCCTTGCATACTCGCACCAAAGTATGCATCTGCCTTCACTCATAAGGCAATGCGCAACGGAAGTCTTTTCTTCTTTCTCTCTAACTCTTCATGCCCCCATAAGCATAAGAGGTTCTGCCATGCACTTCAATACTTCTCATACAAGATCAACAACATAATGAACACAAGGAACTAAAACAATAAACCCATTTCATTGCATTAAGGAAGATTATACAAAACAGTGCATCACATGGACCAAAACAGGCCATCACCCTCTTGGTGATGCCTTTATTCTCTCAAGTATGAGACTACATGTCTACAAAACTCTCTCTATGTAAGCCTAACGATTTCCCACTTCACTAGACAAACTTGTGTGCAACCGCTTGCACATCCTACATATAGCCACATGTCCAAAAGTATTTTTCCTAACCGCCAATCTGCTTTTCAACTGCCACCTTTTGTGTTGTCATGCAGATTGAATCCATACTTGTCTTGAACGGTTAGAACATGCCAAACTTAGTTATAAAGCCTCTTTATAACTATATCAACCAATTCCCTTGCTCCAGCATGCGTGTGATGCACATGCCACTCGTAACTGACAGCTTTAGCCAACATCCAGCCAACATCGCGCTACATGCAACTTAGCCCGAGCTAATGTGCAGCCATCTTCGCGCTACATTTATTTAGGCCATGCACTTAACTCTTTTGATGCCAACATCTGAGTAACGTCATGCCAATCATGTCTTGTTCTGCTGCTTGGTTTAGCTCCATAGGTTAAGTGCATCACTTGCATTCTTTTTACTGAGCAATGGCAAACAATGTCGCATTTGGCAACGCTACTGTTACATTCGCATTGGCCAGGCCTTGGTTAAGCCTTAGGACAATGCATAAGTCATCTGATGACTTATATTGCATCTTTAATCCATTCCTTGAACTGGGCCAACTCTGGATTACCAATATGCCAACATGCCAACATGTCAACATCTCTTGTTGCATCTTGCAACTTGCCACTTTGGCTTTGTCTTGCCTTTCATATATGAAGCTTCATTGTGTCTGCCAATAAGCTTCATTACTTAGCCAAATGTATTTACAATGTAGTGCTACTCTGGCACTTCATTGGCCCTGCGGGGTTATGCCATTCTTAGCACTTGACAGTCTACGCAGTGTCGCGTCATCCTGACTGCACACTAACTTGGCCTGCAATTCTGTAAGGTGTAATCATTATGCGTCACTTTCATCTCTGTTATAGTACGAGACTAGGGGTTGTATCAAAATTTTCCGAGCGTCAGATTATCGCGGGATTAAACCCGATAAACTTATAATATTCGCTTGAGAAATGCATAATTATACATTTAATTTAACCCTAGAGTGTTTTTGTGATAGGATAGCGTTTAGGTTTCACAAGATCTATATACCCATTACAAGAGAGTTTATATATGCCTGAACACCAATAACAGACCATAATATAGTATGTTTCAATGTATGGTATTCAGCCATTGTTTGTACCTAGCTTTTGTAATACACTCTTCATTCTCGGATTGATTCACCATTCATAAAACTATGGTCGAAGGTGTGCGCATCCAATTAAAAATAGTAACAATTATAACAAAAGAAAAAAAAATTATTTTTATCCACAGTTAGCACACTATCGGCTACAGTATGGTCCTTCCATTTTACACTTGGAAGAGACCGTATATATATAGTCGAGGACACGAAGGACCCGCGAGGGATATACAAAATTTCAAGTACATAGCAGAGCTAGTGCACTGTATTTTAGTGTGACTGGGTGATTAGCACAGTTGGCATACTGGTGGCATGTCGAGAGTCCTACAGATTGAGCATGACAACAATGATTCCACCGCAACCTGTGTTGCACGGACACTGCATTTTTTGATCCTTGTCCACGTCGAATATGGGACACTGACAAGATGCGTGTTCGACGCACCAATGTGTCCGTCCCACGCCCGATTGGTTTGGACGCACTGCTTTTTTCTTTTTTCATTTTTAAATTTCTTCTTTTATTTTTATTATTATTAACTATTAACTAAATGAAGAAAGATAAACATTGAGATCAATCATTTAGGTCTTTATCAGGATTTTTTAATTGGAAATGACATCACGTATACTCTTGGTTGGGCATGTGTTGTTCTAAGAATGCATGTTGATTGTCCCATGTGTTTAATAGTGATTGATTGCTTGACCTTCGTCGTGTATAAACAAACTATCTCTAATTTTCTTTTGAAATTTATTCACATGTAGCATCATTTTCTAATTTTTAAAATCGAAACACCTGACTTTGTTGTATAAATACATGATTGTATATATAAATAAAATATATATATACGTGTTCGCGTCCTAGTATTTTGAAAATTTTATAATGCCCGCGTCGTATCCGCGTCTGTGCAACCCAGACCACAACAAATCTAGAGAAAGGTAGTGCCTAATATCAGTGAACATTATTATTACTAGATAGTATCTACTACCAAATTGGTTTAAAAAACGAAAATGATAAACTTACGGAGCAGAGAATCCCTAAAATGGGTGGCTATTACAAATATGTGGGTCCCACCACAAAACTGTACCCCTTGCTCAGCTCTAGTGGATGAGGGCCACGCAGATTTGTGAAAGGCCACCGATTCTGCTGGATTCTCTGCTCGGTATAGCTCTATGAGTTCCCTTAGAGCGTCCACAGTGGTGCGAGTATAACTAAAGACCAAAGATTAAAAAAAAAGACCAAATTTTTGGGTTTACTCCGTCCTGTGGCGTAGCGGGTGACGAGTAAATTTGGTCGCGCGTTGATATAAAGTCCGCTTCATCGTCCAGCATAGATAAAGATTACGCCTGGTATGAGGCGTTGATAAAGATAACGCCTGGTATGGGGTGTTGATAAAGATAACGGCTGGTATGGGGCGTGAACTATAGCAACGCCTGGTGTGTGGGACGGAGATTATACGTTCGCCCGGGTTCAAAAATAAAAAAAAAAAAAAAAAATGGGGCGTTGATAAAGACAACGCCCCAAGCAAATTTCCTAAAGTTTTAAAACTTTAGGCGTTGACTATATAAACGCCTCTCTTTAGGCGTTAAGAATATAAACGCTTGTTGCCCGCGTTAACTTTACGTACGCCCGACGGGGCGTACATTTAACCAACGCCCTATCCAGGCGTACATTTTACCAACGCCTGTTCGTTGGGCGTTAACTATACGAGTGCCTGATGAGTGGCGTAGACTATATCAACGTCCGTGGTGTAGGCGGAGATTATATAAACGCCTGACTATATTTTGGTTTGGTCTTGGTCGCCGACCAAATTTGGTCTGGTTTTACTCTTTGATCAAATTTTGATCGATAGTCCATCCCACTGCGCCAGCCCACTGGACCAAATATTTGGGTTTACTCGTCCACTGCAGTTGCTCTTAAAGAAATAGCCTTCCTACTAGTTTCATAGCCAAAAAAGAAAAGTACTGTCACTTTCAAACCCTAGACTCAATAAGAATAATAGGCTGCTTCAGAAAACCAAACAACAATTCTAGGCATTGGTACATCGCCTTATCCAGCGGATTTCTAGATTTTTAATTAGGCTTCATTTTCAAGTTCGTGTATTAAAATTTAAAAAACCCAAGCTGCTAAGGGCTGTCAAACCGGAAATGATTTATATCCCGCGAGTTAGATCCCCTAAACCATCCTATTGGTGAGAATGTGAGAGCGAATCCACCCCTGCTAAACCGTCGGGTCGTAAGAAAATTTCACTTTTATATCTTATAGGACACACCATGAGATTCAGCATGCGGTGAGTCTATCACTTCCGCTGTCAAACTCCAATATCTGCATATTTTTTGGGCCCATGGTGGTAGAACTAAATGATGTTAAAAAGCATTTGCCAGCCGACTATTTCCCGATGGATAAACATACTCGAGAAAAAGATATTTCGTTCCTCAACAAAGATACTTTGTTTTACAAAAAGTGACACTTTTGTTCTTAATTGTTATGGAATTTTAAACACAAAGTTGGTTAAAAAGACCAAAATCAACAATACCTGGATGAAATGGACAGTTAGATTTTGATACTGTTTAAATGGACAAAAATATAAAAATAGGCAGGATGTAACCAGTTTCATCGTGCCCATTTTCAAATATTTTTTCTTATTTTTAATTTACACGGGATATATCCAGTTTCATCCTTGCTATTTTTTACTATTTTCCTTTTGCCATTTCACCCAAACTATTTTTTACTCGTCCATTTGAACCGTGATTTAAAAATATTTGGACAAATGACCCGTTTTCTGAATTTTAAAACCAATCTAATTTCTTGGCTTCTAGGGTCATTTCCTATCATCCTTTGGATATCTACCCGGTGATAAACACGATTATTGGAAAAGATTATGAACTTTTCTACTGGTCTGTATATATGGACCGTTCTAATTGATTGTTTTACCACTTGTTTCTATTCATTGACCATCATCTTCGCAGAATTACGGGAATACTTCTTCTTCTTCTTTTACGAAGAGTTACCCGGATAAAAAAGTGACAATAATTTGAGACACTACCAATGTTGAACCTGATTTAGTTTTAAACATTACTCAAAAACTA
This sequence comes from Papaver somniferum, assembly GCF_003573695.1. Taxonomy (NCBI): domain Eukaryota; kingdom Viridiplantae; phylum Streptophyta; class Magnoliopsida; order Ranunculales; family Papaveraceae; genus Papaver; species Papaver somniferum. The sequence goes on from NC_039367.1 coordinate 140,671,558, forward strand.
TGGTTTCACTAGACCTCACTTTTCCAAAAATCATCACTAAGCCTCCATCATTTTTGAGGAGTGCACCTATGGATTTTTGCTCCCGTAAAATCTCCCGATAGTGGATCACAAGGAAGCCCTTTCTGCATTTGGATTATCAATGGGTGAATATGAGTCCCATGTGTTGTTTATTGCGGAATTTGAGTTGGGACAAAGACTTGGTAATCCTGTCATTTTCGTTTATGTTGTGATCCTCTTAAAACCATAAAACCCAAATTGGATATTTTTTGGATTCTAAAGGGCTACATGGAATTGAGGTAGCAGATTTTGATCATCTCAAGGTACTCCTATATTATGGCTATAAAGGGGTTGACAGGTGAAGCCAATTGGAGGAAAAAAAATGGATGTTTACAAGAGATGGGGTTCGGCTAAGTATCAAATTCAGTCAGCATTCAGGAAAAGTCCTTAGTGTATGACACAATCCGAGAAGAAGATTATCGAAGTTATGGATTTCCTTGTGAACGAAATGGGTTACGATTTTTCCCATATTGCTGAGGCCCTAGTGATTTTCAATAATAGTTTAGGAGAGGATTATCCCTCAGTGCTCTTTTATCGGAATTTTAGTCTCAAAGTCTGATTAAAGAAAAACTACCTCTGCCGCTGCTCTCAAGAATGACAGATAAGGCCTTTTTGGAAAGGTTTGTCAAACCATTTGAGCAAAAAGCTCCTGAATATTGAATGCGTTCCACGATCAGTTGAATAGCAACTAACTACTTCTGAAATGAAAGATTTGAAGAGATGATCAATACGCTTTGCCGGTACGATGTCTTTCCTCCTTTTCTGTTTAGTCAATGCCTCTCCTTTAACGTTTTAGTTTTATTGCTTGTTTTATTTTTTTCGGAGATGAAAATTGTTTCGTCTTTCAGGCACATGAAGAATGTATGTCATTGTAGTTATGTAGAATATCATGGGATGCTTGAATTTCCTATATGATACTTATTTTTGAGATGGTGTGATTGATTAGGATATTCTCATGTCCATATACTCCATGTAGACTGCAATGAATCTCTCTATGTGCTGTCAAGAAACCAAGATAACCCGGCCAATCAAGTTTGCTCCTTGCACAAAACTAGTTAGTTTTCCATCTGAAAGCTTCTTTTATCTTTCTATAAACTAATTACTAGATTTGTGCCCGTGCTACGTATCGGGCATGTTGTAACTACATTCATCTAACACACACGAATATGTTATGTTAGATCAAAGTGTCCATAATGCAATGGCTCAAGGCACAATGAACACTAATTAACAGGATGTTCTAGGATATATATATATGATACTATAAGAGTTCATACCATATACCCGAGAACTAAAGAACTGGAAACTGATTATACTGCTTGGGATAAGTAATCTATAACTTCAAGTATTCGACACTATATCTTATAAACAGAATTACCAGCATATTGTTCAATAGTAATTTCTTGGCAAGTTGAGAGTAAACAGCTTTCGCAGTAAATTTATACCTAGTACTCAGAGCCAAAAAGAAGTTAGTAAGCCAAAATCATAGAGAGAGAGAGATTACATAAAATAAAAGAAGATATATTGGCCCATATTACATATTGCCTGATCGCGTCCATACTCTCCTTCGAAATCAGACTTGGTTGAGTTGCGGCTTTCAAGTTGTTGTAGTGGATGCACGCGTCCATCAGTTTAGCCTTCAAACTTGTTGCTGTGTTCAAGCAGAGATGAGAGCTCCCCTGATCAATTCTTTGCTCATTTTTCTGTACTTCTACGACTCTCATAATTAAATTATTCACGTTGTTCATCCTCATTTTCTCTTCAAATCAGGTGCAACTCTATAATTCTTCTCGCACCTACTGTTATAAATCCATCCAACAAAACGGATTAATAACTCAACTGCAAATGTGCTTAAGATTATCTACCATTTGAGAGATCAGAAGTGGAAAGTTCAAGTGAAGAGAGATAATCCAAGGCAGTCGACCTAGGTCCATGGTAGATAAGGCATCCCTTTCATAACAATACCACCTTCTTTGACATAAGATATATGTAATCTGTTGGATGACCCATATCAAGACATCTTAAACTCCTTACTTGCATGTGACATCTTCTCATAGCACCAAATCGTCACCGACAGCAGGTCTAGACTCATTACCTGGTGCACATCCAGAAGCACTAAGTGCTTTGCGAGACATGGATTTTACCTCAGAAAATATAAAGATGCACAATGATGTTAAACAATAAGCAACAATTACAAATTGTGCAATTCACATTTGATGGTATGTGACAATACTCATTAATTACATGTACCCTATTTTATTTAAATAAAACAATACTACGAACTTTTACTACCCAAAACATGATATACTGTAATTATTCTTTCTAATCAATGGCACAAATCGGATAAGTTTTGATCGAGTGAATAATGAGATATCAATCACAAACCAAGGTGACTGTAAAGAATCGGCTGTTGGTTCCGAGAGAAGAACACCCTGCCAGAGACCTTGTTAGCAGATTGGATTTTTGGTGATAATATGTTGCTTACTTTTGCGGAGGTACAATTGGATTAGTTTACACTAATAATCTAAGCCAAGTTTCGCAGTAAAAAAAAAAAAAACTCGCAGTCCCTTGCCCTTGGGTTTGCTTCTAAAACTACAGAGCCCCTTATGCTTTATTCTGCATGCTCCTTCTTCGGTCGGTTGCTCTCTGCTGCCCCTGACTTCTTGCGCGATAGGACTCATTTTAGAAGGACGGGGAAGTTTGCAATTACATTATTACCTACTCCGATTGCATTCATTTTACTCTCTGCATCCAGTAGTGAGAGGGCCCTGGAAGCTAGTACAGCGCTTGTTGGGTTGAGAAAGTAAAATAAATTTCTCAAAGTTACTGTGCTGGTTTGGGTTGCCAGTCAGAGTCAGACTAATTGTTGCTGAGACAATGGCTATCATTTATAGCCCCGGAATGGGTGCAGATGGACAAAAGAATGTAATGGTAATCTCGGTGTCTAAGAGTGTTCTGCAAAGTTTCTGTGGGCTGTCAAAGCTAGGTGGATTAGCATGTAACTAAGGTTACCAAAATTTTATGGTGGTTACCGAATTCTCATAAGAAAAAAGCTATAAATACGAAAATACAAAATACATCAAATGTAACCCTAGAGTTAACAGTCTTAATTTTCGATTTTTCTTCTAATTTTTGATTCTATGGGGATTTCTGGCAGTCGGCCTTTTTCTTCCAAGCTATCGCATATTATCAGTTGTATTAAGATGTAAAATACATCTATCCTCTTGATTCATGAATAAGAGAAGAACCAAATTCTGAAATTCATGCACTAAATCTGACAGAAAAAAAGTACCATGGACGTTCAAATAGTGTAAATGTAAATAGTATTACCTCTATTGGTTGAGAAGCTCTAACGGCTGCGGATACTATTCAAGAGACGAAGAAAACAGTGCAGGATGATTCAACGGTGGAGGAACATATAAGAAAAGATTAAAGCACTCATTGATGAAACCATAGCTTTATAAGGATGGTTAAACGTACATCGCCAGCCTTGCTGATAAAATTTTTGGTTTTCTAATGTAGTTTTGAGTCCTAATAGGCTAATACGATAGGTTAACAATTTCGATTTCCAAACTAAATTTGGATAGAATTCCAAACACGGTCGGTCACGTTTCCCTTTTTTTGATTTTCTTTTTATAATTTCAACGTGTTATTGTTTTTAAACCAGTTATACGTTGCCAGTGTCCACACCAGAACACTCTTTCACAAAACTCAAAAAAGGCCTATCTCGACCAATAGGAAGCGATGGTTTCATCACCATCCAACGTGAGACCTTCGCTTGTCTAGGCCTTTAAGTCTTTAGAAGTTGTTAGATTAACACTTCATGTTTTCGGCAATTTTTAAGAAAGCACCCAGATAAATAGATACAGTGACAAAGAGAGTCTTTTTTTCCTGGGGTGGAAAGGAGGAAAACTATGAACTTAATTTGTACTTCAAATAAAAATCTGTAGTAAGTATAGTGACGCTTGATGGAAGTGCCGTTGTGCTATCTGTTGAAGTTTCTAGTATTCTCGTATCTTACAAGGCTTGTTATTGGTACTGGTACATATTCTAAAAAGGAATGGTATAACGCCTTTGTAGATGTTGAAACATGTTGAATGTTGCAGGTGAGTTCAATGGATCTAGAATTGCTAAAGCGAAAGAAAACCAATAGTGTATGCGTGAAAGGGCTTCGCTTGCTCTCTGCAGAAAAGTCGAGGAACCTATCCCACGTCGGTATACTTCTAAATCTAAACCGCGTAGTTAGAACTACATAGGTTTAGGTTTAGATAGAAGATAATAGACTAAGTTATTGTGTACAATGGAACCGTGAATATACATGATATATATATAGACTTTGCTTATACTTGAGGCTAAAGTATTTCCTAAAGAGAAGTGTTTCCTAACATACAAGAATTCCAAAATAAACAAACTCATAATAGAGTAACATGGGTCACGTTATACTTGTACCGGATACTGTGTTAACACCCTCCCGCAAGCGCAACGGGTTATCTTGAACCTTAAAAGAGAAAATCTGTCTCTGGATAATGGTTTTGTGAAGATATCCGCAATCTGATCTTTAGATGATATAAACCCGATATCAAGAAGTTTTAAAGAAACTTGATCACGAACAAAATGATAATCAATCTCAATATGTTTTGTTCTTGCATGAAATATAGGATTGACAGTGAGATAAGTAGCACCAAGATTGTCACACCATAGAACAAGGGGTGATTGAGTAGAAACACTAAGTTCTGAAAGAAGTGATTGAATCCACATAATTTCAGTAGTAGCAATTGCAAGTCCCCTATATTCTGCTTCAGTACTGGAACGAGATACTGTTTTTTGCTTACGAGCACTCCAAGAAATAATATTACCACCCAATAAAATACAATAACCACTAGTAGAACATCGATCTTCAAGAGAACCAGCCCACTATGAATCAGTATATGCACTGAAAGATAATTGCAGAGAAGGAAATGGCTTAAGAAGTATACCAAAGGTAAACGTGTTTTTAAGATAACGAAGTATACGCTTTACCAGACTCCAGTGGAAAACATTGGGTGGATGCATAAAGTTACATACCTTATTAACAGCATACGCCAAATCGGGACGAGTAAAAGTCAAATATTGTAAGGCTCCAACAATGCTACGATATTCAGTAGCATCAGTTAATAAGGTACTACAATCAGAAGATATGTCACCAGAATTACTAAGTGGTGTTTGAATAGGTTTAACACAATCCATTTTTGCTCGAATAAGAAGATCATGATTATACCTTTGTTGAGAAAGAAACAATCCTGAGGAAGTACGAATTGCTTCAATTCCAAGAAAATAAGACAAGAAACCAAGATCTTTAATTGCAAATTCTTGTTGCATAGGATCAAAAGTGGATTTAATACCAGCGGAATTGGAAGCGGTAACTATAATATCATCCACATACACAAATAGATAAACAGTGCCATATGATCCATTGTAGATAAATAAAGATGAGTCACATTTTGAAGTGACAAACCCAATTTGTAATAAAAAGGTACTGAGTCGGTGGTACCACGCACGAGGATCTTGTTTAAGGCCATAGAGGGAACGATGCAACTTGCAAACATGTGTAAGAAATAGAGAATCAACATAACCTGGAGGTTGTTTCATGTACACCTCTTCTTGAAGTTCACCATGTAAGAAAGCATTATGTACGTAAAGATGATGAATAGGACAATTGGAAGACATGGCCAATATAAGAACAATACGAATAGTGCATGGTTTAACAACCGGGCTAAACGTTTCTGAAAAATCTATCCACTCTTGTTAATTGTATCCTTTTGCAACTAAGCGAGACTTACGACGTTCAATTTCAACATTAAACTTGCGTTTGATACGAAATACCCATTTACATCCAATAACATTCATAGAAGGATGGAAAGGTACTAATGTCCAAGTACCATTACAGAGCAATGCATTAATCTCATCGTCCGAGGAGACACGCCAATCTGGATCTTTATGAGCTTCTGAAATACAAGTTGGTTCACAAAGAGAATCACATACCAGAGCATATTTAGAGTTGGGTTAAAAATCCCGTCCTTAGCCCGAGTCACCATTGGATGCGTCGCAACAGCAGGGCCGGCAACTGAAGTGACAGTTACTGTCGAAGTGGAGTCTAACAAAACAGACGAAGATGATGTAGCTGGTGCTGTAGATATTTCATTGGATGAGGTGGAAGGTTGAGCTGAGTTCTGTTATCTGCTGGAGTCGAATATAGTACACGGAGATGCAGCGACTGGTGTTGGGGATATCTCATTGGCTGACAACAAAACGCTGTCTGTTGTGGAAGTACTATGAAAACGTTGTTGGCTTCTCATTGAAGGAACTGATGATTAGTTGATCTCAGATAAAGAGGAAGAATCCAATCCTGACGACGACTGGTGTATAGTTGCAGTGTGGGGAACAATAGTTGAACCAATAGGAGCGTAGAAACTGATCGCAAGGGAGTAATAATGGAGCGAGTAACCGAGACAAGTGGAGATGAAACAATTAAAGGTGAAGTAGAATTTACCTGAGAAGGAGCTGATGCCGGTGAAGGTGGTGATGCGGACGCAAAGGGAAAGGTAGTCTCATCAAAAACAACATGACGACTTACATAAACACGACCAGTAGGAATATGAAGACACTTGTATCCTTTTTGAGATAGACTATAATCAATGAACACACATGGAGAGGAAAGAGGTTCCATTTTGTGAGACCTATATGGACGAAGGTGAGGATAACATAAACAACCAAAAACACGAAGAGAGGTGTAATCCGGTGGAAGACCAAAAAGAGCTTCATATGGAGATGAATTATTAATAGAAGTAGAAGGAACACGATTCATTAAATAGCAAGCAGTGTAAAGCGAATCATACCAATACGAGAATGGCACATAATCCATGTTTAAAATTGTAAGACCAGTTTCACGAATATGACGATGACGGCGTTCCACTAAACCGTTTTGTTCAGAAGTGTGTGGACATGAAAATCTATGAAAAATACCAAGTTGTTGAAGATGCGGAGTAAGTTTGCGATACTCGAGTGCATTATCATATTGAAAATTTATGATTTTTAGATTAAATATATTTTCAACATGCTTTTGAAACAAAAAAAATATAGAAAAGATATCAGACTTTTGAGACATAGGAACATCCAAGTAAAATGACTAAACACATCAATAAAAATAATATAATATTTATATCCTTCATTAGATAAAATATGAGAGGGTCCCCATATATCTGAGACAATTAAATCTAATGGATTCAAATAAGCAGTTTTACTAGGATTGAAAGGTAACTTATGACTCCTATGTTCATGACAAGATGAAATAAACTTAATAGTCTGACTGGAAACCGGAAGTGAAAACTGGGAAACGACTTTACGAACTGTGCGCATCATTGGATGTCCCAATCTAGAGTGTCAGTCTTGTAAACTAGCATGTTCGCCTATGCAAACTTTAGGCGACTTAGACGAATCATCAAGTTGATAGAGACCACCCCTCTTACTTCCGCGAAGAAGATTCTTCCCGGTACATCGATCCTTCATAAGACAAAAATTCGAGTGAAATTCAAATAAGACATTATTATCCGTAGTGAGACGAGAAACTGATAAGAGATTATAAAAAATTTGTGGTGCAAAGAGTACATTACAAAGCTGCAACTTACGGTTGGGAGTTCCCAAAACAGAAGATCCAACATTAGAAATTGGAATAGAAGAGCCATTACCCATATTAATTTGATCAGGACCAATGTACTTGGTTGAAAACTGAAGACGAGAAAGATCATTCGTTAGATGATCTTTAGCACCACTGTCAGGAGTCCATGGAGGAGTTGGAAGCAATCCAGTATGAGCAGTATAGGAACGTGGTGCAGAAGCTGGTGGTTGGCGACGCGGAGGACGAAAACTTCGATCAAATATGTTCCAATAATCCGACGCTTCATGGTTTGGACGGCCATAGAGCTGACATGGGAGTTCCAAATGGCTACGTTGTGCTGGAGGACGAGTAGAAACAGGAAACCGGGACGAGCTGGAGGACTTTGACGCAGTATTGAGCCGATTTGATGCAGCAGCGAACTGAGTAGAATAGTAACTGTATCCGCCAGAGAAACGAGATGAACTCGACGTAGTATTGAAATACGGTACAACAATATTCGCCACAGGATGAGTGTTTAATGCTTTCGATTGACTTTCAATACGCATTTCAAAGGTGAGAAGAAAAGTAAGAAAATCTTCCACAGTAAGAGAAGCCATCTCCTATATTCTGCTTCAGTACTGGAACGAGATACTGTTTTTTTTGCTTACGAGCACTCCAAGAAATAATATTACCACCCAAGAAAATACAATAACCACTAGTAGAACGTCGATCTTCAAGAGAACCATCCCACTACGAATCAGCATATGCACTGAAAGATAATTGCAGAGAAGGAGATGGCTTAAGAAGTATACCAAAGGTAAACGTGTTTTTAATATAACGAAGTATACGCTTTACCAGACTCCAGTGGAAAACAGTGGGTGCATGCATAAATTTACATACCTTATTAACAGCATACGCCAAATCGGGACGAGTAAAAGTCAAATACTGTAAGGCTCCAACAATGCTATGATATTCAGTAGCATCAGTTAATAAGGTAATACGATCAAAAGATATGTCACCAGAATTACTAAGTGGTGTTTGAATAGGTTTAACACAATCTATTTTTGCTCAAATAAGAAGATCATGATCATACCTTTATTCCAGAGCCATGCCGTTCTTGCACTTCAGGAGGCTGCTGAAGCTTATTTGGTTGAATTTTTCGAGGATACCAACTTGTGCGCAATTCACGCCAAGAGAGTTACAATCATGCCTAAAGATATTCAGTTAGCAAGGCGTATTCGTGATGAAAGGGCTTAATTAGTTTTTTCGAATTGTGTTTTATTTTTTTTAGGTTTAATTTTTATGGTAATGGAGAATACTCTGTATGTTTTCTTCTTAGTAGTTTGCGTATTTATAATCAATCAATAAAATCTATTCTTTTTTTGATAAAAAGTTCTCATCAGCCAACAACAATTTTGTTTAGCATTTTGTCCGGGATTTATAACCGGACTTACTGCATTTTTCTGGAGAAAAGTGTTTGTATACAATACTCGTATCGAATGTAAAGCCAGCGCCTAGAGGTGCTAGCACTATAGTTGGAGCCTTGGAGGCTGTTGCCACTGGATATTGGCTAATTAAGAGTCTATTTGGCAACCAAGAGTTTTTATTTCTTCACAAGTCTTGAAGCCAGTTTTTTGCTGTTTCGAAGTTTAATTTTCTAGAAAACCATGATGTGGCACCAGAAATCCTTCTTATGCACTAATATGCAGGTATTGTGGTTGGATCCTTTACCATAAAATCAAATACTTCTTTCCAGTCTCTTATGTTTTCGTATACTCAATATCATAATAACCCAATGGATTCTCCTCATCCCTCTGCACTTTTCGCTTCTCCTCAGATGGTAGACCAAAGAACTTCTTCAAACCTACCTCAACTCTGTGCTGAAGATTGAACGACACACCATGATTGATAACATGAAAGAAACCCCATTGCCTGCAGGCGCTGCCTACTTTGGTTGCTAGTTCATTACGGCTTAGCTTCTGTCAACTCATCTGGATGTAGTAATGGAGAGAGGTCAATTAGTGTACTTTCTACTGCCTCAACAATAAAATTTGGCTCAGGTCTATGCTCGATGGGTTGAATGAAAGCCACATCTACGACATCCATCACAATAGATCAACTCTAAAATATCCGGTATTTGTTCTTCCATGCTTTTATGTACCTATGATTTACCAAAACAACTGCTTGAAAAATGTGTATCAAAGCTTGGACAGTCGATAAGATAGGTTTCAAGAAACACAACCGTTACTTAAAATACACCATAGTCGCCGAGGTGGATGCGACCGATACACGCTGATCAATATTTCTAAATATTTCATACAATCATTGAAACTGGTTGTGACATTAAATAAATCGTTTGCAATACGAGTTTAGGGCCGTACCAAATCTCGGTACTGACTTCCAAGTTACTGAATGGAAAAAGGGATTGTAAAATTGGTTTCATGCCGCACTCACTCTGAAAATGAGTGTGGCGTTGCGTGTGTCATACCCAACTTTATAAAAAAACTCAAAACTTTAAGTGATACATGGTTAACTATCTAAGACAATGGATCACCAAGCTGTTAGGTTGTAGCGCCCCCTAAGCTACCAACTGGCTAATCCAAGAGATTAACTATAAAATGAGGCACTAACGATCTAAAACATCTATTTAAACATTAAGAAAGAAGTTCTAAACAAAGATTAACCCGAATCTAAACCCTCTCTGAAATAATCCTCTCAAGTGTTACATATTTAATAGTGAGTTGATTTACAAATAGAATATAAACACAAAATAAACATAGCGGAAGCTAACCAACTTACGAAACCAACTCCTCAAAGCTTTCATCGCCACGTGCACAACTTGATCTATCTCTGAAACTGAAAGTGGGAATAGGTGAGAACATCATCCCTAAAAGGGGTGCCCCGTAGAAATAACAACTAACTTTCAAGTAATCACTAGAATGATTTAAAGACGATGCAGGTTTTACTGAAAACCGATGAAACTCGGAAAACATATAAAGCGTATTAAAATAATAGTAATACTGAAATTATAAAATTCTACCAACCAATAAACCAGCACACACTCACAACATAAATAGTAGTTGAGCGACGTCTTCCTTCGGAGTAGCAAGGCATGACTGTTGCGGATTATTCAATGATCATTAAAGCGCCCATGAGTTTTCCTTCCTCAAGTCATAAACTATATGTACCGTACCAGTACCTTGTTCTACGCGCACTCTACGTAGCAAGTATCCAAAGAAACTAATGGTAACAACATTATATCCTACCAAAGTGCTTACACAGTGCAGAGCCATATACACCGCGTAAATCCAACAATCTTATATAATAAACATCACTTTCTCTAAACACCACGAACATAATATAATAGCTTTTTAAAGTAATTTAAAAGAACAGTAAACATCCATGTATGAGACATGCGTTGCCCCCGTACAGAAATAGTGAAAATATAATGGCCAAATTAAAACCAGACCTATATAATATTCATCCCAACGAGGCCTATCTAGGTTTGCAATAAATAGAAATAACATTTAGGAGCACACATTTCACACCAATCAAAAGGAAACCTTCTCCCTTTCATGCTAACAACAAATAAAGATTGTAACCACTTTCCAATCAATGGAAAGAATCACATTTTGGAAGATAAGTAAATACATGCGTACGCATATCATATAGTAACAAAGACATGCATGCATTTCATAAAAGATAGATTTTTAAAACAATAATGAATACAAGAGAGTTCGTTATTGATTCCCACCTCTTTTGATGACAAGCCTCGCCTACCTCGAGATGTTCAATCCACTGGATCATCCTTTGAATCAATCGTTGTTAATAACGACTAAGTGTTAATCACACAAGCACTCTAAATATTATCCAAAAGGCTCATACAAGGCTCATAACACAATATCATATAATTATCTAGCTATAGGCTAAGTGAACTATCTAATGGTTCTAAGCCCATTTATGGTTCTATACATCTTCATTATCTATCTTTAGTACAACTAAAGGTTTACTAATTCAATTAGGTTGGTTTAATAGTCCACTAGATATGTCTTATGAATATCTACAACTTTTTAGAAGGAACCAAAGGCTAATTCAGACCACAAGGTCCAAAACATCAAACTAAGAATACATTGCGCTAAGCGCAAGTCCACTAAACTCGGCCAAATACACAAGTGCTGACCCAAATGGGTCAACTAACAGTCCACGTCGGGTCAAAGAGGTCTAATAACAGTCAACGTCTAATGTCAAGGTCAAAGTCCAGTCAAATTAAGTCAACGGTCAAAGGTCGGGTCAATGGTTCAACTCAGTCATATAGACTGATTCAGGTGAGTCGACTTAGTCTGACAAACCGAGTCAGACAGAACAAGATCTAAGTCGGACATCTAGCTCAGCTAACAAAGAGCAGAATAGAGTCAAACACTTTAACGCATAATCAAAACACAAAAGCGAACAAACAATCTCAATAACGTTCTAACTAAACCCAGTTCTCTAAGTTACAAACTAACTTCCATACCAAAGTCTTGTTTTCATCAAACACTACACTTTGATTCCTAACTCTAAGTAACATACTCTTCACATCTATACATAGCTTCATAATCTGGGCGTAACCCACTTGTACCTGCAATTGTTCTCCATGTCAATCTCTTACACAAAATCATACACAACATAGTCAACCACCTGCAACCTTCTTTATCAGCACTGATAGACGCATTTATGTGTCTAATGTGTCCTCAATGTTCCGTATTGTTAGTACTCTATTTCGTACTTATTATGGTGTTTTCTGTGTTTGTAGGGGAAATAAACATTCTTGGAAAAATCGGCTCGAAAAGTTACTCAGGGCACCCCCAGAGGACATTTGCTATACAGACCCTCACTTTTGATAAGGGGTAACCTAATTACTAAGGGGCACCCCATTTCTAGGCAGCTGCTAATCGCACCCCAGGACCGGATAGGGGGCAACCCTTCTTCTTCATTTCAAATTCATTGTTTTGGCGGGAAGAAGTGTTCACTCCTGGCAGTTTTCTCGATCGGATTTTGGATGCGTTAGAGGTAGACTAAATCGCTGAAACTTCATGGGTGGACGTGATATAGCCTAAAAGGCTTGGTATGGGCCTTTGGTTCGATCCAATTTGGCTGGATATTCCGCGAGAAGAAAACAGTGAAGCAAGAGTTTTGCAGGAGTACATCCACGGGATTTTTATGAGCTGGTGTGCGCAGTTAGGGTGTTTGACTCTCTCTAAACATGTTTACATGTTCTTAGCTGCCAGAGGACACGTGATGGAGATAAAATGGGAAACTATATGAACTGCAAATTCGTAAAGATATTCCCCGGATATTATTTTTAATGGCGAGAAGATTTGGGAATTAAGGGGAAGATATTTAGTTCTGGCGTATATAAATGAGGAGTTGAGAAGTCAGCAAGGGGGATGAAGAGTTTGGGAGAGTTGCAGAGCATCAAAAAGTCGAGATAATCAAGTGGCAGAAAACCACCATTTCTGCTGCTGTGAAGAAAACGAAGAACATCGACCCACTCATTGGACGCCTAAGGACAGTCGTTTATGTACAGTGGTAACGACCCACAGCCGAGGGTCGTAATTCAGGAGACAGGCTTAGAGCAACAGTAGAATTCTCTGGTTTGTAACAAATATAATTGTTACAAACCCGATTTTGAATTATTTATCCATTTTCTCCTTGTAAACACCTTTTTGAGCAATAAAAAATTCCTCTGAGTGTGTTTTCACCATGCGGAGATAGACCCCATCACTGGGACAACGGAGGAAGCAACTTTTCATGATTGTGGTAAATGAATTAATTCGTTTATTGACTTTTTGCATAGATTTAATTGCTTTATAGTTTCTATTAATTATTTGTTATTTTGTTAGATGCCGCATGCTTAGTTCTAAATAATGTAGATGCGTCATGCTTTTAACTTACAAATAATATTTTACGAAATCTATTTTTGGCAAAGAACTAGAGTCACAACTTCTTTTGTTTGAGCTATATTGTCTAGAGTTAATGACTGAACCATAACAATATGAAAAGTAGTGGAATCCCGCGTCTCAACGACTCTTCATCTTGTGACAAATTGTGTATATATATTTTTTCTTATTTTCTTTATTAAGTCTTAAAACAAATTCTTAACAAATATGAGTGAACGAATCTTCTTACTACAACTCAATTGAAAATCACATCAAGCACCAACAACTACATCCACAACTCGTCCCAACACAACTAACCAGAACAGCATCACCACACCAATTCCAGACTAACTCAGCTCTTAGATACACATAAGGACACTTACTTAATTCTTTTAATTTCAACTCCATGTATGAATCCTCGATCCAACCTCAACAGCCACATATGTAACCATCTTCACCCTTTCTCAGAAATCACCACCAGCAGGTCTATCTCATGACTCAACATCCTCAGCTAGCAATCACAAATCATGTACAACTCATCTAGACCACCAACACCACTAGTTCAACATTTCATCTCAACAATTTCATTACCTCCAGCAATCTAGTAAATCACTAAACCTAATACAACTTCAACTCATTAAAATCTCTTGAACTCTATCAAAACGTCCATCTTAGATTCAACAACAACACTATCATACACAACATCCTCAACTACAAGACCATTTCTAAAGTCTTGTAATTCATTAATTATCACCACAGCTCTTCATTGTTCTCACCAATTCAGCACTAACAGCTTCACTTGTAACACCAAATCAATATCCAACCACCCTTCATACCTCATATCAGCAACAACGGCATCACCACTGCCTTCCCATATCCAGTCCCTGAATTCACTATCACTTGCAATTCCAGATGCAACACTTCATTCATCTAACTAAGTTCAACCCAAGTACATGTGAGTTGCAACCAAAAATATCTTCACTACTAACTGCAGTCTCAAACTCAATTCAACATCAGCAACACTACCACGCCAATCTATCTTCAACTGCAGATTCAATACAACACCAGTCTTAATATACATCTAGGATATTCACTCAAATCCAATTCCAGTTCCATAACTTCCCAAGCCAATCAAAATATCTGTAACTTCATCTCCCCTAACCCATTTATCTATCTCCAATCAGTTTCATCATCAGTTCTTCATGTCCCCTGCCAGTTCAATAAAACTGCCATAGCCCATAAAACCACAACCCATAAAACTGCAAACTTCTTCAGATTTCAATACTATACTATTTACAAGACCACTCTCTAATTCTTCTTCATCCCCTGTAATTCAGCTTACAACTTTAACTTCTCAACTTCACAAACCACCAAAACAATCTTCAACATCTTCTTGTCACAGAACTCTAATCCCAAACCATCACCAACAGCTCTAATTACCCAATTCATCTTCCTTTGAAAACTATTCATTCAATTCCTAATTAAAACTCAAACCCTAATATCTAATTCAAACAACTAAGAAACTGAAATTAAACCTTGTAGAATCATCTAAACTTCAAATAAACACAAACCCAACTAAAACCGATCAAAACAAAACGATTTCATAAAGAAATTTCAATCAATTACAAAACCCTAATTTAACTTACCCAAATCTCTGCTTTTCCAGCAGTAAATCAGCTTCAGTCAAAACACCTCCTCACTCAGTTATCAAGGAAAAAAGGTCTACAAGAATTCTCATACAAATAAACACTCGAATCTCAGAGACTGAGATCGAAAGAGAGGCGGAGAAGAAGAAAAAAAGATAAGAAGAAAGAAGAAAGGAAAAAAGAGAAATGAATCTCTTCAACACGTCTTTGTGATGATAAGACCAGTAAAACTTATAAAGGAACCCATTGAATTGATAACGGGAGCCAAGCGGTTTAAATGAAAAAAATGATTATTTTTCCCTTCGAGTATTCAGAGGAAATCTTCTTCGTCCTGTATCCGAATGACGCGTTCGAGTAATCCAGATCGCATAACTTTTCGAGACCTATCTAGTGATACTAGTTTCGTATGTAGATCGTTGTTAGATTAATTTTTGTTAATTAACGTTCGTCTCTAATTAATCGGGTCCTTATCGGCTAAATGGTCTCCTGACCGCTCTAATAGCGTTGACGAGCTTGAGACTCGTTAAATAGGTAGTAGGGATTGGTTCTCTGCTTGCTTCAGAATGAGTTCGTAGTGATTCATTTTTTAACCCAGAATAGCACGAGACGGGACTTGAAGTTGCATATAGCTATATTTACCTAGCTATTAGTATAAACTTGTCATATTTAACACTTCCAGATGGCAATTGAGGTTGACAAAATATGCATATTTAGCAATCCCATTCTGATCCGTAATTGCCAGCACTGTCGATGTTCCTTCAGGGGAAAAAAATCTTAGATCCAATATAGCCATGATGGAGCTGCCAGGGAAGGGGAGAAATTGCCTATAGATAGCTCTGAACATGGTTTCGGTTTTCCGCTGGAACCGGACCAAACCAGACCAATTAGGAAGAAACCAAACCGAACCATTTACTAATGGATTGGTTACGGTGTAGAAAGTGGGAAACCGATAGTGTTGGTTTTGGTTTGGTTTGACCTCTAAAACCGAACCAAAAACCATTGGAAAACTGATTAATTTTTAAACTTAGTTTCTACCGTCGATTTACAAGTATTAGATTCTACCCATTGATTTAGAGGATAAATAGAAAGCCTAAATCTAATAATTCATTATGATACTCTCCCTCTTTCTCTTTCTCCTTCTCTCAGTCGCCTCCCTTCTCCACCCCCAACTACAGCTGCTGCTACTCGACTTTTTTCTTCCGTCTTCCTTCTTTTTTATTTTTCAATAACTAAATTAAGATATATTATATATTTTCTTTTGATCTCTAGAATTAGAGTAAGCTTTAACTATTCTTGATTTTTTTTTTGTCTGTAAATTTGTGCAAAGCAATACTATCGACAACTACGATTCTTTTATCTATAAATTTGTGTATTGGTTAACCAAAAACCACTGGGACAAACCGAAACCAACTGGAACCATTTGGAAACCGAACCAATGGTTAATGGATTGGTTTGGTTTAGATTTTTAGAAACCAATAGTATTGGTTTCGGTTTTGGTTTGGCTAGAAACCGAACCAAAACCGACCATGAACAGCCCTACCTATAGATCCTTGACTACTATTACAAATTTTCGTTCTTTTTTACATGGCTTTATCCTCAAATTACCCTTCCCTTTTTCTTCAGCTCTTGATGCACATCAAAAGCTCCCTATTTGGGCTTGGTTTAAAAAATTTCATTTCATTAAAGAAGAATGATTTTTTGGGCACTACTCAAAAATGGAGGGGGAATACTCTTCATTTTTTTGGGTGTATTTGAAGTAATTTTGAGTCACCCCTTATCTATTTTTTTTAATACCAAACTCGCCCTTGATAATAATAGTTGTTAGTGTATTAATTAGTGAGTTAATTAATGAATAGTGAGATTAAATTAATAATTTGATTTTTTTCAAAAAAAGGATTATTGACAGGGAGAAGAAGAAAATGAAGGTGATAATGAAGATGAGGGTTTTGGAAGAAAAAAAGTTAGATCTTTTTCTTTAAGAGCCACAACAAGAGTATGATGTTCTGGGTACTCACGAATACTTCAAATTTAGTTAATGGTGCTTGAATTGGCCAAAACATTCCTAAAAATGAACAATTTACAAATTGATTTCGGTTTGGTTAACAAAGTTCGGCTACGGCATTTGAAGAACAGGTAGCCGAACTCATCTGCAAGTGTAGTTCGGTCAATGTTTCTAAAAACACAGCTAGTCGTACTCAGCTTTAATGGATTTTTTTCTTTCAGAGAAAAGTTCGGTTAGCAGAAAAAATTGCGACGTAACCGAACTAAAAGTTGGTCTGGGAAAATAAAATGAAAAAATTTGCGACGCAACCGGACTCAATATATAGGTTTTCAGAGAAAAGTTCGGTTAGGAGAAAAAAATTCCGACGTAACCGAACTTTTCTCTGAAAGAAAAACCTCCATTAAAGTTGAGTTCGGCTAGTTCGACAAAGTTTTTCAGATAATTCCTAGCCGAACTTCTCTCTACAACTTCCATTTTCAACTCATTTTAATGATTACTTCTCATTTTTTAAACCAAAAACGAATGACAATTAATGGGTTTATTATAATTTTGATTTTGATTTTGATTTTGTTTTGTTAATGATTTGAATTAAGTTATATATAGAGGTGGCTGTGGTGGTGGTTCGAGATGGTCGGTGGTGGTGGTGGTCGGTGGTGGTAGGTGGTGGTGAGCAGCGATGGTGATGGGATGAGATGGTTATTATATATATGTGGTGGTGATGGGAGGAGGTGGTTAAATATATATCGAAAAAGATTTATACACAGCGAAGTGTATGCACCATGTGAGAGGGGGTGGGGCCCACTCATACCTCACCCCTATCCCAATGCAGAGAGGGTGACCTTTCTACCGTTAGATCCTCTCGGTGCATACACTTCGCTGTGCATGTAGCAAAGCCGAATATATATAGGTAAAGGATACATTAGTCATTTTCACATTTTATGATACCCCTTATAATTATAGGTTGATATTTTATCACTTAATAATCCACGTCATTTTTGAGTAGTGCCCAAATAATGGTTCTTACAGAACATGGTGGATTCAAGATCAAAGTAATGGACCACCATGTATAGTGTCCTCTATGATTGTAATCTTGAATGTCCTTTTCTACGTACTAATTAATCTAACCACATGTATACACATTATTCAATTTTGAAATGCATATAGACGTTTTCTCTGGATAATGCCCATCTGGCCATCTGGACCCTAGTTAGCAATTCGGCGAATTATTCCCGAATAATTTACAAATTTGAATGATACTTCCGAATTACTTAAATTCGGAATCCAGTGCGCGTATAATATGGGTCACCCGAATTTGTCGTGAATAATTCGCGTATCCGACTAATTCGGACGTTGGGTTCGGTGAGTTAGTTGGGCGCGTATCCAAGTAATTCGGACGTTGGGTTGGGTGAGTTAGTTAGGCCGATTAAGTGAGTTAGTTGGGCTGAGTCGGTTAGAACCACTTTATTTTAAGGTTTTCTAAAAAATGTAGAAGTTTGGGTTCGGAACCCCTGACCTGAAGGGTGTTAAATGAGGTTCCAACCCTAGTTAGTAAGTTCGCGAATGATTCGTGAATCATTCGCGAATTTTTCCGTATCACGAATTTTACCGTCTTATTCGCGTACGTTTGCAACTCCGAACCCAAGTAGCGTATTATGTGTCATTCCCGGATTATTCGCGAATCGTTCACGAATTTTACGTATCCCGAGTGATACGTCCGCTTAATTCGCCATAAATTCTTTAGCTTTTATTTTTCAAAGACTCCACTTTTTGGGCTTTACTGCCTCCCGAACATACACGATCGAATATTAGACGTGTTGTAATTTTTATGAAACAAAAAAGACTGAAGAGATTTGAAGGTGAAGGTGAGAGAGATCTCAAACTCACTAACCAAGCATCTAAACCACCATACGACGTCCTTTTGGATAACTAATGTTGTATATATTATTAATATCATCATATTGAGTTTATTTTTTCCTTAAATAACTCACACATATGCATAAAAATTGGTCTATGACCTTATAAATACAAATTATTTGTTATATATAGATACCGAATTTTCAGAGCCGAACTCACATTTATAAATCGAATTATACACGTACGTATGCCGTTCCGAATTAATGACGAATCACGTCCCGTTGATCGAATTTTGGACCGAATCTGGATTTTACAAAACCGTATAATACTCGTACGTTTGCCGTTCCGTACGTTTACCGAATCCCGAATTGCTAACTAGGGTTCCAACCACCGAACCACATGTTGATTGATGATTTTGAATTAGATAACTTTGATATATTCAGATTAAATCATATTTCTATGTGATTCTACACTAGAATACATTTTCCAATAATTTAGTGTGTGCCGAATTTTCGATACCGAATTTATATTTTTAAAACGAATTATACACGTACGTATGCCGTTCCGAACTATTGCCGAACAACGAACTGTTGACCGCATTTTTGACCGAATCCGATCTATCCGAATCCGTATAATTTCCGTAAGTATGCCGTCCCGAACTCCCCTCCGTACCCCGAATTGCTAACTAGGATCTGGGTCTGTTCCCATCGCCTTAAGCCACTGTTAATAAATATCTAACAAATAAAAAGTTAATATTCGTACTGTTTGACGCTTACTTTTCATTTTTGAATTCCTAATATTTGCCAAGTTGTTGGAACTGAGAAAGCTTAGTGTATAATTAGGCTTTAATTAATCAATCAAAATTTTTTAGTTGAGACTCAACTATAAAACATATAATGTTTAGTTAATAGTCAATTAAGCTGCAAAACCGCGACGATAAGCTTAAATATGAGAAAGTGATGTTCGTGGAAACTAATATAATGATAATCATTCATGAAAGAAACTTTGATCGAGATCCACAAATATCTTTGCTTTGTTCAAAGATAGGATGGAATATTTTAATATTTAAATCAGAGTTACAGTTCTTCAAGCAAGGATATCTCTACAGGCGTAGGTAATTTCTCTTTGTATGCTCAATGCGAAGATATTTATTTGAACTATATACGGAAAATGGGTCATTTGTCCAAATATATTTAAA
This sequence comes from Papaver somniferum, assembly GCF_003573695.1. Taxonomy (NCBI): domain Eukaryota; kingdom Viridiplantae; phylum Streptophyta; class Magnoliopsida; order Ranunculales; family Papaveraceae; genus Papaver; species Papaver somniferum. Next base: position 140,691,863 of record NC_039367.1, read on the forward strand.
ACATGATTTAAATGGACGAGTAAAAATTTATATGGGTGAAATGGACACCAAAAAAATAGCAAAGATAAATTGGATTCATCCTGACTTAAACTTAAAAAACAGCAAGGATGAAACTGGATGCATCCTTATGTAAATTAAAAATAAGAAAAAATATTTGAAAATGGGTAGGATGAAACTGTTTACATCCTGGCTATTTTTACATTTTTGTCCATTTAAACAATATCAAAATCTAAACATCCTTTTCACCCAGAAATTATTGATTTTGGTCTTTTTAACAAATTTTGTGAACTATATAAAGCAAAGATATTAAAATTGTTTTACTGACGGTCTTCATTCGTTTGTGATGGTTGTTATAGATATTTTGTGCCTGTTTCCTTTTACACGTCTATACAACATGAATCTCAGCCTAAAAATGAAATCAGAAGGAAGAATTTACAATATCTAGGAGCAGTAGATGAACAAAAAAACTTATAATGATGAAATAATTGTGGGCCAAACTTGATTCACCGAACCACGTTACTGCAGGATTACACTCGTGCCCGAATTTTACAAGGTGCATTTGCGGCTTGCGGATGTGACACACTGCTAGGCAGCAAACTTTAACTGTATTAACTCATCGAATGTGCGCATCTATATCACTTATATTTGCAAATATTTGGTCGGTCACCTATCTATATAATCACATTGGTTTTACTTGTATAAGTGGCCTAGAATTAGCCAAGTTCACAGAAACAAAGGAGCTGCAGTATAAACAAAAACATCCCATAGCCTAGTTCAACATAAAATGTTATTCATTTTTTGCTAGTTTTATCAATAAAGATTAATTAAAAAGAGTTTAAATTCCGGGTGTCTCCAACATACCTAACACCATCTTAGTCCTGTTCTTAGTTTGATGGACAATAATATAATGTAACTATAGTTTAATTATCACCACCTAATTTGCATAATATTGACATTCAATGGACACTAATTGATAGCATATTCTTCTTTGGTTCTTGTTGATTAAAGAACAAAGATCTATCTTAAGACCAATGGAATAGACAAGAAGATAATAAACGAAAGAGACATCTAATCAAGATCATATCTCACTGCTCAATGCAATCTACCGACCATCTAATTTCCGACGGTACTATTAAATGGTAAGGTAGCTCGGAGGAATTGCTTTGTTTCTTAACGTGTCAAGTCCTTAATTATTGGCAGAACGGTCATCATACGCGGCGAGTAATTCACACTGCGCATAAAACTTAACCATATCAATGCAACACGTTTAGGAATATCAGTCAAAGTCAGTCTGAGTCTTTGTCAAGATTATTGGTCAAGTCAAGTCATAGTCTAAATGACTTAAGTTTGTAATAAATACTCTTTATTGTGTCCGAAAAGAGTATGAATGTGTATTGAGAAAAACAAAACTTTATACAAAACTTTTCTTCTCTACAACTTTCTTAGATTTCACATGGTATCAGAGCAGTTCTGATCCAAACCCTATTTTTTTTTCAACAAAATTTCTTTCATCAATCAAGCTTAACATCTTTTCAAATACCTTTTTCGTTGATCACCCATAAATTACAACAAATTTTTCAAGAATTTTTTATCAAGAACATCTGAGTTCTTACAATATCTTTGATATGGGTCTTTAGATTACTATGCTTGTTTATGAGAGGTGTAACAAGAGAGTTAATCACGACAACAACAACATCAACACAGAAACAATGGCTTCCGCTGATACATCTGGTAACTCTCTGAATTTTCAACTCCCGTTTACAAATATCACAAATTTTGTTTCATTAAAATTGGATGGTTCAAATTTTCTCCTTTGGCGAGATCAATTTGAGTCTATCTTGATTACAACGGATTTGTATGGACATCTTACTCGGGAAATTCAAGAACCTCAAGAAATAATTCTAGTTGATGGAGTTCGTACTCTGAATCCAAGATGGGTTCATTGGAGAAAAATGGATAGATTTGTTGTTAGTTGTTTGAAAACAATTTTTACTTCAACTATTTCTGGTGATGTGTTTGGATTAACTTATGCTAGGGAAATTTGGAATTACCTTGAATCAAGTTCTAGATCTCAAAATCTTGCAAGGAAAAATATGTTGAGAGCTCAATTATTTGGACTCAAGAAAGGAAATATGACTCTCATGGTTTATTTACAAAAGATAACGGAGATTGCATATTCTTTGGCTGCTATTGGAGAAAAAGTAAGTGATTTTGATTTGTTGATGCATGCTCTAAATGGATTAGGAAGGGAATATGACAATTTTGTAATTTCTGCTCAAAATAGGGATACTCCTTATTCTTTTGGTGAATTGAAGGAAAGACTTATTGCTCATGAGCAATGGATTAGTGATCAACGTAGAGATAGTACTGTTATCTTTGATTCTCAAAATCCTGCTGCTTTTTATGGTAGAAACACAAATGGTTCAGGGTATAATCAAAGTAATGGGAACAAGAAAAAAAATGGGTCTGCTTCAAATTATGGAAATTACAAGAATGCTAATGGTCCTAAGCAAAATGTGCAATTTCCACATACTATTAATGGTGATACAAGAGATGCTTCTTCATCTAATGGTGATTCCAGAAGAGGTCAATGGGATTTCTCTCATGTAGAATGTCAAATTTGTAGAAAGAAAGACCATTATGCTAGTAGATGTCACTTTAGCTATTATCCACTACCAGCTACTGGTTTTGTGGGAGTTTCTGATTCTTCTCTTCAACAGCAAAATGAAAATAATAGTGAAAATGGCAATGCTAGTACTTCACAGGATTTTTCTGGTTTTAATATGAGTGTGATGGCAACAAATGATGATCCTTCCATCTCAACTCAATGGCTTTCTGATTCTGGTGCATCTGCACATATGACTGGTGATTCTTCATTACTTTAGAATACTTCTTCAACTGCTGTGATGATTCTCTTACTTTATGTGGATGATATAATACTTACTGGTAGTTCAGATGATCTTATGAGTACTTTTATTCAAAAATTAAGTGCTGAATTTGCAATGAAGCAGTTGGGTGGCTTGAATTATTTTTTGGGAATAGAGGATGCTAGAACTGATGATTCTATACTTTCAACACAGAAAAAGTATATCCTAGAGTTATTAACGAAAGCTAATATGCTTCATTGTAAGCCTTGTAATACACCTGTAGTAAAGGAATTCAGAGCCTCTATTCATGATGGAATCTTATTGGATAATCCATCAGAATACAAAACTATAGTTGGTAGCTTAAAATATCTAACTCTTACAAGACCTGACATAGCTTATGGTGTCAATTGTGTATCTCAGTTCATGCATGCTCATACAGACATTCATCTGCTTTTAGTTAAAAGGATTTTGAGGTATTTAAAAGGATCACTTGGTTTAGGACTTGTTTTAAGAAAAGGGGATACAAGTGCAATTACAACTTTTACTGACTCTGATTGGGCTGGATGCCCTGATACAAGAAGGTCTACTTCAGGTTATGCAGTTTTTATGGGAAATTCATTAATATCATGGTCAAGCAAAAAGCAACCTACAGTGTCAAGATCATCTGCAGAGGCAGAATATGAGTCTTTGTCAGTTGTGGCTTCTGAGTTAGAATGGTTATCAAATCTGTTTAAAGAACTACATATTTCAGTTACTTATCCAACAACTGTAAATTGTGACAAAACTTCTGCTATTTGCCTAGCATTTAATCCAGTGTTTCATGCCAGGGAAAAACACATAGAAGTCCAATATCATGTGGTAAGGGATTTGGTGTTGTCTGGATTCTTGAAAGTTCAGCATGTTGCTTCAGAAAGTCAGCTTTCAAATTTATTCACAAAGGGGCTCTGTTTTCCTGCATTCTCTACTTTGTTACAACAACTGTTGGGCATTTCACCTTCACAATTTTCTACTGTTGATGATGATGCCGCTGCAGAGGTTGTTCCACCAGTTACTGAAGATGGTGTTCACTTTACAGGCTTTGCTTCTCAGTCTTCTACTGTATCTTAAATACTTGTTCTAGCTTCTTTTTTTTTATCAAGTTCATTATTGTGCCTGCCAGTATCAACTTCAGGGGGCTATTAGGAATATTAGTCAAAGTCAGTATGAGTCTTTGTCAAGATTATTGGTCAAGTCAAGTCATAGTCTAGATGACTTAAGTTTGTAATAAATACTCTTTATTGTGGCTGAAAAGAGTATGGCTGTGTATTGAGAAAAACAAAACTTTATACAAAACTTTTCCTCTCTACAACTTTCTTAGATTTCACGGACTCTCCTTGATATCATTTAGTTTTGGCATGGGTCTCGTGTTTGTCTAGAAATCTCATTGTGATGAGTAATTAAGTAACATTAGTAAGAAGAAGTCAAATGACTAAGATGGATATGCATGGCGAACACTAGCCAAATTGTCCTGATATAAAACTAATCAACATGTACTGCAAAAACTATACGTGAAAGGTGAGATATGAATGTCATGAATGAATTTTATATATCTCTACTATGACAGCCAACAAACATATTTCTCTATTATTACTAGCTATTGTACTATTTATGCAATCCTATCCACAAAAATTTGGTGGGTGCATATAGATTTCGAGATAGAACGAGTGAGAAGAATAAACGGCTCTGGCTATTAAGGTGTCCCAAAGGCCATTTTATACAGGTTTCTGGAAGAGTATATAAGCATAAAGCTACTAATAAATTATAGCAGTAGAGAGAAAACATTACACGCGGGGACAAGAACAAGTTTAAACTTTCTCGGAGGAAAAGTGCAACAATTCTACGATTTAAGCTTTAAAGTTCTTAGTAAACAGAGTTACAGAGAGAAAAGAAAGTGAGAATTACTAAGCAAGGTTCAAAGTGAAAAGAATTTGAAACGTATATACAAAAGTTAGATCAAGTTATGGTGATTCAGAGAATAGAATTATGTATAAGAATGGTGAAGTTTGCAATCGAGTTTGTTGTAATCTTTGTTGAAGCTGTGGGATGTGCTCTTAGGGAAAATGCTACATCAGTACCTATACCTGCTCATCTCACTACATATGTACCTCTTGTTGGTTTTCTACCTTAAATGCGTGCATTGATCAGACCTTGATGCAGCAACGGAACCGATAATATACAACACCAAAAGCAATGATTGTGGTACTTGTTACACAATTTTTAATCACTTGATTTGCATATGCGAGAAATAATTGATAGTGATTACCTGGAAAAGAAGTATAAATGTTTTTGGTATATATAGATGAACGAAAGGTGAAAATACTGTTGATTTAAGAATTGTTGTTTTTTCTTAATTGTACAAGTTTTGCAGCTCATTTTAAGTTGAGATTTCTTTTGCCGCAATATGATTCTATCTATCTCCTGTTCCACACAAACATAATTCATCGAAAGAACTAAGAATTCCACAAACAAACACCAGTTAATTAAGCAAGTTGCAATTTAAGATTCATCTGCTAGCAGTTTCGGATCAAGTTTAGTTTCTTCCGAACAAATAACTCCAACAAATTCTTCGGTAAAAGTGTTTTATTACCTGAATATGTTTATTTATTGCAGTCTGTTAAAAGTTTTGTTTAGTCTTATGAAGAAGAACGTCCATTTAAAAGTCCTTAAGAACAAAGATATGGGTTTGTAACTATAATCGGCTTTTCGTTCGAGTAGATTCCTCTTAGTCAACATCTCCAACACAAGTCCAAATTGATCAAGAGTTGTTTATGAAATCTAGAAAGTGCATTAACTAAGCCGAAGTAGTTTTAATTGAATATATGTCACCACGAACTGATCCACAAATTACTTAAAAACATGGAAAACAAAGATACATGCTTGACTAGAAGAATACATAAATTGTCGGATTCTTTGAAGTGATGGACTTGAAATCACTTATTTTTCAAGTCTTAAAAAACTTACCCCAATTATATTCCTTGTATTTGGCTGGATTCTGGTCGTTTATCAGCTCGTCTAATGGCTTTACCATTACAGTATGTGAAGGGTTGAAAAAGAAAGGGATTGAAAATCTTGCCCTCTCAGAATTAACCACCACCCTATGTTCTGCACTCTCGTACTCATCGTTGCTCCAGACCTATAGTTACATCAAAATGTCATAACAGTAACTTAATCAGCTAGGTCCTCCCCAAAAAAGATGACACACGATGTGTTATGTAGTTTATGTACCTGAATTATATCGCCAACGTTGATTATGTAAGAACCTGCAATAGGCATGACCTTGATCCACTCACCATCTGTTTTGCGCTTTACTTCTAGACCACCAAGGCACCAACATCATCCTGTGCTAGAACAGTCAAGGCACCCGAATCTTTGTGATGACCCACGCCAAGAGCCAAATGTGGTACTGGACAAGGTGGGTAGTGGTTGATTAACCGTATGAAACTCGTGTGCTCATCATTGAAGTAACCATTTAACCTCTTTTCTGGCAAGCCCAAGCTTAAGGCCATGATTTCTAGCAGCTTAAATGATAGTTTTTCCATAGCTTTAGCATATTTTTCAAGTGTAGGATGGGCTAGTAATCAAATTTCTAGGGGAGCTATAATTTTTTCCCCAGAAAATACATTTAATTTTTTTTTTGCAGGGGTTGACTGGAGCACCCCTAGCCACTCCCCAGTTCCATCACTGGTCAATACAGACGAAAATGTGGTAGCTTTTCTCTCTATCAGAGCCAAGCTTTCAATCCTGGGACCTGTGGGTTGCCCACCACGCTGCCACTTGATTTGGTATCATATTTGATTAAATGAGTGACTCAATGAGCTGCTGCGCTTTTGATAGTAATTAATCACTGATAATGATTGTTGTAAAACTGTTTTACCTGAATTAAGGAGGATAATTTGGCCATTGGTTCCTCAACTCATGGAGTTCATAATTTTGGTCATGAACTTGACATGAGGCAGGTAAGACCATGGGATCCTTCACGGTGAAGTCGAACACTTCCTTCCAGTCTCTAACATTCTTGGTATGCTCAGTGTCGTAATAACCCAAAGGATCAGTCTCGTCTCTCTTAACTTTTCGTCTTTCCTCAGGCGACAGATGGAAGAATTTCTTCACTGTTGCATCGACTCTTTGTTGGAGTTCACACGGTACGCCGTGATTGACGACTTGGAAACAATCTCAGTTTGAACACCGACTGAATCCGAACTCTGATAATTCTGTGTTAATTAAAAGAGGTCAATCACTGGAATTCCTTCTACTATCTCAGCAGAATTGTTGGGCTTTGGCCTGTGCTCTAGAGGTTGGACAAAAGCCACATCAACTTCAGCCATCTGATCTCTCTATCCTTCTTTAAAAGAAAATGCATTTCTCTCGGTTAAGAGGAGTTGAATTCTTAGCCTCAAGATAATGTAGCATTCAGGAACTCAGACCTAAAATGCGTTGGCCTTTTGCGACTTTTAATAAGTCATTGTGCATGTGAAAGGATAAACTGCACCTTTGGAGCAGCTTTAGTTGGCAAAGCTACAAAGAATGAGAGAATCTCTTTTATGGCAAACCTAATGCAGCACGTGTACGTCTAGTTTTTCTCCATTAAATGTTTCAAACGTTATATTAATGGCTTATACAGTTGACAACAAATCAGAGTGGCGCAGCGGAAGCGTGGTGGGCCCATAACCCACAGGTCCCAGGATCGAAACCTCGCTCTGATAGAGAAAAGGCTTCCCACACTTGTTTTTTTTTCCGACTCAAAAAGGGCAAGATTTGTTTCTTTTTCCACTCAAAAAAAGGGCAAGATTTTGCAAAAACTGAAACTAATGCATTACAACCCCCCAATTGTTCAATACAGTATTCCCTTAAAAATGGTAGTCCCCGTGCACTATCAGAATTAACCTTGACACTATCTAAGTTTTGATTCTTTTGAACAAACTTACTACATTCTAAGTTATTGTTCTGAATATCTAAGTTATTGTTCTGAATGATCGATCTCTTAACATGCAGAAGATAATCAGCCAGATTGTTTAAAATGGTGTATTTGAAGGTTTTCAACATCAAGTTTCTTGAAAATGTTTAGCCTCCTTGTCTTCAGAAACTTTCCCCAATTGTACTCTTTATATTTCGATGGATTCTGTGTGCTTATGAACTCATCTAATGGTTTAATCATCACATCGTGAGCAGGGTTTAAGGAGAAAAGAATGGAAAACCTATCCTTCTTTGAGTTAACCATCACTCTGTGCTCTGGACTTTCGTACTTATCATTTTTCCAAACCTGTTGCACTTCAAGACTAACTCAAACATTGGCTCCGCTGCTGCAAAAAAGCGAATTTAAATCTGAAGGAATTACCTGAATTTAGTCGCCAACATTGATAACAAAAGAACCTTGAATGGGATTAACCCTGATCCAGTCTCCTTATATTTTCCGCTTAACTTCGAGGCCGTCTACATCGTCCTGAGCATGAATAGTCAGTGCACCACCATCCTTGTGTCGACCAACCCCAAGGGCAAGGTGAGGTGCAGGATAGTGTTTCAGGAAGATAAAACTCGTGTTGTTCTGATTGAAGTAATCGTTCAGCCTCTTCTCTGGTAAACCCAAGCTCAGCGCCACCAGTTCCAGCAACTTAATTGACAAGTTCTCAACAGCACTGGCATACTCTTGGCACACTTCCCTGATCCATAGAATAAACCAGTGAGATATAAAATAAAAATCTCATTAATCACAACCTAGATATTTCGTTTCAGAACCGTGTGTATAAGTTACCTTAGTTCAAGAGGGTAATTAGGCCATTTGTTCCTCAACTCTTGGAGCTCATTATCACACCAAGGTTTCCTCCTCTATGTCAGTCATTAACATCGGTTTCGTATGACAGAATGGCACCTCAGTCACTTATCGTGCAACATTTTTTCCGGCCCATTCGTCCAGGGTTGATGGGACCTTTAAGCTGGAAATTGCATTTTCTTTCGACTTAGATATGCCACATAAGATTTGGCAATTCCATGCACACACGTAAACAATCTTAACATGTCATGTGTTAGGGCGAGGACTTGATAGAGGAACATAATTCAAAGAACATCATATCCCGGAATAGCTTCTTGTTAAGTCTAATGATATTTTGATTTTCAAACACTTGCTTGTCTATAACTCGAAACTAAGATTGAGAGAAAAACACAAGTGTTAATGAGAATTTCAAGACTTGTGAATTCATTCTTGAGTTTGTGATGTTTTGTGCAAAACTCCAACGGTTAAGTCATTAGATAATTGTTATCTTTTGCACATTATATCCTATTGAAACTATTTTCGGGAGTTGGTAGTTTAATGATTTTCAATCACTTGAATTTCACAAACTAACGAACAAAGTTTTTGATAAGTTTGTAGCACTCAAAGTATAAGACAAACAACGTTTTTGAGCTTGTGAACCTAATATTGTGAGTTCGCAACCTACTCTAGAGAGTTTCCCTGAGATTTTTTGTCTAATGAGTTCGCGATCCTATTAAAGAAAAACTTCTCGAGATTTATATTGTCATTTGAGCTCGGTAATTAATAACCTATATAGGCTCGAGTTCGTGCACTTATTAAAAGAATAACCCTATGAGTTGAGAGCATTGAGTTTGTGAACCTAGAGAGCTGAGTTTGGGAACCAAGGTCTTGTTGTCCTAAGAGTTTTGAACATTTGAGTTCGCATATTTAGAGAGGTGAGTACGCAAAATTAACAAGAATAATATTCTCGTTTAGCCTTCTTGCATTTGAATTCGTGAACCTACCTATTTGAGTTCGGAAACCTACAAAAGCATAGTTCTCTGTTTTTTATCTTAATTAGGTTCACTAACTTGAAATTAATGAGTTGGTGTGTAACTTTATTATCTTTGGGCTCATCCATTCTTCTTCTTTGGATTTCAAAGAGAAACTTTCTACACACTCACGAATTGCTAATTCTTAGCTAATTTCTTTGTTAGAAAGTCTAGTTCTTTGCTTGAAAGTTTTAAGTTATTTTTGGTAGTAATTTTTTTCATAAAATTCACTTTATCTAAAAAATTGTCTACAACTTCAAAAAATGGAGAGAACCTCATTGCAAGTCTATTTCTTTTGAAAGAAACAATTTGTATTTCTTGGAAACGACTTTGATTTAGCGATTGAGAATTAACGTGGGTTGAATAAATTCATTGCTTACATCCTAAAAAATACAGCTTTGGATTGATCACTATAATTTAAAGACATCACCAACACAGAAAACTTAATCCATACACGCATGCATGTGTATCTTTTTGCAAATTTTTCCATCAAAGACCTAAGGATATTCGTGATAGAAGGTTCGAATTTGAACAACTTCATTTAGAATTCGTGATGCACAAGGTCACCAATCTTGAAAGAAAGATAGTTTCTTAACTTGTGTTTGTATTTTTGATTCTTATATTTCTTTTATATTAATTCTAAGGTCGATTTTTGAAAGCCTTACTGTCCGTAGTTGTTCGGTAATATGATAATATGTGTGAACACAAAGATCATTGTCATCTGAGTATTCACAAATAATGCGCGCAGACTCATGACAATACAGTAAATAAGCTGCGCCTGAGGGGAATGGATTGGATAAGTCGAATACTTGACTCAGAGTTCTAATACTCTTCCTCGTCTCATAAACTACAATCATTGTTCTTAACTCATACAATAAGATAAAATAGTGGATGAGGTATAAAATATACGACCATGATATACCATAAGTATCGAATTGAACATAAAGTACAAATGCATGAATATAGATGAAACGATTAACTTATATGATTCATCACTCAGATCTCTGTCTGCGGGTTTGGGTTTTTCATTATACGTATGAAGGTTACAGAAATAGTCGAATGACTTTGAGATCAACATAAGACTGCGTAGCAGGAAAAACTTCACTTACACTCTCTATCTCTGTCTCTCTCCTATTCTCCCCTCAATGTTTTTCGGCCCTCCTCTTCACTTGGGAGAGAGGGGTATTTATAGGGAGGTTACGTGGGGTCCACTTCTGATGCCCATTATAACCTTATCCTCTTGTGTTTTGTGCCACTCACGCAGAAGTCTTCGTGTTCTCGGCTGCATCTGCGTCTGGATACGCAATATTATCTGCGTTTTTTATACAGGCTGACTGACACGTATGCTGTTTGAGGGTATTTAATGCGGGTAGTTGAGATGTCTGTCCGCGGTAGACAGCTGTCCTCTGCCCCTGTCTTGTCTGCGTCAGTCTGACTATCCCCAGCTGTAGATCTTAGATCTTTCTAGCGATAGGATAAAGTGACTCTTGGATGTCCACGCGTGATATCATATCTTGATGCCCTTAGCCGCATGTCCTCCACGCGTGTCTTTGTGGGCACGTGGCGGAAGATGAAATGTGTACCTACAATTTTCCCCTTTTCCTCCTACTGGGCGGTTAGTCGAAGTGGGAAGAAAAAACGTGTTACTCTCTTCATCTTCTCTTTATTATTTTCCTAGATTTTAGGGCACGTTCCCCACTATTTGCAATAACTTCTTCTTGGGTAGTGGGGCGGTTTTTATTTCTCTTTGCATATATATATGAGAAGGAATGTGAAAATTCTCTAATCATAAATTTCATTCATTCTCTTTGTTCAGAATTTTCATTCTTTGTTCTCTACTTTTGTATCCTTGTTATTAACTGCTGCTGCTGCTACTGTTGCTCCTCAATGTTTTCTGTTGCTGCTGCTACTGTTGTTTGTCAAGGTTTTCTGCTGCTGCTACTGTTGTTCGTCGAGGTTTTCTGCTTAATTTTTTGTTTATAGGTAGGTGATTTTACTGTTTCTTGATTATCTTTTGATGAACTGTTGCTGTGTGTTTGTGATGAAGAACATATATATAAGTGTGTGTATGATTGCCCCTGTTCATTATTACAAACAGTAATGATTTCTTCCTTCGTATATGCTTGCCCCTATTTGTTATTTCCCCTTTTATTTAGGGTTTGTTCTTATTTTCCATCTGGTTCATGATTATGAAGAACTGGATGAAATTGGGATTTTTAATTTCTGTTTTGTCTTCGCGGAAATCTGAAACTTGTTTGTGTACTACGCAGACATGGCTGACCGTCCGCGGGTGTCTTATCAAACTCCACCGCCTAGTCCGCGTAGATCTCCTCCGCGTAGGGATCCTGATGTTTCTCCGCCTGGTGGAGGTTCGTCTAAATCTTCCCAAGGTGATGCCCGCGTTCATAGGGTTTCGTCTTCTTCTGGTCAGAGGCACTTAACTTCTAATAGGGGTGAGTCGCAGAGAGGGAATACGCAGAAGGGGGACCGTCCAAAAGAGTCTCCTGGCTCCCGGTATGCTGTTTCTATTCCCTTAGTTAATACGCGTGATGATCCCAAGAGAACGCGGGATGTCCTACCTCTTCGGTAAGTGGCGCCTCCTTCCGCGTCTCATCAACATCCTCTACCTCCCCCTCCAGTTTCTCAACCCAAGGAGAGGTCTTCGAAATAAGTGGTTTCGAAGACTGATGTATCTAAGGTTCATCCTAAGAGGAAAGCTTCCGATAGAAACCCTTCAAAGGGTTCTGCGCCTGATCCCGTAGAGGAGGAAGATATTTCTCAGGAAATACGTAGCGTCGCTGTTGGGGAGAAGAAAGTGACCTTCAAACATTGATCTGGAGATTTTCAAGGAAAAGCATGGTCTTCATCTATTCGATGTTCTTTTTTACGCTGCTGATGATGGTATTACTTATGAGATGATATCGACATATAAGTTTGATGAATTTCATCTGCTGACCACGGTGGGGGCCTTTGAAGCGGGTCTTATGTTGCCTTTGTACAAGTCTGGGGATTCTTTTTATTATGATGTGATGTCTGGTCGAGAGGGTTCTTCGAAGAACACACACTGTCGCTCTATTTCCCAACTTCATGAGAATTATCTTCGTGCACTGAGGGAGTGTTATCTTCGTAGCAAAGGAGAGACGATGATGACTCTTTATGTTCCCAATCCTGAGGAAAGGGAGTGGTATACGCCTGAGAATTTTAACAAGTCTTTCGGTGACTATGTTAACAGTAGGAATCGTAAACCGTGGAGTGTGAGTCTTCGGAATATTGCCGCTCCTCGAGGTGAGATCCTCCTTCTGAGTGAAGTAAGTGGTGCTAAGGTGAAGTATGTCCTGGGTACAGAGAATTCTACTAACAAATTGGTGTTTCCTACTCGTGATCGGATGAAGCGTGATCATGACTATGAATGGCACGCAACTGTTATTGAGGTTGTTGGTCCCTGGGCTTGGAGGTGGGTTCCAGGTCCGCAAGGATGGCGTCCTACCGAAGATAGCCAGATACGGGCAGATCCTCCTGCTCGTTATGGGAATTTCCGTCCTTGGCATTTGAATTTTGAGGGCATGAATTTCCAATATGCCCTCGATGTTGGTGATGGAGATGACGAAGAGAGTTCCGATGCTGATCTTCAAACGAAGAATGCTGCGGTTGTCAAGGTAAGATTTCCATATGCCTTGTCCTTTAGTTGAGGCAGTTTTAATTCTTTTCAAAGTCAGGGATTTTTATTCTTGTGCCTTGTATTTTTATGCGACGAAGAAGAGGAGGATAAATCCCAAGCAGTCCACCACCGCAACAATCGAGGATGCGGAGGTTTATGAAGAAGTTAACAGTCCTGTGACTGAGCTTGGAGAGGATGAAGATATGTCTGATATGGAAGAGCGTACTGATACATCTTCTCCAGGTAATGATGATGGGGAATTTGTTGAAGGGAATACTACCGCTGGTGGCAGCGGTATTGGTGGTGAAATTAATCCAGCAGGTTGTCATGATGCTGGTGCCGAAGCTAATCCTGCGGGTTGCAGTGATGCTGGTGATGATAACACTGGCCTTGGTGATCAGGGTGTTGTTGGTGGTGAAATTCCTGCTACGTCTCAGGAGTTTTCCTTTGGTCGGATTTATTCTGCGGAGGATAGGTTTGACATAAACGCTGCCCTGGGCCTGGCTTCTGAGTTCAAACTGCTTTCCCCAAACGATGATTGGGATGCGCTTGGTAACTCTAGAAAGGCGGTTGGAAAGGGCAAGGGAGTCGTGGATTCTAGTGATGTTCTAGAGGGGAGCGGTGCTAGAGACCTTCCAGATTTGGATGCGGGAGTAGCCTCGAACTCTTCGGGTGCTAAATTCACGGACATGGGTAAGTCCTCGGTTGGGTCTTCTGGAGATGATTTTCCTCAGTCACTGATCCTTGATGGTGATGATTCCATCTTAGCTTGGTTTAAAAAGAAGAACTTGATGTTCATACCCAATCCAGCTCTTGTGGTGGAGGGTGAGAAGAAATCTGATACCTATACCCGTAAGATGATGCAATTGTCTCCCTAGGACCAGGTTGCAGAAGCGTGGGATAAGAATATTCGGGCCTTGGAGGCTGCTCTAGTGGTCGACGCTCCCTCGACTGCTGTTGATATGATGGCGTTGGCTGATGGGTATCAGTATGGATTTCCCCAACATCGGATGTTAGAGGTGAGTTCTCTTATCATTTTTCCTTGTATCAATTTTTAGCAATTTTTAGAGTCAGGGTGTTCTAATCTTCTGATTTGCAGATGATGAGGAGTGAGCATTGAAATCACATGTTGTACCCGTTTTTTAAGGCCAAATCCCTTAAGTTGGAGGCTAAGCTTCGTCTTCGGGAAGAGGAGCTTACTGCGGCTGAGACTGTCATTTATGATAGGGATAGGGAGATATGTGAGTTGAAGAGTCTCCTCAAGGCTAAGGAGAAACAAGGCAAGGAGGAGGAGAAGCTTAGCCTGGATCTTGCTATGGCTCGTAGTGAGTTGGAAGAGGCCAAGAAGAATTCTTCGGCTGTTACAGGTTTGATTATCTGTTCTCTTCCTTGCTGTTGTCCTTTACTGTAATTAGTGTTCTGTCTGAGTCTCCCTCCCCACCCTATCTTCAGTGGGTGGAGTTCCTGAGTTAGTATGGCTTCAGAAAGAGCGGCAGCGTCAGAAATCTCACATCACAGAGTTGGTAGAGAAGATAAAGAGCGAGGATGATAAGTGGAATGCTCGTGCCGATGAACATAATGCTCTGGCAGAGGAGTGGCGGGGCAGACGAGTCCAAATGATTGATATGCAGAACAAATATAACAATGATCGTCGTTTGTTTAATGGAACATTATTGTGGACGCGTGATAATCTTCGTGACTCCCGAGAACAGGTATCATCATTGGAAGCTAAAATCAATCTCTTGGAAGAAGAATTGCGTCAAGATCGTTCTTCTCAGTCTTCTGATGTTAAAGATTACATTCAGCGTCTTGCTAGGGAGAGAGATGACGCTAGGGCTGAGGCTGGTGCTCTTAGCAAAACTTTAGCTGCGTCTAGGGTTGATGTGGTATGCCAAGCTGAGTCTGAGAGAAATCTTGAAATAAATACGTATCGGCTCAAAAAGGGTATGGAGGGTTTAAACAATGAGTTCAACCATCTTCGTCACTTGGATTCAATGAAACAAGTAGAATTAGATGCGAGTCAGTACGCCCTTTCAACCCTTCAAGCGGATTATAAGAAGTCAGATGAGTATGATTTTCTTTATGAAGCCCGTGATGCTGTTGTTAACGAATATGAAATAGCTTCGGCGAGAGTCGAAGGTATATGCTTATATTATCGAGTGTGATTCTGTAGTTTCCTGGACCTAACCATCTGCATTTTTATTTTCCTTGCAGAGCTCCAGGGACAGCTTCGCACTGCAAATGAAGAGCTTGTGAAGGCTCAATCTCAATTAGTGCATCAGGAAAGCCAGATTAATTATCACAAAGGTTTAGCTACAGCAAGGGACGAGTCTTCCCAAGCCGCTTCGAAGGAAGTGAGTCGCCTTTCCTCGTTGTTGTCAAAGGCTGAGATGATGAACACTGTTATTGCGTACAAGGCTCGGTGTCAACTAGTGGAAGAGACTAACAAAATTCTGGATAGCATCGAGTATGATCTTAAGACCGACCATGTCCTTATCAAGAGCTATCCGCGCCGTGAGAAACCCCCGCCCCTACATCTGGTTCTTCAGGGCCTTCCTCAGGTGGGAGCGTACCTTCAACGCAGAAGGGGAAGATTGCTAAACCTGCTGTTGGGGTTGAACCATCCGAGTAGATTATTGTAGAGAGTTGATCTTTGTTGATTATAAGGCTTCGTGAGATTCCTTTTGTATTTTCTTGTTTCCGCGTATCATTGCCAAGCCTGTAATCAACTTTTAATGAATTGATCATTGTTTTAATTTTTATCTGTGTTGTCCAACTTCTTTTATTGTTATGGTTAATTTGGAATGTAATTGAATGTAATCAAGGATAGCGAAGTATTTGAGTGCGAACCCGAAGTATGTGTATCTTCGTGAACGTCTTGAGACGTGTCACCCCGCTGGCTAATCCTGGGCCAGAGTATTCCCAGACGGTGGGGGTCGGGGAAGCGTTCTAGGATATGAGTTGTTTGGAATGTACGTTCATTCCGTCAACCCGCTGCCATAAGATTGGTTGGGTATATCTTTCAGCTGGATGCCTTCCCCATGGTCCTACACTTATAGACGTTGATAGGGGAGTCCCGAGAGATTGTAGGTGACTACTTTCCCCAAGTAAAATAGAACAACAATTAACACAAGTGTTTACGTGGTTCGACAGCAGAGTGTCTACGTCCACGGGTGAAAGAGGGTTAAAGTGTTTATTCAGTTTGTTGAGTTACATTTAGAAGAATTCCATTGATGGAACCTCTGAGGTAGTAAACAGTAAAAAACAGGAGGATGAAGTATTGACGCGGAGGCTTTATTTACAGGTGTAGGGTTCTCGTGAGGTGTTGTATTTACACGCGGTTGTCTTGTTACTATGTTGCTCCATGTATTGTGACTATTTTTTTTGCCAAAAGTTTGCTTGATTGATAGGTTGAGGTTTGCTATTCCTCTCTCAGAGATAGAAACATGTCGATCGCAAGCGTCGTTTTCTTCTTCTGGCACTCTTCACGCAGATGCAGGTCTGCGTTTCCCTCTACGGGTAGTATGGCTTGAGATATTTTGCATTCCATGGGTGTTTGAGGATCTCCCCTTTTAGGTTGCGCAGATAATAAGACCCATTTCCTGCAACATCATGTATGACGAAGGGTCCTCCCCATGTTGGTGCTAATTTGCCCCACTTGTTTTCTCATTGGTATTAGGGAATGGTCCTCAGCACATACTGCCCTTCTACGAAATTTCTAAGATTAACCCTCTTGTTATACTCCCTTGCTATTTTCCTTTGATATTTTTCCATTTTTTGTAGTGCTTCCTCCCTCCTCTCTTTTAGATCATCCAACCTTTCCAACATCATGTACGCTGTGAGGTTCTTCTTTCATGCTTCAGTCTTCGTAGTTGGCATGATTATTTCTGTTGGGATAATATCTTCGGCTCCATAGGTGAGTAAGAATGGGGATTCTCCCGTGGCTGATCTTCGAGTTGTTCTATAAGCCCACAAAACGTTGTGTAGTTGCTCACACCAACGCTTCTTGTATTCGTCAAACTGCTTTTTGAGGATGAGTGCGAGGGTTTTGTTTGTGGCTTCTGCCTGACCATTGCTTTGAGGGTAAATTGGTGTTGACTTGTTCTTTCGAATTTTGAAAGTATCGAAGAGTAAGTCGATGTTCTTTCCCTAGAATTACTTGCCATTGTAGGATACAATCTCAGCTGGTATGCCAAACCTGCAAATGATGTTTTGAAAGATGAATGTGAAGACATCTGCGTCTCGGATCCTTGACAGGGCTTTAGCCTCTACCCATTTGCTGAAATAGTCTGTGGCCACTATCAAAAATCTTCTCTTCCCTGATCCTTCGATTAGGGGACCCACGATGTCTATGCCCCATTTTGAGAATGGCCAAGGGATGTCTACTGGGTTCAAAATTGTTGCGGGTGCGTGGATTTTTTTGGCGAAACGCTGACATTCTTCACATCTTCGTGACATTCTTGCAGCGTCTCGTATCATTGTTGTCTAGTAATAACCTTGATTTTTCGCCTTATCTGCTAGGGATCTCATTCCGCTGTGATTGCCTGCGTCGCCGCGGTGTATGTATTTCAAAATCAAATGTCCTTCGGATCTGGATAGGCAACGTAATAATGGTCCGAGAAAATTTTTTTGTACACAATTTGTTTTCTCAGATCATATTTTCCTGCCTTTGACTGTATTTTTCTGGCTTGCTTTAGATCCGAGGGTAGTATTCCTTCTTTTAGGAAAAGATGAATCTTAGATCTCCAATCTTCTTCTTTGCTGAAGTCTTCATATTGATCTGCCTTAGCCATGATGTCGTCTTCTTGGAAATCATCCGCGATGAATTCTCCCACGTCATCATCTGCAATATCTTCTTCTGCGTGGTTCCTCTGTTGTGCAGCGCAGAGTTCTTGAATATCAATTGAAGGCTCGTAAATTCTGGTTACTTTGATTGCTTTGACGTCCTCGTTTCTGAGCATCGATGATATGTAGGCCAGGGCATCCGCGTGCCTGAGTTCCTTCCGTGCCAGGTGTCGGAATTTGATGTTTGGAATTTGTGATGCCAGTGTTTGCACCAATTCCATGTATGCTGACAATGTTCTGTCATAAACATTATATTGCAACCCTATTTGTCGGATGACCAGCTGTGAATCACTTGTCATACGCACGTCAGTTATGGCCATTTCTATTATCAACTGAAGGGAATGCACCACTGCTTCATATTTAACTATGTTGTTGGTATGCCCCTTGAATTCTAACCTGAAAGCATGTATGATCATGTCTCCTGTTGGGGTGGTGATTACGATGCCTATCCCTGCCGCTTGTTTATTTTTCGACCCATATACGAATACTTCCCATTGCCTAGGATTTTTTGGTTCCAAGATGTCTATAGGGTCTTTACCTTCGTCCATTTCTGGTAGTCCTGCTGCCTTTCGTCCTTCGATGATGACTTCTTCGCATTTATCCAATGGTAAGTCTGCTAGGAAATCTGCTAATACTTGTGACTTCAGAGAGTGATGTAGCTCATGGATGATATTGAATTAATCTAGGTGAGTATTCCATTTTGCAATTCTTCCTACTTTCCCTACGTTTTTAAGGTCTGCTTCTAGCGGAGCTTTGCATGGGACGCAGACGTAGTGAGTCAAAAAGTAAGTTCTGAGTTTCAGGGTTGCCCATACTAATGACAAGATGAGATGCTCGATCTTCGTGTAGTTCCTTTCTGCTGCGTTCAGAGTCTTGCTGATGTAATAGATGGGATGCTCTATCTTCGTGTTGGTTTTAACCAATACTGCGCTGACTGCATCTTTTGTTGCTGCTATGTATAGTGCCAACACTTCATCAGGGTCTGGTTTTTGTAATATAGGGATCTCAGCCATGTATTCTTTGATATTTCGAAAAGCTTCCTCGCACTCTGTCGTCCATTCGAATTTGCTTCTTTTTTTGAGGATGTTAAAAAAGTGCTTACATCTATCTGAGGACCTGGATATGAACCTCCCCAGCGCAGCCAACGAACCATTGAGTTTCTGAACCTCTTTTAAATTCTTTGGGGATGACATTCTTACGATGACTTCAATTTTAGCGGGATCGACTTCAATGCCCCTCTTCGTCACCAAATATCCGAGGAACTTTCCGGAAGTGACACCAAAGTGCACTTCTCTGGGTTTACCTTCATGTTGTGCACTCTCATTGCTTGGAAAATATCTTTTAGGTCTTGGTGATGATCTTTGCGCATCTTGCTTTTGACGAGCATATCATCCACATATACTTCCAATGTACTTCCAATCCACGGTTTGAAAATTGCATCCACCATTCTTTGGTAGGTTTCCCCTGCGTTTCGTAGTCCAAAGGGCATTCTTACGTAGCAATAGAGGCCGTGTGGTGTATAGAATGTTGTATGTTGCTGATCTTCTTCTGCTAGAAATAATTGATTGTATCCAGAGAATCCATCCATGAATGACATTTATTCGTATCCTTCGACTGCCTCGACAAGTTGGTCAATGCTTGGAAGTGAATAGCTATCTTTAGGGCAAGCCTTATTGAGGTTCGTGAAGTCGATGCATATCCTTACTCCGCCATTTGTCTTTGGTACGATGACCATGTTAGAGATCCATGTTGGGTACTTAACTTCTTTGATGAATCCAGCGTCCAGTAGTTTGCGGAGTTCCACTTCAACTGCTCGATGGTATTCTGGAGCTACTTTGCGCACCTTCTGCCTAAAAGGGGGGGTACCTGGTTTTATTCGAAGTTCGTGATGAACTAATTTTGGGTCAATTCCCGGCATGTCCCCCAATTTCCAAGAAAAAATGTCCGCGTATTCCTTTAGAAGTTTGATTAGCGCAGCTTCTCTTTCTTCATCCATCAAGGTGCCTATTCTGATAATCTTCGGGTTTTCCTCAGTACCTATGTTGACTTCTTTAGCTGCTTCGACAGGTGTAAACGTGGGTTTTGGTTCCCCCAAGAGAAGAACATTCTTTGATTGTTATTTGGTGGGCTCTCCATCTTCTTTTGTCACGGAGGTGCTTGCTTCTGCGCTGCCAGTGGAGCTTACGTTTAGAAGGCTTTTTCCGGAGATTTCTTCCAGATATGTATCTATGGTTATATCCTTACTTCTGGCTCTTCGGGACCGGTGCTTTTCTTCCCGCTCATTATTGATCTGATTCTGTAAGGTCTGACATTCCTGCGCAGTTACTTGATCTCCTTTAATTTCCATGACTCCCAGGGGTGTTGGGAATCTGAGATATTGATGGTAGGTTGCAGCTACTCCCTTGAGCTTGTGAACCCATCTCCTTCCGATGATGGCATTGTAGGGTGAAGGTGCATCTACGATGCTGAATCGAGTGTCCACTTTCATGGGCCCTGCGTCTACTTGTAAGACAATGTCCCCTAGGGGATTTGTAGCTGCGTCGTTGAATCCGTAGATGGTGTAGTAAGATGACAGCAGTTGCTCGTCGTTGAGTTCCATACGTTTGAACGTGTCATAGAACAGGACGTTGACTGAGCTTCCTTCATCGATGAGAATTTTCTTGACATTGCACCCTGCTATTGGGAGTGTGAGGACTAGGGGATCATTATGGTCTTCCATGTCTTCTTCCACATCGTCTACATCGAAATTCATGGGGGCGTCATGATAGACGCATTTATGTGTCTATTTTGTTCTCAATATTCTGTATTGTTAGACTGGATTAAGTACTTATTGTGTTATTTTGTATTTTTGTAGATGTTTTTAGAGAAATAAGCCTTTGCGGCGAAATGAGCTCGAAAAGTAGTGTTTTACACCCCAGGATAATGTACCGGAGGCACCTCAGAAATGTACCGGAGGAACCCAGAAAAATTACTATTTCCACCCCAATTGCTAAAGGGACACCCGTACAAGATTAGGGGGAGGACACTTTTCTTCTCATAATTCAAATTTTGGAAAAAGGCGGGAAAATATTTCTTCTCACTGGCAGTTGGGTCGATCGATTTTTGGAGGGGTTAGAGTTCGATTAAACCTCTGATTTTCAATGGGTATTTGTGATATGGATAGAGGAAGACATTTTGGGTGTTAGGATCGATCATAATTGGCTAGAATCATCGCAATCAAGAAATCAGGAAGCACGTTCAAGAAATGAATATCACACGATCACATCAAATTTAGACGTGTATTCATGTGTTTGGAGAGTGTTGAATCAATTCTACAGCGTGTAAGATCATGTTTGGAGTGTTTATACATCATTACAGCGCGTGGAGAGCTAATTAAAGGAAGAAAATATCCAAAAAATATTTTCTCTTTAAGCCGAGTAAAGAGAGAATTATCTTGAGTTATGGTGTGATTAAATGATGCTGAGGAGTATAAATAGATTTCTGGTATCACAGAGAAGGGGTGTCGAGAGTTTGGGGTCGAGAAGAGGTCCAGAGAAGCAGAAATCAAGAGTTGATGAAACTCTGTTTCTGCTGCTGCTGATGATGAAGAACACCAAGAACACGAAGAACAGACTCGCAAGCACAGTCGTTTATCAACAGTGTCTAAGACGCACAGCCGTGGGTCGCAGTGCAGTCTAAACAGCAGCAGCACTTGTGTTTTATCGTTCATTCTGTGACGCTTTTTGTGCGTCGCAGATTACAGTTTCACACCATTTTCTCTTCTTCTTTTCATTGTAAACACCATTTGAGCAATAAATAAATATTTTGAGCGTGTTTTTATCATGATGAGCTAAACCCAACACTGGGACGACGGAGGAGGGTGAATTTCATACACGGGTAAATTTATTTTATTCTTTTTTATGACTTTTGCATTAATTTAAAATTGAAATATGATTTGAATTAATTGGTTGTTATTTAATTTGATGATGTATGCTTAGCTTAGGTGTTTTGATACATCATGATTAGGACTTACAATCGATGTTTTGAGAATCTATCTTGGAAAAATCAGAGTCCATGTTAATTTTATTGAGTTTTAAATTGTCAAAGAATATATGAATAAACCCTGTGTAGTGAATTCGGCCAAATCCTTAGTCTCAGTACCTCTCTCCCATTGTTAATATTTTTGTATATATATTTTTATTAAATCTAAAATTCCATTTCCTTCACAAGTCCGAAACGAATCTTTTTACCACTATCACAAACATTTGAGTTACATCAAATTTTTGGCGCCGCTGCCGGGGATTTGTGTTTAGGTAGAATTTTTAGGTTTTTATTATTTTTTTTATTATTCCATTTGTTCTTTTTACGTCTCTTTGGTATGTCTTTGTATTACAGGTTTGAAGTTGGATACTAAAGACCTTGGAATCAAAGCTTAAAGCTAAAAGAGAAGGAAAAAAGACGAAGCAAAAAAAAAAAGAAAAAAGAAAAAAAAAGAGAGAAAAAGAAAAAAAGAGAGAATTATTTATCTTTTTTAAGAGACTTTCCATTTTTTTTTGTAATTATTAATATTATTTTTTTTTCTTTTCTTTGGACTGGACAATCGAGACATTATTTTTATTTATTTAAACCCTACGGAAGGATACCCTTAAATACAAACTGTTTGCAGGGAAGGACGACGATTACTATATCGTCTCGGCCCCTCGGGTTCGTACATGACATAGAAGTCGTGGCCCGAGTCGACTTCAACGGTTCATCCCCCGTCTGGTACGGGAGGTAAGTCCATCGAAACACTCGCGAATCTCCTGTAAGCGAGTTACTGTATTCCTTAAGGTGATTCATTGATTGAGGAAGAATTTGGACTGTTTTTAAATTCCTAGTAAAGGGAAAGGCCTGGCCAATACAAGATAAGGGTTCGGATTTCATCACCGCTCCCTTCTTGCCCGCCTTAGGAAAATGAAACCTAACGCGAACCCAAGCTTAAAATTTGATTAGAACGAGACCGGTAGGGTAACGAGCTTGGTAGGAAAATCTTTTGAAAAATATTGGTTACTCTTTTTAGCATACTTCGAAGTTCATGATGGTTTCTATGAGTTGAATGCGTGACTGCGCCGCCTTGTGATAGCGGTGAGGCCTTGGGTATCAAAGCTCCACTGAGCTTCCCTCACCTCAATTCAACTTACTTTGACTCGGATTGATTCCAGAGGGGTTTGCTTAAATTGTAACGAATTCCCTTTCGAAGGATTAGAAGCTGGTCTAGAAACAATTTAAGTGGAGCCATCATGCTTGTTGTTTGCTGGATTTTATAGGTTTGATTTGGTCGAGTCAGCCTTGTTTGTGATTGTGTAGAATTCCCTTGCAATTAAGAATGTCGAACTGGTATGATAGAAGCCAATACAATGATTATCGACCTGAATTTGAATATGGACATCATCCTTTCTATGACCATGTTGGGAATAGTGGTTGGGAACGCGAAACTTTTGAAGGTTACGGGTCATACCATGGTGAGCCCAATTACTATCCACATGCGCACCGGTCATACGAGCAAGAAGACTATAGCACTAGTTCCTCGTCTTTGGAGGATGCAATGAAACTATTGAAAAGTAGTCCTTTTTATGATCCTTATGATAATTCCTCTTTACTAGAGTCAACACGTAAATTAGCTGAGTCGACGCGTAAGTTAGCTGAGATGAATAGTATAATTATAGACGAAAGAACTACAATAATGAGTGAACCTTCTTTAGAAGACCACCTCAAGCGGATAGCTGAGACGAACGAAAGAATTGCTCGGAATTACGTGAATTGTCAATATAGTGTATCCAATAATACCCTTGAGAATGAAGATAGTTATTTACATAATCAAGATAACAAGGATAGAATTGGTAGCACTACTAGTTTTGATGAGGTTCGATCTTTTTCATGTTATTATGATGAGGATAGTGTTGATGGAGAATCATACTTATGTAGGAATAGTGATCAGGAAATGGATACTCCAATTGAGCTTTACAATGATAATATTATTTCTATTTCAAATCCAAATAATTTTAATAATTATTCACCTATTCAAAAGGACAAGGATTTGACTAGAGATACCCTCGTTTTAGAGGATGTAGTATTTCCTGTCTACGAAGCCAATGATAGTTTTGAGGAACGAGTTTATTCGAAGAATATTGTTTTAGAGTCTAGAAATTTAGAAACATTAGACTTAGAAAAAGAAGATGAACTCGTAGAAATGAGTGAGGATGAACCCAACTTAGAAGAATCTATTGACCATTTCCAGGAATCTGATGACCTAGAAATTAGGGAAGTTGTGACTAGTCTTTCTAGAGACACAGAAAACTCTAAGTTTTGGGGTGATTATCATTCTCCATGTGCTTTAACTCTTAGAAAGTCCCTTCACTTAGGACTTGATATCTTTGCCTCGACAATTTTACAAGATTACCTTCATACTCGTTTTCCCGAACCTAATGATGTCCAGGAAGAAGTTCAGTCGTTAGAAACCCATCCTGTGGTTGATGTGGTTTTCCCAGGCTATGATACCCAGATTGACTTTGTTTTCCCACCAAATAGTTTTCTTCCAACTGTAGGAACGTTTATATTCCAAATGTGTCGAATATTAAGTTGTGAGACTAAATCTAAATGCTTTAGGAAATTAGAATCAACACATTTGCTTAAGAATGACCACTACTCTCATTGTGGTCAATTACGTAAGTCAAATATTATTGACTTAGAGGATCCTCAGTTATTTAGGTTATTATTGCGCGCTTCAAAGATCATATTTGAGTTTTTCCAGACTCTATGACCTAATGATTCGGATCCCACCTATGAAGAAACGCAGCCAATGAATATTTTCTATTTAGACCCTTTCATAGAACCTGAACCTGAACCACAATTAGATATAAATTTATTAATCAGGAAACTAAGTAAGGGCATGCTAGTCTTGTTCACTTTCTTGGTTCATTGCAGTTTCCTTTGGTCAGCTCTATTTAGTTTTGAAGACCCACAGTTATTTCGACTGTCACTTTATGGTTCGAGTTGACTAATCCTTTCCTAAGTCTGGCTGAAAACTTTAAACTTATAACTTCTTGGGAGGTATCCCATGCTCATGCAACACGGTAATATCTTTCCTTAACTCTTTCGCTTCAAATGGCAACAGTTTCTCCTTGTTCATGCTTTTAGTTTCATCTTTAGAACATTGAGGACAATGTTAGATTTAAGTTTGGGGGTATGGGAGAAACTTTTTAGTTGCAATAAATAAACTCCAGAGCTTAGAAATTTATTCCTATTTAGGATTGCACTAACTAATCTAAGTGGATGGAAGAATTTTGATCGTAGGAGTTGAGGAACCAATCTGAATAGATGGAAACATCTAAAGAGTATATTCATAAAAGCACAGAGCTCAGGTGTTAGAAATAACATGATAGTTTCACCATATTTCGTTGAGTCCTTTTCACTTCTATTTTTATTTTATTTTCATTTTAAACTATGTTTCTCTAAGTGATTAGGTGGGGCACACGATTCAAGTTGTTACCACTGCTAGGGTGAATTAGAGTGATTGAGTTACTATATAAAAAAAAAAAAAAAAAAGTTGAGACCGGACCAATTAGACCAATCGGAATAAATATTAACACTTGGATAGCAATATGCGTGTGTTCTCCCTGTTTTCGTCGCCTAACCAAGCGTGGAATGCAGAAGCCGTGGGAACTATCCTGTAATCTGCTGACAAGAAGCATGCGCTTGGATCAAAAAGATCTATTCATGTCGTTAAGTTTAAAAAAAATTGGTTATTGTTCTGTGTAGTCAACTGCTGGTTCCCTTGTATTTTCCAGTTTGTTGATCTAGATTTAAGTTATTGACCACTGGTTCCCTTGTATATGCCAGTTGTGTTGATATTAGTCAGCCCGGTATCTCAGTCCATTAGGATAGGTTCATTCTGGAAGTGGCCTTCAGACAGATATGTGAAACATCGATCATTTGGTTAACATCAAAACCATCTACATTTTTCTATTTCCATCTCCTTTTTCTATCCATATGATTAGTTTGACTCCGAATATGATGTCCATAGTGCAACTATCTGAGTAGAGCTCTGTCACTTTATATGAATTTTAGTATGCTTGAGTGCAAACTCGTGTACAACAATTGGAATTTCGCATCAGGGTTCTTCCTCCCATAATCAATAAGTAAGCCAACCAAGGAGATTCTTTAGTGCCTTCCAAGGTTCGACATAGATAGCTAGGGTCTTGAGTAAAGGTTTTGTGGGTACACCTCTGGTAAACCCTCCCGAGATTAACTCGGTCACTAGGGACACCTAGTGAGTTAGGATTTTATTTTTGCTCGAGGACTAGCAAATAATAAGTTTGGGGGTATTTGATAGACGCATTTATGTGTCTATTTTGTTCTCAATATTCTGTATTGTTAGACTCGATTAAGTACTTATTGTGTTATTTTGTGTTTTTGTAGATGTTTTTAGAGAAATAAGCCTTTGCGGCGAAATGAGCTCGAAAAGTAGTGTTTTACACCCCAGGATAATGTACCGGAGGCACCTCAGAAATGCACCGGAAGCGTCCCATAAATGTACCGGAGGATCCCAGAAAAATTAGTATTTCCACCCCAATTGCTAAAGGGACACCCGTACAGGATTAGGGGGAGGACACTTTTCTTCTCATAATTCAAATTTTTGAAAAAGGCGGGAAAATATTTCTTCTCACTGGCAGTTGGGTCGATCGATTTTTGGAGGGGTTAGAGTTCGATTAAACCTATGATTTTCAATGGGTATTTGTGATATGGATAGAGGAAGACATTTTGGGTGTTAGGATCCAATTGGCTGGAATTATCGCAATCAAGAAATCAGGAAGCACGTTCAAGAAATGAATATCACACGATCACATCAAATTTAGACGTGTACTCATGTGTTTGGAGAGTGTTGAATCAATTCTACAGCGTGTAAGATCATGTTTGGAGTGTTTATACATCATTTCAGCGCGTGGAGAGCTAATTAAAGGAAGAAAATATCCAAAAAATATTTTCTCTTTAAGCCTAGTAAAGAGAGAATTATCTTGAGTTATGGCGTGATTAAATGAGGCTGAGGAGTATAAATAGATTTCTGGTATCACATAGAAAGGGGTGTCGAGAGTTTGGGGTCGAGAAGAGGTCCAGAGAAGCAGAAATCAAGAGTTGATGAAACTCTGTTTCTGCTGCTGCTGCTGATGAAGAACACGAAGAACAGACTCGCAAGCACAGTCGTTTATCAACAGTGTATAAGACGCACAGCCGTGGGTCGCAGTGCAGTCTAAACAGCAGCAACACTTGTGTTTTATCGTTCATTCTGTGACGCTTTTTGTGCGTCGCAGATTACAGTTTCACACCATTTCTCTTCATCTTTTCATTGTAAACACCATTTGAGCAATAAATAAATATTTTGAGCGTGTTTTTATCATGATGAGCTAAACCCAACACTGGGACGACGGAGGAGGGTGAATTTCATACACGGGTAAATTTATTTTATTCTTTTTTATGACTTTTGCATTAATTTAAAATTGAAATATGATTTGAATTAATTGGTTGTTATTTAATTTGATGATGTATGCTTAGCTTAGGTGTTTTGATACATCATGCTTATGACTTACAATCGATGTTTTGAGAATCTATCTTGGAAAAATCAGAGTCCATGTTAATTTTATTGAGTTTTAAATTGTCAAAGAATATATGAATGAACCCTGTGTAGTGAATTCGGCCAAATCCTTAGTCCCAGTACCTCTTGCCCATTGTTAATATTTGTGTATATATATTTTTATTAAATCTAAAATTCCATTTCCTTCACAAGTCCGAAACGAATTTTTTTACCACTATCACTACAACAAACATTTGAGTTACATCACGTCCATCCATTGTTCGTGCTCGTTTACCTCTTTCCCATCGATCTTATAAAGGTCACAATAATCTTCGAATTGTTTTCTCAATCTCTTCCCAATCTGGGCAGTTAGGGATGGTCCTTGAATCTCCGAACATGAAATCGTGTTGAGGGTGCGGTTGCCTTCTGGTAATTGAACCTTCTTTCCTCTCTTGGTTCTATCTTCGTTATCAATCTTCTGTATATATTGCTTCAGGTCTCCTGCGTCGATTAGTTTTTGAATCATTATCTTGAGATTTTTGCACTTTTCTGTTTGATGACCGTTGAAACAGTGGTATTCACAGTATTCCTTGGATTTTTCTGAACTAGGAGGCTGCTTTCCCTTGGACCATGGCCAATCGAAGTTCTCCCTCCCTTTGATCTCCCTCAGGATGCGCGGATAACTGGTATTCAGCTTGGTATAAACTTGATCTTCAAATTTTCGATCATCTCTTCGTCAATCATCCCTTCGTTCTTTCCTTTCTGCGTTGGTACGCTCTTCTGTGATTCCTCTTTTGGACCCGCTGGCTTAATCCACAGAATTTGTGCGTGTGGGACGTTGAGTATGAGCTCTGGGATTTTCACGCTGAATTTCTTCTAACCTTGCATGCTTTTCTATGATTATCCGGAGATCTCCTTCGGTGGTAGGGATGGTCCCGTGGATCTCGACAAACAAAGGACTCATCCTGTCCATCCCCCATTTGTAGTAGTTGATACTAACCTTGCCAATAGCTTGGAAAATCTTGTGCCATCTATCAGTATATTCTCTGATGGTCTCTTTGTATTTCATCTCCAGCGAGAATAGCTTGTCCATGCCGGTATTGACAACCTTGTTGTACATGTATGTTGCTAGAAATTTTTCTGTGAGTTGGTCGTAGGAGTTTGATGGCAGGTTATCAAACCATGATAACTCGGACCCTTTTAGACTTGATGGGAATTATCTGCACAGTATGGAGTCTTCGTTATCACAACGGGCCATCATTCTATTATAATATCGAAGATGAGCCGCAGAATCAGTTGATCTGTCATAGCAATCGAAAGCAGGAACCGAACATTTCTGCGGTATGGAATCCCTGGCCAAGTGTGGCGTCAGCGGGGTAGTATTTTCTTCCTTCATCACTTTCTCTAGTCTTTCGCCTCCCTGCCTAGTCTTTAGCTCCTTGATTTCTGCCAGCATCTCAGAACGCAGATTTTCCATTGCAATCTGGTGCTCTTCATGAATGGTAGATTTTGCTCGTAGGAGGGTGGTACCGTCGTGGTAGTCCGAGTTCTCGGGATTGTAATCAGGGTCTGATCTTTGGCTGCTCCTTGCTCCTCTTCGATTTAATGGAAGTGGGTTGTTTGCAATCACCATTATCCTATCTTGATTAGGTGCTACAACCTTGGAGTTAGCTTTGTCGCGTTGGTTTTCTACCTCTGCGCTATGAATGATTCTTTTCTTGAGTGTTTGGTTCTCTTGTGCTAATATCGCCACAGCATCCGCGTATGCCTTCTAGTTCTTCCTTAATTCTGTCAACTCCGCCATCATCTGATCGGAATGATTCGACCCTTGATTTGGTGTTCCTTCTCGCAATTGCTCATCAACGGCTATGGTTTGTTCCTCATCCACGATTTGTATTGCTGGTTATGGTGGATCTAACCGTGCACCTTGGGACCCTGACGGTTGTTGTGAGGGTTGACCTGATATTACAAGCGGTTGCTTGGCCGGAAAAGGTATGTTCTGTTCGTTGGTTAAGGGCATCCCATAGAGGGGTTGTTGTATTCCTGACTCCGCTATGACTTCCTGATGTTCATGTAGTTGAGCATTGGTTACTCTGGGAGCTCCAACTTTGGATCCGCCAGCTCTTGAAGCTCCTGATTTGGCTGTCGCGGCATTTACTGCGTTGGCGGCAATGATGTTGGCATTGATGGGGGTCGTGCTTTCTGCATTATCCTGCGCCCTATCCGCTGCCTTCAGCTTTTCACCTCTCTGCTTACTCCTAGTTATCACCGGGGTTGTCCTTGGCATCTCTTTTGACTAAGCTTTTGCCTTCCCGACATCTTTTCTTTTCTCTATCTTTAATATTTTCCTGAAAGAGAGAGAAAAAATCATGAAGACAATGGGACCCACGTGATATCTATTAGTGTTTTGAGTTCTCAAAAGTGTAAAATCTTGAAGATACTAAAGGCGCCCATCTATATAGAGGAGCGCAGATTTGTTCGAAGTTTTGATTTTCACAGCCGTGAAAACTTAGAAAATGTATGAAGAATTATATCTACTTAGATAAACGCGGATCTGTTCATAATTTTGGTTTTCAAAGATGTGAAAATGCATGAAAAATCAAATCTACTTAGATAAACGCGGATCTGTTCATAATTTTGGTTTTTGTCATGAACGGAAAAAACCGTAGTGTTTCATGCATCGTTATTTTCAGAAAACGAAGCCTGAAACAAAACACAGGAGAAGATAAATCTTTTACCGGGATGAAGATCCCTGTTTCTAGTGCCAGATTGTGAACACAAAGATCATTGTCATCTGAGTATTCACAAATAATGCGCGCAGACTCGTGATAATACAGTAAATAAGCTGCGTGAGGGGAATGGATTGGTTATGTCGAATCCTTGACTCAGAGTTCTAATACTCTTCCTCATCTCATCAACTACAATCATTGTTCTTAACTCATACAATAAGATAAAATAGTGGATGAGGTATAAAATGTACGACCATGATATACCATAAGTATCGAATTGAACATAAAGTACAAATGCATGAATATAGATGAAACGATTAACTTATATGATTCATCACTCAGATATCTGTCTGCGGGTTTGGGTTTTTCATTATAGGTATGAAGGTTACAGAAATAGTCGAATGACTTTGAGATCAACATAAGCCTGCGTAGCAGGAAGAACTTCACTTACACTCTCTATCTTTGTCTCTATCCTATTATCCCCTCAATGTTTTTCGGCCCTCCTCTTCACTTGGGAGAGAGGGGTATTTATAGGGAGGTTACGTGGGGTCCACTTCTGAAGCCCGTTATAACCTTATCCTCTTGTGTTTTGTGCCACTCACGCAGAAGTCTTCGTGTTCTCGGCTGCATCTGCGTGTTCTGTCTGGATACGCAGTATTATGTGCGCTTCCTATACAGGCTGACTGACACGTATGATGTTTGAGGGTATTTAATGCGGGTAGTTGAGATGTCTGTCCGCGGTAGACAGCTGTCCTCTGCCCCTGTCTTGTCTGCGTCAGTCTGACTATCCCCATCCGTAGATCTTAAATCTTTCTAGGGATAGGATAAAGTGACTCTTGGATGTCCACGCGTGATATTATATCTTGATGCCCTTAGCCGCATGTCCTCCACGTGTGTCTTTGTGGGCACATGGCGGAAGATGAAATGTGTACCTACAATATGTGAGCGTCATTCACTGTAATCTTGTGATTCTTTGTCATTTTAATTTGAAAATTATTATGAACGATCTTAATTGATTAAATGTTACAAGCAATTGGTCATTCGATCTGATTTTAATTAGAGACATAATTAAAGTACGTATTGATTTTGATTTTTATGGATACTATTATCTCAATGAAGATGAATAATACTCATTGGACATCAATTGGGGCAACCATAAACAGTAGTAGAGATGGAAGATTTTTTCGGCAGAAAAGAACCAACATAAATATCTTGCTTCTTTGTTCATGATGTGAAAATTGATTTATACGTCCTTCCCTTGTGATATAAGGTCGTTTAAGAATTGAATATAAAATCCAGATTTGAAAGAAAACTACAGACACGATTGATTATAACTCTTATATATTAAAATCTCGTTTGTGAGTTTTCCATAAAAATACATCTTAGATTAAGATCTAATTGCGATTCTTGTGTAGTTTGAAGATTAGGTATATCTATAAGTTTTGAAGACTAGAAATCGTTATACAATTTTCAAGCGCTGATTAAAAATTGTTAGGACAACAAATCTAGAACATTTGCAGTTTAGATCTGTTCATATCCCAAATAAATCTTTTCTTGAATGAGTGTGCATAGGTATTCAATATGTGATATTTTTTAGGCTTACTTAGAAACTTTCAGAAGATAATTAAGTAGAGGATTGGAAAACGGAAAATGGGTCATTTGTCCAAATATTTTTAAATCACGGTTCAAATGGACGAGTAAAAAATAGTTTGGGTGAAATGGCAAAAAAAAAATAGCAAGGATGAAACTGCATTCATCCTAGGTTAAATTTAAAAAATAGCAAGGATGAAACTGGATACATCCTGTGTAAATTAAAAATAAGAAAAAAGATTTGAAAATGGGCACGATGAAACTGGTTACATCCTGCCTATTTTTCCATTTGTCCATTTAAACAGTATCAAAATCTAATTGTCCATTTCACCCAGGAATTGTTGATTTTGGTCTTTTTAACCAATTTTGTGATTGGAAAACTAGAGACATACAGTGTAGTTGACTACGTACATAAGATGTCTTTCTTTGGTGGAATGTTCTGATGGGACACACATAAGCAATTGAAAATGAAAATGAAAATAAAACAAGGAGAATCCACTCTCAGACAACTTTGATTCAAGAGTTCAGAAAAAGATATATAATAATCAGCAGAAGACAAGTTAAACATATTTAAAACACAAGAGTGTTTCCCCATTTCCTTTAACCTTACGACTATTTTTCTTTTAAGAAGGAAAATATGTTTTTTTTTTAAACTGAATAAGATTCACTTGAAAGCTTACAGTGAAGTTTAATACTAAATGATTGTGTTTCTTGTATTACAAACAAAACCTAATGAGGGTACATGACTCTTACGTATGCAAGTTGCAATGTCTAGATTGTTGATATATATATCAAATAGATAGCAAAAATTTCATCTTACCTGCACTTTTACACAAGCAAAATGCTCTCGAAGATGGTTCAAATATTTGAAAAAGAGGAAAAACTATCCCCCAGAATTCAAGTGCACGGGATATCCTTTTTTTTTCAAATTATATGAATGACACGTAGAGTCAGATACTTCACCATCGTATGTTTACACATTTGAGGTTAGGATTATCTGTTCTGTCCCTGAAACTGGATCAAAAGAAAAATCACATCGATCTCCATCCAAAGCATAAGGTAGCTGAATAATAACCTCAGTCCAAGAACTTTTTGAGTTCTTATTGTTTTTATTTTCACCTGATACCCAAAGCTTAGGTGTATTTTTTTTTACTTCACTTACCCTGAGAAACCGGCATCAATACCAAAACATAATCTTGAGCATTGATTTTCTTCTTATATTTATACATACAAAATCTTGTAAAATCACAAAACGGATGTTTCAAACAAAACTAGGGATAACCACTAATATTATTTAACTAACTTATAAACATAGCAATATAAAAATAAAGGAAGAAGACAAGAAAACGAGCCCCCTTATTAATTGAGTTATATAATTATTTTTTTCAGTTTCTTATGACTATGGCTATGTTTAATAAAAAGAAGCAAGAAAATGTGTTTTGTTCAAACATACTTATAGCCCTTTTGAGATTTTTATTTTAAATGAAAATCCTTTTTTTCCCTCTTGTGTAGTGCAAGACATTGTCTACATGTTCCTATGGTTTATCTTGATATTAATGGTACATATACATAACTAAAGGTATAGGTTTTGGCATGAACAGGGCATTTTTTTGGTGAGAAAACTTATGCATTTCATACTTCTTGCAACACCAAGCTAATAATGGTGTTCACCCTGAAATATTTTTCAGCTGATCCTTCTTTGGAAAGATATCTCAACAAGTATGTATTCATATGATAAATCTAGTTTTAAGGACTCTAAAAAGTTCTTTAAGCATTTGTCATCCAAACATATTGTTAATAATAAATTCAAAAGGATGGTTAAACCCGTAAGTTATGGCAATTTTCTAATGTTAGAAACAAGAAGAAATCAATAAACTCTTGGAAAAACATGTCGATAAATAGTCATACGATAGGAGACTGTAAGTATAGATTCAAGGACTCTAAGAAATTCCACAAACCTTTGTCCTTCAAATATCTCATTAATGATAAATTGGAATGGATGGCTACACCGGCCCCTAAGTTCTAACTATTTGATGATGGCAGAAATAAGAAGAACTCGATAAATCTTAGACCGAAGTAATTATTGGGCTACCTGCAGATTAGTTTGGTTATACTTTTGATTATGTTTCACTAGGAATATACTTGATAATCCTAACCTCTTATATTGAAATATATTTCCTAAAGAATCTGACATTTGTATAGATGGAAACAGAATAGCTTTAGTAAGATAAAAATTTATGCATCAAGGGTTGTAACTTTCTTCGAGAACCTTTTACATGTTCAAAACCGCAGGTAGTGTTTGTTGTTTCATTATAGATTACTTTCAGATGATATCATGCTTTATTAAATGTGTATAACTATATGCACTATCTTTAAATTTCATACATCTCTTAACATTTTAGACTTTGTCTGTGATGTGACTTCTCGAGTACTTTCTTATACAACTTCAAGTTTTTCACATAAAAAAAAATGAGTAAAATAAACCTACAAACTAACAAACTTGTCCTGCTTTCAGTTTTATACAATTTACCGTCAAACGCCCTATTCCATACTAACCATAAAAAACTAAATAACTAATAAGTATTCGAGATGCGTTAAAAAGAAATTACTTACTAAACAAGATAAAAATATTATAGTTGTTGTTTAAAAAAAATTATATGAATTGTTCCTCTTTACTTGCTCCTTATTAATAACTTATTCAGTGAAAAGGAATAATAAAAACCAAATTTGATGACATGCAATACAAATAGGAGATGAACCAAGAAGAAGAAACATTAATGAAAAGACGTGGAATCTTAAGATAAACTAAAACGCTTGAAGATGTTCAAAAAAAAAAATAGTGAAAGATAAGAAACATTAGTGAAAGATAGAAACCATATAGATAATTTCAAACTTGTTAATCTATCTAAAACTAGAACTAATACTAAAATGTTGATGAAACTACAACCATGCAAGGACGGCTCTACAATCACATTTCTCTTGGATGAAACCACCGCCAAAGAACCCATGCCTATGTATAGTAATTGTTAGAGCACTGCTCGGTCGAACTCCCAAGCGTTGTTATCTCAAGCTTGTTTTTCAAGTTTAGGTTCCAAAACTATAATTCTTGATTTCTAGTGTACTTATAATTAAGTCTCAGATTAGGATAGTAAGTGTAGTTGAGCTTTAGACTCCACGTTGTTCATCGAATGAAGACGAAGAACTACTCAAGGGAACTTATGGAACTTCATCAACAAAAGGTATGTGGAGACTTGAACTTATCTATCACTCAAAAGTCTATCTATTTTATCTCCTATTTGAGACAAAAGTCGTATTGCTATATAGACTTCATTTATACACATTTGCTATTTCGAGCTGAGTTTAACTCACTTATCTATTTCTCGAAATATGTGTTGGTAAGCTTTCGCTTTAACCAAGTTCATCTCTACTCTTGACGAAAGTCATATTGATTATTTCAATAACTTGAAAATCGCTTTGATGTTAATAGTTTGTGGATAACAACTATTGTCATCCCTCTAAGAAAGTTTCAATGATTGAAATGAGAGTTCATAACAAGTAACCAAGTTTGCATATGAACATAGTGTGTATTCACATTTGTGTAAAAATACAAAACCGGGAACCTAAGTATGCGTACCTGTACGCATACTGGTTGGTTGTTGGAAGTCCGGAATCTAGGTATGCGTACACGTACGCGTACCGGCGGAAGTTTGGGTTCCGTGAATTTCTGCTGGAGTTTGGAAGTGTGAATTGGTATGTTTACCCGTACGCGTACTGGCATAAACAAACTCGGTCCGGCTCCTTAGGTATGCGTATCCGTTTGCATACTTAAGTAGGTTACTGATAAGAAATCCCCAATTACTTAGAATTATTAATTAAAATTAGGGTTAGGGTTAGAAATCCCTAAATTCTCTTGTTTTAGGCATTATTTTATTTTTGGATGTTGTTTTGTTTTAAGAATTTTATTTTAGATTCCTAGTTATAGAAGTAGTTTCCTTTCTAGGTTACCTTTCCTTAATTTTATAGTTCAGTGGCCTATATAAGAAGGTCTAGTGTTATTAGTTTGATTATCTATGAGAATTATAAGTTTGTTCTAAGTTTCTGTGTTCTTTTAAAGTCTACTCAGCTGGCCGTGGGTAAGAACTATTAAGTTCTTATAAATTGGTATCAGAGCAGGAGTATCCTGTTTATGACCAAAACTCGAAAACAAAAACAAGTAATTATGGAGAAGCAATTAGGTGAGCGAATGGAGAAGATGGCTGAGATGACATCAAATCAAGCTTTGTTAATTGAGAGGATCGGCCAGCTTGTGGAAAGCAAAGAAGTTGGGAATAATGAGGGACAAAACCAATCAAAAAGAGGAGGTGAGCGATTATATGTTTCTAAGTTTGATGGATCTGATGTAGAAGGTTGGCTCTTTAAGGCTGCACAATATTTTGAGTATTATGAAACACCTGCGAATCAGAAAATCAAGTTGGCAACATGTAATTTAGATGGTAAATCTTTACAATGGTATAGGTGGTTGAAGAGAACTAAACCTGTAGTTACTTGGGGAGAATTTGAGAAAGCCATTATTAGCCGTTTCGGTATTACTTCATATTAAGATGCAGGAGAAAAACTCGCTAAAATTAAGCAGTCAGTTTATATGTAGAAAATTGTGAAGAATTTGAACGATTATCAAATTTGGTGGATAATTTACCTGAAAAAAATTTAGTGAGCTGTTTTCTAAGTGGATTAAAAGACGAGGTAAGACTAGAAACTCAATCCCACACTCCTATTAATTTACATGATGCAATGGCAATTGGAAGGTTACAAGATGAGAAGTTCACATTGCGAAAACAATCATATAGAATAGCACCAAAGACACCTAGTGTTGTTAATACTAGTAGACCTTTTAATTCTAAAGCACCTATATCATCTTCAAAACCCATGACAGAAACTCCAGTTGTTAGAAGATTAACTCAGGCTGAAGCTGAAGAAAGAAGAAAGCAACAACTATGTTATAACTGTGATGAAAAGTGGCACCGAGGTCATCGCTGTAGAAATCAGATATTGTTCTTAATTGATAGATATGAAAATCAGGATGAAGATGAAGGTACATATGAAGTTGTTATAAAAGAAGAATCTGAAAAAGAAACCGTCGAGATTTCTATACATGCACTGGATGGATCATTAGCTCCACAAACCATGCGGGTACAAGGAGAAATTAAGAAGGCTAAAGTTACCATATTTATCGATTCTGGAAGTACCCATAATTTTGTTGATTATGCGATACCTAAAAGAATGGGAATTAAGATAATTAAAGATGAGACTTTTGAGGTGTTGGTAGCTAATGGTGCTAGAATTACTTGTGAAGGAAGATGCTTGGATCTGGATTATAAGTTAAATAAACATGGGTTCAAAGGAACTTTTTATGTATTGCCACTTGGGGGATGCGATGTGGTTCAGGGAGTCCAATGGTTAGAAACGTTGGGTCCCATAACTTGGAATTTCAAACATTTAACCATGGATTTTAAGAGGGATGGTGAACATATTCGACTAGAAGGAGACAAGAAAAATAAACTAAAGTTAGCCAACATCAATAGCATCCAGAAACTCTTAAATAAGGGATCAACTGGGTTCTTTTGCAAAATCAACCAATGTTCAGAAGCACAAATTAGTCAAGAAACACCAGGGGAGATACAAGAATTAATTGAAGTGTTTGGTGAGGTGTTCTCGGTACCCACAATGCTGCCACCTGTGAGAAGCCATGTTCACCGCATAACGTTACAACCTGGGAGTGCTCCAATCAATGTACGACCTTACAGTTACGCACATTACCAGAAAGGTAAGATCGAAAATATTGTTAAAGAGTTGCTAGACTCAGGATTAGTTAGGCCAAGCACGAGTCCTTTCTCTTCTCCTGTTTTGTTAGTTATGAAAAAAGATGGCACTTGGCGTATGTGTGTTGATTATAGAGCTTTAAACCAGGCTACTGTCAAGGATAAGTTTCATATTCCAGTCATTGATGAGTTATTAGATGAACTACATGGAGCTTTATTTTTTTCAAAGCTAGATTTAAGATCGGGTTATCATCAAATTAGGATGCATGAACAAGATATCTACAAAACAGCTTTTCGAACCCATGACGGACACTATGAATTCCTAGTGATTCCATTTGGATTAACTAATGCTCCATTTACATTTCAACATCTTATGAATGATGTGTTTAGAAATCAATTAAGAAAATCTGTTTTGGTTTTCTTTGATGATATTCTGATATATAGTCCTACCTGGGAAGCACATTTATTGCACATTCGTGAAGTATTCCTGATATTAGAAAGCCATCAACTTAAGGTCAAATTAAGTAAATGTTCTTTTGGTATTGAGAGGGTTGAGTATTTGGGTCATATCATCTCAAGAGGAGGAGTGGAAGCTGATCCTAGCAAGATACGGGATATGTTGGACTGGCCGTTACCGAGAACTGTCAAGGCATTACGAGGATTCCTAGGTTTGACAGGATATTATAGGAAATTTGTACAAGGTTATGCTAATATTGCATCACCACTTACAAAATTGCTAAAAGAAACGGTTTTTTGTGGACAGATGAAGCAACAAACGCATTTGTTAAATTGAAAAGTGTAATGACATCCACACCCGTGCTAGCATTACCTGACTTTACAAAGACCTTCATTATTGAAAGTGATGCTTGTGGAGTAGGAATAGGTGCGGTTTTGATGCAAGAAGGTAGGACAATTTCTTTCACAAGTAAGCCACTTGGACCTCGTCATATGGGTTTGTCAACTTATGAGAAAGAGTTGTTAGCAGTAGTTCATGCGGTTACTAAATGGCGACCTTATCTAATTGGAAGAAGATTTCTTATTCGGGCAGACCAACAAAGTTTGAAGTATTTTTTGGATGCTAGAGATGTAACACCGGCACAACAAAAATGGTTAACAAAATTATTAGGCTATGACTACGCGATTGAGTACAAGAAGGGATCGTCTAACAAGGTTGCTGATGCACTTTCTCGAAAATTTGAAAACGGTGAAATTTGTTCCGTAACTTATGTTAGTTGTTCTTGGATGGAAGACCTACTGGCTGAACTAAAAACAAATCCATGGATCACAAATTTCATCTTTAAAGTGAGTCAGCCTTCTTTCGGCAAGAATAACTTTACCGTACGAGATGGTTTAATTTACTATAAACAACATCAACTAGTGATAAGTCCTACATCAAGGTGGAAGGCACTACTACTAGCTGAGTTTCATGACTCTCCAATTGCTGGTCATGCCGGATATTTGAAGACAGTAAAACGTTTATCTAAGTTGTTCTACTGGTCTAGATTGCATAAAGAGGTGAGAGACTACATTGCTTGCTGTGATGTTTGCCAAAGGAAAAAATATAGTACTCTTTCTCCAGCAGGATATCTTCAACCATTGCTGATTCCTACTACAGTACGGACAGATATATCCATGGATTTGTTGAAGGGTTGCCAAAGTCTAAAGGGAAAACTGTGATTCTTGTAGTGGTGGATCGACTAACTAAATATGCCCATTTTCTTGCATTAAAGCATCCATATACAGCCACATCGGTAGCCCAGAAGTTTTTAGAAACAATCATCCAACTTCATGGATTTCCTCAATCTATAGTTTCTGATAGGGATGTTGTATTTACAAGTAATTTTTGGCAAGAGTTGTTTCGCCTACATGGAACTCAGTTAAGAATGAGTTCCTCCTATCATCCGCAAACCGACGGTCAAACTGAAGTGGTTAACAGATGTTTGGAAGGTTACTTACGGTGTTTCGCTGGAAATAAACCAAAAGGATGGTCATCTTGGTTACCATGGGCAGAGTATTGGTATAATACATCCTATCATACTTCAACTAATACTACACCGTTTGAGGCTTTGTATGGCATTCCTCCTTCGGTATTAGCAACTTATTTACCAGGAGAAGCGAAAACCACAACTTTGGATGAGGCAATAACCAAGAGGAATGAAGTTTTATCAATGCTTAAGGATCAACTTAAAGTGGTGCAGAATAAAATGAAGCTAAGGGCAGATGAAGGACGTCGGGACGTTGTATATCAAGTTGGGGATTATGTGTATCTGAAGTTACAGCCATATCGATAAAATTCTAATGTGTAAAGGAAGAACCAGAAATTATCTCCACGATATTTTGGACCTGATAAGATTTTGTAGCATATAGGACATGTGTCTTATCTATTGGACTTGCCTAAGGAGTCAAAGATACATTCGGTATTTCATGTATTGTTTCTGAAGAAGGCTTTGTTTCCTAACACAGTTGTTGAGGATAATATACCAGAAGAAGAAAATGAGGTTGATCCAGTAATGTCCATGGTTGAACTGATCCTTGAGGTCAAGGAAAATCTTAAGGGGAGGGAATGATAAGAAATCCCCAATTTCTTAGAATTCTTAATTAAAATTAGGGTTAGGGTTAGAAATCCCTAAATTCTCTTGTTTTAGGCATTAGTTTATTTTTGGAAATTGTTCTGTTTTAAGAATTTTATTTTAGATTCCTAGTTATAGAAGTAGTTTCCTTTCTAGGTTACCTTTCCTTAATTTTATAGTTCAGTGGCCTATATAAGAAGGTCTAGTGTTATTAGTTTGATTATCTATGAGAATTATAAGTTTGTTCTAAGTTTCTGTGTTCTTTTAAAGTCTACTCTGTTGGCCGTGGGTAAGAACTATTAAGTTCTTATCAGTTACTTTCGAAAATCAGTTTGTTCATGAACTAAAACATATATTTATAATAAGGAATGCAATCTTTTGCAAACCGTGGCTATGATGTTCATGAATTGATTTGAGTGAATCAAAATCGATTTTGCTTCAACTGTGTCTTGTATACTTCTATTAGATCTAGGAAATTGAACAACTCTCTAACTAGTTTCATATGAGTCATCTGAACTAGTTATGGTGAAGATGAATAAGGTTGATATGAAATTGCTCATATGGCTAACCATCGGTTAACTATTGTTGAACCGACTAAGTGTGCATATTTAGGTATGGTTACTCAAACCTAAATGAAAGTACATTTCATTTGTGTATAACTAGTCAAGTGCGATCCAACTGTTGAAAGATATTAGCATGAATCTAATACGGTTTTCATCTAACGATGAATATTGAATGTTTTGTTACCAAGGTAACTTATATTGCAAACTTTGATATGAAATCTATATAAAGGAGAACTCTAGCAACTGGGAAACCTAATCCCCATACCTTCTGTGTGATACTAGTCGCATAAGGTAGAGTCCATTCTCCTTTAACCTTAGGTTTATCACGAAACCCTGTAGGTTAACGACTTAAAGACTTCATTGGGATTTTGAGGCCAGACCCAACTATTTTCTCTGTAATTGTGTGTTCTGTCTTGCTGTTTTCCATCGTGATTAAGTACTATCTCTTTAAGATTTGCACGAGATTTTATCTCCAATAGGCAAGATTGAAAATTAGTCACAAACACTATCTTCTCATCATTTGTGATTCCACAATATCTTGTTTCGTTAAAATCGATTAAGATTGTTGTGAGCTTATTGATAATACGTACTAGGCTGTTCTTCGGGAATGTAAGTCCGGTTTATCAATTGGTTCCTTTTCACCTTGATTTTTCGAAAGACAGAACAAAACTTGTAGGTATTTCTGTGGGAGACATATTTATCTATTCAATAGACTTTTCTGTGTGATACAAATTTGTTTATCAAGTCTTCGACTTTGGTTCGTAGAAACTCTTAGTTGTGGGTGATATCAACTAAGGGAATCAAGTGCGTAAAATTCGGCATGGTTTTTGAGGCGCAAGGAATGCAACTGTACCTTGATCAGTGTGAGATTCATTAGGGCTCAACTACATTCCAGTCCGAAGTTAACTTGGAGTAGGCTAGTGTCTGTAGCGGTTTAATATGGTGTGGTGTTCAAATCTGGACTAGGTCTTGGGGTTTTTCTGCACTTGCGGTTTCCTCGTTAACAAAACTTCTGGTGTCTGTGTTATTTCTTTTCCGCATTATATTTTGTTATATAATTGAAATATCACAGGTTGTGCGTTGAATCGATCAATTGGTAAATCCAACCTTTGGTTATTGATTGAAATTGATCGATCCTTGAACATTGGTCTTTGGTACCATTCAAGTTATTTCTCTTATATTCAATCAAGCTAGAAAATTCCTATTTGCTTGATTGCGGATTGAATTGAGAAATTGAGATATAACTCTTTAATCTACTTTTTCTTAAGATTGAGTCTGACTGTATAGTTGATTTTATTGAAAGTATATTGGAGTTAGTCCATACAAATTTCTAAGCGAAATATTAGGTGAGGTTGTTAGACCCCCGCCTTTTCATTTGGTATCAGAGCAGGCAAACACCATAAACCTAATAAGTTAATTTGTGTTTGTTTGATCCTGAAAGTTTGTCCCTAAGGGAAACTACTTTGGGAAACTCGTTCTGAGCATCTGTAACACACGCCAGAAGTCCTTAAAGATTGTTCAAATCTTATTATCTACTAGACCTCTGGTCTCCCTAGATAATTCTTCCTCATCTAAGACATTGGAAATCCTAGATGATGAAAAACAGTCTAAAGGAAAAATTAAAAGTTCTTCTAAGAAAAATCACTCAAGAAAACTAAGTCGAAGCTCAAAGGTATGGAATCTCACTGGATTGCTTCTTAATCTTTTTGAGGAATACTATCATGATGGATCTATTAACAAATATCTATTTAAAGCTTTTGAAGGGGTTTTCAAATTCTTAGAAAAACTCAATTCGATTGAGGAAAGGAATTGTTCTGATAAAAGTTCTGCATCTGTCAAATCATGCAAGCATGATGTACGCACTAAAAACACAGTCACTCCATACGAATTCAAGAAACGGAATTCTTATCGGTTTGATGCAGGTTTTAAATGTCAAAAAACATTTCCTCCTAATCATAAGAAAAGGGAGTTAAAAAGCTATATTAACCCTGATTATCATCATTATTATGATTATATCACTGGTACTGTTCACAAATACCAACCAGAACCTGTGCATGAGACTGTCTTTGCACATACTGCCTCTTGGTAACAAGTTTGGATCTACCCGATTTGTATATATCTTGAGATGGGGCAAGTAACGGTATATTTTGTTTTGAACAGTGGGTTTATTTTTCTTTTTTTAAAAAACTCCTTGACTGATTTCT
Organism: Papaver somniferum; assembly: GCF_003573695.1. NCBI lineage: Eukaryota > Viridiplantae > Streptophyta > Magnoliopsida > Ranunculales > Papaveraceae > Papaver > Papaver somniferum. Next base: position 140,735,110 of record NC_039367.1, read on the forward strand.
TTTCAGTCAGTTCATCCGAGGATAAAGGTTGTGATCCTTGGTACTGAACACTTAAAATCCTACATTTATCCTTTGTGGGTCGTGGTTCAGAAACGCGTCCAAGCCCATCTTTGGGTTTATAAGAGTAGTGGTACGCGTACCCTTCTTCTTCCTCCTTTCTTTTCCGCGGACGTGAACTTTTTAGGGTTCATGCGTTTTTTCCATTTGATCTTCATTGGAGATCATAAGGTGAAAAGGTTTTTTCAAGGGCCATATCAAGTAAGTCTTCTCTTCCTCTATTTTCTCTCAGTTTCTAAATCTCATGAGGAATTTCAAGGTTTCAAAAGAAGGTTGAAAAATCTTGAGTTCTTCATCTTCTTCTAGCATGAACTTACCTATAGACCAAAATTCCATTAGGATTAGATTTGTCAATGATTCATGTGGAAAGGTTTTTGAAAGAATTTCATCTAATGGGTTTATTCTAGAAAAGATATTGGATTTTTTTAGTGGACATAAAGAAGATTTGGCATGTTTTGAAAAGTTTAATCTTGGAAACATGTTTGATGGTCTTGGTGAAGGTTTTGACACTCTTACAAGAATCGTCTATGCTAACATCTATGATGTTAATCATGATGACATGGAATTCAAGACCATGATAAATAGAAAAAGGATTCTTGTTAATAGAGAGTTGATTTCAAGTATCACTAAAATTCCCCTAGGGAGTTTTCGCCTTCGAAGACCTAGTTGTGAAAGACCATCATATGAAACCATTTCTAATGGTCTTTTTGGTATGAGTGTTGTTTGGAATGAAGGGAAATTTCCAACTACTCATCTTAGTCTTTCCTTGATGATGTCTTTTCGAAAACTTTTGTTCCTCCATGATTGAGGATTCTCGTTGGAGTCGTGAGTTTGCGGAATTGGTCTATTTCCTTGAGTTGGAAATCAAAGTATCGACATTTATGGGTTTATCATTTATCAAATGTTGTCGATGACTTCTTCCAACAATAATTTAGGATATCCTTGCTTGATTGAGCGAATTTGTCGCACTTTCTCTATTGCTCCCATTGGAAACTCTATTGGAACTCCCAAGCTTGTTCGTCCTTGTACTTTCAAACTTATGAAGAAAAATGCTTGCAAGAGACAAAGGTGACTCATGTGATTATTCATCCGTGAAGCTTGTTCATCAAATTCACAAGGGTGTTTGCAAAATTAAAGCCAAGATAAGATGTTTGAAAGAACAATTACAAGTGATTGCAACTAAGTTTACTGAAATCAAGGAGGAAATGGATAAGATTCGTACCACATTTATGGTCTCCGATGATGAAGATGATGATTAGATTTTCGTACCTTATCTATTTTGTCTAGGAAACTTCTTATGAGAATTTATTCTTGTGTTATAAGAAGGATAACCAAGGTTTGGAATACCAATTATTTTGAGTACACATAGTTATTTCCAACGATTTTCATCTTACAATGTTTTTAGATTTATTTATTTAAATTCTAAAGTTTATTTGGAAGATGATTTTGCAGTATTAATCTTTATGGTTTTATATATTGCAACTTGTTATGGGATATGTGTGTTTGCGTCTGTGAACTATGATTGTCCCATACATGGTCAAAAGTTAAGGCTATTATATGTCTCTATGCAAATAGTGATGAAAAATAGAAAGAATCTTTGAATATTCTGCAGTATTGGTCTTTTCCTGATCCACATCTTTGTGTCAATACTGTGCGACTCCGTAAGTTTTCTTATGTGAGCATTTCCGATTAAATTAATCATGGGTTCTCTTGTGGTTAATTTGATTGAGTATTTTTGATACAAAATTCATATTTCATGAGATTTGTTAATGTCCAAAGAAATTCTTATTTTCTTGTAAAAGTAAGGTCACTCTTGTAGTTCCTTTTGGAATGACATTTTATGGGGGAGAGTTCTTAATTGAACTTGTTCTTAATTACCAAATCTTTGTCGGGAGTACGGCTGTGGAATATTATAGGGGTTATCTTGTATCTTTATAAACTCCTTGATGAATGCATTTAGTTTCGGCTATATGATTGCATCTAAACAAGTTGATATGTGCTTCTCTTTTGGTCATGAAGTGTCTTTATGGAAATTTCATTAGGATCCCACTAATTTTCGTACCTTTGCCAATCTTATTAACATAAAGGGGGAGAATTAATGTGTAGTGCATACTACAAATACATATGGTTTACGGATCATTATGTAAGGGGGAGTGGTTTTCCTGTGAGATGAAGTATTGACTAAGGGTGATTAATACATATCACCATAGTATTGTTGTCGAAGTTGTGATGCAATTGAAATTTGATGTTGTGTATTAATAATATAACACTGTATAACAATGATTGAGAGCTATTGTTTTCTCATTGTTATAGCTACAGATCTTCAATAACTATGATACTGAGGTGAAAAAATTTAGAATCATTGGAGTACTTGGGAGTGACGAAAATTTCGATTAATGTTGAAGAACCAAGGAGATTAAGCATTTGGATGAGAAGCTACAAAGTTTATTTATTTTGTAATCCATATGTATTGATAGTTTTGTCACTAAAATTGACAAAGGGGGAGATTGTTAGAGCACTGCTCGGTCGAACTCGTAAGTGTTGCTATCTCAAGCTTGTTTGTCAAGTTTAGTTGCCAAAACAATAAGTCATGAATTCTAGTCTACTTATAGCTAAGTCTCGGATTAGGATAGTAAGTGTAGTTGAGATTTAGAGTTCACAGCGTTCATCAAATAAAGACGAAGAACTACTCAAGGGAACTTGTTGGAACTTCATCAACAAAAGGTATGTTGAGACTTGAACTTATCTATCATTCAAAAGTCTATCTATTTTATCTCCAATTTGAGACAAAAGTCGTATTGCTATATAGACTTCAGTTATACACATTTGCTATTTCGACCTGAGTTTAACTCACTTATCTATTTCTCGAAATATGTGTTAGTAAGCTTTCGATTTAACCAAGTTCATCTTTACTCTTGACAAAATTCATATTGATTATTTCAATAACTTGAAAATCGCTTTGATGCTAATAGTTTGTGGATAACAACTGTTGTCATCCTATAAGAAAGTTTCAATGAGTGAAATGAGAGTTAAGAACAAGTAACCAAGTTTGGATATAAACATAGTGTGTATTCACATTTGTGTAAAAATATAAAACCGGGAACCTAAGTATGTGTAGCCGTACGCGTACTGGTTGGTTGTTGGAAGTCCAGAATCTAGGTATGCGTACCTGTACACGTACTGGCGTAAGTTTGGGTTCCGTGAATTTGTGCTAGAGTTTGGAAGTGTGAATTGGTATGCGTACCCGTACGCATACTGGCGTAACCAAACTCGGTCCGGCTACTTAGGTATGCGTACCCGTTTGCATACTTAAGTAGGTTACTTTCTAAAATCGGTTTGTTCATGAATTAAAACATTTATATAATAAGGAATGCAATCATTTGCAAACCGTGGCTATGATGTTCATGAATTGATTCGAGTGAATCAAAATCGATTTTTCTTTAATTATGTCTTGTATACTTCTATGATATCTAAGAAATTAAACAACTCTCTAACTAGTTTCATTTGAGTCATTTGAACTAGTTATGGTGAAGATGAATAAGGTTTATATGAAATTGCTCATATGGCTAACCATTGGTTAACTACTGTTGAACCGACTAAGTGTACATATTTAGGTACGGTTACTCAAACCTAAATGAAAGTACATTTCATTTGTGTATAACAAGCTAAACTCGATCTAACGATTGAAAGATATTAGCTTGAATCTAATCAGGTTTTCATCTAACGGTGAATACTGAGTGCTTTGTTACCAAGGTAACTTAGATTGGAATCCCTGATTTGAAATCTATATAAAGGAGAACTTTAGCAACTGGGAAACCTAATCCTCACACCACCTATGTGATACTAGTTGCATAACCTAGAGTTAAAGAACTTTAGGTTAACGACTTAAAGACTTCATTGGGATTGTGAAGCCAGACCCAACTATTTTCTCTGTAGTTGCGCGTTCTGATATTATTGTTTTCTATCGTGATTGAGTACTATCTTTTTTAAGATTCACTAGTGGATAATGGGTGTTTAGCAACCCACATCCGAGACCCTCACTGACGGTAGATGGACCGCCGACCATAGATAGCAGTCTCTGATATAATAAAAAACCGGACCACATTCGAGAGCTTAATAAGCAGTCTCAGAATAACAAAATTTATTTACCCTTTTATCCTTTTTGGAACTCCGATTCAGAGACACGTAGGCGTACGCTGTAGTTACTCTTTCAGATGTATGATGAACGGCTGGAGATGCTTAAGATTTGAGCCATTGATTGAGATGAGATGAATGGCTGGATCGTGAAGAAGAGACCTCGTTGTTATCGAGGATAAAAATACCTTCGTTCTCCTTCTAGCTGCGCCTCATCTTTCTCCTCTTCACACTCACTACTCATCCATTTCTTCTCCAACTTTTTCATCTCCAAGTTCTTCATCAGAGATGAACTTGCTGCAACTTTTACTTTAGGTATCTCCATCTTCTAAACTACTTCTATTTCAACATCCTTTTATCTTCATCAACAACTACCAAAATCCTATCTTCGTTTTTTATCATCATAATCAGAAATCCCTAACTTTCTCTCTCGAAAATCAACAGGTATAAACCTTAATTTTTCTTATCTCACCTGTCTTTACTATGGCTGGATCGGGAAGAAAAAACTTCGTTATTATCGAGGGACAAAATTTCAGATCTCTCCATGTACATCTTCTTTCGGTCTTCTTCTCCACTTCACTACACACCACCATAGCCGCGATTCACCGCCTCCATCAATCACCACCAACAACAACCTCTTCTCCTTTAAGTATCTATTCATTACCGAAGAAGCAAAAGATTGGTTTTCTTATTCATCTTCTCCTCTTTTTCTATCAAGTAAAGGTTATTTCTCTCACAAATACTAGAGCAGTGTAACTTTTAAGGTATAGTTTCAGTGTTAAATCGTTATTTTGTATAGATCTCTGTTTTTCAATATTATTTTATACTGAATTTTCCTATAATTGATAGTTATATTTTTTTAATGAGTTAGGGTTTTATACTTTAATTGAAGAATTGAGATTGTGGGGTGATTGGGTTTTGGTTATTTTTCTAATTTCATGGATTCACCAACAGGAAAAAGAAGTATGAACTGATGTACCAACAATACGATAATTTAATGGTTTGTTTTAGGATTACTTCTAGTTCTCTACTTCTGATTTTGTTTTCATTTTTGGGTTTGTTTTATGAAAATATAACCCTAGGTTTTCTATTTGGGGTTTTTTGAATTTGATTTTGTACACATCTATGTTTCAGATGGAGGCTGGATTCTTAATGGGTTTTTTTTAAAAAGAGGGTCAGAAGATGAACTGGTGAAGAAATAATTGCTTTCTTAAGGCATTCTTTATCTAATTGATGTGAAGATTTATCTCTTTGGTCATGCAGGGACAGGGTAATACTAGTTTGGGTTTTTGCGATTAACAGAATGCAATAGAGGAGTCAAATTGGTGGTGGATTCTGATATTATTGTTGATGTTGCTCTTAAGGTTTTGCGGTGCTGATATTAATATTGTACTTGTAGTGCACAATGTACATTGAGGTGGCCTCTACACAATTATGATCAAAGGATTATTCATAATTTTTTTGTATTGTACAACGTAGTGAGATTGTGAAACTGGCAAAAAGATTTAATTCGTGTTGATTTTCAGGAACTATGTAGTAGCTCGTGAAGGAGCTCTGCTTGGATTTGAGTGTATTTAGGAGAAGCTTGGAAGATTGTTTGAACTGTATGTAAAAGTTTCACATGGCAAATGCAAATATTCTTGTTGTACTGCAAGTTTGTCCTTATGTCTTAATTTTTTATCTGTTTGTTTGTTTCGGTTTATGTACATCATTCAAATGTTGCCGCTGCTGTTAGTATCTTTCTCGGATCGAGTTTTAACTGTGCGTGAAGCTTCTGTATGTGCTTCTCATGCAAATATGTCACAACTTATCTAGTGGTAAGGGAGTGAAACATGTTCTTCCTTCGCTCCTTAAGGTAAATTTCTGAAAATTCTAGTGTCTATTATATTCTACTGTTGTCGGGATTGCTCTACTGCATGGTTGTGATTATAGCTTACCTTATCTATCTAGGCTTTAAAATAGGCCTGTAATCAGCGTCGCTGAATGCAGCTTATTCTGAATGAAGTCTCATAGGTTGTCTGCTTACCGTGCTGCATGGGATTAATTTCTCTATAAACATTTTGATTATGTTATGTTCTCAGGGTCTAGAGGATAAATCCTGGAGAACAAAGCAAAGTAGTTTGCAACTACTAGAGGCAATGGCTTACTGCATTCCGTAACAGTTGTCTGAGTGCCTCCATTGGATTGTACCCAAGTTTATAGAGGTCTATTAATCACCTTTTTTGTTGTCTTCCTATTCAGAATGGATGGAGGGTTGATCCTTTCTTTCTAGACGAGTAGTGATATTCTATGGGATTTTGCTGATATGAGGGGCCTTCTTTTTTCCTAGATTGTTCATTTTTCTAATCTGCCATTTATTTGCAGGTTTTAGATGCCCTTGGAAAAGAGTACTTTGAGCACTTATTATCAAATATTATTCGTAATTGTTCTCATCAGAGGGCATCTGTTCGTGATGGATATTTGACTCTTTTTAAGGTACCACTTTTCTTAATAACTAATAATAAAATAGTGCATTGCATGTTTCTGTTAGTCAATCAAAATTTGTGCTTCCTTTTTATTTATCATGTGGGTCCTCTAGAAAATTTGGTCTAGAATTTTTATCGTGTCCTTGTCCTGTAGTGGCATTTTCTAATTATTGCATGATTGTTATAGAATAATCTTGGGGTTTGGTATACCAAAGCAGCAAACTTCGTACACTCGGTATATCCATTGCCTGGTGTAAGTGTGTTGAGCCTCATGTGCCTCCTGATGCCTGGACAATTGCATGACATTTCTTCCTCTCGCATTGTCTATTGTTGTTAATATATGTTCACAGATCTCTTGTTATGTATGTATTTAATAGAAGGGAAGGCCTTCGGTATAATAGCCATCCATATCTCTGATTCTTTAATATGTGCGTTGTAACTCAAGCATATTGTGCATGTAGTTTGTTGAATATGAAAATTTTGAATAATGTTTGGTGGAGGTATTGTTCAAGAATATTTTTACAGTGATTTTGATAAAAGATTTCATGGGTTTGCATAATGTCCAGTTACGAAAGATTTGAGAGCCTTGTAGTTGGTTAAAATATCTTAAAGCTAGAGCCCATGAAAGTGCTTTACTGCTACAGAGAGGGATTTTTGTGTAGCCACTCTTACCCTCGATTGATTCTCGATGCAAGTATGGTGGGGGGCATGAGTTCATCTAAATATGCTCCAGAGAGTGACACCAGGGTAAGTGTTTCTTATTAGCTAACTAATTTCAATTGTTCTTTGACTATGTTATAGGCAGATTATATTATTAAAACAGTTATGTGAGTGATAATTTATGATATGAGAAAGAATCTGAAAAGTATGATAATACTTTTTTATATTTTTATTGAAGAGGTCTTATTTGTGGATCCGTAAAGATCTTTATGCATCACTAATGAAGTTTTCGTGCTTAGGGCCTGCAGTGATGTACTGAGATTCGTCATGGAAAGTGGTATCAAGGGTTGCGAGGTTGTTTCCTTAACTGATGAGTAAGCTGTCATGTGCTTCTGTGAGAGTAAGTTGTTCATCTTTGCAGCTTGTATTATTCATGACTGTTACCTATCCTTAAAAGATTTTGAATTGTTGTGTTTTGATATGTAGGTTCTCTTGATATCCTAGTTACTTTGGAGCTTACACCATAGTGAGAGGCATGGTAGTCTCAAGACATTTTTTATATGTTTCTTTTGGTTTGGCATCAGCTCTGCGGCTTAAACATTTCGATTCTTGCCTGTCACATGTTATCGGAACGTCGTCTATTAATTGAGCATGTCGTTAGAACTTACTAGCTAGCTTGGACATGTGTTGTTCTGAACTAAGAATTTCATTCTTATGTGTAATTTAAACCCAATGAATGAAAGAACGGAAGTTGAATTCTCAATTGGAGTTTAAATTTGAGTTAAATTTGAATTTCAGTTTGACTTTGACTTGACTTTGACTTGAGTTCCATTTGACTTGACTTGACTCTGATGCAGTCAGATTATTTCAGGTTTAGCCATTCAGGCATTTCAGCAAGTCTGAATCTACATTTTTTTTATATTATAATTTAAATCTGAGACTCACGGCTAAGGGTCTGTATCTCGTAACCCTTAAAATCAGTCGTCATTTTGAGACCCACGGCTAAGGGTCGTACAAAACAGCGACGCTTTATCAAGGACCCCAACAGAGACGGTTGGAAATGGTCGTATAACTCGTATATATGACTTGTCCTGACGGTCGCGGAACTTCTGTTTTCCACTAGTGATTTGCTCGAGATTTTATCTCCGATAGGCAAGATTGAAAAGTAGTCACAAACACCTTCGTCTCATCGTTTATGATTCCACAATATCTTGTTTCATTAATCGATTAAGATTATTGTGAGGTGATTGATAATACAAGGCTGTTCTTCGGGAATATAACTCCGGTTTATCAATTGGTTCATGTTCACCTTGATTTATCTAAAAACGGAAAAAAAACTCGTAGGTATTTCTGTGGGAGACAAATTTATTTATTCAATAGACTTTTCTGTGTGATACAGATTTGTTTATCAAGTTTTCGACTTTGGGTCGTAGAAACTCTTAGTTGTGGGTGAGTTCAACTAAGGGTATCAAGTGTGTAGAATCTGGCGTGGTTCTTGAGGGGTAAGGAACGCAACTGTACCTTGATCAGTGTGATATTGTTTAGGGATAAACTACATTCGATTCTGAAGTTAACTATGAGTAGGCTAGTGTCTGTAGCGGTTTAATACAGTGTGGTGTTCAAATCTGGACTAGGTCCCGGGGTTTTTCTGCATTTGCGGTGTCCTCGTTAACAAAACTTCTGGTGTCTGTGTTATTTCTTTTCCGCATTATATTTTGTTATATGATTGAAATATCACAGGTTGTTCGTTGAATCGATCAATTGGTAAATCCAACCTTTGGTTGTTGATTGAAATTGATTGATCCTTGAACATTGGTCTTTGGTAGCGTTCAAGTTATTTATCTTATATTCAATCAGGCTCGAAAATTCCTATTTGCTTGATTACAGATTGAATTTAAAAATTGAGATATAACTCTTTGATATCCTTTTTCTTAATATTGAGTCTAACTGTCTAGTTGATTCTCTTGAAAGTATATTGGAGTTAGTCCATACTGCTAAGCGAAATATTGGGTGAGGTTGTTAGACCCCCGTTTTTTCACTAATATTTCGACCATGTATTTCTGAAAGGTATGTATTAAACATGATGCAATCATGCAAATCATCTCAAAAAATTATCTAAATATTGCAGAAACTAGGATCTGCAACACTTACAATTGAATTGTGGTTTAACTATTGAACTAAAGCCGAGACTTGTTAATGCATTCAACTGAAACCACTTTAAATTGACTTACATTTTTCTTTAAAAAAAAAGAAGAAGAAAGAAAACAAATAATAACTATAAATGACAAGCTAAGGGATATTATAATACTTAGTATGAGGTCCTAGGCCAGTTTAACAATAAATGTAACTACATTAGTCTAGGATGAAGCAATATGAAGCTAAAAAAAGAAAGGCCATTTGACATAAGAAACATTAATGGGTTATTGTTGAATTTTCATGATGCATAACTGACTTAGCCCAAGGAATAAGGGGAATGATATGAGCATTAGTTCATGGCTTGGCTAAGGCTTGGTCATGCGCACGCGCAACAGTGACGTTACCAAACACGTTATTTTTGTCTATCACTTGGACAATATAATGAAAGTAATGCACATAACATGTGGATATGAGATACACAACATTCAAAGTCATGGAATAATTACGTCCAAGTGAGTAAAGTGCAGGGTGACTAACTATGGCACATAATGGTGTAACAATGTCCCAGGCTGGCAGTTAAGAGTTAGTTATGAGTATCATACGTACGCTAAAGTAAGGAGTTGGAGTAGAAAGGGTATGAACTTGTTTTATAACCTTGTTTTGCATTTATTAACCACCAAGTACAAGTGTAGCATCAATTAACGGAACGACACAAAATTTGGCAGTTGAAAAGCATTTTGGAGGTTAAGAAAACGACCTATGAACATATGGATGGCCATCGGTTGTGCATTCACTTTCATACGGGGATTTGATCTTGGAACTATAGATAACCTAGATATCCACTATAATCATTAGTCTTTGAAGAATAGAGGCACCATTTTCTGCAGAAAGTAGAGTTTAAGTTCGGTTAGAAAATAATCTTGTAAGTCCACGGGTTAGACATGATTTTTGTATTCTTCCCTTAATTCAAGGAAAAGGAACTTATTAGCATAAGCTTGTGTGCATGATCTTATTGTTCGTAAAATACTCCCATTTTTGTGAAGCTTAATCATGACACAAAATTTTATTTGTAGCATGGGATACATTAGACGTTAAAAGACCAAATCAAGTAACCATTTTGTTGCCTACTTATTATGAGTGTTGTTGGTTTCAGTTTGCAAACTTATAAGGTTGAAAGACGAGTGGATGTTGAAAAAACGGAGGTCTAACAACCACACCCAATATTTCGCTTAGCAATCTGTAAGTACTAACTCCAATATACTTCCAAGAGAATCAACTAGACAGTCAGACTCAATCAAAATATATCAAAGAGTTATATCTCAATTTCTCAATTCAATCCGCAATCAAACAAATAGGAATTCGCAAGCCTGGTTGAATATAAGAAATAACTTGGACGGTATCAAAAACCAATATCCAAGTTTCAATCAATTTAATCAACAACAAAAGGTTGGATTCACAATTGATTGAACTTATGCACAACCTGTGATATTTCAATTATATAAAAAAATTAATATAATGCGGAAAAGAAATAACACAGACATCAGAAATTTTGTTAAAGAGGAAACCAGAAATGCATAAAAACCCTGGGACCTAGTCCAGATTTAGTCACCACACTGTATTAAGCCGCTACAGACACTAGCCTACTACCAGTTAACTATGGACTAGAATGTAGTTGAGCCCTAACCAATCTCACACTGATCAAGGTATAATTGCTTTCATTACGCCTCTTGAACCATGCCGGATTCTGCGCACTTGATTCCCTTAGCTGATCTTACCCACAACTAAGAGTTCCTACGACCCAAAGTCCAAAACTTGATAAACAAATATGTATCACACAGAAAAGTCTATTGAATAGATTAATTTGTCTCCCACAGATATACCTACGAGTTTTGTTCCGTATTTTGATAAATGAAGGTGAACCGGAACCAGTTGATAAACCAGACTTATATTCGCGAAGAACAGCCTATATTATCAATAACCTCACAATAATCTTAATCGATTAACAAAACAAGATATTATGGAATCACAAACGATGAGACGAAGATGTTTGTGACTACTTTTCAATCTTGCCTATCGGAGAATAAATCTCGAGCAAATCTTAAAGAAGATAGTACTCAATCACAATAGAAAACAGCCAGATCAGAACACACAACTACAGAGAAAATAGTTGGGGCTGGCTTGACCATCCCAATGAAGTCTTTAAGTCGTTAACCTACTGGGTTTTTGGAAAAACCTAAGGTTAAAGGAGAATCGACTCTAGTCGCAACTAGTATCACACATGAGGTGTGGGGATTTGGTTTCCCAGTTGCTAGAGTTCTCTTTTATATAATCTCCAACTTAGGGTTTCCAATCAACGTTACATTGGTAACAAAGCATTCAATATTCACCGTTAGATGAAAACCTGATTAGATTCAAGATAATATCTTTCAACCGTTAGATCGAACTTAGCTTGTTATACATAAATGAAATGTACCATTATTTAGATAAAGGTGACCGTACCTAAACGTGTACACTTAGTTGGTTCAAATGACTCAAATGAAACTAATTAACCAATAGTTAGCCATATGAGCACTTTCATATCAACCTTATTCATCTTTATCACAACTAGTTCAAATGACTCAAATGAAACTAGTTAGAGAGTTTTTCAATTGTTTATATTCTCATAGAAGTATATAAGAAACAATTGAAGCAAAATCGATTTTGATTCACTCGAATCATTTCATGAACATTATAGCCACGGTTTGCAAAAGGTTGCATTCCTTATTATATAAATGTATTAGTTCACGAACAAACCGATTTTAGAACATAACCTACTTAAGTATGCAAATAAGTACGCATACCTAAGTATCGGGACTGAGTTTGGTTTCACCAGTACGCGTACGGGTACGCATACCACATTACACTTCCAATCTCCAGCCGAAATTCACGGAACTTGAATTTTCGCCAGTATGGGTACGGGTACGGGTACACATACTTAGTTCCCGGACTTCCAACAACCAACCAGTACGCCTACCGGTAAGCATACCATGGTTCCCGGTTTTGGACTTTACACAAATGTGAATACACACTATGTTTATATCCAATCATGATTACATGTTCTAAACCCTCATTTCAATCATTGAAACATTCTTGGAAGACGACAATAGTTGTCTCGCACAAACTATTAGCTTCAAAGCAATTTTCAAGTGATCGAATAATCAATACGAAACATTCCGAGTCTACATCAAATGATTGTCTCACACAAATCATGTAAGATGTTACAAGGCGATTTTCACATGATCATATTTTGACTTCGTCAAGAATAAAACATGAGCTCGGTTAAAGCGAAAGCTTAGCAACACATATTTCGAGAAATATATAAGCGAGATAAACTCCGCTCGAAATATCAAATGTGTATAATTGAAGTCTATATAGCCATACGACTTTTATCCTAAATAAGAGATAGAGTAGATAGACTTTTGAGTCATAGATGAGTTCAAGTCTCCACACACCTTTTGATGATGAAGTTCCACAAGTTCCCTTGAGTAGTTCTTCGTCTTTATTTGATGAATGTTGTGAACTCTAAATCTCAACTGCACTTACTATCCTAATCCGAGACTTAGATATAAGTATACTAGAATTCATGACTTATTGTTTTGGAAACTAAACTTGCCAAACAAGCTTGAGATAGCAACACTTGCGAGTTCAACCGAGCAGTGCTCTAACAATCTCCCCGTTTGTTAATTTTAGTGTCAAAACTATCAATACATATGGATTACAAAATAAATAAACTTTGTAGCTTCTCATCCAAATGCTTGATCTCCTTGGTTCTTCAACATTACTCGAAATTTTCGTTACTCCCAAGTACTCCAATGATTCTAAATTTTTTCACCTCGGGATTATAGTTGTTGAAGATCCGTAGCTATAACAATGAGAAAACAATAGCTGTCAATCATTGTTATACAGTGTTATAATATTAATACACAACATCAAATTTCAATTGTATTACAACTTTGATAACAATACTATGGTGATATGTATCACTCCCCCTTATTCAATACTTCATCTCACATGAAAATCATTCCCCCTTACATAATGATTTGTAAACCATATGTATTTGTAGTGTGAAGTACACATTGATTCTCCCCTTTTTTTCAATAAAAAATGGCAAAGGTACGAAAACTAGTGGTATCCTAATGAAATTTCCATAAAGATACTTCATGACCAAAATAGAACCACCTATCAACTTTGTTTAGATGCAATCATATAGCCGAAACTAAATGCATTCATCAAGGAGTTTATAAAGATACAAGATAACCCCTATAATATTCCACAACTGCACTCCCCACAAAGATTTAGCAATTAAGCACAAGTTCAATTAAGAACTCTCCCCCATAAAATGTCATCCCGAAGGAACAAAAAGGGAGACCTTACTTTCACAAGAAAAGAAGGATTTAAAACTTATTCCTTCTTCTGTAGCGACATTTCTTCTATTCCCCCTCTCTGTAATCACCAATTTTTGTTCTCCTCTCTATCCATAACAACCATCAACTCGATCCAGAGCATCACAATAACCAGTTTTTCTTCTTCGTCTATTTATTCTCGTTTCTCTTTTTCGACCAACACCACATGTATCATCACCAGCACCTGCTACACCACCATTACAAGCACCACCACCTGCTACATCACCGACCCCAGCAACACCATCTTGAAATATTGGAGATCTGATTGAAAGATTGAAGACTATTTATTTTTTTAAATTTTAAGGTTCTTAAAAAACTAGGTTTTTTTTTTTTAAATTTCTGATCTTTATGGTTAGATTCAACTTTATTTAACATGGGTTTTACGGATGTTATATGCCTATGAATCTTTGAAGGTTCAATTTGTATATTTGTATTTTTGTAATTGTGTGTTGATTTAATTGACCATGGATTGTAAACTTCCCCTGATTCAAGCTCTGTGTAGTTTAATTAGATCTGTTAAGAGTCCATTAGTTATGAAATTAGAATTAATGGTCAAATCTTTAAGATCATTAAACTATTATATCTTGGAATGAAACCATCAATTAGAGTTACAACATTGGATTGATTTTTTATCTAATGGAAGAGGAACTAAAGGTGTTAATGTTTTTTTTATTTAATCTAGATGTAACCGATAAAAACCGTATAACCGATAAAAACAACCAAACCGACTCGAATTGGTTTTAAAACCGAACCGTGCCAACACAGTTCGGTTACGATTTTGAAATTGGAAACCGTAGTATGTACGGTTAGGTCAACGGTTTTACCCATAACCGCACCGAACCACACCGTGTGTAGCCTTAGGTACGGGTCTACTGATATCCGGGAGGATCCAGACCCATTGACACCCCTGGTTTTATGACTTTACGAAATGGAAAAGTCAAAAGTTAATTTACTTTTTACCAAATAATTTTGGAAGGGACTAAATACAACCCCTACAACTTCTGTAATAAACAAAACAAAACAAAAAAAACTTCTGTAATATTGTGAACCTTAAGGCCAAGAATTATGATGCTGGGCATCCTTTCCCTATCCCTCAAATAAAGCGAAGGGATATGGGTCACAAGGCATCTCCAATATGGTGCCATTTTATCCCTTCCCTTCAGGACACGGAAACTGAGTTTCTGTATGAATAAGTGCTATACAGAAACTCAGTATCCGTTTTTTTCTCCATTTTTTTTGTTAGGAGTATATTTGTAGAGGTAAAAAAAGATATTTTAGAGTAAGAAAAAGAGATATAATAGGTAATAAAAAAAGAGTTTTAGTAAAAAAAAAAAAAAACGAAAAAAGAGAGTTTTAGGGTAAAACTTAAAAAACCAAATACAGATACTCAGTTACCGTGTATCCGTCTCATTCTCTTCTCTATTACCCGGATCAGCTGTGATCCACCTAGTAGGAAAATCCAGGGACATCCCTACTTATGTAGGGATATGGGAGACCATAATAGTTGTCAATTCGAATTTTTCCCTACATATGAGGGATAGGGAAGGGAAATAGGACACTATAGTGCTTGGCCTAATCATATATGTAAAGAAAACTTACCTATCATGTTCTTTGAAGTAATTTTGTTTCAGATATCCAACATAATTGTTGGCCCGAGACTCCGAGTAAAAAGAAAGAACAATCACAGGACAAGATTTTTTATTCTATGATTTTTTGAAAAGAGGTTTATTCCAACAATTTTCACCGATGGAAGAGGAAATTTAAAGCTTATCGCCAATTAGATAAAACAAGACAAGACTTTCTTTTGTATTCTTTAAATCTTCATATGGATTTTTGTCCGTAACAAAGAAGAATTGGATCTCAAAACCTATCTTCTTTTCATTTTTTTTTAATCTTAGAATGATAAATTTAAATTCAAGTTTGTGTTTTATCGGGTCAAATTTTTTATTTGATATATGAAATAAGCAAGATTTATGCATCATACATTTCAAGAGTCACCCTGGTTTGGGAATTTTTCGAAGTTGTTTTATCATATTTTTGGGAAGATGAGGAAGAGAAAGGCAAGTATTGTTCACCCATGTTAATTAAGTTAACAATATTTTTAAAAGGATTGTATTTTTGTATGGGTTGTATTTAGTCACTGCCATAACTTAATATGAATTGAAAAGTTATATTTGAAAAATTAACTGTAGGGGTAAATTTTTATGATTTACCGCCTTAACTTCTAAAATTTCTTTTTGCACTACTTTTAAAGATTGTTGAAGCCATACTGTAAGTGTTACCTTGGCAACTTTGTGAAAATTAGAAAAAGCATGAAATGATTTTACTATGTGAGAGAAGATTGCCTCACACTTTTATTCGCATATTATCTCACACTTTCGAACGTCATTTTTATGAATAAATTAAAATTCAAACAATAACGAGTTTGAAACTAATGTTCTCGGGATACTGTATGTTCCTTATTTCTTAACATATGGTCTTCAGTAGAGATGGTAATCTACTGTTTTTGTCTTTCTTGTTGTATTCGTTTGACAAGCGGGACAATGTGATCTGCTATAATTGGTTGTAGTTTTAATGGTTTTATCGTCTGCAAGTATTGATTGGAATCCATGATATTCGACTCATATATACAGGTGACGTATACGCAAGTGAGGTTCCAAAAAAAAAGGACAAAATAATGATTTTGCTCCTTAAGTTTATTGAGGGGATGAAAAGTGTTAGAGTATAGCTCGGTCGAACTCGCCAAGCGTTGGTATGTAAAGGTTGTCGATGTCACTATAATACAGTAGTAAAGTCATTATATGATGACACCGGTGATCTGAGTTCGAAACCCGTCAGCACCAATTCTTTACCAATAAAAAAAAAGGTTGAGACATACCATCTTTTGAACTTCGTAGACATGACATCGAGATAATTTTGTATATAGTTTTATGATTATGTATAAGAGTTTATGGTGAATATTTCATCCTAAGAAACAATATTTTACATTTGTTTAAAGGAAGTAGGTTCGTGAACTTTTTTCATGAATTGAAAGGTGAAAAGCGGGGGGTCTAACAACCACACCCAATATTTCGTTCGACGATCTGTATGGACTAACTCCAATATAATTCTGTGATAATCAGCTAGACAGTCAGACTCAATCAAAGAAATATATCCAAGAGTTATATCTCTATTTCTCAATACAATCTGCAATCGAACAGATAGGAATCTGTGATCCTGATTGATACGAGAAATAACTTGAACAGTATCAAAAACCAATATTCAAGTGTCAATAAATTACTACCCAACAAACAAGATTAGATTTCCCAGTTTATTGAAATACGCACAACCTGTGATATTTTAAATATATAAAAAAATATAACGCAGAAAAGAAATGACACAGATACCAGAAATTTTGTTAATGAGGAAACCGCAAATGCAAAAAAACCTCGGGACCTAGTCCAGATTTGAACACCATACTGTATTAAGCCACTACAGACACTAGCCTACTACAAATTAACTTCGGACTGGAATGTAGTTGAACTATAACCAATCTTACACTGATCAAGGTACAGTCGTGTTCCCTACGCCTCTGAATCCCAGCATGATCTCACCCACAACTAAGTGTTGCTACGACCCAAAGTCGAAGATTTCTAAACAAATATGTCTCCCACAGAAATGTTTATTCTGATAAATAAATATGTCTCTCACAGAAATACCTATGAAGTTTTGTTCATTCTTATGATAAATCAAGTTGCACAGGAACCAATTGATAATCCAGTCTTATATTCCTGAAGAAAATCCTAGAAATATCAATCACCTCACAATAACTTAACTATATGGTAGTAGAAAAAGTAATTGTGGAATCAAAAAGAATGAGACGAAGAGCTTTGTGATTACTTTCTATATCTTACCTGTGACTGACCAGAGAATTACGCCTTTGGCGCGTTGCCACGCAGGACGTAACTTCCCCTGTGCGCCATGATGATGCTACAGTCCGGGCCTTAAAGCTAGGAAAATGCACGTCCATTCACCCTTGCAAGCATGCTCGTGGAGCATGATGCAGCTGACATAGTTTCCACACTGTTCCAACTTACCCTTGTTATGTGAAGGGTTTAAAGCCTTGAAGGCTACGGCCGATGCACCTCACATGCATCAGTGGATTTGGAGTCTTGTCCAGGAATAAGGCATGCTTGGACTTGCACATAGGCCATTGACAGCCTAATTCCATCTCCCTTAGGCTTATGCAATCTCTGATAACTTGCAAATCGATTTAGCTCACTTTCCAGGCCATACCCAATGCGCCACTGGTACATGCCTAAGTCGAACGGCTTGATAGGAAGTACGAGCATCCACTTGTTGGCATGAAACTTGCCTCATCAAGTCTGGCCACAATCATCTCTTGCATCGAGCTACCGAGCTTATATGATATGAGGGTCCCAAGTGTTGGACCGGCAATGCTGCAACTCATTTCGGCTGTCTACGAACCCTTTCCTACTATAAAGGTATCAAGCACAGACCGTAGTTCATCCCGAAGGGACAAAAGATTAAGCAAACTCATTTCCAAAGACATGGCTAAGCAATAATGGTAATGGCCTGGTCTGTATAGTCCATTCCGCAAAGATGCACAATGATTATGCATCATTGGGTCCGCGTCGTGGCATAGTGATGCCTTCACATCAAATGCTCTTTTCGCAGGGCTACACAACTATAAATGACCCTTAGGAATCATTTATATTCTTCTGGATAAGCTACGAAGCTTACTTGGAACATAGTCCGCATATGCACCTTCAACCAACTACCCCTCCCTATATATGTTAACTTGTAATTTCTACAAGTATGAGTTGGGGACCAAATTGACATGCATGCTTCACTGTTAATTAGCAATGATTTTGTTCCTTCGCAATGATTGTGTTCATTCGCAATGATTGGTTTTGTTCGTAATGATTGCGTGTAATGATTGCGTAACACTCGTTCGGCCAGCCCTCTCTGGTCTGATGCACAATGATTGTGCGATATTGGCTCTAGGCCAATAACCTTCGAAATGCGCAATAATTACGCTGCAAGCTCAAGTCCACCTACCCAACTGGCCTAATGCATCATTTGATGCGAGATTTGGCCCTTAGCCAAATGCCAAACATAGTGCGCCATTTTGACGCGATGTTGGCCTTAAGCCAATCTACTGCAACTGAAGATTTGGATGAAGCTTCATCTCAGGCCATAGCGCATCTTTCAACATGCGCCATGCCAAAAACACTGGGTACATTACCTATCAGAGATAGATCTCGAGCAAATCTTAGAAAAGATAGTACTCAACATGATAGAACAAGTAAGATCAGAATACGCAACTACAGAGAAAATAGTTGGATCTGGCTTCAGAATCCCAATAAAGTCTTTAAGTCGTTAACCTATAATGGTTTTAGGAAAAACCTAGGTTAAAGGAGAATTGAATCTAATCGCAACTAGTATCAAAACATGATGTGTGGGGATTAGGTTTCCCAATTGCTAGAGTTCTCCTTTATATAGCCTTTCAAATCAAGGTTTGCTAACTTAGCTTAGAAACAAAGCATTCCATATTCACTGTTAGATGAAAATCGTATTTAAGATACAAGTTAATTTTGTTTGAAACCAAAGCAACATCTCTCCACCATTAGATGGTCTTAGATTGTCACACACAAATGAAATATACCTTCATTAAGATATGGTTAATCGTACCTAAATGTGTGAATTGAGTTGGCTCAATAATAGTTAACCAAAGTTATCCATATGAACGCTTTTGTCTCAACCACATTCATCTAGTAATCTAGATCAACTATGATGATCAATCAATCATGAAAGATAATCAAATGAATATAATTGTGTTTCATAGAGTTGTTCAATTGTTGACAATCACATAGAAGAGTATATGATCCAATTAAAACAAAATCGAATTGATTCATAACATACAAAGTACAAGAATCAGTTCATGAAAATTAACCCACGGTTTGCAAAGATTGTATTCCTTATTTCATAAATATATTTTCTCATGAGTATGAGAACTTACTTAACTGATTTTAAAACTTCAACCACTAAGTTTGCAAACGGGTATGCAAACTATAGTTCCGGACTTTGGTCTTGTCCAACAGTTTGCAAACGGGTATGCAAACTATGTTGATTGTGTAACTAAATTTTGACGCAAATCGTCTCAATACGAAAGGATGAAGTTCTAGTTTTTTCAATTTTCCTCGAATTCGCTCCAACTTGATCAGAATTTCAATTGAAGTGTCGAGTCTTGATTGTGTAACTATATTTTTACCCAAACCGCGTGAATTCGAAAGGATGAAGTTCCACTTTCTTCGGTTTCCCTCGAATTCTTTCCAACCCGATCAAAATTTCCGCTAAAGTGTGTCGAGTCTTGATTATGCAACTAAATTTTTACCCAAACCACGTGAATTCGAAAGGATGAAGTTCCACTTTCTTCGGTTTCCCTCGAATTCTTTCCAACCCGATCAAAATTTCCGCTAAAGTGTGTCGAGTCTTGATTATGCAACTAAATTTTTACCCAAACCACGTGAATTCGAAAGGATGAAGTTCCAGTTTCTTCAGTTTTCCTGAATTCTTTCCAAATCAATCCAAATTTCCGCTGAAGTGTCGATTCTTGATTATGCAACTAAATTTTTACCCAAACCGCATGAATTCAAAAGGATAGAATTGTCGAGTCTTGACTACCGACAACATCTCGTTGCAATTCCACAATAACATTTATTGTCAAATAACATAATTTTGTGCAAAACTGGACAACTACCCCAATGATTGCAGTATGCCATGTAACCAAAAACGACTTGATTATGAGTGAGACTAGGAATTATCCCACCGACTATAGAGTATTATATATAACTCTAATATTCTTAATTTTGATTAAATTTGTGTGGCAATATTATTTTATTATACTCACAAAAACAATTTTACCAAAAAAATCTTTACATTTTTTTTGTTGGTGCCGTTCAACCCAGTCAAATCCGTTTGATAATAGTAAAAGATAACTTTGGAGTGGAACGAGCTATAGTTTATATGCCAGGTCACATTCGAGATTATGCGAGTCTCAATAGCGGTATGTTCTTGGTGGGCTTATGGCGTGTACGCTTACTAAAAAAATATAAAAGAAAAAAAGTAAAGACGCGTGTCGTTGATGTCACCGATGTCAAAAGAAAGTTTTCTCCAAAAATCTATTCTAGATCTGGCGTATCTTCCTCACTTCATCCCATCTCTATCTATCTTCATCTTCGGCAATTTTTTTTTTCCGGAAATTCTAATATTTTGTCAGAAAATTAGGGGTTATTCGGAGGAGATATGGTCTGCAATTTTGGAAATTTTTCAGCATTGTCGTAGGATGAAAATCTGATGTAAACAAGAATATCTTGACAAGGAATGGAAGAAGAAGATCTAGCGGGAATAATCTCGGTCAATATTTTTCTCGATTTGAACCTTAACAATTTCATTTGGCGGGATGAAATCAAAAGAAAATCCTTTTGGGCGGGGATTATTCCCGCTTGCTGTGAATCTGTCCGCCTATATAAAGAGCCCTAAAATGATAAACAAATTGCATCGAATTTCATCTTCATCTTATTTAGGTATGTTTTCTTCTGGATTTCTCATCAACTAGAAAGGGAACCCTTAGCTTGATTTTTTTTTCAAACCCTAATTGGTTTTAATTTCTGTTGACAGGGAACTTATCTGAATTGGATTGTGGTTTTCTTAAAGGTATAATTCTCAAACTTGATTTTGCTGAATTACAGTTTTCTAAATACATTCTCGGTGTTTTTTATATCTTGGGCAAAATAGTTACAGGTTATGAATATTTTATTTTGATACTGTGGGTTTTACTCTTCATGGTTTTGTTGTGGTTGGTTAATTCCCTAATGACCTAGAGATGTGCTCATTATTTTGAATTCCCTGTGTATTTCTTCTTGTATCACTTGGCATTTTAATTATCAGTCTTAATGTGTAAATTTCCATTGAGATGTGCTCATTATTTTCTCTCTTAGTATCAGGTGCAATTGTCGCAGCTGAAGCCGAAGAAAGGGAAGCCGAATAATACGTTTGTATTGAGTGAGTACTTCCATGTGGATAGGCTGAGGATAAAATGTTTTTCTTAGTTTATGTTTCTCGTATTGCTGTTATTTATGTATATTATCTTGTATGGAAGTCAGAATTAGGGAAAACTTAATGTATATGATCTTGTACAAAGTTAGTAGCTGGACACCTAGGCAAAACATTGTGCTCACTGCAAAATCTTTTCCCTGTCATATACGTTCTCTTCTCATATCCGATCTTTATTTGTCGTGCGATTTTTTGGCGATCTTCCCTATAAAAATATAGTACACTAAGCTTGTGCAAATTCTCAAAAGTCGTCCACAGTCTGATGAAGGTGTTTATATTAGACCAGATGAGGGACCTGGGATATGGACTTTAGATGGATATAGGTTAGAGTCGTTATACCAAATGTCAGTCAACATATTAGGCAGATGTAGTGCAAAATATGTATGCACATATTTGTTTTCCACCTAAAATAGCTTATGTAAGCGATATTTCTTTAGCAGCACAATATTTATGCAGAAAATAACTAGCCTGCATCATAGAAGGTTTATCCTAGTTTATGTTTCTCGTATTGATGTTATGTAGGTATACTATGTTGTATGAAAGTCAGAATTAGTGAAAACATAATTTATAGGATCTTTTACAAAGTTATTAGTATCCTGTAACATAGCTGGACACCTAGGTATTATATTTGAGTTCTATGTTTGGGTCACTCGTAAATCATCTTAATTATGTTCATGTATATGAAGTTTCAGATATGTCTACACACAAGAACTTGAGTTGCGAGCTGGATTATGATGATGATGAGTATGCTGACAATGAGACTGCAGTCTTGGAGGCTCGAGCCTTGCAGAATGGAGAAGAGTCTAAGGATGAACGCGAAAATAGCGATGATGGTAGCTCCAGTTCTGATGAAGAATCTTCTGAAAGTTCTGAACATCTTGGTAATGTTAGACCTGTTATACTAGCCTGATTTTTATTTTGGACTTAAATAGAATGAATGAGTTTTCTCTTACACCAGGTTTACTCTTATTGTGGGTTTTTAATCTATAAAAAGACACAGGGGACCCAAAGAGTAAAGCAGATTCTAAAGAGAAGACTGTTCGAGGTTTAACTAGGCTCAAGAAGCTAAAGAAAAATTGGAATGGCCAGAAACGTGTGATGGAATTTGATAAATTGGGTCATTTTAAGGGGAAGTACAAATCTGAAATTGCTAGTTACATGGGTGTAATAGTACGTCGGGACGTAGGTCTCAGGCACTTGAATCGGAAGAAAGTAAAGACAGAGTTGAGGGATAAGTTATGGGACGAACTAGTGGTATGTGTATACTGATTTCTATGTTAATATTATATTTGTTACTAATTTTTGCTGAGTTACCGCCATTAACATCCAATTCATATTTTGGAAGTGGTTTTATGAAATTGAGGTGACTAGGAGAAATCGAAATATGAAATACTTCGGTGAACATTTGCGCAATTTTAGAAGAAAACTGTGTGTAAAGTTTATAGTGCCCAATTTGGGTAAACCTGCTAAACTTACGACTATTCCTGAACAATATCGTTTGTTGCTGACCCAAGAACAATGGGACAACTTCGTAGACTGGAGGCTGTCTGCTGAATGCAAGGTTGTATGTTACACGTTTTAGTATCATTATCAACATTATTTCATTAATTAGTCTAAATTTTTTTACGAATGAAATTCTTTTGATCTATGTGTTCAGAAATTGTCCACTATGGGAGTTGAGGCGCGTGAGCACCACAAATATGACCATAGGTTGGGAAGAGCAGGATATGCGGCGCTGCTGGAAAAATTAGTAAGTCCAGTTTGTTATCATACGACAATGTTCTGTTAGCTTGTATGCTTAATTAGAGAGTACATCTAATAATGATATGAAGAGTTTATCTAATATTTGGCTTGTGTATTTAATAATTACTAGATTAAAGAAAAAGAGATTCGTGAAGATGAAAATCCTTTACGGTCTTTACTGTGGAGGAAGGCACATCAAAACAAAAATGGAGAATATGATGACGATGGTGTTAGGGAAAAGGCAGCACAGCTTGTAATGCGACTGAAACTACTTAGCTATTTGTTCTGTGCTTTAGTGAATGTGCAAATTAAGATGTGCAGGCAAGGGAGTAACTCCAACAACATACTGGAACCTGCCACGGAAAGGAGCATCCAAGGAGCACATTGAACTGAAGAAACAGATGAAAGACATGTGAACCAAATGGAGAGAGATAGGAAGGATAAAGAAATGAAGGAACTGAAGGAAGCAATGAATGCACAAGCAAAAATGATGAACAACTTAATGTCTCAGTTCAATTCTCAAGGAGTATTGAAAAAGAAAAAATCCAACAACAAAAAGGCGCGGGTAAGCATATTCCATGTTGCTTATAGGTCTGTTTTGTTTTGATTTGTGTGCTGAATTTCTATGTTGCTGGTTTATATCAGTATTTTTGACTAGGTATGTTTAAATTCATCTAGGTAATTTTTATTAAGTATGTATTTCCTAAAAAAATTGAAGTATCTAATATTTCTTTACCCTGTCAACTGCACTCTACAGAAATCTCCTATTATAGAGAAGTCTCTTATGCCTGAGGCCCCTGTTAGAAGCAATTCTCTGATTGAAAGACAGGAATCAAATTCAAATAGCCAGTCCCCTGAATCTCAACGTGTATCTCAGTCGGCGGCATCGAAAGACAAATCTGAACTCCAAATGGTGTTTTTTTTCCTCGCGTTTTTAGGGGCCACTCAAAAGGATTTAGGGGCCAACAATAAAACAAAAAAGGTCACCAAAGGGAAAATGTAGCCAGCCCTTATCTCGCGTAATTCGTAATGGCAAAATTACCCTTATATATTCGGAGGATATGATAACATTTTTATCCTCCGATTTCAATCGGAAGACAAAAATTTACCCAGACTTCCGATTGTAGTTGGTGCATTACTTCCGATTGTAGTTGGTGCAGTATTAGAATGATTTCTGTTTCATTTTTTCCATTTCTTTTTCATTTTTGAGTTGTTAGAGTTATAGAGAAGAAGGTGAAGGAAAAAAGGGAAAACCCATTTTATTACTACAAAAATGGATGGATATGAAGAAGAAGGTGAGAATCATGGCGAAGACGATTTGGGATATATGTTGAATGATCCAAACTTTTGTGGAGAGGAAAACCTAAACGATCTTTTCATGGAAGAAAATGGAGAATCGCCTGATATTGAAGCTAACGATGCATGTAAAACACAGGTATTGTGTTAAGAAACTCAAATACTCGATTTGCATGCGTTTGTGTGCTTTTGTAAACAAGAAAAAACGATTATTGCATGCATTGAATGCCATGAACTACCCAGATTCGGTAGATAATTTCTCGAATAAACTTATGAATATAACACACTGAGTACCAAATATGTATATTCGATAGTTCCAAGATAGTAGTTTACTACCAAATATGAGAAAAAACCCCAAACTGGTTTTCCAAAAAAATCTACATTCGGTAGTTATGTAGAGTTATTTACTTCCGAATGACCCCAAAAACGAATTCCTCAAAAAATTTCAAAACTCAGTATTCTTATCCTTTACAATCGGTAATAGTTTAACATTATTTGACTGCCGAATATAACAGTGGCCTCAAAATAAAATTTCCGAAAACTTGAAAATCGGATGTTTATCGATTAAAGTTATCTCCCGGTTATTTATATTCGGCTGTTTTACTATGTATTTTAGATTCCGATTATATCATTTTTTGCACTCAGTAAACTGTGTACATTCATTTGCATAAATCAGGTGTTTTGGGTAACCGATAGGATTCCGAATATAGTATATTCGGCAGTTTGACTTATTTAATAACCTCCGATTATTGTATAATAATTTGTTGCTTTCATATGCAGGCCGTTGAAGAGTTTGTTGATGATTTCTATTTGAGGCCCGACACTTCCCTATACTATGCAAACGATTTGGTATACTCATTACTACTTTTATTTTTTTTCAAAATTTATATGTTAAATGGTTATGCTTATTAGATTTGTTTTGTTTTATGCACGTTTAGACATTTGGAAGTAAGAAGGAGGCAAAGGAATGGCTTATGAACAAGGAAAAAGATAACATGTGCGTGGTAGTTCAAAATAATCATGTTAGTGACACTCGATTTGAAATGGTTTGTGAGCGAGGTGGGACGCGAAAGAGTCACGAGGGAAAGAATAGTAAGTACGTACGAAAGACGAATAGGAAATACCGAAGCAATACCAAGAAGATAGGATGCCCATTTAAGATTGTCTTATATAAGCCCGATGGTATTAAAGGTAAAGAGTATAAAATGTATAAAGTTGATAACGGTTGTCACAACCATGATGATCCGTTGGATTTAATTGGACATGTAATGGTTGACAAGTTAAAACCACATCAAATGCAGACGGTGAGGTCTATGCGGATCCAAAAAGCGAGTGCGATCTTAAGTAAAATAAAGGCGGACGACCCCGACAACTTGTCTTCGTTGTCTACAATTAAGTCGGCCCTACCTACGATTAAAAGGACTGAATGGGATGGTAGAACGGTCATGCAACAATCGGAGTGGTTAGCGGAGTTACACGGCTACACCTTGAGAAGGGAAGAAAAGGATGGTATAGTGGTTCGTATTTTCTTGGCACATCCCGAAATGATCCAATTGGCTCAATGCTTTCATCAAATTTTGTTGATAGATGCTACTTATAAGACAAACAAGTATAACATGCCGTTGTTGAACATTGCTTGCCATACTTCGGACAAAAACACGTTTACGATTGCATGGGGTTTAATGGATCATGAGAACAATGTGAGTTTCATTTGGATGTTGGAGACGTTGAGGTCCATTTATAACGGTGATAATTTTCCAAGGGTTATTGTAACGGATAACGATCAAGCCTTAATGCATGCAATAGCGGTAGTGTTTCCGGAAGCCCAAAACTTGCAATGTACGTGGCACATTCAATGCAATCTCAAAACCAATTGCCATCATCATTTCCAAGCTAAAAGACCAAGGAAGGGTACCAAGAGGTCAAAGGAAGAGGATGAGCGCATTAGTAAATTAACCGTGGAAGAACGTAAGGAAGAGGATAGGTTATTTGAAGAAAAGTGGAAGGAGGATGGATATTATTTGGAAAATGTTCATGAAAGCATGGGACAAAATCGTTTGGTCGATGACCGAGGAAATTTACGAATGTAACTTGAAGAAATTTGAGGATGAATACGGCACGGACTACCCAAAACCGGTTGAGTATTGTAAAAAACAATGGTTAACGATTAAGGAGAGGTTTGTGTTTGCATGGACATATGAATATCGTAACTTCAAGAACGAGGCGACAAGCATTGCGGAGGGGTCTCATGGTCGACTAAAGAAAATACTAATTGGTAGTCAAAATGGAGTTGTGTCGATCCAAGAAGCAATCCATGAATTCACCAATCGTGATCTCGTAAAGATTAGGAAATGTATGCAATTTAGTGTACACCAATTCCCGATGGAACATATTAAGGAAAAATTGCTTCTAAGGGGAGTTGTTCATAAAGTTTCAAGATGGGCAATAAATCGCATGATGAAACAATTGAAGTTATATAAAACTTATGATGACGAAATACGGTTTGTGTTTGCAAGGATATGATAGGTATTGGACTCCCGTGTCGTCATAAGTTGGGTAGGTATGTTGAAGTGATTGACATCAATGATATTCATCCATTTTGGAAGCAATTAAATTTCACTCCGAACACCCCGGTAGTTGATGGTCCGTCTTTCTTGGAGTCGGAATTGTGTGCACGAATAGCCGAGCGTTACGCTACATCAAACGGCACCAAAAAGCAAATATTGATGCATAATTTGGAGGAAGCCCTTCACCCTTGTTTAAGGGAGGTTGATGAACCTATTAAGCAAAAGAACACCGGTAGGCCGAACACCGAAGTGTCGAGGACCATCCAAAGAAAAGAGTTGAAGGAGTATTTGTCTAATAAAAGAATATTGTCTAGGCACGAGCGTTCGGAAGCCGAATTTGAAGATGAGCCGGAACCTAAGAAAAGAGGTCGTCCAAGAAATGATCAAAGTGGACCAACCACCCGACAAGTAAGGCCAAAGATCTCTACAGAGCCTTCTCAAGTAAGTCAACCCAATGTTGTCGAAGAAGTTGTTGAGCAAATGAACGCCTCGCAACAAACCCAACCAATGGAAATTCTTACTATAAAAGAGGACAAAGGTACTCTTCGTTGCCCTAGAGATCTTAATGGAAGACCAAATCGATCCACATATACAATATACAAAGAGTATTTGGAACAACTCCCTCCACTTATCATTCCATTTGTTTTGTCGACGACGAGGTTGATGGGGATGGAAATTGTGGGTTTCACGTTGCTACGGAACAAATGGGTTACTTTAGAGAGGCGGATATCGAAGATGTCACCCAATGCCAATATTTAAGAAATAAGATGGCGGTACAACTAGTGAAGGACAAGGGTTTTTATATGGAGATGATGAGGCGAGGAGATAGATACGACAAAGAACAAGAGTTCAAAGACTTAGTTGCGCGTGTGAAGTGCCGAAAGGGATTGAAGACAATCGGATCCAAGTATTGGATGACAATGCCTAAATTTGGATATCTCCTAGCGGACGTTTTGAATTGCGTGGTACATTTCTTTGTTCCTCCTATGTATGGACTTAGCATGACGTTTGCACCCACAAGAACGGCTTGCGACGAGTCGGTTAAAGATAGAAGAATCGTAATGGCATTTGTGAATGAAATGCATTTTATCGGTTTAAGAGTAAAGAAAGATTGTCCGTTACCTCCGTTGAGTAAGTGGCACGATTACTTCCCGATGAACCATTGCAAGGATTGGGTGAAACAATATGAGTCCAACATGGTTGATTGGGATCGCGTTATGGACAACAACTTTCCCGCTGAGTTACTCGAATTGATCCCCTCGGATGATGACGATGTTTGATCGTTTTTTTTTCGAACATGTAATTTGTACAAGTTTTTTGGAAACTTTTTTGTGAAGATATATGATTTAATCGGTCGCAAAAAATACAATGTTGTTCCCGAATGTAGGAATCGGGCTCTTTGATACACGTTTTGATTCCGAATATTATAATCGGTTGGTAATGATACACGTTTTGATTCTGAATATTATAATCGGTAGAACTCTTAAATATCTATCTACCGATTTGGTGGGTATTTCGAGGCACGGCTATAATTTTTTTTGAAACTATGTAATCGGAACAACAGTATTATAACACTTCAATCCGATTAATCATATTCGGGAATTCCATATTTTATCAAACCGCCGATTAAATTAAAAATTTGAATTTACAGCACTCAAACATCACATGTTATTCTTTTTTCCCAGTCCGAGATGCAACAATCAACGCGGCTTCGAAATGTAGAAACGACTCTCCTCTCCACTTGGAATAAGCATCTTGTGCCGCAAACCTGTCGTCTCTGTGCCTAGCAAGAATACGGTTGTACTCGGTGCACAATTTTATAACATGGTGCACCCTTGAAGAAACATGAGATGGTTCATAATTGTGGCGTGGCTTCTTGTACTTACCAACAAAAGGACCCAATGAAACGTTAATCCAAAATATACGATCGTCCTGCTGTTCTTTGGGTAGATCTTTCACAATGTAATAATTTTTTATCCATTCGGTCTCTTCTTCAACTTGTTTTAATCTTTCTCTATGATGGAATTGTTCTTCACCTCTCTTCTTAGCCTTGATTTCCTCTTCCTCCTCCTTCGTTTCCACTAACGATGGTTTAACTTTTTTGGGTTGTTTGTTCCTTTTTTGTATTTCTTCTTCCATTGCTGCAATTGATGTAGTTGTTCGCTTGCATCTTCGAAGTATGTTGTCGATTGATGATGAACTTTCCATTGAAAAGGTTTTTCATTCTGATTTTTTACTCAATAATAACTGAGAGGGGTTACCCTCCTTATATAGATTAGAGTTCCAACGGCTCTAATTTTTGAAAATATGGCCGTTGAGGTTTCTGAAAATATGGCCGTTGAGGTTTCGTATCAATGATGCACTACAATCTGTTGCTAACGATACACGTATTCCCTCCGAATAAGACATTCGGTAGCGAACTTAAATTCTTATCTACCGATTAGGTTGGTATTTCTAAACACGACTATATTATTCAGAGGATAATTTTTTTTTGTAAAGTCCCGAATGTACGATGGCCCAAAAATCAGAATTTGGGAAAAAATGATACTTTTCAAATTTTGAACTTGCAATAATCGGAAGTAAACTTAGTTACCCAAACTTCCGAATATGGGTTGTCTAACCTTCTATATTGGCCCTTGGAACCACCTAGAGCCATGGCATGGTTTGGTTTGTTTTGAACTTGTAATATTCGGAGGATAATTTTTTTTTGTAAAGTCCCGAATGTACGATGGCCCAAAAATCAGAATTTGGGAAAAACTGATACTTTTCAAATTTTGAACTTGCAATAATCAAAAGTAAACTTAGTTACACAAACTTCCGAATATGGGTTGTCTAACCTTCTATATTGGCCCTTGAAACCACCTAGAGCCATGGCATGGTTTGTTTTGAACTTGTAATATTCGGAGGATAATTTTTTGTAAAGTCCCGAATGTACGATGGCCCAAAAATCAGAATTTGGGAAAAACTTATACTTTTCAAATTTTGAACTTGTAATAATCGGAAGTAAACTTAGTTACACAAACTTTCGAATATGGGTTGTCTAACCTTCTATATTGGCCCTTAGAACCACCTAGAGCCATGGCATGGTTTTTTTTGAACTTGTAATATTCGGAAGATAATTTTTTTTTTGTAAAGTCCCGAATGTACGATGGCCCAAAAATCAGAATTTGGGAAAAACTGATACTTTTCAAATTTTGAACTTGCAATAATCGGAAGTAAACTTAGTTACACAAACTTCCGAATATGGGTTGTCTAACCTTCTATATTGGCCCTTGGAACAACCTAGAGCCATGGCATGGTTTGTTTTGAACTTGTAATATTCGGAGGATAATTTTTTTTTGTAAAGTCCCGAATGTACGGTGGCCCAAAAATCAGAATTTGGGAAAAACTAATACTTTTCAAATTTTGAACTTGCAATAATCGGAAGTAAACTTAGTTACACAAACTTCCGAATATGGGTTGTCTAACCTTCTATATTGGCCCTTGGAACCACCTAGAGCCATGGCATGGTTTTTTTTGAACTTGTAATATTCGGAGGATAATTTTTTTTGTAAAGTCCCGAATGTACGATGGCCCAAAAATCAGAATTTGGGAAAAACGGATACTTTTCAAATTTTGAACTTGCAATAATCGGAAGTAAACTTAGTTACACAAACTTCCGAATGTATAATACAAATCATTGTCATTTATCTGATCTTCTTTACTTTACGACCGTGACTACCTCCCAGTCATGCACGACCACGGGTTTGAGCACCTTCAGTTGGAGCACCTTCAGCGCTCGATGAAGCTCGAGTTCTTTTACCCGTCTTTGATACTGCCACCTTAGGCGGATGCCTCTTCGTGACTTTCTCCCCAAACTGGTCAGCATAATCTTCGTTATCCATATTATCAACTAGGTCTCTAGCCTCGTTGATCTTCTCAGCTGGCATGGGATCTCCGCTCTTCAGGCATGCAGTTAACATTTTGGAAACACGCTTGAACCTATTCACCTGTTTTTTATATGTAATGGCATAACATCAAAAGGTAATTACCTAAAATTTATAGGAATAATATAAAATGAACAAAAATATAAGAACACGCACCAGTCTATCATAACCAGCTGGTTTGTCTTTTATGATACAATTATAACTTGAACCCGCCGCAGTAGTGTTGGATTTGATTTCACGGATAACCAAAGGATGTGATACGTTGTTATACCAACTCATATAGTCTGGAGAATTTTCATCACCTAGAGTGGTTCGTCTACCAGTGTCGATAATGAAGTCATTCCTCTTATCCCAGTTATCAAGAACAGTAGGTGGGCCTGTGTGAACAATCGTGAGATTGTCACCACTAGAAGAGCACAACTCAAACTCCAATTTGTAGTAATCCCCCATTTTCTCCACAGGTTGATGTTGTATATACCTGTGTTGTCGCATCACCCTAGAGGGGTTATACATCACATATCCTGTAGGGTGCCACAATGGTCCAAAATAAAGGGAAAAGTTCGATCGAACATTTATATGCCCACTGGCTCGATCTTCCTTGTATGGATCAAAGCATACGTCCGAGGCCTTCAATTGGTCCAAAATCTCCCTCATGCTAATCAACTGCTGCTCTTTTGTCCTAGAACGGTTGTCTTCAAATATATACTTTGTTCCTCTAGGAGTACCTTTGCACCACCTCGGGTTCTCTCCGGCCAACTTCAGGATAGGGAAGTGGTCATAGATACATGCCTATATACATAAGAAACCAAGTTTTAGTAAATAGATTGTGTATATTCGGTAGTAATTTCCAAATATTATTTTCCGATTATATTTAATCGGAAATAAAACTGAGTACCTATCCACCGAATACCCAACATTCAGAAATAGATATGGATCATTTCCTAACGAATATGCGTCATTTGGAGTTCAGTAACCTATAGTTTTTCTGGCCTGTATATTCGGTAGTAATATCAAAAGAATATTTCCGATTATATATAATCGGAAAACAAAATAAGTACCTAGCCACCAAATAACCAACATTCGGAAAAAGAGATGGATCATTTCCTACCGAATATGCATCATTTGGAGTTCAGTAACCTATAGTTTTTCTGGCCTGTATATTCAGTTCTAATATCAAAAGAATATTTCCGATTATATATAATCGGAAAACAAAATAAGTACCTAGCCACCGAATAACCAACATTCGGAAAAAGAGATGGATCATTTCCTACCGAATATGCGTCATTTGGAGTTATGAATATGCATCATATGTATTGTATACCGAATAACTATAGAGTGAGTTATAGAGTTAAAGAAAAAACTTGCAATAGAGCCACGTTCCCGGCAACTTGGCAGGTTCCTAGCCTCGAAGCCTTTCTCAACTCTTCCATCAAGAATGCTAGGCATGCCGTGCCCCAAGAATAGTCACCGACTTCATGGAGAGGATCCAAAAGTTGTATAAGGTTGGCGTCGATCCGGTTGCCAGAAGTATTGGGGATGACACATCCCAATACACAAAGGAGATATGCGGTGGCAGCGTGGTTCACTTTCTCATCAGTTAACGTTCCATTCTTTTCCTTCTCCAAGGTGCCTCGGAGCATATTCATCAAAGCTGTAATGTTGATCTGTCTTGTTCTGTAACTTGCATGCCTCCTAAACTCTGCTGTTGTTGTCTCTTCATCCCAAACTAAGAACTTTTTAGTTAGAGCATAAAGTTGTGCCCAACTTAACTGCTTTGTGTAGTTAAACTTCACAGCTGTGCCTTGGTCGGGAAGGTTAAGAATCTGCACAACATCATCCGGAGTAATCGTCATCTCCCCAAACGGCATATGGAAAGTATCGGTCTCAGGATACATTCTCTCCACGAACGCCGATATGGCCACACGATCATGCTCCAACAATGAATTCTCGGCAGAATTAGCTGACCCCGAGTTGGAAACAATTGACTTGAACCTTTCACATTCACCGGATAAAGGCCACGCAAGCATCCTGATGATCCTATTAAAGTACATACAAAAATCGTTAATACAAATATTACGATATCACATAGACAATACATTAATAAAAAATAGTAATTTTATTACCTCGGTTTCGTATATTTCTCTGGCCCATGAGTCTTTGTATCCAAATAGCAATTTTCCTCCATCCGCCGGTAGCCCAAGGATTTTGCCTGCTGGAATACCCTTCTTCATCGATACCCCGAGCAAATTTTTTGGTTCTAGGTATGTGG
Source organism: Papaver somniferum (assembly GCF_003573695.1). Classification (NCBI taxonomy): domain Eukaryota; kingdom Viridiplantae; phylum Streptophyta; class Magnoliopsida; order Ranunculales; family Papaveraceae; genus Papaver; species Papaver somniferum. The sequence goes on from NC_039367.1 coordinate 140,768,923, forward strand.
GTTTCATTTCCCTTATCCATTGTTTTATAAACGAATCGACGATGTTTTGATTTTACGATTCGCTGCGATGTTTCGGTTGAACACAAGAACGAGGGAAAGTTTTTTTTTCTTCCACAATCGGAAGATAATATGAAACTGGAAGAAGAAGAGTTGAAATGAGTAGAATTTTTTTTGATTTGGTTTTTATACAGTTTTACCAGAAGGGCATTTATGTAACTTCAATATCATATAGGGTACCCCTTAACTAGAGTCTTTGGCTGGGTATAAATTGATGGCCCCTAAATCCTTTCGGGTGGCCCCTAAAAACGCGAGTTTTGTTTTTTGCCGGTAGTTAATAAATATATAGTGTTTTGAGAGTTAAATATGTTGATGTTAATATAGCATATCTGTTTGCATACTGGAAAGTTCAAACAAACGTCTCTTGCCTCTGAGCATCAATCCCTTCACTATCAAGAGGAATCTCAATCTAAAGACCAAACTGAGTTGTCAACGATATGTCCTTTTTGCAGGTGTTTAAATCTTTAGCGTTTTGAGAGTTGAATCTGTTGATGTCAATATATCATATATGTTTGCAGATTGGAAAATGCAAACTGGCTAGTGCGACACTGAGAAACATCATTGCATTGGGTACTATTCTTCCATCAACACCAAATCAGTTAGTACATGGAGATCCACTCAAGGATGATTGTGTTAAAGTGTCGGTTGATAAAGCGATATTTCCGAATCATTCTCTGCCAATCCAATCTACTCATTTCAAAACAGTAAGGGATGCTGAAAAATCTTTTCTTGCTTGGCCCAAATAGTTTGTTATCTCTTGCTCTACTGTAAGTTCCCATTTCCTTAATTTAGTCCATCTGTTATAACAAATCAGGAACCATGCACATGCTTGCTTGTGTAGCTTTGGCATCATCTCTGAATATGCTTGAGTCAAACTGAATGCTATGTTCAGTAATGTAGCCGTTAACACAAGAAAATATGAGATAACTATATTTTGTCCCCATTGCACATTTTTTTATGTTTGTTGAGGCAGTTAACAGAGAACATTTAAGCTATTACCTTATGCACCCTGATTAGTAGCATAGTTTGTTGCCTTATACATCCACTTGCTTCCTGCAGAACCAGCCACTTTCAGACCCTGATGAACATGATGCCGACCCAAAGACTAAGAAGACAAAGAAAAATAAGAAACCTTCGATGAAGAGTAGGGAACTGAAGTCTCAGAAAACCAGCAAGAGACTCAAGACTGCAGCCTAATTACTAAGAGAAATAGTTATGGACTAAAGAGTTCGGATGTTTAAGATTTAAATTTCCCTTTCAAATTTTGTTATCTTAAGGTTATTGCCCAACTGATCAGATATTGAGACGGTTATCATATGATTAATAAAATTTATTTTTGGTTCAATTTTAATTGTGGTGTGATTAAATATTGTGAATGGTTATTAAGATGACTTTTGATAAACGTGATAGAAAGAGAAGGCCAATAGGTCCCTAAAGACTCGGTATAGGTGGCCAATATTGCATTCATGTGGTTGAATATAAATCCATGGCCAAAGAATAAACCGAGCTATGAAAAATTTGATTTTCAAGTGGCTGATAGCTAATATCTGCCACGTTTTGTGTGTAATTTTATAAAGTTTAGCGCCATGGTTTATTAATATTCTGAGTGGCTAAAAACTAATATTTGCCATATTGAACTAATTTTGTGTGATTTTATAAAGTTTAGCGCCATGGTTTATCGTATCTCATGTGTCTGAAACGTGAACAACAGCTACACTAAAAACATTATGTGTGATTTTATTAAGTCCAGCGCCATGGTTTATCATATTTCCTGTGTCCAAAACGTGAATAACAACCACACTGAAAACATTTGGTGTGTCTTTGGAAAGATTTTAGCCATGGTGCTGCAAATTCATAGTAGCCATAACTTATCAATTGGCCATGTAAAAATATTTGTCATGTGTTCGAAAATGTGGACGGCCATGGTAATATAGATTGAACGTGACTCCAAGTCATCTATCGGCCATGTTCAATTATTTTCCGTGTGTCCGAATGACAGAGATGGCCATGGTTAAGAAAAATTAGTGTGACGCTAGGGTAATTGTAACTCATGAATTGGCCATGATAAAATGAATATTGCGCGTCCAATTGATGACAAAGGCCATAGCTAAAATAAAGTTCACGTGACTTTAAGTTAAAGTTTAGCTACATTTAAATCAAATTGCGTGTTTATAAGGATCTTATGGCCATGGTGATAGGTAAAATTCTTGACTACATAAAAAAATATGAGTATCATGTAGACACGGTTATAGAGGTTTTGGCCATGGTAAAATCATGTCTAATAGTCACACAAATTTTATGTAGCCATAAAGGTATCCATTTGTCACGGCACCTTATACCACATTTCTGGAGTGAAAAAAATCCATGGACGAAAGCCTATGGACACGGTGATCAAAGATGACCTAAAGAAACTTGGGAACACCTTGGATTCAATACAAGCTTTATCTCTTGATGCCGAGGAGAAACAAATAACTGATGCTACTGTCATACTTTGGTTGAGAAGGCTCAAAAATGTTGTTTACGATGTCGATGATGTACGCGACTTTATCAGTAAATCCTCCAATCCACTTATGTTTGTCTTTAAGATGGCTGGTAAAATCCGAGAAATTAATAAAAGGTTAGATGAAATTTACAATGATCAAGTCAGATATGGGTTGAATGAAACTGGTGGTACTTCTCAAGTAGATCAAATCAGAGAGCAACGTAACCGCAAGCAGCATCAGTTGCAGATTATTCTGTACTTATTGGCAGGAAGGAAGCAACATCAGAAATAGTATATATGCTGATTAAAAAAACGTTGCCTTCTGTGCCTGCATCATCATCAAGGTCATCACGACATTTTCCCCGTAAACAGAAACTTTCGGTCGTGTCCATTGTGGGTATGGGGGGCCTGGGTAAGACATCATTAGCGCAGTTGGTATACAGTGACGATTTAACAATAAGACACTTTGAAGAACAAATCTGGGTATGTGTATCTGACAAGTTTGATGTGTATAGGATTTTAAAAGAAATGATGGAGTCCTTTACCGATTGTTCATATTGTAAAATTCCATCAAATCTTGATGTGCTGGCGAGGCTAGTTAAGGCATACCTGACTGGTAAGAAATATCTTTTAGTACTGGATGATCTATGGAACGAGGATGCTGGAGATTGGGAAAAACTACACGGTGTCCTTGTCAATGGTGTTAAAGGAAGCAAATTATTAGTCACCACACGCAGCCAAAAAGTTGCTTCTGTTATTGGGGGTAAGGTTCATAATTTACAAACATTAACAGATAATGATTGTTGGTCTATCATGCAGAAAAGAATTTCATTTCCACTTCCTCAGAATATGATTATTATTGGGCGGGACATAGCAAAGAAGTGCGATGGCTTACCACTTGCGGCAAACTTTCTTGGAAGTCTACTACACTCCAGAAGAGAAGAAGGAGTCTGGGTTTCAATCAATAGTGATAAGGATTTGTGGGTTCAACCAGAAAATAAAAGAGTCATATCAATCTTGAAGTTGAGCTATGATAACTTGCCTTCGCCTTTGAAACAATGTTTTTCGTATTGTTGTTTGTTTCCGAAAGACTGGAAAATTGAAAGAGGGATATTGATTCGTATGTGGATGGCGGAAGGATTTCTTCAGCTACCTGCAGATGAGGTAAATAATAGATCTTTTGAAGATGTAGGAAATGATTATTTTGAGTTTTTGTTGTATAACTCATTTTTTCAGGATATAGAGAAGGATGAACTTGGTGTCATCCTTAAGTGTAAGATGCATGATCTTGTGCATGATCTTGCAATGAGTATTGTAGATGGTAACGAATTTTGGATTGGCTGGAAGGAAGATGTTTCACAAGTTCGACGTTTACAACTGATATGCGACAAAGGATCATCTGCAACAACTGCAAAAGTGCTGTGCAAGGCAAAGAATTTGCGAACAATTGTTGCTCTTGATCCAGAGAATTATTCACAAATCGGTAGTTTTTCTTCTGCTAAGCATTTACGCATATTATATCCAGTCGGTGTTTGGGGTAAAAAGTTTTCCATCTCGGTTTCTAAGTTCAAACATTTGAGGTTCCTCGACCTCTCGAAGTGTGAACTTGATTCATCACATGATGTGTCATTAAATCATTCTTACGATTTGCAGACGTTGATACTGCATTGGTGCAAAAATGTTTCAGGGTTTCTTGGTGGAATTAAGCATTTGAAAAGTTTGAGGCATCTGGATGTCTCACTTTCTGATATTGAAGTTCTACCTGATGATTCTATCGTTTACCTCACTAATTTGCAGACGTTGAATCTAGAAAATTGTATGAATTTTAAAGCCTTACCAGAAAATATTGGGGTTTTAAAACATCTTAGTTACCTTGACCTTTCTTATTCCTCAGTTTCAAAAATACCCGATTCTATCACTTGCATTAGCAATCTAGAAACGTTGAATATTAAGAATTCTGATTCTAGCTTATCTGACTTGCCTACAGAACTAGGAGCTTTAACCCGATTAAGGTCCCTTGATTTGTTTACTATCCAAGTATTGCCTGAATCTTGCATTAGCAACCTCTGTAATTTGGAGATAGTGAAATTTGGACATGCATGTGAGCTTCCCAAAGAAATTAAGAACTGGCCCAAACTAAGACAGTTTAGCTTTAACCGCTTTAGAAATGATGCTATCATGCCCAAGGTTATTCAAAAGCTAACATGCCTTGAAACATTGGATCCATACATGGTAAGGAAAGAAGCAGAAGATATTCAGATATGCCGAAGTGATCATCACAGTGGGATAGAAGAGTTAGCAGCCCTCAACTTCCTTCAAGTGTTGTATTTAGATAAGTTGGAGAATGTGAGAGGAGGAATTGAAGATGCGGAGAGAGCTAAGTTAAAGGATAAGCCAGATTTGAGAGAATTATATTTAAGTTGGAGATCACTTCCCACCTATAAAATTAAAACGAATACTGAAGATCCTGAAGATGATGATATGGTTTTAGAAGGTCTTCATCCTCATCACAATTTGAGAAGGCTGGAAATTCATCGATTCATGGGTTTAAATCTTCCGAAGTGGATGGATTCATCGTCTATTTGCATGCTTCCGAATTTGGTCTTCTTATTATTAAGTGGTTGCAACAGATGTAAGATACTTCCAGCTCTAGGTATGCTCCCTTCGTTAGTTACTCTAGCAGTCCATTCTATGGAAAATGTAGAAGAATGGGTTTCTCCTCCTTCATCTGTTGATTCCTTCCCTCTCCTCGAGGACCTAGAAATGGGTGATTGCCTGAAATTGAGAAACGCACCGAACTCAACGTTTCCTTCTCTCAAGACGATGAGATTTTTGAGAACAACCGGTTTGGCAGTAGCACACTCGTTGTATTTTGGAAGTAGAGGTAGAGGAGGATGTCTGACCTCTCTCATATCCATCTATATAAAAGTGTCTCCAGGGCTGCAAAATTTTCCACTGAGCGTACTACTCCAGCATAATACTCCGAATCTTTATTCTTTGGAGATCCGTGATTGTTACAGTTTAGAAGGTTTTCTCGATGATACTGATGATCTGAACAACAACAGCAGCGGCAACAGTGCTCTCCGCAAATTGGAAATAATGAATTGCCCTGTTTTAACATCTCTGCCAGATTTACGATTATGGACTTCTCTTGAGGAATTAACCATAAAGAACTGCGAAAATTTGAATAAGGAGTCTATACCGTATAATCTCAAGAAATCACTCTCCTTTATTAAAGATTTTTATGTTGATTTTATATAGAAGACAATAAGCGGCTACGAGATACAGATAAGATCGTCTTAATTCATTTGATGAAGAAGTAGCCAGATGTTGATATGTCTGCTGCAACTCTTTCATCTCATCCAGTTACTATCAACAGACAACAGGTCTCTTTCTCTTAAGTCTTACTTAATGGCAACTGCAAGATGAAACTTAACTTATATAAAGACAACTCTCTTTATTGATGTTTAGAAAATCTCTCAAAACTAAACAAAAGCTCTAATCTTGCTCATATGATCAAACCACAAATTTGGTGATCATATATATATAGAACTATGAATTCCTTTTCCTAGTCCTATTACCTTATTACATGTCTTTTCTTTTCTTAGAACTAGATAACTTCTAATTCCCTTAGGATTACATCAATTTCCTAATCTTGTCCTAACCAGCTTGTTAGTGACTTCTATGTTGAAGTTAATCCAACATTCTCCCCGTTAAGCTTCAACCTTACCCATGACATATCTTGTACTCCAATCAGTTGCCTCATTTCTTCAAACTTGATCCGAGCTAATGCCTTTGTCAATATATTTGCTTTCTGCTCAGTTCCTGGTATGTGTTCTACGTTAATGACCTCCTTCTCGATGCATTCTCGTATGAAATGATACCTTTTGTGAATGTGTTTCGTCTTCCCATGAAACACTGGATTTTTAGTGAGTGCAATTGCAGACTTATTATAAATCTTGATGAGAACTTTTTCAGGTTCTCTTCCTTTGATTTCACCCAACAGTTCTTGAAGCCATATTGATTGTTTAGCTGCTTCTGTTGCAGCCATGAACTCAGCTTCACAGGATGAGAGGGCTACAGTGTCTTGCTTCTGTGAACACCATGTAATAGGTGCTTCACCTAGATAAAATTTATGACCAGTTGTACCTTTTCCATCATCTTGGTCAATATTATGACTGCTGTCACTATACCCAACAATTCCTTTTGATCCTCCTCGACCATACTTGAATCCACAGCTGATTGTTCCTCTTAGATATCTTAATATCACCATGAGACTTGCGTGGACTCTGCATATAACGGCTTGCTACTCCCACAGAGAAAGCCAAGTCTGGTCTTGTGTGTAACAAGTATCTAAGGCATCCAACATTTCTTCTATAACACGTTGAATCAATCTCTGCTTCTTCTTGTGCCTTTGAAACTTTAAGTCCAAACTCCATTGGTATCTTAGTTGGATCACAAGTTTCAAGTCCTGCTTCTTTCAGAATTCTCCTTGCATAAGCTTCTTGTTTAATCTGAATCCCATCTACTCCTTGATGGACTTCTATGCCAAGGTAATAAGTGAGTTTTCCGAGGTCTGACATCTCAAACTTTGATGACATTTCTCTCTTGAACTCATTGATCACCTTAAGGGAGTTGCCAGTAAAAAATAGATCATCTACATAGACTGCAATCACAAGAAGCGTTCCCTTTTCTTCTCTTCTGTATACTGATGTTTCTTTAGAGCACTTAACAAATCTGATTTCTCTTAATATTTGATCTAACTTTGTATTCCAGGCTCGAGGAGCTTTTCTTAGACCATATAGAGCTTTTGATAACTTATAAACCTTATGCTCTTGTCCTTTTACTTCAAAACCTTCTGGTTGTTCAACATACACATCTTCTCGCAATTCACCATGTAAGAATGCTGTCTTAACGTCTAAGTGGTGAATTTTCCATGAGTTTGATGCAGGTTCTGCTATTAAGAGACGAATTGTTTACAGTCTAGCAACTGGTGCGAAAACTTCATCAAAGTCTATGCCTGATTCTTGAACGTATCTCTTAGCTACAAGTCTTTCCTTATATTTGTTAATAGTTCCATCAGCATTTCTTTTAACCTTGAAGATCCACTTAAGACCAATCACTTTTACCCTTCCTGTCTTATCAACTAGAAACCAAGTCTTGTTTCTGTTGATTGAAATAATTTTTTCTCTACATGCTTGTGTCCATTTAGTCGAGAACTTTGCTTCCTGAAAATTCCTTGGTTCATCATTAACAGAAAGTAGCATAATCTCACATTCTTCTGCAGCTTGAAGAACATAATCCTCCATATAGTGTGGCTTTTGTATCTGTCTTGTTGATTTTCGCAGTGGAATGGGTTGAGTTATTTCATCGATCTCCTCTTCTTCTTCTTCTTCATTCTTTGATTCGTAGTTCTTTGGTATTAGTTTCCCTTCGTTTAAGAATACAACTTCGTGCATGAAAAGAGTTGTATCTGCTTCCCTTGTTTCATTCTTGTTTGCTTCTTCCATCTTTTGTATTCTTTCAGGGCATACATAGGAGAAGTGTCCTGGTTTATCACATCTGTAACAAATAATGTTTGATCTATCCTTCTTTTCTTTCCCTTGGTTTTGATCATTCTGACTTGTTGTTCTATCTTGTGAGTTAAACCTTCCTCCCCTTCCTCGGCCTCTGTTTACTCTACCACCTCTTCCACGACCTCTTCCTCTTGTCGCAGAGTTTTGTTTGTAAGAGTTTGTGTACAAGAGTTTTCCTTGAGTTTCTCCATTGTTTTCTTCATCAAGGATTCTCTCTTCATATGCTTTCAATCTTCCAATTATATCTTCATATATAGCCTTCTTTAAATCTAAGACTTGTTCGAGATAAGCTATGATATGAATATACTTGGATCTTGGTAAACTATTGAGAAACTTCTTTACCAGTTTATCTTCATCAATGGATTGTCCAAGTGACGCAACTTTTGAGGCTATCTCTGATAGCTTTCCTGTAAAGCTATCAATAGTATCAGTGTCTTTCATCTTCACTCTTTCAAATTCAGACATTAAGGTTTGCAGACGGGCTTCTTTAACTCGATCAACTCCGAGATTACGTGCCTTCATTGCATCCCAAATTTTCTTTGAAGTTTCCTGTTCACCAACTTGTAGAACAAGACATTCTGGTATTGCTTGAAAGAGTAATCCAATGGCAACATTTTTTTTTGTCTGGGTCCAATGTACCAGGATCAATTGTTTCCCAAACTTTGTAGATTTTCATCAGTACCTTCATTCTCATGGCCCATACTGTGTAGTTTGTGGCGTTGAGGATTGGAACTTGTATTGATGGTGGCGTGAACTATTTTGCACCCACAATGGTGGTTTCGTTTTCCATGGCTCAGAAAAAGCTCGGATATCAATTAATGGCAACTGCAAGATGAAACTTAGCTTATATAAAGACAAATCTCTTTATTGATGTTTAGAAAATCTCTCAAAACTAAACACAAGCTTTAATCTTTCTCATATGATCAAACCACAACTTTGGTGATCATAAATATATAGAACTATGAATTCCTTTTCCTAGTCCTATTACCTTATTACATGTCTTTCCTTTTCTTAGAACTAGATGACTTCTAATTCCCTTAGGATTACATAAATTTCCTAATCTTGTCCTAACCAGCTTGTTAGTGACTTCTATGTTGAAGTTAATCCAAAATTACTCTCAACGTTTTTATTTGATATTTTGCTTAATTGTTCTTTATTATTGCTTTGGGAAGATTTGCAATAGCTGGTAAGATCTCACTTTTAAAATTATGTAAATCTTTATTGAAATTAAAATTAAAGATTTCGCAAAAGTTTAATATGGGCATTGGGCAGTGTATTTGTAGGAGTTAAATATCACACACGTTAATAACTACGCGAAGTAAAGAATACAACCTAAGTGAAGGACGTCACACATAACAAAGTTGAGATGATGCACCAGATAATGTCAGCAAAGTCACGAGTAAAGTTTGAAGAATCATGCGAAGAAGTATGCTATGCGAAGATGAGCGACTGTATATGAGCGAATATGTCGCATAGTGATCCCGAAAATAATGGGATTCTTAGCTGTCATCCACTATGTAAAATCCTATATAAAGGAGAGAGAGTCATTGTTTCTGGGAGGATTCTAGGACAAGTCTTGGAAAAGAAATAGGAAGAGAGAGAAAGTGATCTTAGGTTTCAAGTAGAATTGTTTTAATACTTGAATCATTCTTGTAAACATTCTTAATTTTTGGTTAATAAAACAAGAGTTCATAATGATCACCTAGAGATTGAATCAGTTATTGTGAAGTGTAGTTGTAAGATTTCTTACAACTACAGTATTATTATCTTCATAGAAATGCAAGTGTACCGGGTTCTTAACTAAATTTGTTTGTTGCTGAAAAACCAAATCTCCAGGCACATTGAGCTGCAGCGAAGGATTCAAAATTTTTAGATCTTCAAGTTATATTGATTTAAAGTTATTGAGTTAGTAATGCTGAAAATTGTCATATCAGTGTTGGTTATATATTAGTATGAATTTTCTCCACTCACCTCTTTCGGTCTTTCCGAACAATGTAGGAGGAGGCGCTAGAAGAATTACAATTCAAATGGGTGACTATATGAATTGTGTTCTAACTTGCTAGAGCGACGCACACAGAGAACTGGATTATATTACTGAAAGTACGATTAGTGAGATCAAATTTCTACCATTGGGTCGGAGTTTTGCGTCAATGATTCTACACGACGTCCAAGTACCCAAGTGGAGGTAAAAATAAATAATTTTGAATGATTCTACCTGTTGAAGAATAAACTAAGATACTATGAAGAAGACATAAGGGAACAATAAGAGTTGTTGATACAACAGTGTGGATCAACTATGAGAGTTGACGGAATATGGTTGGATCAACTGGTACATTTGACATGAAGAGAATGGATCAACAAGAGTTGTTGATCCATGGTACGATATTTAGAAGTTTACTTGGGTTGTAAGTGTTACTGGTTTTAAGAATTTGTTTACGTGAGAATTGTCTAGAAGTTTCTTTTTAGAGTTTGTTTTTGATTAGGGAAGTCTTTTTACTTGAGAGTCAAGTTTGTGAGTCATATAAATAGGATGTTGAGCCATGAGTCGAAACATCAATTAAGAGAAGTATTTGTTTGAGTTTAGTTTTGTGTTATTTTCATTAAGTCTGTGATATCATATTTTCTACATCTGGTATCAGGTTCTAGGGATGTGGGTATGAGAGTTTGAGTTAAAGAAGATGACGAGTTTAAGTTAGATTAAGGTACCAGTGTTTGAAGGTAAAATTTTTGAACATTGGAGGTTGCAGATGTAGAATATTTTCACATACAAGGAGGTATGGGATATTGTGAAAGATGGTTATGCTGAACCTGAAGGAGCTGCGCTAACTCTATTAACTGAAAACAGAAAGAAGAATTCTAAGGCAACATATATTCTTCATCAAGGTATTCATGAATCTCTCATGGATAGAGTTATCTACATCAAAGAAGTAAAAAGAGCATGGGATGGTTTGATAAGCTACTACACATGATCTGACAAGGTCAAGAAACTTAGATTACAAACCCTAAAGAGAAAGTATGAATTATTGTAGATGGAGACAACTAAAACAATTTCAGAGTTTTTCTCAAAGACATTGAATCTTGTCAATGAGATGAAGGCTAATGGTGATACTGTAGAGGATTCAACCATTGTGGAGAAGATTTTAAGAAGCTTGACTGAGAAGTTTGAATCAAAGGTTACTGCTATAGAAGAATGCAACACAGTTGCAACAATGACTCTTAATGAGTTGTTGGGTTCATTACAAGCTGATGAACAAAGATTGCTAGAGAAAACAGCTGCTGCAAAACAAGTTCAAGAGGCACTTCATAGTCAAGTTAGCTGGAGACCTAATGCTGGAAGCTTTCAAGGAAGATACAACAATAATGGAAGTTATAGAAAGCCATTGGACAGATCAAGAATACAATGTTATAATTGTGGAGATTTTGGACACATTGCTACTGAGTGTCCAAAACCAAGAAAGATAGTTGTTAATAATTACAAAGCAAATTTCAAAGCTAATATTGCTGAAAGTCAAGTAGAAGAAACGGAAGAGCAAAAGGATGAAAACATGCTACTTGCATGTCATACAGCAGAAGAACAACCACAACTTAAGTGGTACTTGGATACTGGTTGTAGCAATTATATGTGTGGCAGAAAAGATTTATTTGAGAAGCTTGATGAGTCTGTCAGGTCTACAGTAAAGTTTGGTCACAACTCTACAATTCCAGTTTTGGGAAAAGGAAGAATTGGATTTGTTCTTAAGAATGGTTTAAAAGCATACATCATGGATGTATTTTATGTTCCAGGTTTACATCAAAATTTGCTGAGTATGGGTCAGTTGTCTGAAAGAGGATATTCTATGAATATTTATAATGGTTTATGCTTCATCAGAGATAGAAGAAGAAGGTTGATAGCTAAAGTTCAGATGACCAAGAACTGGTTATTTCCTTTGAATATTCAACATCAAAAGGAAAGTTGTTACAGTAGCAGTGTTCATGATGATTCTTGGTCATGGCATAAAAGGATGGGACATGTGAACTTTAATAGTTTGCAAACTTTAGCAAAGAAGGAGATGGTGTCAGGATTACCCTTTATTGAGGTACCAGAATCAAGATGTGAAAATTGCATCTTTGGCAAGAAGCACAAAGATCCATTCCCAATCAACAAAGCTAAAAGAGCTGATCAACAATTGGAGATTGTTCATAGTGATCTGTGTTGTAGTTTCAGGAAATCCTACAATACACCCCTCGTATGATTTTATCGTTGATCATCCTATTTTTAGGTTGACACTCTTAATTTTATTGATTAATTTCTGAATATTCTTACAAGGAAAATAAAGAAATCAAGAATGATCTCTTCTCTCAACTTTCTCTCTCCTATTTACTTATCTCTCACTCAAAAAAGATCTCCCCCTCCTTTACAATTCGAATGACTACTTGCTAATCTATCCTTTATTTTCGGATATGGTTTGCGACATTCTCGCAACCTTACAAATGTTGACTTCACAAGCTTTCTTATTTTCGCAAGACTATGACATCTTTCCCATGATATTTACTGACGTTGTTTTCTGAAACTGTTCTGCGACGCTATTGTGCAATTCCATTGATAATTTCGCTGAGACACAATTGTTGCGAGAATCTGATCCTACATCTTGCCTCTTCTCAAATCTTCTCTACAAAGTATAGAATGATTTGAGAAATGTTTCAACTCCTTATCTTTTCATATTCCACATTTATCACACGTACTCTCTCTCTTCCACTTATTTCTTGACACGTCTTATGTAACCGCTACTTTTCAACCTCTCACGTCTCTTCGTCTTAATGGTGTTTATTTCTTTGAGAAGTAAATTTTCTTTATATACTCTTCTCCCTCCCTCTTTCCATTTTTCTTTTTACTTTCTCTTCTATTTTTATTCTCTTATCTCTGCAACTTTGTCATTCTTCTGCAAATTCTGCTGCTGTAATTTTTTCTTCCTTCAATTCTTTTACTTTCCATACATTCCCATATCCTTTATTCAATCATGGCTCCAAGTGGTCATAGATATGAGAAGAATCTTCAAGATGTGCAAAAAGATCTTGCTAATAAAGGTCTTACACTCTCCCCCATTTCTGATGTGAATGTCAAATCAATTCTTTCTGTCAAGCTTTTCTCCAGTCAAAATTGTGATGATCAATCAATCATAATTTCGCTAAGTCAAATTCTCGCAGGTCTCCATCTTCCTCTTTATAACCCAGACATACCTTTATTTTATGAAATTCTCGCTCATCCGGGATTTTCGCGAGCCATTTTCCAACTAAGTGGGGATTGTATCCGTCTAATGCTAGAGTTCGCTAATCGTGGTGCTGGTAGAGGATCTCTTTACTCCAGTGAACTTAGGGATCCAAAATTCTCAAACCTAGAAATAGTTGCTGAGAAGTATACGGTGGCGAATTTCTTTGAAAATTACGAACTTATCTCCATGAAGAAAGAGAATACTCGCTGGGGTATTCGATTAAGAAGAAAAGATAATATTGATGAATGTAAAATTCTTATGCAATATATTGACTGGCATTCTGGTAAAAACACAACTCCTCGCCAATCCAAAGATGAAAAATGGTGCGTGTTTCCTTTAATGCTAAAAGGTCTTTACATTGCTGGATCAAACGTCCTTCCTGCGAATCTCCCCTTTAACTCATTTTATACTTCTTCATTGATTCTTACTATTATGTTCGCTAACTCTTGCGATATTCCGCAGATCCATAAACTAAAAGATAGTTATAACAGGACTGGGAAATCTAGTACTCTGTTGGCTCTTCGCTCATATACAGATGAGGTAAGAAATTTTTTCTTATGAATTTAAATAGTACTGTCATTTCCATGCTCCCATTTCTTACTTCTATCTGTATGAGAAGATTATTGCTGAAGTAGAAGAATCTGCTGATGCTGCGAAGATTGGCGATAAAGGTAAAGGTGCTCTTCGCAGAAAAAAATCAACTGGTCCTCCTCCAAAGAAAAGAAAAGTGCGTTCTTCTTCTCCGTCAAATGTTCTTCCTAACGAGAATTCTGAAAGTGACAAGGATTATGAGGATAATGATGATCTCGCTGGAACTGAAAATTCTCCTCCCGAATCTTCTATGGCTAAGCTTTCTGGACTCTTTTATGATTATCTACAAGGAATGAGAGATAGCCAGTTCGCAAATACCTGCAAAGCTCTTGCTACCCTCTGTGATGTGCCTTTACTAGATGGTGATAGCTCTCTTCGCGGAGTTTCTAGATCAGTGACTCCTGACTTCTTGCATTCTCTCGTAGTTTGGTATACTTTCATCTTTTTACTTCTTCATTGTTATAACTCAAAATCTCTTTTTATATTAATATTTTTCATTTCTTTTCGTAGGATGGAAAAGCTTCTTTTGCGGTTACCTCAGATCTAGAGAGAAGACGCGAAATTCTTGAAAAGAAGAATCTTCAATTTCGCAAAAGGAATGAAGAATTGGAAGTTGAAGTTAAAGGCCTTCGCAAGAAGAATAGACAATTAGAAATTGATTCTTCCTCTTATAAGAACAAAATTTCTAGTCTTCAACAAGCTAATAATCATCTTTACGGTATATTATTTTTCTATTTTCTCTTTATTCATTCATCTTGTTGTTTTATCTTATTTAAATGATCCTTTTTGCACACATTTATGGTCTTTCTGATGAAGCTACCCTTCTTCGTTCATTTCCTAATTCCTTGGATAATGATACCCTTCTTGAACGTCTTAACAATTCCTTAAATAGCTTTTCTAATGATAGAATTTCATCTATTTCTCTAAATGAACTTAGATCACAATTTCGCCTCTTAGAAATTGATCATAGATCCAGTTTAGGCTTAGCTAACAGATTTAAACGTCTCCTTATTGATTCCAAAGAGAAAACCAATGAGTTGAGAACCAAGATTAGCGGTGTCATAGATGATAAATATCGTATCTCTGATCAAGGTGCCAAGGCTCTGGCGAAATTCCAAGAGGCTATCCTTGAAGTTCAACTTGAGAGAGATGAAGCTAACCGCAAAAATATTGAAGGAGAAAGGGAAAATCAAATTCGTTCTCGTCTTCTCATAAGTAGTGAGGAAGAATTTTTCTGGGCTGCGAAAATTTTAGATGATGCTCGAAAAGATTTAGGCGTAAATGTTAGTCTCCAAGTTGAACATACAGCCTTGATTAGAGACATGATTTATGACAGAAAAGGTTGCTAATTGCTCTTCTTTACTAATCTTTTGCTTCTTATAGATTTTCATCAAGTTAATAATTGGTTGTCTTTTGTTCCCAGATTCTGAAAATAGATATCATGAAAAGATTGAAGAACTTGAAGCTGAAAAGGAGGAACTCACAAAGAATCTTTCTTCTCGCAACAACAAGTATTCTAGATTGAAGAATCAAATCAAAATCACCATTGAAAATTTTAAGAATGATGCTACGCATTTTCGCAATCAAACCATCCAGATGGTTTGTGATGATCATAATATCCCACATTCTGATTACCCTTGTCTTTTAGAGGAAATCCCACAGAATACTCCCAATTTGATTATCTCTGATAGTGATGCTGACAATGAAGAATCTGATAGTGATGGAAGTTCTGATGGTAATGAGGATTCTGACGCAGATGAAGAAGGAAATAAGTCTGATGAAGATAATGAAGGATTAACCAAGAAATAGTCTTTATTTCTTCTTTGATTCTTTGTAACACTTGTATATTTATTTCTTCTTTCTGTATATTTGTGTTTCTTTCATTTTGGCCTTCGTAAATTAAAACAATTCTTCTTTGCAATACAGTTAATCAATATAATCATTAATTCTTGAATTTTTTGAGTAAATCTCATAAATGGAGACAAATAGCGTTTTCTAATTTCATACGTTCCCATACTTGCCTCTGTTATTTGAATGCAAATGGGAGATTTCATAAACTTTTCCTTATTGTACAATTTCGCAAGTTCTTGCGAAGTGAATTTTGTTTCTTTTCAAAATCTCATTCCTGTGTGGTCTTATTTTGCCTTCCTAATTAAAGGTCTTATTATGCCACCTCTTGTCATTGCAATAAAATCGCAGGACGTCCTTGCACTTTCATGCAATAACCCATTGATCTTGACTTAACTTTTTCTTATGTATTATGGCCTCTTCAGGAATATTGCGACAATATGACAAGCCTAAATATTCTTGCGAAAATAAATCCCCATGACATTACCGTCTTGCGATGAAATCGCAGGACGTCTTCGCACTTTCATGCGAAAACCCATTGATCTCATCTTATCTTTTTCTTTTGTATTATTGCCTTTTCAGGAATGTTGCACAAATATGACAAGCCTTAATTATCCTTGCGAATAATAAGCCTCATGACATTTGCATCTTAAGACACTTATCAGCTCCCTAATGGAGGGTGCCACCCTTATCTTCCTCCTGGTTCCCCCTTCAAGGAGGCGTACTTCTACCATACAAGGTTATCTCCTCCCATCCAGTCTTAACAACAACCAGTTGTTTTCGCAGCCTCTTATCCATTTTACCTATAGGGATTATGGTTATGAGACTGCACCCTAAGTGGGGTTTTCTTCGGGCCGAGTGAAGTATAAGCCAAGAATTGTCAAGAATGGCAAGGACGCTTCAAACTCCCTCGGCACTCTTGACTCAACCGTGTACCTCGACGCCTTGATCAAATCTGCACTCCTTGGGAGAGTTCTTATTACCTTAGTCGCCCAACCTAAGTCATATGCTTAATTTGAGAATCCAAGGTGCCTCTCCCGGATGGGATTTATTGACCCCAAATCTCCATGACTCAGGTTCCGGTGGCGGTGTAGCCTTTATCTGAGTCATGCAACATGTACCCCCTAATATGACGTACTTTAGGTCTTACATTTGCCTCTTGCGAAATTTTATTCGCGAACTAGGGTGTACGCCATAAATGTTCGCCTCCTTCTCTTTTGTCATTCTTTTTTGATTATTTTCTGTAAAATTCATTATCTCTGCGAGAGTCTCGCAATTCATAACATTGTATCTGAATTTCGCAATCTCAATTTTGTTGTTCAATCAAATGTATTTTTGAGAATTTTACTTATTGCGAGATTAGCGCAACAACTTAATCATTCATACATTTCTTGCTTTTATTACTTTTGCCCTCCTCTGCTTTTTTATGATTTTCTGCTACTGCTTCCTTGGTGATGGTATGTTCATCCTTTTTACCGTGAGCTAGCATTGATTTTGTAACATTTCTTCTCCTTTCTTTTCGATTGCATCCACCCTCAACTTCTTACTTCTTTGTACATCCTTGACTTTATGTCGCCAGTTTTCCTTCTTATTTGCTCTTCCTTCGCAAGATTCTATCTCAGTTTCGTAACATTTCTTTCCTTCAACCCAATCTCCCTTTATGATTCCCACACCATTGGGGTGAGGGAATTTGATGCATTGATGGAAAGTTGAAGCTACACCCAGAATCCCATGTAGCCAAGGTCGACCAATTAATGCATTGTAGGGTGATTCTACATCAACAACACAGAATGAGATTTATGAAGATATTCCCTTCAATGGAATTTGCATATTAACCTCCCCTTTAGGCTTGTTTGTAGTACCATTAAAACCATATATCTTATATGTTGATGGTATAAGATCATCATCTCTTCTACCCATGGTTTTATAAGTATGATAAAATAAGATGTTCACAGAGCTTCCAGTATCGACTAGGATTCTATTGATTGCCCATAATTTCTTTTCCATTATTATCTCTTGCGAAGACTCGACTTAAAAAATTATCATGAAAGTCTTCAATTTTCTTGTATGAATGTACGATAGAGTGACAGAATAGATTTTTTGCTTTTGCACCCACTTCTATGAAGAATGTTTCTTTCTTTTTCATTGTATTCACTTTGTGATGTTCTGGTGGTGGTGGTAATGGTTAAGGTTGTGGATGCCCTACCAGAAAGTCGTTTAATTTCCCTTGATCTATCATTCTCAAAATAATCCTTTTTATATTTCTGCAATCGTTTGTGGTATGCCCATGAAAATGATGATAAGAACAAAATTCATCTGTGATTTGGAGGTGGTTCCGTTCCCATGTTCCACGGTGTTGGTATATTTTCCATCAAGATTATAGCTTCCCATATCTTCTCCACACTTGCATTTAGAGGTGGCATCTTGATTTCTTCCCATACTACCTTATGACCTCCTTGTCCTCTATTAAAGTTTGGTCTTTGACCTCCATAAGTTTCTTGCGGTTGATCGAGTCTTTGAATCTTGTTATTTCCTCCACGACTATAAAATTTCTTTATCTTTCATACTCTTCTTGATCTCGACTTCCCATAGCTACCAACTTCTGTTGATTGTTACCTGTCACCTTTTCTTGCTATACTTGCGAAGTATTCACCACTGTATTTATTAGCTTGGGTAATAAGATTGCATTCGCTACTTGTGAGCTGGTATTCGCAACTGGATATGATTCCATTTCATTTTGTCTTTCCTCCAAAGCAATGTATTCTTCTTGAAGTTCTCGCAATTCAGTCATTGTAATTGTATTCTTGACTCTGAAAAATTTGGACATACAATAGGTTTGTTGGAAACATAGCATTGATAAATGATAATATGAGATATCTCTCATCTACACGGCCAACCATTTTGCCACACATGGTTCTCCATCATTTAGTCAAGTGTTTCAAGCTTTCACCAATCCTTTGTTTTAATCCAAACACATCTTCTATACTAGGTCGTGAGGAATTATTACTTATATATGCTCCCAAGAATGTGGTCTGCAAATGATTGAAGGAGGTTATTGTGTTCTTTGGTATACCTTCAAACCATTTTAACGCCTCTCATGTTAAGCTGGATGCGAAATATTTGCACAATACCGCATCATGATTTTCCCATTGTAACATGCACCTCACATAAGCTTTAATGTGTTGAATTCCACAAGTTTTTCCATCGAAAATGCTGGTTAATGCGGGCAAATTGCATTTTGGTGGTATTCCTCATAATTGTACTTCTCTGGTAAATGGAGTTTTTGCAGCTTCTTCTATTGCTTCATACAATTGTCTTCTACCTACTTCTCCTTTGTTATTTAGCATTCCTCTCATTTCTTCTAATTCTTTCAAGATTTGTTGATTTACTCCTTAATCTTGACCCATTGGTCTCTTTAATTTTTCTTCTTTTCTTCTGCGTTCACGTTTATCTTCTCTTGCGAACTTTTGTATCTCTTCTTCATTATCCTCATCTCGTCTTCTTCTGCGATTCTCTTCCTCATCCCTATCTTGAATTCTCAAGTGATGATGTCGTTCATTTTCCCCTCCATAATTTTGTTCATTTCTTATCAACTCAATTCGATGTCTTTCATCCACTCTTCACTCTATCATACTCCTCATTGAGATTATCATTATTCCAGTTTTGTATACGCCTTCTTTCTCGGTTGTCATGATTGTTCTAGAGAATTGTCTCCTGAAGCTCTTGATTTTCCATTTCCGCTCTCAACTTTTCACGTTCGTAGATTAAACGTGTTTGTTCAGCATTATGTCTTTCAATTTCTTCTTCAATTGTCTGTTGATTTCTTTGATTTTCTATCTCGTGTAAAATTCTTCTTCCCTCCTCTTGATTTCCTTCGCCATCTTGGTTACTTTGCCTCTGAATTTTCCCGTTCTCTTGATTTCCTCTAATTTCCATATCATCAAAAGTTTCATTTTGTGGAATGTAACGATCATCAATTCTTTCTCTATTTTCGCGATATTCTTCATTAGGATTTGACATTTCTTCCTGAATATTGTTTCCAAAATTGATTGTAGGTGAATTTTGCCTCATTTCTCTTCTTGTTGATCTGGAATATGATTTTGTAATACTTCCCGATCTTCTATTCTGCAATCTGATATTCTCCATTCATAATTCGTGATTTTGTTTTGTTAAATTTGCACGCTCTTCCGCCTCGACTCTTCTTTCCTCATGTATTCTTCGTCTAAATGTTTCTAACGCTCCAATTTCTTCATCTCCATGAATTATTCCTTCATCTGCTTCTTGATTTCTCTCTTCCTATCTGTAATTTCTATTTTGTTGCTTTTCTTCTATTTCTTCTGCTGAATTTGATCGCCAAGTATGTACGCTCACTCTGTCATAATTTGTATTCCTTTCTTGAACTAGTGTTTTTTGAATTGGTGATTGAATTATATTTTCTCTATTATTTTTAATTCTAGTAGATTCTCCCACTTCACTTCTTTCTCTTCCAGCAATTCTTTTGCTTCTTCTAATAGTAGTTGGTTGTTCGGATGTATTTCTTCTTCTAGCCATTTCTTCAGTGCTAACAGTGTTTCAAGAAATTATGAAAAATTCTTAATCAACTACTTTAAATTCTCATAAATCTCAATGTTAATCTTCGATTTTTTCTAGAATAATCTTCAATCGTCCCTGTTTCTAGCGCCATTATGTAGTTGCAGGAAATCCTACAATACACCCCTCGTATGATTTTATCGTTGATCAGCCTATTTTTAGGTTGACACTCTTAATTATATTGATTAATTTCTGAATATTATTACAAGGAAAATAAAAAAATCAAGAATGATCTCTGCTCTCAACTTTCTCTCTCCTATTTACTTATCTCTCACTCAAAAAAGATCTCCCCCTCCTTTACAATTCGAATGACTATTTATAAGGGAGATACATAATGGATGACAACTAATCTATCCTTTATTTTCGGATATGGTTTGAGACATTCTCGCAACCTTACAAATGTTGACTTCGCAAGGTTTCTTATTTTCGCAAGACTATCACATCTTTCCCATGATATTTGCTGACGTTGTTTTCTGAAACTGTTCTGCGACGCTATTGTGCAATTCCATTGATAATTTCGCTGAGACAAAATTTTTGCGAGAATCTTATCCTACATGTGTGGTCCTATTGAAGTAACTTCACATGAAGGTAATAATTATTTTATAACTTTCATTGATGATTTTAGTAGAAAGGCATGGGTTTATTTACTTAAACAAAAGAGTGATGCCTTTCAAGCTTTTAGAAGTTTCAAAGCTTATGTTGAGAAGCAAATTGGTAAGAGTATCAAGATCTTGAGAACTGATAGAGGCAAAGAATATATTGTTGTTGACAAGTTTATGGAAGAGTATGGCATTCAACATCAACTAACTGCAAGATATATACCACAGCAGAATGGAGTTGCAGAGAGGAAGAATAGAACCATAATGGAGATGGAAAGAACTATAAGAAGAACAAAATATTTACCAAAAAGTTTTTGGGGTTATGCAGTTGACACAGCTGTGTATTTGCTCAACAGATTTCCTACAAATAGTTTGAACAACATAACACCAGAGGAAGCTTGGAGAGGTGTAAGACCAAGTGTAAGACATCTGAAAATTTTTGGGTGTACTGCATATGCACATGTACCCAAAGAGCTAAGAAAGAAATTGGATGATAAGAGTGATAAGTGTATCCTTGTTGGTTATAGTTCAGTAACCAAAGGATATAAATTATACAACCCAGAAGCAGGAAAAGTGTTTACTAGTAGAGATGTGATCTTTGATGAAGATTCAAAATGGAACTGGAATAATGGATCAACAACTAATGTTGATCCATATAATAATGGATCAACAAGGGATGTTGATCCACATAATATTGGATTAACAAGGAATGTTGATCCACCTACTGCTGTCAGAACAGTTCCAATTGTAGTTGAGGAAGAAGTGCAAGCTCGAGACAATGTTGAAGAACAACATGAAGAAGCAAGAACTGAAGCAACAACATAACAAGAAAATACAAGACCAAGAAGAAAATATATCATACCAGCTAGGTTGAATGATTATGTTTTAACAAGAGATGATGGAGATGATGATGACGATGTAGTGAACTTTGCATTATTTGGAGATTGTGATCCAGTAGCTTATGAAGAAGCATCAAAAGAACAAGGTTGGATTCAACCCATGAATGAAGAATTAAAGTCAATTGAGAAGAATGATACATGGGAATTAACAGAACTTCCACCAGGGAAGAAACCAATAGGTGTTAATTGGTTTTATAAAACAAAATAAAAGTCAAATGGTGAAATAGATAGACTGAAAGAAAGGTTAGCTGCTAAGGGATATAGACAGCGACAAGGAGTTGATTATTCAGAAGTATTTGCACCAGTTGCAAGACTTGATACAGTAAGGATGATCATTGCTTTAGCTGCACAAAAGCATTGGAAGATATTTCAAATGGATGTGAAATCATCATTACCAAATGGAGTATTAGAAGAAGAAGTTTATGTAGAGAAACCAGCAGGTTACATTATGGAGGAGATGGAGAATGAAGTATATACAAGCTAAAGAAAGCTTTGTATGGTTTGAAACAAGCACCAAGAGCTTGGTATACAAGAATTGATTCTTATTTCATTCATAAAGGGTTTACAAAATGTCCACATGAGCATACTTTATATTTGAAAGTTGATACTCTTGGCAATCGTATTATAGTATGTTTGTATGTGGATGATCTTATTTTCACTGGAAATAGTTCTGAGATGATCAAGGAATTCAGGGAGGATATGGTGAAGGAGTTTGAGATGACAGATCTTGGTTTGATGTCATATTTTCTTGGTATTGAAGTACAACAAACTGAAAGAGGAATTTTTATTAATCAACAAAGACATGCTGAAGGAATTTTGAAGCGTTTCAAGATGGATAATTGTAATCCAATTTTAACACCAGTAGAAGAGAGACTAAAATTAACAAAAGATGGATCAGGAGAGCTTGTCAATTCAACAGAATTTAAAGGTTTTGTTAGATGTTTGAGATATTTGACTGCTACAAGACCTGATATCATGTATGCAGTTGGGTTACTTAGTAGGTTCATGGAATCTCCTAGACAATCACATTTACAAGCTGCAAAATGTATTTTGAAGTATGTAAAAGGAACAACAAGCATGGGAATCTTTTATACTTTCTCAGAAGATCCAAAGTTAGTTGGTTTCACCGATAGTGATTGGGCTGGAGATACAAAAGGTAGAAAAAGTACATCAGGATATGGTTTTCAGTTGGGAACTGGTTTTTTCTCTTGGTCATCTAAGAAGCAACAAGTTGTTGCATTATCTACAACAGAAGCTGAGTATATAGCTGCTAGCAACTGTGCTCCACATGCTGTATGGTTAAGAATGATGCTGAAATCATTATTTCAAGAACAAACAACACCAACAACAATAGTTTGTGATAATAAGTCGACAACTTCACTAACTAAGAATCATGTGCTTCATGGAAGAAGTAAGCACATTGATATTAAGTTTCATTACATCAGAGAGCTTGTAAGCAATAAGGAGATAGTTGTGGAGTTTGTTGAGAGTGAAGAGCAAGTAGCTGATATTTTCACCAAGTCATTGAAGTCTAACACCTTCTTGTACTTGCGTGGAAAGTTAGGAATGATTAGAAAAGAGTATCTTGGTTTAAGGGAGGATGTTGAAGAATAAACCAAGATACTATGAAGAAGACAGAAGGGATCAACAAGAGTTGTTGATACAACAATGTGGATCAACTATGAGAGTTAACGGAATATGGTTGGATCAACTGGTACAGTTGACATGAAGAGAATGGATCAACAAGAGTTGTTGATCCATGGTACGGTATTTAGAAGTTTACTTGGGTTACAAGTATTACTGGTTTTAAGAGTTTGTTTACGTGAGAATTGTCTAGAAGTTTCTTGTTAGAGTTTGTTTTTGATTAGGAAAGTCTTTTTACTTGAGAGTCAAGTTTGTGAGTCATATAAATAGGTTGTTGAGCCATGAGTTGAAACATCAATTAAGAGAAGTATTTGTTTGAGTTTAGTTTTGTGTTCTTTTCATTAAGTCTTTGATATCAGATTTTCTACACTATCTTAAGATATTGAAGTTAGTTCTGAATAATTTGGTCTTCTTTCTACTTTCCATAGACTTACTAACAATTAATACTAGTTTCCATAAATTTACCAAGAGTTGATACTATTGTAGACTTTTTGAACTTCCAGTGAAGTTTTATTGGTCTTGGTTGATTTTGAGTGACTCTTATTCGACTTCCTTTCGTGTTCTAGCAGCTTCATTTGAGACTTGAGAGGATACAAAGAAGTCTGATCAAGAGGAATTAACCATCTAGCAAGAAGGAAGACCGACTGAAGATTCTTAAAACAGTCAAATGTTGTATTTGCATTTGCATTTGCAGCTAGAGTCCATCCAAAACATCATTCCGAGGAAGTTGGAATCAATTTGAGTTCTCTGATCGACATCCGTTTCGATAAAAACTCAGAGTTCATTATTGATAAGTACGTAAGTAATACATTTTATACCCATATTTATATTAGATAGGACTCGATATTCGACTAATAATGCTATTTTAGTGCTTTTGTAGAAAGTACAGGAAAATTAGACCATCCGAAGAATAAACTGATAAAGTTGGAGCTAAAATGGAGTTTGTGACTACACTGGTATTGGGATCCCTGCGAACTATCAAGTTGCTGCACTCACTTAGTTCACGTACAGTCCAGAGTAGTGGGGACGAGAGCAGCCTTCACTTGTTTAACACAAGCACGGCCCACTAATGGCTAAGATGAAAAGGGGGACGTGGCTTATTCTGTGGTATTTTCTACCACATCTCTTTTTGGTCGAAACAGAAGAAGAAATTTGCATTTCTCAAGCAAGCAGCTGCCGAACAGATTGGTTTTCTGTGCATACAACAACATCAATGAGATCTTGGATCTGAATGGAGTCGGGTCTGGAAGGGTATACTGTGCCCGGATTTGGCAGATGGAGGCTATATGTGAATGAAGAGATGATTGTGTTGGGTCAGACTTAGCAGCAGCAAAAAAAGGTGATGATTGGCGTTGGTCGATGGCTGGCTCAGTTTGGTTGGTTCGAGAAGATGCTGCTTCGGAACAGCAAGTGGTGTTTCATTTGCAGCAGACAGTGAACGTACAGAGAAGGTATATACGTACGCTAAGAAGATGGGTTTGCATGGGATTCATTGGTTGAGTCTCTGCTGGTGACGACGAGATGCCTGCGAAGTAGAGAAGCAGTGGTGTTTACGGCAACAGATGAAGGGATCGTGTTTGCATGAATGGAGCAGTCGAACTGGTGTTGTTGTCATTGACTCATGACTGTAAACGACAGATTGGAAGTTCTGTAGAAGATTTAAAACGAAGAACAGTGGCTGAATAGGCAGTGTTTCGGGCATGAATGACAGTAGTGGATTTGCAGAGGAGTATGGGGATGAAATCGAGCTTCAAATCTTATTGGTGGTGGATCGAATCTGCTGGGAAAATAATGGCAGTGCTGGTATTAAATGATGGTGAAGATTGATTGCAGCGCCAGCGTGTGGAATTTGGGGTCTCTGACTTTCGACTGTTACTGTGGAGATGTTGGACCTGAGGCTATATGGACCATGATGGACTGGGCTTAGGTAATTATACTAGGTCATAGTCGGACTTGTTTGCAGCACTAATTATAAAGGAATGAGAATAAACAAAATAAGGGGAGAGGAAGAGGCTGCGGTGAAAAGGCCGATACAGAGAAGAAGAAAAACGGCCAGAGGGCGCGGAGGAGAGTACTTCTCTGTTAGTGACAGACGAGAGGGAGAAGTGCGGCCGCTTTGGAAGTTTTTAGAGTACAAGAACCAGAGGCGACAAAGTCGATATCGGTTTAATCCTTCCTCTTTTGTTAATCTTTTTATGGCTTTTGAGAAAGCCATGGCTAGCTAGAACCATGTTAAGGTTTAGGTAGAACCCAATTTTATTATGAAAACTCTACATTTATATGCTTAAATAATGATTTGAATGACTAGTAATTTATCTTCACAAAAGCTTGGTATCTAATTGTTTATGTGATTTTGTTGATTATTTATGCTTTTCAATTGATATTTCGTACTTTGGTTAAATCCCTTGACGTGATATGCTTTAGGATTGATAGGTAATGCTTTAGAATCACTACCCATGAAGCGAAGAAGATTACAGCGAAGAAACAGTATTTGAAAAAGCATGAAATATATTTTTAACGATTAGTAGAGCTTGCATAATTAATTGGTGGAAACCGAAAATCCTAACAACCCATTTTCATTTTATTCATTATTAGACTTGTTATTATTTCATTTTGTTCCAAATTTCCGAAAACTCTTTAAAACATCATCTTGTTAATTAGTTATTCTTGGTATTAGTTGGTAGAGTATTTCACACTCCTCGTGGGAACGACCTGTACTTGTCATTGTCTACTAGTTAGACGCTGTGCACTTGCAGTATTTTATTGTAGGTTTCCCAACCTACTAAGTTTTTGGCGCCGCTGCCGGGGAGTGGATGTATAGTACTCTTTGATTGATATCAATTTTCTTGTACATAATTGTTTTATTTTATTTTTATTTTTGTATATAATTTATTTTATTTTTCTTTAAATTTTTTTTTTTTTTTAGTTCCATTTTACGCAGTTTATTTGATTTTTTTTTAGGTACCTTAGAAAGTGTTGCGGGTGAAAAGAAATTATGGATTCACAAAGCTTTTGCAAGGACCAATTGGAAGATCCACTAGAGGTTTGCTTAACTCATTTTGGGTATGATCTTGATGATGATAGTGTTATTTGTGAAGTCAATGCCTTATTAGACTCCACACCACTGCTAGACACTAATAAATGGAAGCCCATAATAGAACCTCTAGTATTGGCCGAGTCTCGACTAGTTTCATCAGCCGAGAAAGGTCCGACCTTGACCTTTAAACCATTTTCTGACCTATCAAGTTATGGTTTTTCTCATCTTGATAATATTCATAATGAAACCGTTGTAGATGATAGTGGGTCTATGAGTCATGATATTATTGCTCTATTGAGCCCTTGTTCCACGACTGAACTTTCATCCGTGGAAGTTATTTCCGCTGATTTGGAACCTGATTTAGAACGTGCCCCGCGAATAGAAACTGTTAAACAATTTGAACTTATTTCTTACGGGAGTGATTTACCTATCCTGTCCATGCATGACTTGAATATTACTTACAGATTTCTATTGGGAATGAACTTACGCATCCATTTGGAGCTTTATAGTGTTTGCAGGTTCATATTTTCAGCCGACCGGACTAGTTGGGATGATCCTCAACTTTTCAGACTCTATATATATGATTGGATGTCTACTTTTGAGTACCATCCCCACCTTGTTTGAGGACATTCTACTGACAGCAAGAAAAAAATACATTATACTTCTTGGGAGGTATCACATGCTCATGCAACACGGTAATATCTTTCCTTAACTCTTTTGCTTCGAATGGTAACAGTTTCTCCTTGTTCATGCTTTTAATTTTATCTTTAGAACATTGAGGACAATGTTAGATTTAAGTTTGGGGGTATGAGAGAAACTTTTTAGTTGCATTATAAATAAACTCCAGAGCTTAGAAATTTATGCCTATTGAGGATTGCACTAACTAATCTAAGTGGATGGAAGCATTTTGGTTGTAGGAGTTGAGGAACCAATCTGATTAGATGGAAACATCTAAAGAGTCTATTCATAAAAGCACAGAGCTCAGGTGTTAGAAATAACATGATAGTTTCACCATATCTCGTTGAGTCCTTTTCACTTCTATTTTTATTTTATTTTGTTTTTAAACCATGTTTCTCTAAGTGATAGGTGGGGCCCACGATTCAAGTTGTTACCAATGCTAGGGTGAATTAGAGTGGTTGAGATACCATGAAAAAAAAAAGTTGAAAAAGAAAAAGAAAAAAAAAAGAGATAAAAAAATTGTAGTTACCAAAAAGTTGAAAAGAAAAAAAAATAAAAAAAATTGAGATCAGACCATTTGACCAAAAGGAATAAATTCAATAAAGTCGACCACTGGTACCCTTGTATATGCCAGTTGTGTTGACCTAAAGTTAGGTTATCGACCACTGGTTCCCTTGTATATGCCAGTGTGTTGATATTAGTCAGACTAGTATCTCAATCCATTAGGATAGGTTCATTTTGGCGAAGGCCTTCAGACATATATGGGAAACGCCGTTCACTTAGTAAACATCAAAACCATCTTTGTTTTTCTATATCCATCTTCTTGATCTATCCATGTGATTAGTTTTGACTCCGGATATTGATGTCCATAGTGCGACTATCTGAGTAGAGCTCTGTCACTTTATATGAATTTTAGTATGCTTGAGTGCAAACTCGTGTACAACAATTGGAATTTCGCATCAGGGTACTTCTTCCTGTAGTCAATAAGTATGCCAACCAAGGAGATTCTTTAGTGCCTTCCAAGGTTCTGCGTAGATAGCTAAATTCTGGAGTAAAGGTTTTGTGGGTATATCTCTAGTAAGCCCTCCCGAGACTATAACTCGACCACTAGGGACACCTAGGGGTTTAAAGGCTTATTGCATACGCTAAATGCAATCGACGATGCCTGCGATAGTGAGTTAGGATTTTATTTTGTAGTTTTGATTTGCTCGAGGACTAGCAAATAATAAGTTTGCGGATGTTGATAAGTACGTAAGTAATACATTTTATACCCATATTTATATTAGATAGGACTCGATATTTGACTAATAATGCTATTTTAATGCTTTTGTAGAAAGTACAGGAAAATTAGACCATCCGAAGAATAAACTGGTAAAGTTGGAGCTAAAATGGAGTTTGTGACTACACTGGTATTGGCATCCCTGCGAACTATCAAGTTGCTGCACTCACTTAGTTCACGTACAGTCCAGAGTAGTGGGGACGAGAGCAGCCTTCACTTGTTTAACACAAGCACGACCCACTAATGGCTAAGATGAAAAGGGGGACGTGGCTTATTCTGTGGTATTTTCTACCACATCTCTTTTTGGTCGAAACAGAAGAAGAAATTTGCATTTCTCAAGCAAGCAGCTGCCGAACAGATTGGTTTTCTGTGCATACAACAACATCAATGAGATCTTGGATCTGAATGGAGTCGGGTCTGGAAGGGTATATTGTGCCCGGATTTGGCAGATGGAGGCTATATGTGAATGAAGAGATGATTGTGTTGGGTCAGACTTAGCAGCAGCAAAACAAGGTGATGATTGGCGTTGGTTGGTGTGGAAATGGGGTTGCACACAAAATTTGCAAGTATACAAGGCCAAGTTTTATAGTATAGGGATGAGTAGGGGTTTGTCCACAGGGAGTGGGAGCATACAAGAAGTTTTCCTAAGCTAGCAATGGAGACAGGGCACTATGGCAGTGAGCAGTGATGGATGAAGGCAGTGAATAGCACTAAAACAGTTAGCAAAGCAAAGCAATTAACACAAGAAGGCAGCACAGCAAAGATTAAATGGCATAGGATGTAAAATAACAATAGCAGGGAACCAAGGCTGTAAGCCAAGGGCAGGGGGAGTTTGTGCACTGATTTCAGTGCACAACAACTTCAAAATGCAAGAAAAACAGGCAAAACAGGCAAGGAAATAAACTGAACAAGGAGAAAAATAGAACTGAATTTAAGTGACTGCAAAGGATTTGTGGCTAAGCTAAGGCTTAGGATCCACCTTGTGTCCTAATCAAACAGCATATTTCTAGGTTGAGTTGAAAATCCTATGCATACATCTAGAATGGGAGGAAAACTAATTTGCTCCCTAGTTTGCCCCTAGCATTGACTGTCTTTTGACAGAACAATCAATCACAGGCACTATGAGCATTAATCTCTTCCCAATGCTCAAGCAAAACAGGGCAAGGAGTTAACTATCCTAGCAACTTATCATTTGACAGTGCACAAGGTTTCACTGAGCCTCAGCCTAATGCAGTTTAGCTCATGATAAACATGTTACACACACAAGCATTCATCATACAAAATAATCCAACCACAACACACAACATTCAAAAAGAAACAACTGTGATAAAGGAACTGAAATTGTAAAGAGAATTTCTTCAAAATGTCTACTGGCTAGTCCAGAGATGATTTCTACAACACCCATAACATCAATTTATAGTTTTTACAAAACCCTAGATTTCTACAAACCCTAATTGGAAAATCCCCAAATCAGCAGGATTAGGGTTTCGAGAAATAATAAAATTAACTCACTCTCTGATGCAAATAGACTCGACCCATGCTTGTACTTCTCCTCCTCTGCTAATCCTCTACTCGAACGCTGCTCCAATTTCCTTCTTCTCTCCACTGTGAAACCCTAGCTATGTTTGTATTCTTGGTAGCATCAAAAATTAATGCTAAGAACAAGACAGACACGACTAGGGAAGAGGTAGGTGATGGTGGTGGTGTCCTTGTGGTCGTGGTGGAGATGGAGACGGCGGAGCAGACATGGCAGTGTCTTCCATGGTCGGGGGAAGAGGAGAAATTTGGGGGAAGTGAGTTTTGGGGAAGAAGAAGAAGGTGGGTGTTTGTTTTGGGTCGATGGGTTTGATGGCTAAGGTGTTGAGCGGAATCATCTGAAGTTGATGCGCAGCGAGGAGATCCGTCGGATGTGAAGATGGTAGGTGGATCCAACGGCGATACGGAGGTAAGCGTGGAGCGACCGTCGGATGAATGGATGTAGAAAAACGGACGACCCAAGATGGAGATGGGCGTTGCAATGTAAAGCGGGGGCTTCGGAGTTTGATGTGCGATGATGGAGCGACCGTAGGATGCTGAGATGCTTCGATCTGACGGCTGAAATCCGAGACGGGCTTGGATAGTGGAAATGTGTTTGAGTAAGGGTTTTGGGACTTGGGTATGCCAAGCCCATATCTTCTTTAAGGACAATTCTTCTTCTTCAAGCCCACTTCTAGCCTTTTGGTCTTGTGCACAACATTCTTCGCGGCTGCCTTGTGTAATTCCTCCCGGATTTTCACTACTTTTCTGCTCTTTTCCGCTCTGCTATTCATCCAAACTTTATTTATTACCTAAAAATGCAAAATTAAGTAAGAAAAATATTTATTCTTGAAAACAATGAAAATACAGAATATGGGATAAAATGTAGAATTAATGCACAAAAGATGAGTTAAATGCCAACAAAAAGGGATAAATATATACAATATTTGGCACTCATCAAATACCCCCAAACCTGAATTTTACTTGTCCTCAAGTAAAACAGAACTAAGGAAATCCTACCTATACCACTGTCGCTGGTCTCTCGAATGCATTTAGCGTATGCACTAAGCCTTTTAAACCACTAAGTGTCCCTAGTGGACGAGTTGAAGTCTCGTGAAGGTTTGCTTAGAACGTACCTACAAAGTGCTAGGTCAAAATATAAGCTCAGATTCCATCAAATGTGACATGTGCAAGACAGTTTAAGCTCACAGCAAAATGGAGATGTCAATCTAGCTATCGAAGGCACAATCCTAGCACTGATAACAAATAAAGACATGTGATAAGAGTGTAAAGTGTATCTACACATGTGTAAAGAAAGATCGGATGTTATGACTACTAATCACCAAGAGATAGTTTCTCAGGCTAAGAACCAAGGTCGAAATCTAGCTAGCTGTCCGGACTTTACGAGAATTGTGAATGAGTTGGAGGTATTTCACAATTACTCGCGTTGTACATCAATGGCATACATCCTTCCTTGCTTATTACAATAAAACACAAAAGATGACTCTTTACATGACTCTTATTTACATTGACTACTCTCTTTTATTTTTGGAACAAGAGAGGATGGAATTGATAAATACTTGATTTTTTTGTATTTTTCTGATATTATTATTATTTTTATTTTTTTCTGAATATATACATCGTTTTTTTTTTTTTTGCACAAGAACTTGAAATTGATTTTTACATATGGTATCTCTTTTGATACAAAACAAAAAGAAACAAAAAATTACATGACACTTTGCAAGAGGTAGCCCTTTTTGATGCACCCAGTTAAATTCGATGGTTGTCTTTCTTAATGTAACCTCCACCTTCTATCCCAACCAACCAAAGAACAAGCTAGTAAAGTTTCGTTCAGTATTCTAAAGTGATTGGCAATCGTGACTTCCTATGAAACACCTTGAAGATCGAGGCCATACATGTATTGGTAGATCGTGCGCGTGCAAATTTCTTATCACTATGTGAATTGTGCTAGAATCAGGGTGCCTAAATATCTAGACTAAGACTCCTAATAATTACATATTTGCACAAGAGTCAACATTTCAAGGTAAATGAGCTTCATTTTTATGATTTTTTAATTTTTTAATTTTTTATTTTGATTTTTCAATTTTTTCAAAAAGATGGAGTTTTGTTTTCAATTATGGCATATTATCGTGGTATCTACTCTATACCCCCAAACCTAAACTAAACATTGTCCTCAATGTTTCAAAATATGGAAAGAATTATAAAACAATATATGAAGAGGAACATGCGGAGTAGAGTAAAAGGAGAGAGAATACCCGATTGTACGGCGAAAGCTCGATTAAAACTCCGTTATCCAAGGCAAAACTCCATCATATTAGGAGTCACAATGGATGAGCACACAATATATACAAAAGGAAATTTAACTAACACATTATCTACAAGAAAATTTGGTTTTTAATGGGATTGGACTTTTTGGGAAAAATTTGGTTTTGTCGGGAGACATTTGGTTTTGATGGGAAAAAGAAAAATTTTGGTTTTTAGGGGAACATTTGGAAAACTTTTTGGTTTTTATGGGAGAAAAACATTTGGTTTTGATGGGAAAAAGAAAAATTTTGGTTTTTAGGGAAACATTTGGAAAACTTTTTGGTTATTTAGGGAAAGAGTGGACCAGTTTAGTCCACATAGACCGGGTCCTCCAGGTTGGTTGTTTCAATGTCGGGTGGGAATGGTTCAAGGAATGGCTTCAATCTCTGCCCGTTGACTTTGAAAATGTTCTTGTTGGAGACATCTTCTAGCTCCACAGCTCCATGAGGGTAAACTGTGCGTACTAGGAACGGACCCTTCCATCTGGAACGCAGTTTTCCCGGAAAAAGATGTAACCGGGAGTCATACAGCAAAACTTTCTGACCAGGAGTGAAGGATTTGCGCAGAATACGCTTATCATGAAACATCTTCATCTTCTGCTTATATAACTTGGCACTATCATAAGCCTCATTTCTCAATTCTTCCAACTCGTTGAGTTGAAGTTTCCTTTGAATTCCAGCTTCGTCCAGAGAGAAGTTCAGCTCTTTGATTGCCCAGTAGGCACGATGTTCTAATTCCACAGGTAGATGGCACGGCTTTCCATACACTAGACGATAGGGGGACATGCCAATTGGTGTCTTATAAGCTGTTCTATAGGCCCACAAAGCATCATTCAATCTTAATGACCAATCTTTCCTAGACGGGTTAACTGTCTTCTCGAGAATGTGCTTAATTTCCCTATTAGAAACTTCTACTTGTCCACTCGTCTGAGGGTGGTACGGGGGAGTAGCAACCTTGTGAGTTATGCCATACTTGCGTACTAAAGACTCAAAGTACTTGTTACGAAAATGTGAACCGCCGTCACTGATGATAGCTCTAGGGGTACCAAAACGTGCAAATATGTTTTCCTTTAGAAATGAAAGTACCACCTTGTGGTCATTTGTTCTGGTTGCTATGGCTTCTACCCACTTAGAAACGTAATCAACTGCGACTAGGATGTACAATCTACCGTCAGAAATAGGGAATGGACCCATGAAGTCGATCCCCCAAACATCAAAAATCTCCACAATCAAAATGGGGTTCAATGGCATCATGTTTCTCCTCGAAATGCTTCCTAGCTTTTGACAGCGTTCACAAGCAACACAATAATCATGGCAATCCTTGAACAATGATGGCCAATAGAATCCACACTGCAAGATCTTTACAGCGGTTTTCTTGGCACTGAAATGGCCTCCACATGCTTGGTCATGATAGAAAGATATCACATCTTTCTGTTCAGTGTTGGGGACACATCTCCTAATGATTTGGTCCGGTCAGTACTTAAACAAATATGGGTCATCCCAAAGGAAATGTTTAACTTCAGCCAAGAACTTATAGCGGTCTTGTCTCGACCAATGTGAGGGCATCCTACCTGCAGCAAGGTAGTTAACAATGTCGGCAAACCAAGGGAGGTCTGATACAGACATCAATTGCTCATCAGGAAATGATTCTCTGATTAGCATGGACTCATCAATAGACTCAATGGTTAATCTAGACAAATGATCAGCAACCACATTCTCACAACCTTTCTTATCACGGATTTCGAGATCGAATTCCTGTAATAAGAGTATCCATCGAATAAGGCGAGCTTTAGCATCCTTCTTGGAAAGAAGATACTTCAAAGCCGCATGGTCAGTGTATATGATGATCTTAGATCCTATGAGATAAGATCTAAACTTGTCTAATGCGAAAACGACAGCAAGCAATTCCTTCTCGGTAGTTGTGTAATTGAGTTGAGTATCATTAAGGGTTTTGCTAGCGTAGTATATCACGTATGGTAGTCTATCAACACGCTGTCCTAAAACAGCACCAACAGCATAATCAGAGGCATCACACATGAGTTCAAACGGTAGTTCCCAGTTGGGTGGTCGGACTATAGGAGCGGCGGTGAGAAGAGTTTTTAATTCCTCCCAAGCTTTCACACAAGCATCATCGAAATTGAAGGTAACATCTTTGGCGAGTAGACTACACAGAGGTCTTGAGATTTTGCTAAAGTCTTTGATGAATCGCCGGTAAAAACCAGTATGACCTAAAAATGATCGAATTTCCCTCACAGAGAGGGGTTTTGGTAAATGTCGGATGAGGTCTACTTTAGCTTTATCTACTTCAATGCCTTTTTCCGAGATGATGTGTCCTAGAACTATTCCTGAATTCACCATAAAATGGCACTTTTCCCAATTTAGAACAAGGTTCCTTTTCTTACATCTGGACAACACAAGGGTAAGGTGTCTTAAACATTTATCAAACGAAGAACCGAACACGGAGAAATCATCCATGAAGATCTCGAGAAAACTATCTATCATGTCAGAAAAAATGCTCATCATGCATCGCTGAAAAGTAGCAGGTGCATTACACAACCCAAAGGGCATGCGTCTATAAGCAAATGTCCCAAAGGGACACGTGAACGTAGTTTTTTCCTGATCTTCTGGTGCAATGTGAATTTGGTTATAACCGGAAAATCCATCTAGAAAACAGTAGTGACTGTGTCCAGACACACGTTCTAGCATTTGGTCTATGAAAGGGAGCGGGAAGTGATCCTTCCTAGTTACTGTGTTCAACTTTTTGTAGTCGATACATACTCGCCATCCTGTGGTTGTACGTGAGGGGACTAACTCATTCTTGACGTTCTGAACTACAGTAATGCCTGACTTCTTAGGCACAACTTGAATGGGACTAACCCATTTACTATCTGGTATTGGGTATATGATACCCGCATCAAGTAGTTTCAGGATTTCTCCTTCGACTACATGTCTCATGTTAGGATTAAGTCTCCTTTGAATTTCCCTAGATGGTTTGGCATTCTCTTCGAGATTAATGTGGTGCATGCAAATGGTGGGGCTTATTCCTTTGAGTCTGAGATGGTCCATCCTAAGGCCTCTTTGTGTTCCTTAAGTACTTCTAAGAGCTTACTTTCCTGTTCCGTGTCTAAACATGATGAAATAATGACAGGTAAAGTATCAGAAGAACCTAGGAATGCGTACTTCAAAGTGCTAGGCAATGTTTTCAATTCAAGCTTGGGTGGCTCAACAATGGATGGAATAAGCTTGGAATCAGAGAGTAAGGGTGGTTCCACTTCATATCTTCTTTCAGTGACGTCCATTTGAGGTACAGATTCGAGCAGAGATAGGACGTCACTACAGTATGCATCATCATAGGAATCTGAGTTAAAGTTCTCCATACATGCTTGAAAGGGGTCGACGGATAGAATGTTAGTCAACGAATCTTGTATTAATCCTTCAATCATATTAACTTCATGCACATCATCATCATCAAGATTCACAGGTTGTTGAATAATATCGAACACATTCAATTCTACCGTCATGTTGCCAAAAGACAGTTTCAACACTCCATTACGACAATTAATGATTGCGTTGGACGTAGCCAAGAAAGGACGTCCTAAGATGACAGGAATGTGACAGTCCGGGTTTTGTACAGGTTGAGTGTCTAAGACAATGAAATCTACGGGAAAATAGAATTTGTCAACCTTGATCAAAACGTCTTCGACCACTCCACGAGGAATCTTGACAGATCGGTCTGCCAGTTGTAGAGTGATAGATGTTGGCTTCAACTCCCCAAGACCTAACTGCTCATAAACAGAATATGGCAGAAGGTTAACACTTGCACCCAGGTCTAATAACGCTTTATTGACCGTGTGTTCTCCTATAGTGCAAGAAATAGTTGGACATCCTGGATCCCTAAACTTGGGTGGAGTTTTGTTCAGAATGATGGAACTCACCTGTTCAGCTAAGAAAGCACGTTTGTGCACATTAAGCTTGCGCTTTTGAGTACACAAGTCTTTGAGGAATTTAGCATATGCCGGGATTTGCCTAATTGCTTCAAGAAAAGGAATGTTGATGTTGACTCTCTTGAAAAGATCTAACATCTCATTATAATGGGTACTTTTCTGTTGATAGATCAATCTTTGAGGAAATGGGGCAACACGAGAATGAGTTGGCAAAGGGACATTCACAGCAGTAGAATTGTCAGGCTTTCCAACTTTCTCAGATTCTTTGGTTTTCTGGGGTTGTGGAGACAGCGTGGAATTTGTATCAGATTCATTAGGTTCGCCCACGTTGTTCTCGATGACTTTACCACTTCGTAGGGTGGTAATGGCATGGACTTGATCGGGTGAGGTTTCAGTGCAGGATGTTGTGCCTGTTTGAAATATCCTCTTTGGATTTTGTTGGGGTTGGCTAGGAAGTGTACCCCTTTCTCTCTCGCTCATGGAATCGCACATTTGACTCATCTTTTGATCAAGATTTTTCTGACCTTGCACCAGACTCTGGACCATCTCCTCTAGGGTGGATAATCTCTTGTCGGTATTGTGTTGAGGATATGATTGTTGTTGAGAGTTTGATTGCTGTTGAGGGTTCCTAGGATATTGATAACCTTGATTGTTCTGAGATCCCTGATTGTTTTGATAGCTCTGATTGGGTTGAGATGGTCCTCCCTGAGTGGGTCCTTTGGACCATGAAAAGTTAGGGTGGTTTCTCCATCCTGGATTGTAGGTATGTGAATAGGGGTTATGCTCTTGTTTTTGAAACATGGCATGTGCCTCTTCAAGCCTAGATTCCTGGACTGCAAGCAAATCGGGGAAATTTTGGAATTGATGGTTGGGATCGTTACAAGAGGCACATACAGACGAAGCGACATGTTCTCGGAGAGTAGTGGTGGAAGGTTTTGAATTTTTATGTAGTTATAACTCTTCTAATCTCCTAACTATTTATGCCATGTTTGCTCTTCCCTCGAAATCTGCTTCAATCCTAAAAGCCTTAGCTTCGGATGTAGTCTTTCTGGGTTCACGGATGGATTCCCACTGTTGCGTCTTTTCAGCTACTTCAATCAAGAAGTCCCAAGACGCATCAGCAGTTTTGTCTACGAATAGACCATTACACATCGACTCAACCATTGTTCGGGTGGACACATCTAGACCTTCATACAAAATTTGCACAAGTCTCCATTTTACAAAACCATGATGGGGACATTGGAGCAATAATTCATTGAATCTCTCCAGGTATTTAGCTAAGGTCTCACCCTCTAATTGCACAAAGCTATTCAGACTTTGACGAATTGTCGCAGTCTTGTGATTCGGGAAAAACTTTTTGAAAAACTCCTTTATGAGGTCATCCCATGTCATGATGGATTGAGGCTGTAAAGCATAAAGCCAGGCCTTTGCCTTATCTTTCATGGAGAAAGGAAAGAGCCTTAACTTTAGGGTTTCGTCGGACATTTGAGTGAAACGCAGAGTTCCACAAATTTCCTCGAATTCTCTCACGTGGTGGTACGGGTTTTCATTCTCAACACCTCTAAAAATAGGAAGCATCTGTATTGTGCTCGATTTCAGCTCATAATGGCCATTAGCCTCGGGTAGCACAATACAAGAAGGTTGACTGGCTCTAGTTGGGTACATATAATCCTTGAGGGTACGGGGTTCTCCCATTGTTTCGGT
The DNA here is from genome assembly GCF_003573695.1 of Papaver somniferum. NCBI lineage: Eukaryota > Viridiplantae > Streptophyta > Magnoliopsida > Ranunculales > Papaveraceae > Papaver > Papaver somniferum. The sequence goes on from NC_039367.1 coordinate 140,806,939, forward strand.
TTGATCTGGGTTGTCTACCTCAGAACTCAGAATTTCGATAGGTTCGTCTTGATTAATTCTAACAAGTCTGTTTGTTTGGTCTCTATAGGTCACAATCATGTCCTTGTAGGTACCTCAACTAACATGTTGGTCAGACAGAGCAATCGGAAACAATTTGGCCCACAAGGGTTACGAAGATTTGGTTTTGAATGGGTGTTGGACTAACAAGGGATTTTGGTTTTTTTGGTTTAAAATTGGGCTTTGGAAAAAAAAAATTGAACTAAACCTAGCATAAATTAGCACAACCCATAAAAGAAAATAAAAACAATAATAATAATTAAGACAAGCCCATAAAAGAAAATGAAAAAGAAAAAGAAAAAATAAAAGAAAAATAAAGACAAAAAATAATTACAGTCCCAAAGAAAAAGAAAAAGAAAATAAAGGAAAAATAAAAATTATTACAATCCCAACTAAATAATTAAATTAATTATTACAAGCCCGAATTTGAATTTAAATGAGGCCCAAGTGGGTTAACTCATGGGTTATGCTTACTTGATTTTTGGAGGGAAGCCCAAAAATAGGCTTTTGGTCCCCTTTTAGTTGCACAGCCCAGTTGGGCTTTAAGATCGTCCTTAGAAGCTCACGCTCAAGCCCAGCAACAACAGGTGGAACAGAGCCCAGCAGCAGCAGCAACGAAGCCCAGCTCACAGAAGACCACGAGCCCAGCAACAAAAGAAGGCAGAGCCCAGCAGCACTTGGTGAAGCCCAGTTCAGAGAAGTACAAGCCCACCAGTAGAAGGCAGAGCCCAGCAGCTTCAGTTGGCAGTCCAGTTGCTTTGGCTTGGCAGCAGCAGGCTTGGTTCACCAGCTCCAGCAACAGCAGCAGCAGCAGCAACTCAGTGGCACCAGTTCAGGAACTTCAGCTTCACTGCAGTTCCAACAGCAACAGCAGCTTGGCAGCAGCTTTGGCTCCACAAAGCTGACAGCAACAACAGCTTCAAAACATCACAGCCAAGGCCACAAAACAGAAATGAAAACTTCAAAAATATGGCAGCCAGCTCCCCGGCAGCGGCGCCAAAAACTTGGTGTGGAAATGGGGTTGCACACAAAACTTGCAAGTATACAAGGCCAAGTTTTATAGTATAGGGATGAGTAGGGGTTTGTCCACAGGGAGTGGGAGCATACAAGAAGTTTTCCTAAGCTAGCAATGGAGACAAGGAACTATGGCAGTGAGCAGTGATGGATGAAGGCAGTGAATAGCACTAAAACAGTTAGCAAAGCAAAGCAATTAACACAAGAAGGCAGCACAGCAAAGATTAAATGGCATAGGATGTAAAATAACAATAACAGGGAACCAAGGCTGTAAGCCAAGGGTAGGGGGAGTTTGTGCACTGATTTCAGTGCACAACAACTTCAAAATGCAAGAAAAACAGGCAAAACAGGCAAGGAAATAAACTGAACAAGGAGCAAAATAGAACTGAATTTAAGTGACTGCAAAGGATTTGTGGCTAAGCTAAGGCTTAGGATCCACCTTGTGTCCTAATCAAACAACATATTTCTAGGTTGAGTTGAAAATCCTATGCATACATCTAGAATGGGAGGAAAACTAATTTGCTCCCTAGTTTGCCCCTAGCATTGACTGTCTTTTGACAGAACAATCAATCACAGGCACTATGAGCATTAATCTCTTCCCAATGCTCAAGCAAAACAGGGCAAGGAGTTAACTATCCTAGCAACTTATCATTTGACAGTGCACAAGGTTTCACTGAGCCTCAGCCTAATGCAGTTTAGCTCATGCTAAACATGTTACACACACAAGCATTCATCATACAAAATAATTCAACCACAACACACAACATTCAAAAAGAAACAACTGTGATAAAGGAACTGAAATTGTAAAGATAATTTCTTCAAAATGTCTACTGGCTAGTCCAGAGATGATTTCTACAACACCCATAACATCAATTTATAGTTTTTACAAAACCCTAGATTTCTACAAACCCTAATTGGAAAATCCCCAAATCAGCGGGATTAGGGTTTCGAGAAATAATAAAATTAACTCACTCTCTGATGCAAATAGACTCGACCCATGCTTGTACTTCTCCTCCTCTGCTAATCCTCTACTCGAACGCTGCTCCAATTTCCTTCTTCTCTCCACTGTGAAACCCTAGCTATGTTTGTCTTCTTGGTAGCATCAAAAATTAATGCTAAGAACAAGACAGACATGACTAGGGAAGAGGTAGGTGATGGTGGTGGTGTCCTTGTGGTCGTGGTGGAGATGGAGACGGCGGAGCAGACATGGCAGTGTCTGCCATGGTCGGGGGAAGAGGAGAAATTTGGGGGAAGTGAGTTTTGGGGAAGAAGAAGGTGGGTATTTGTTTTGGGTCGATGGGTTTGATGGCTAAGGTGTTGAGCGGAATCATCTGAAGTTGATGCGCAGCGAGGAGATCCGTCGGATGTGAAGATGGTAGGTGGATCCAACGGCGATACGGAGGTAAGCGTGGAGCGACCGTCGGATGAAGGGATGTAGCAAAACGGACGACCCAAGATGGAGATGGGCGTTGCGATGTAAAGCGGGGGCTTCGGAGTTTGATGTGCGATGATGGAGCGACCGTAGGATGCTGAGATGCTTCGATCTGACGGCTGAAATCCGAGACGGGCTTGGATAGTGGAAATGTGTTTGAGTAAGGGTTTTGGGCCTTGGGTATGCCAAGCCGATATCTTCTTTAAGGACAATTATTCTTCTTCAAGCCCACTTCTAGCCTTTTGGTCTTGTGCACAACATTCTTCGCGGCTTCCTTGTGTAATTCCTCCCGGCTTTTCACTACTTTTCTGCTCTTTTCCGCTCTGCTATTCATCCAAACTTTATTTATTACCTAAAAATGCAAAATTAAGTAAGAAAAATATTTATTCTTGAAAACAATGAAAATACAGAATATGGGATAAAATGTAGAATTAATGCACAAAAGATGAGTTAAATGCCAACAAAAAGGGATAAATATATATAATATTTGGCACTCATCATTGATCGATGGCTGGCTCAGTTTGGTTGGTTCGAGAAGATGCTGTTTCGGAACAGCAAGTGGTGTTTCATTTGCAGCAGGCAGTGAACGTACAGAGAAGGTATATACATACGCTGAGAAGATGGGTTTGCATGGGATTCATTGGTTGAGTCTCTGCTAGTGACGACGAGATGCCTGCGAAGTAGAGAAGCAGTGGTGTTTACGGCAACAGATGAAGGGATCGTGTTTGCATGAATGGAGCAGTCGAACTGGTGTTGCTGTCATTGACTCATGACTGTAAACGACAGATTGGAAGTTCTGTAGAATATTTAAAACGAAGAACAGTGGATGAATAGGCAGTGTTTCGGGCATGAATGACAGTTGTGGATTTGCAGAGGAGTATGGGGATGGAATCGAGCTTCAAATCTTATTGGTGGTGGATCGAATCTGCTGGGAAAATAATGGCAGTGCTGGTATTAAATGATGGTGAAGATTGATTGCAGCGCCAGCGTGTGGAATTTGGGGTCTCTGACTTTCGACTGTTACTGTGGAGATGTTGGACCTGAGGCTATATGGACCATGATGGACTGGGCTTAGGTAATTATACTAGGTCTTAGTCGGACTTGTTTGCAGCACTAATTATAAAGGAATGAGAAGAAACAAAATAAGGGGAGAGGAAGAGGCTGCGGTGAAAAGGCCGATACAGAGAAGAAGAAAAACGGCCAGAGGGCGCGGAGGAGAGTACTTCTCTGTTAGCGATAGACGAGAGGGAGAAGTGCGGCCGCTTTGGAAGTTTTTAGAGTACAAGAACCAGAGGCGACAAAGTCGATATCGGTTTAATCCTTCCTCTTTTGTTAATCTTTTTATGGCTTTTCAGAAAGCCATGGCTAGCTAGAACCATGTTAGGGTTTAGGTAGAACCCAATTTTATTATGAAAACTCTACATTTATATCCTTAAATAATGATTTGAATGACTAGTAATTTATCTTCACAAAAGCTTGGTATCTAATTGTTTATGTGATTTTGTTGATTATTTATGCTTTTCAATTGATATTTCGTACTTTGGTTAAATCCCTTGACGTGATATGCTTTAGGATTGATAGGTAATGCTTTAGAATCACTACCCATGAAGCGAAGAAGATTACAGCGGAGAAACAGTATTTGAAAAAGCATGAAATATATTTTTAACGATTAGTAGAGCTTGCATAATTAATTGGTGGAAACCGAAAATCCTAACAACCCATTTTCATTTTATTCATTGTTAGACTTGTTATTATTTCATTTTGTTCCAAATTTCTGAAAACTCTTTAAAACATCATCTTGTTAATTAGTTATTCTTGGTATTAGTTGGTAGAGTATTTCACACTCCTCGTGGGAACGACCTGTACTTGTCATTGTCTACTAGTTAGACGTTGTGCACTTGCAGTATTTTATTGTAGGTTTCCCAACCTACTAAGTTTTTGGCGCCGCTGCCGGGGAGTGGCTGTATAGTACTCTCTGATTGATATCAATTTTCTTGTACATAATTGTTTTATTTTATTTTTATTTTTGTATATAATTTATTTTATTTTTCTTTAAATTTTTTTTTTAGTTCCTTTTTACGCAGTTTATTTGATATTTTTTTTTAGGTACCTTAGAAAGTGTTGCGGGTGAAAAGAAATTATGGATTCACAAAGCTTTTGCAAGGACCAATTGGAAGATCCACTAGAGGTTTGCTTAACTCATTTTGGGTATGATCTTGATGATGATAGTGTTATTTGTGAAGTCAATGCCTTATTAGACTCCACACCACTGCTAGACACTAATAAATGGAAGCCCATAATAGAACCTCTAGTATTGGCCGAGTCTCGACTAGTTTCATCAGCCGAGAAAGGTCCGACCTTGACCTTTAAACCATTTTCTGACCTATCAAGTTATGGTTTTTCTCATCTTGATAATATTCATAATGAAACCGTTGTAGATGATAGTGGGTCTATGAGTCATGATATTATTGCTCTATTGAGCCCTTGTTCCACGACTGAACTTTCAGCCGTGGAAGTTATTTCCGCTGATTTGGAACCTGATTTAGAGCGTGCCCCGCGAATAGAAACTGTTAAACAATCTGAACTTATTTCTTACGGGAGTGATTTACCTATCCTGTCCATGCATGACTTGAATATTACTTACAGATTTCTATTGGGAATGAACTTACGCATCCATTTGGAGCTTTATAGTGTTTGCAGGTTCATATTTTCAGCCGACCGGACTAGTTGGGATGATCCTCAACTTTTCAGACTCTATATATATGATTGGATGTCTACTTTTGGGTACCATCCCCACCTTGTTTGAGGACATTCTACTGACAGCAAGAAAAAAACATTTTACTTCTTCTTGGGAGGTATCACATGCTCATGCAACACGGTAATATCTTTCCTTAACTCTTTTGCTTCGAATGGTAACAGTTTCTCCTTGTTCATGCTTTTAATTTTATCTTTAGAACATTGAGGACAATGTTAGATTTAAGTTTGGGGGTATGGAGAAACTTTTTAGTTGCATTATAAATAAACTCCAGAGCTTAGAAATTTATGCCTATTGAGGATTGCACTAACTAATCTAAGTGGATGGAAGCATTTTGGTTGTAGGAGTTGAGGAACCAATCTGATTAGATGGAAACATCTAAAGAGTCTATTCATAAAAGCACAGAGCTCAGGTGTTAGAAATAACATGATAGTTTCACCATATCTCGTTGAGTCCTTTTCACTTCTATTTTTATTTTATTTTGTTTTTAAACCATGTTTCTCTAAGTGATAGGTGGGGCCCACGATTCAAGTTGTTACCAATGCTAGGGTGAATTAGAGTGGTTGAGATACCATGAAAAAAAAAAGTTGAAAAAAAAAAGAAAAAAAAGAGATAAAAAAATGGTAGTTACCAAAAGTTGAAAAAAAAAAAAAAAAAAAATTGAGATCAGACCATTTGACCAAAAGGAATAAATTCAATAAAGTCGACCACTGGTACCCTTGTATATGCCAGTTGTGTTGACCTAGAGTTATGTTATCGACCACTGGTTCCCTTGTATATGCCAGTGTGTTGATATTAGTCAGACTAGTATCTCAATCCATTAGGATAGGTTCATTTTGGCGGAGGCCTTCAGACAGATATGGGAAACGCCGTTCACTTAGTAAACATCAAAACCATCTATGTTTTTCTATATCCATCTTCTTGATCTATCCATGTGATTAGTTTTGACTCCGGATATTGATGTCCATAGTGCGACTATCTGAGTAGAGCTCTGTCACTTTATATGAATTTTAGTATGCTTGAGTGCAAACTCATGTACAACAATTGGAATTTCGCATCAGGGTACTTCTTCCTGTAGTCAATAAGTATGCCAACCAAGGATATTCTTTAGTGCCTTCCAAGGTTCAGCGCAGATAGCTAAAGTCTGGAGTAAAGGTTTTGTGGGTATATCTCTAGTAAGCCCTCCCGAAACTATAACTCGGGCACTAGGGACACCTAGGGGTTTAAAGGCTTATTGCATACGCTAAATACAATCGACGATGCCTGCGATAGTGAGTTAGGATTTTATTTTGTAGTTTTGATTTGCTCGAGGACTAGCAAATAATAAGTTTGGGGGTGTTGATAAGTACGTAAGTAATACATTTTATACCCATATTTATATTAGATAGGACTCGATATTTGACTAATAATGCTATTTTAATGCTTTTGTAGAAAGTACAGGAAAATTAGACCATCCGAAGAATAAACTGGTAAAGTTGGAGATAAAATGGAGTTTGTGACTACACTGGTATTGGCATCCCTGCGAACTTTCAAGTTGCTGCACTCACTTAGTTCCCGTACAGTCCAGAGTAGTGGGGACGAGAGCAGCCTTCACTTGTTTAACACAAGCACGGCCCACTAATGGCTAAGATGAAAAGGGGGACGTGGCTTATTCTGTGGTATTTTCTACCACATCTCTTTTTGGTCGAAACAGAAGAAGAAATTTGCATTTCTCAAGCAAGCAGCTGCCGAACAGATTGGTTTTCTGTGCATACAACAACATCAATGAGATCTTGGATCTGAATGGAGTCGGGTCTGGAAGGGTATACTGTGCCCGGATTTGGCAGATGGAGGCTATATGTGAATGAAGAGATGATTGTGTTGGGTCAGACTTAGCAGCAGCAAAACAAGGTGATGATTGGCGTTGGTCGATGGCTGGCTCAGTTTGGTTGGTTCGAGAAGATGTTGTTTCCGAACAGGAAGTGGTGTTTCATTTGCAGCAGGCAGTGAACGTATAGAGAAGGTATATACGTACGCTGAGAAGATGGGTTTGCATGGGATTCATTGATTGAGTCTCTGCTGGTGACGACGAGATGCCTGCGAAGTAGAGAAGCAGTGGTGTTTACGGCAACAGATGAAGGGATCGTGTTTGCATGAATGGAGCAGTCGAACTGGTGTTGCTGTCATTGACTCATGACTGTAAACGACAGATTGGAAGTTCTGTAGAAGATTTAAAACGAAGAACAGTGGCTGAATAGGCAGTGTTTCGGGCATGAATGACAGTAGTGGATTTGCAGAGGAGTATGGGGATGGAATCGAGCTTCAAATCTTAGGTGGTGGATCGAATCTGCTGGGAAAATAATGGCAGTGCTGGTATTAAATGATGGTGAAGATTGATTGCAGCGCCAGCGTGTGGAATTTGGGGTCTCTGACTTTCGACTGTTACTGTGGAGATGTTGGACCTGAGGCTATATGGACCATGATGGACTGGGCTTAGGTAATTATACTAGGTCTTAGTCGGACTTGTTTGCAGCACTAATTATAAAGGAATGAGAAGAAACAAAATAAGGGGAGAGGAAGAGGCTGCGGTGAAAAGGCCGATACAGAGAAGAAGAAAAACGGCCAGAGGGCGCGGAGGAGAGTACTTCTCTGTTAGTGACAGACGAGTGGGAGAAGTGCGGCCGCTTTGGAAGTTTTTAGAGTACAAGAACCAGAAGCGACAAATTCGATATCGGTTTAATCCTTCCTCTTTTGTTAATATTTTTATGGCTTTTGAGAAAGCCATGGCTAGCTAGAACCATGTTAGGGTTTAGGTAGAACCCAATTTTATTATGAAAACTCTACATTTATATGCTTAAATAATGATTTGAATGACTAGTAATTTATCTTCACAAAAGCTTGGTATCTAATTGTTTATGTGATTTTGTTGATTATTTATGCTTTTCAATTGATATTTCGTACTTTGGTTAAATCCCTTGACGTGATATGCTTTAGGATTGATAGGTAATGCTTTAGAATCACTACCCATGAAGCGAAGAAGATTACAGCGGAGAAACAGTATTTGAAAAAGCATGAAATATATTTTTAACGATTAGTAGAGCTTGCATAATTAATTGGTGGAAACCGAAAATCCTAACAACCAATTTTCATTTTATTCATTGTTAGACTTGTTATTATTTCATTTTGTTCCAAATTTCCGAAAACTCTTTAAAACATCATCTTGTTAATTAGTTATTCTTGGTATTAGTTGGCAGAGTATTTCACACTCCTCGTGGGAACGACCTGTACTTGCCATTGTCTACTAGTTAGACGCTGTGCACTTGCAGTATTTTATTGTAGGTTTCCCAACCTACCAATTATCCCCTTATATTTTGATTTTTTTGCCATGTTTGTTCCTGAATGATGTTGTGAGTGCCAACGTAGTTGGAATAACAGCCACCGTAGTGATAGGCTTTTTAGGCTTTTCAGGAGTGACCGGATGATATTTTGCATTCGGGCTGTTATGACTTGACATTTTTGCATTGTGATTGTCTTTAAATTTTCTTAATTTATACTATGGGTCCACTTCAAAGGCGAAGAACAAACAATTTCCCCTGGTATATCCTCCGCCTCCAGTTTTGTTATTTTACGGGGTAGTCAAATGAGATTTCTATGGACTTTCATAGATTTTTTATTTGAATGACTCCCGGAGACTCTCTGAAAGTTTAGATATTTATAGTGATTCTTAGAGAGTATTTTACAGAGTCTTTATGATTTGTAAAGATCAAAAAACGAGATTTGTAAAGACCAAAAAACCAGATTTGTAAAGAGTTTTTGTGATTTATAGAGACAAAAAATATATAATATCTAACTAAAAATTGAAAATCTCTACCAATTTTTTTATTATGCACGTTATAATGTTAATAAAAGTACCATGAATACCAAGTAAAATATTTGTTTGTTGTCAGAATAAATTTCACTGTTGTAATATGCCTAGGTTTTCAGTCATCCCACATTTTTCTATTTGATATACTATCTTATTACTAGTTTCATCGGAGGAGATGTTCTTTGAAGTGGCAAATTGAAAGCTCGGTCAGTATACACGAGGGAAAAAGAAAAAAAGAGATGTATATATTCAGACGAGGTCAACTGTATTACTGCGCAAATGGCTCGTCCCTTGATCATCAACTCCAACAAAAAAAAAAAAAAAATTGGTCTTACTCTCAAAACCAAATATTCCCTGAATTTTCAAGTCTCCCAAAATATTACATCTTGAGTAGAGATTTCTACCATTCCTATTTTAATAAAAAATTCTCCCCAAATAAATGGCTTTTAATTCCCTTTCGAAGGAGTGACTCTTACGAAATCTTAATCCAATAACATGGAGTTCCAAAGAATTTAAATAACTTCAAAAAAGTCTCTAACCAATAACAAAAGACAATAGGAGACTCTCCAAAATTTTCTATGGACTAATAGTAGATTCAGAAACTCTCCAGAAGTCATTTGAAATCTCAATTGATTACCTCCATGTTGGTAGAGCTAAATTTTGAAGCTTAACTTCAGTATCCATCTGTTGGAACGATTTTTTGGGCACCACTCCATTTTGTAGGGGTCATGATTTTCATTCTACTAGATCAATTGGAAAACACTCTTTATCAAAATATTTATCTTATTGGCAAATTTACCCTCTCTAATTAAGTTAATGTAACATTGATAGTTCAATGATTAAGTGTCCTTGGACCTCTTATATATGATGATGGTTCCACTTTGAGCATGCTGACATCCTTGTTTACAGCTGAGAATGGTCGGCACACGTGTTTTGATGTCGCAGGGTTTCTCCTTTCACATGAGAGACTATTCGTTCTTTTTCTTATGATCTTGCCATCTTTAACACCGTCTCTCGCAAAGGCAAAAAGTATTTGAATAAGTGTAGTGCTCAGGTATATGGTTTAGGTGTTTTGGCGTTCTCTACCCGTGGTAAACTTAGTGATATATATGGTGACTTTTTTGAAGAGATTGAGATGTTTCATATACAGGCATGATTTCAATGTTAAAGTTCACAAATTTTTTTTCATAGAATATGGATTGTCATTCAGAAAGGTGTCGGTGCATAGCTTGTTGATAAGCTATCGACCAACTCCTTGTTTTTGGGTTTTGCTGACTATAAAAAAATTAAATATTAAAAATCAGAAAATGGAGAATAGAGAATTAATGATTACTGAGATCAAATTAATAAGTTGGTTTATCTTTTAGAAGTACAATTATCGAGAAAAAGAAGAAGAGGGTAATGGGAAAATATTTAGATTTTTTTTTGAGATGGTTGAATTAGAAATGATTGATTCGAGTGACAGCTCCTCCGAATCAGAACCCTTCACCTCCTAGAGTGTTCGTTGCACTACAATAAAAATGGCCAATTAAAACGTATATATGATCAGGTCAAGCTTGAACGCACTCTTGGATGCTACCAACCACCATGAATACAAGACAAAATCCTTTCGAACAGTTCGACTAATTTTGACCCCCAAGCCATAAGCTTTACTTGCATCACTTTGCCGAGCAACTGACTATTGTTAGAGCATTGCTTGGTCGAACTCGCAAGCATTGCTATCTCAAGCTTGTTTGTCAAGCTTAGTTGCCAAAACTATAAGTCTTGATTTCTAGTCTACTTATAGATAAGTATTGGATTAGAATAATAAGTGTAGTTGATCTTTAGACTCCACGACGTTCATCGAATGAAGACGAAGACGTACTCAAGGAACTTGTGGAACTTCATCAACCAAGAGGTATGTGGATACTAGAACTTATCTATCACTCAAAAGTTTATCCATTCTATCTCATATTTTGAGACAAAAGTCGTATTGCTATATAGACTTCAATTATACACATTTGCTATTTCGAGCCGAGTTTATCTCGCTTATCTATTTCTCGAAATATGTGTTGGTAAGATTTCGCTTTGTCCAAGTTCATCTTTACTCGTGACGAAAGTCATGTTGATTATTTCAATAACTTGAAAATCTCTTTGATGAAAATAGTTTGTGGATAACAACTATTTTAACATCCTCTAAGAAAGTTTCAATGATTGAAATGAGAGTTTAGAACAAGTAACCATGTTTGGATATAAATATAATGTGTTCTCACCTTTGTGTAAAAGTCCAAAACCGGGAACCCAAAGTATGCATCACGCGTACTGGCAGTTGTTGTAAATCCGGGTGAGTATGCGTACACGTACGCATACTGGCGGAAGTTTCACGTCCGTGAATTTCTGCTGGAGTTTGGAAGTAAAAACATACTCAATCCGGTCGCTTAAGTATGCAAACCCGTTTGCATACTTAAGAAGGTTACTTTCTAAAATCGGTTTGTTCATGAACTGAACCATTTATATAATAAGGAATGCAATCTTTGCAAAGCATGGCTATAATTTTCATGAATTTATTCAAGTGAATAAAAATCGATTTTGCTTCGATTGTGTCTTGTATACTACTATGAGGTCTAAGAAATTGAACAACTCTCTAACTAGTTCATTTGAGTCATTTGAACTAGTTATGGTGAAGATGAATAAGGTTAATATGAAAGTGCTCATATGGCTAACCATTGGTTAACTATTGTTGAACCTACTAGGTGTACACGTTTAGGTACGGTTACCCAAACCTAAATGAAGGTACATTTCATTTGTCTATAACAAGCTAAGTTCGATCTAACGGTTGAAAGATATTATCTTGAATCTAATCAGGTTTTCATCCAACAGGGAATATTGAATGCTTTGTTACCAAGGTAACTTAGATTGCAAAACCTGATTTGAAATCTATATAAAGGAGAACTCTAGCAACTGAGAAACCTAATCCCCACACCTCCTTTGTGATACTATAGTTTCATAAGCTAGAGTCGATTCTCCTTTAAACTTAGGTTTTTCACGAAACCCTGTAGGTTAACGACTTGAAGACTTCATTGGGATTGTGAAGCCAGACCCAACTATATTATCTGTAGCTATGTGATTTATATCGTTTTTGAGTACAATCGTAAGATTGAATTGAGATTTATATCTACGATAGGCAAGATAGAAAAGTAGTCATAAACACCTCCGTCTCATCGTTTTTGATTCCACAATATCTTGTTTCGTTAATCGATTAAGATTACCGTGAGGTGATTGATAATACTAGGTTGTTCTTCGGGAATATAAGTCATGGTTATCAATTGATTCCTGTTCACCTTGATTTATCAAAAGACGGAACAAAAACTCGTAGGTATATATGTGGGAGACATATTTATCTATTCAATAGACTTTTCTGTGTGATACGGATTTGTTTATCAAGTCTTCGACTTTGGGTCGTAGTAACTCTTAGTTGTGGGTGAGATCAGCTAAGGGAAACAAGTGCGTAGTATCCTGCTGGGATCAGAGACGTAAGGACGCGACTGTACCTTGAATCAATGTGAAATTGATTAGGGTTCAACTACATTCCAGTCCGAAGTTAACTTGTAGTAGGCTAGTGTCTGTAGCGGCTTAATAAAGTGTGGTGTTCAAATCTGGACTAGGTCCCGGGGTTTTTCTGCATTTGCGGTTTCCTTGTTAACAAAAGTTCTGGTATTTGTGTTATTTCTTTTCCGCATTATATTTTGTTATATAATTGAAATATCACAGGTTGTGCGTTGAATCGATCAATTGGTAAATCCAACCTTTGTTTGTTGATTGAAATTCATTGATCCTTAAACATTGGTCTTTAGTACCATTCAAGTTATTTCTCTTGTATTCAATCAAGCTCGCAAATTCCTATTTGTTTGATTGCGGATTGAATCGAGAAATTGAGATCTCTTTGATATACTTTTCTTAAGATTGAGTCTGACTGTCAATTGGTATTTGTTTGATTGCTAAGTGAATTCCTATTTGTTTTATTGCTAAGCGAAATATTGGTGAGGTTGTTGTACCCCCGCTTTTTCAATTGGTATCAGAGCATGCAAACACGTTTAAGACCTTATAAGTCTGTGTTTGTAGCAATCTGACTATATGGATGAGTTTATCTCTGATAACGTACTAGTCCAGAAATTACCAGATGATTTGCAAAGCTTGGATTCTCCTGAGAGAACTATAACATCTAAGTTAATATCTAAACACGTGGAAACTGTTGATAACTGGGAAACACTCCTAGAAGAACAGTTGGATGAACTTTCTAAAAAAGGTGATTCAGATATCGATAGAGATGTTGATGAGGAAGTCTCGGAGTATGAAAAAGCGGGGGTCTAACAACCACACCCAATATTTTGATTAACAATATGTATGGACTAACTCCAATATACTTTCTAGAGAATCAACTAGACAGTGAGACTCAATTTAGACAAAAGTATATCAAAGATTTAATATCTTTATCTCTCGATTTGATCTATACGCAAGCAAATAGAAATCTGCGAGTCTTTATCAAATAAAAGAGAGATATAAACTTGGATGGTACCAAAGACCAATATCCAAGGATCAATCAATTTCCAATCAACAACCAAAGGTTGGATTTCATAATTGATCGATACAAACGCACAACCTGTGACATTTCAATTATATAACAAAATATAATGCGGAATAAAAATAATACAGACACCAGAAATTTTGTTAACGAGGAAACCGCAAATGCAGAAAAACCCCAGGACCTAGTCCAAATTGAACACCACACTGTATCAAGCCGCTACAAACACTAGCCTACTATTTGTGTGTGAAAACAGTTTCTACTGATTTTGGCAATTTTGTGTGAGTGCGGGTGAGAAAAAATCTAAACCAAAAACAATGTACTGCACGGGAGTACTTTTGATTCGAGAAATCAATTTGTACAATCCTGGCTTAAACGAAGAAATGGCCGTTCCAGGCTTGCTTCGGTCACAAAGTGAATGAGAAGGGTTGGTCTTAGGGAGGGAAGCGAAGAAAGTGTTGAGACCAGAATAATTGATTCTGGAAGCGTGGGGATTTTGCGACTTGTATCCGAAAGTTGAACTAGCGAGCTGAACGGAAAGCTACCAGGTGATTTCTGGATGTGTATTGTTCTCCTGACCAAAACTTGTTGTTTGGTGGAAATAGGTGAAACCTATTTATACAAGTCGTAATAAAACATACCCTGGCCTTGTAAGAAGTGGAAGCGGTTGAGTGGTGGAAAAGTGGTAACGGTTAACGCCTGGAATTGATGTTTTCATAATGAAGATGCGTTTCACCACGTATTGCACGCCGCACGCTGTAAACCGCCAGACCAATACCCTGATGCGCATCCCCCAGTTTGTGACATGTTTTGATGTCTCGAGTGTTTTCATTGGAAAATGTGTAGCATGTTTCTATGTGCGGAAAGTTAAGATAGAGAGGCTTTCCGATTCAGTAAAGACCTTTGACGGTCGAGATTTTGCATCTCAGGAGGAAGGGTAGTCGTTGATCGCGGCTACCTTCCGTTCGGCGGCCAGTGGCGTGGCCGTGGTGCCGGCATGGCTTGCGCATGCCTTTGGCGTGGCCAAATTAGGGTTTGGCACAAACCGTGGAATTTGGCATTGCGGCCAAAAGTTGCCAAGGCTTGGTGGCGAACTTGTACGGCTGAGATCCTCACCTCAGGAGGAAGGGTATCCATTGATTATGGATACCTTCCGTTGGTGGACAGAGTCGTGGTAGCATGGCTGGCATGGCTTGTGCATGCTTTTTGGCATGCGCGTGACGCATGTGTGCCTGGCATGTGCGTCTGGTGAGCGCGTATAGTAAGCGCGTCTGGTAACCGCGTCTGGCAAGCGCGTCTGGCAAGCGCGTCTGGAAAGCGCCTATGGCATGCGCGTCTTGCATGCGCGTCTGGCAAGCGTGTCTGGCATGCACGTCTGGCATGGGCGGCATGCGCGTGCGTCATGCGCGCCTGGCATGTGCGGCATGCGCGTGCGGCATGCTGGCGTTTTTTGGGAAGCTAGCGCGTTTTTGGGAAGCTGGCGTGTTTTGGGAAGCTAACTTAGTATGACGACCTTTTTGAGGCCGTGGCAAGTTTTGGAGAAACCCGATTTGTTGACGGGAAGTGGGGCCAGCATGCTAGGGAGTGGCCATACTTCCAACGCGTGGTGGCGGATTTGAAGCGACTTGATTGGTCAACGGAAAGAGGGCCGGCATGCTAGGGCGCGGCCGCATTTTTAGCGCGTTGTAGCGGATTCGGTTGCCTAGCTTGTTTAAGCATGGTTTCGACCAACGGGGTCCAGTATACTGCGCGGGGAGCGAAACCCTAATTTGCAAATTAGTTGGGTTTATGAGTTCTTTGCGAGTTATCACAATAATTAGTTGTATTTTGTATGCTTCCACACAAAAATATTTATCTACAAAATGCAGTGTGCTTTCTGTCTAAGAATTTCGTGCAATGGCCTTAACTTGGGTACTTGGAGGTTCAAGCTATTCCGCTGCGAGTGAGCATAAATCCGTCATGCCATACCGATTAAGGGTTCTGCTGGGGAACATATCACAAGAAAGTACTCAATGAGTCTCGTATTGGCGAGGTGCCGAAATTTACAGAGTGTTATGGATAAAAGTATATTGAGCGGCTCAATAAATATGTCGGTGGAGAGGTTAGTACTCGCAGCACCGCTTCCTTGCAGAGCGACGTCACATCTGATGCAAGGTTTTACGATTTTAACCCTAAGCTAGAAACCATCATCAACATTAAGTCCCATGCTTAGCACGCAACAATGGCATTGTTGCGGGGTACATGAGATGGTGACAGGCGAGAGAAAAATCGAGAGAGCAACATGTGAATAGATCGCCAAGGAAATTCAACTAACCTTTAGTGGAAGGCATAAGAAATCTGTGATCCTTGTGCTGGCGGATTTTGCATAGATTCTTCTTGGCGTTGGCACCAGTGCTAGCTTGACTTGGACACGACTTGGCTTGGGCACGACTTGGCTTGGCGCGGTTGATAGGCTTTAGTGATTGCCTATATGTAATAACCGCAATCGCACGGTGTCTAACTAGTAGACAGAAGCAAGTACGGGTCGAATCCACAAGGAGCGGTGGAAATACGTAATCAATATCTCTAATGGATTAACAAATAAAGATCTTTTTGGATTTTTGAAAGAATAAGAAAAATAAAACTAAAGTAACAAAACGACTCAAATGGGAGAGTTGGTAACCAGGTTTTAATGTATCCACCACTATTTCTATTCAAATACTGAAATGAAACATAATTCATGAATTATTTATTGTTCGTTCTATTGACATCACCTATTATATATATTAGAGTCACAAATATCACTGGGACGCCCTAAGCATGGCACGTCAAAAGACTAAACCAAAGCATGCACCATCAAATTGCATTAGCAAGAAATTTATACGAAACTAAATACCGGTTCTCAAATAATACCTGGCTATTCTAAGCATACCCCATCAAAGGATTTAACCCAAGCATAAAATATCAAATAAGTAGGCAAATATATTTTCGATCCTAACAATTATGCACAAAGGTTATACGAAACCGGTGAAGCAACAACCCATTTTCAACCAATCAATAAGCATAATTCAAGAATTAATCTATTCAAATCATAATGGTCTTTGTTCCTTATTATTCAAATCAAAATATCCTAATATCCAAAGTGATTTCAACATAAACCCTAGTTACACAAATCTAGCAAGACATGACTTTCTCAAAAGTCATAAAAAATATTAAGAGAATCACAAAGAAAATAAATCGGAATTGAAACAACGAAACTTCAAACCGTAATCCTCCCTTCGTCTCTGTTGCCGCGTCTCTCTTTGTTTCTCTGCCTTCATACAACCACCAACCGCAACACCATTGCATTCGCCTACTTTTCATAGTCCGTTAACCCACAACAACAGCTCTCAGCCAAATGCAACTGCAACTCCTTTGTTGATGTCGCTAGGCAAAAGAAACCCCAAGCTCAAATCCACCACTGACTGCGATCAGCTCCCAAAGATCGTAGCTATGCTGCTGCAATTTCTTTTTCTTCCTGGCTCTACTCACTGACCAATTTGCAGTCTCCTCCATCTGTTACAACAACTAACTCGACAGAAGATCCTTTTATCTCCTTTAAATATCTCCAACTCCAATTCTCTGTACGATATGAAGTCGCACCTGGTAAGAACAGCTGATTGCTTCGAAGAAGACTATGAATGTTCCACTTGCTCAGATGTCTTTTCTTTGATAAGAACATAATGATGCTTGGTATTAACGACACCAAAAAAACTATAAAGGGAGAGCATGACACGTCCTTCTTCCTGGGTCTAGTGGAGTTTGTTTCATGGCATCATTCTCTAGCCGTCTGGAGACTTAAGTGGTGCGACCCACAAGAGCAGTAACTTCAAGGCAGCATTTTGATGATTTTGGTCGCAAACACCGTTTAGCTTCTATTTAGCCATTATTTTCCGAATGAGCCAAACTCATTTGTACTTTCTACAAAAGCACTAAAATGGTATTGTTAGCCAAAATATCGAGTCCTACCCAATATAAATATGGGTATAAAATGTAGCACATACGTGCTTATCAGCGGTTTGGCCGCGGCTTAGCTTGGTTTGGGCGCGACTCGACTTGGCGCGGTTTAGACGCGACTTGGCTTGGCGCGGATTGGA
Source organism: Papaver somniferum (assembly GCF_003573695.1). Classification (NCBI taxonomy): domain Eukaryota; kingdom Viridiplantae; phylum Streptophyta; class Magnoliopsida; order Ranunculales; family Papaveraceae; genus Papaver; species Papaver somniferum. The sequence goes on from NC_039367.1 coordinate 140,824,717, forward strand.
ATGGAGCTGCTGGCATGGTGCGGCTTGGAAAGGAGCCGCTGTCATGGTGCGGCTTGGAATGGAGCTGTTGGCAGTGTGCGGCTTGGAATGGAGTCGCTGGCATGGTGCGACTTGGAATGGAGCCGCTGGCGCTGGATACTGTCTTCGGTCCGCGAAATGGTGGAAACTGGTTTCGGAAATTTGGCTACCAAACGGTGGTGATGGCGCTGGAACTTCGACTATCAAACGGTGGGGACGGCGCCTGGAAACTTTCTCTAAATTAGGGTTTGGCACGCCGAAACCCTAATTAGCGCCTCTTACTAAAATCATTGTAGAATTCTCGTACCAACTCGGATTTTGACGGTCAGCCACACCATTTCGATCGGAAAAGAATTTCATGTCTCCCTTTGCGAGAATATTTAGGTTTCGAGCTTGTTTAAGAGGTGAAAATCGTCCGACAGTAAAACTCAGGGAGAATTCATGAGGGATATTCAAGAAAAAAGAGGCAAGATGTAGGATCAGAATCTAGCACAGAAGAATATGCTTGCGAAATTATTAACAACACATCGCGAAGACATCGCAAGATGATTTCAGAAACGACATAACAGATGACATCAACTTAAACATGAGAAAAGTGTGATGATCTTGCGAAAATTAGGAATGTTGAGAATGTTACATTTGTAAGCTTGCGAAAATACTGCAAGCCAGATCCGAAATAAGGGGAAATGTTAGTTGTATATTAGTTGTCACCCACTATGTAAACACATATATAAAGAGAAGAGCAGGATAGAGAAAGGAGGATACACATTTTAGGATGAGAGAGGGAGACACAATTAGAGGGAGAGAAAACAGAATTTGTATTATTATTATCTCCTTCTTCTTCCTTCTTTAACCAAGAGATCCAAATACTCATTAATGGAGTCTCAATTGTAATCCATATGTAATTACAAATAATCATAGTGAAGATCCCTAACCCCGTAGGTGTAGATTGGTGTGGTTAGAAAAGACACACAAAAGACTTGCAAGTATACAAGGCCAAGTTTTAGTATAGAAAGTAAGCAAGGGATCATTCCACAGGGACTAGGTGTGTGTGAGTTGAAGTTTCCTAGATAGTTCTGAGCTAGTGACAGTGAAGCAAAGGGACAAAGGCAATGAGCCTAAGGCAGTGAAGTAAAGAGCCAAAGAAACAAAGAAAAAACAGTGGCAGTAAGCCAAAGGCAGTGGCAAAGAATAAGAAAAACTTAACCAAAACAGAACATGGGAGAGAAAAAACAGTGGGAATGAAGTGTATGGAGATGGATGAGAATTCCCTTCACCTAGCTAGTTCACCTAGGTTAAGTTTTTGTCATATGGCTAGTTAACTAACCTTACAGCCTTAGCTAACCCCTAGTATTGGCTGTCTGTTTAAGGCACAGGCAATCACAGGTCAACTAGGCAGTGGATTACTAACTAATGTAGCTGATTAACCCCTTAGAGACACCACTGACCCCTAAAATTAGTGGTCTTCTTACAGCACCACTAATCACAAGTCAGTTGGGCTTTTAGTAATCTAACTAGCCTAAGCTATTTTGAGTTCAACAAAAACTATCCTAATGGCTAACCATCATGGTTCAATGGTCTTCTCTAAGGTTTAAACAGGGAAATTACATGATCATGTGAAGAAACATTACATACATAGAGCTTAACACAAACATAACATGGATTAGAACATAACAAACATGGTGATTAACATTGACAGAATTTGAACAATACATTCACATGAACTGATATTGGATTAAAGATATTAAAATTTAAACAAAACCTAAGAACTAAACAGTGAAGCAAAAATTGAAATTGGAAAACAAAGAAAGACTAAACCTAAACCTAATGACACACTGGCTAGTCCAGGTATGCCCTTCATCCTCTACACCATGAGCTATTTATACTTCAAAAGCCCCAATAATTTACAAACCCTAAAATTAAAATTAGGTATTTTCAATTCCGAAATTGCTCACCAAATCCGCTGAATTGGTGGTGACCCATGCCTCTTCTCTTCTCTCTCGATCCTTCTCTGCCCTCAATTTCAATCTATAGCCTCATATATTTCATCAACTCTTCACGCCTAGGGTTCCAGCGAGAAAAAGGGGTGATGGGCTGATGTAATAGATGGCTAGAAAGTAGGGGGATGTATAGGTGATTGAGACAGAGGAGTTGGTGGTAGAGATGGTGGTGACAGGAGCGATGGATGATGGAGTTGTAGTCGGGAAAGGTGGTAGCAGGTCGGGAGAAAGAAGAAGAAAGAAGGAGGAGAAATGATTTGGGTTAGGGTTCTCTCTTTTGGGGTATAGGGTAATTAATGTTTGGGTGTGAGGCAGTTTCATCAAATTTCGATGTCATGCGATGCTTAGCCGTGGGGTGTGGAGATGAAGATTGATCTAACGGCTAAAAGTGAAGAGGCTGGCAGCGACCGTTGGATGCAGATATACAACGAAACTAATGGCGCCAGATGGAGTTAGGTGCTGTAGTGTTAGACAGGAGCTTCCAATTTCGATGAACGACGATGAAGCGACCATTGGATGATGAGATGGATCAAATCCGACGACTGAAGATGGAGGCGGGTTTGGATATAGGAAATGGGTTTGGGTGAGGGTTTTGGGCCTTGGGTATGCCAAGCCCATATCTTCTTTAAGAACAATTCTTCCTTCTTGAGCCCATTCCTAGCTTTTTGGACTTGTGCGCACCATTCTTTGCGGCTTCCTTGCGTAATTTCTCCCGGCTTTTCACTACTTTTCTGCTCTTTTCGCTCCGCTATGCATCCAAACTTTATTTATTACCTAAAAATGCAAAATTAATTAATAAAAATATTTATTCTTGAAAACAATGAAAATACAGAATATGGGATAAAATGTAGAATTAATGCACAAAAGATGAGTTAAATGCCAAGAAAAATATATAGAAATATGCACTTTTTAGCATTCATCAAATACCCCCAAACCTGAATTTTACTTGTCCTCAAGTAAAACAAAACTAAGGAAATCCTATCTATACCACTGTCGCTGGTCTCTCGAATGCATTTAGCGTATGCACTAAGCCTTTTAAACCACTAAGTGTCCCTAGTGGACGAGTGAAGTCTCGTGAAGGTTTGCTTAGAACGTACCTACAAAGTTCTAGGTCAAAATATAAGCTCAGATTCCATCAAATGTGACATGTGCAAGTCAGTTTAAGCTCACAGCAAAATGGAGATGTCAATCTAGCTATCAAAGGCACAATCCTAGCACTGATAACAAAAAAAAAACATGTGATAAGAGTGTAAAGTGTATCTACACATGTGTAAAGAAAGATCTAAACTTATGACTACTAATCACCAAGAGATAGTTTCTCAGGCTAAGAACCAAGGTCGAAATCTAGCTAGCTGTCCGGACTTTACGAGAATTGTGAATGAGTTGGAGGTATTTCACAATTACTCGCATTGTACATCAATGGCATACACCCTTCCTTTCTTATTACAATAAAACACAAAAGATGACTCTTTACATGACTCTTATTTACATTGACTACTCTCTTTTATTTTTGGAACAAGAGAGAATGGAATTGATAAATACTTGATTTTTTTTTTTTTTTTTTTTTTTTTTTTTTTTTTTTTGAATAAGGAAACACTTTTGATACATATACAAAAGAAACAAAAGATTACATGACACTTTGCAAGAGGTAGCCCTTTTTGATGCACCCAGTTAAATTCGATGGTTGTCTTTCTTAATGTAACCTCCACCTTCTATCCCAACCAACCAAAGAACAAGCTAGTCAAGTTTCGTTCAGTATTCTAAAGTGATTGGCAATCTAACTTCCTATCAAACACCTTGAAGATCGAGGCTATACATGTATTGGTAGATCGTGCGCGTGCAAGTTTCTTATCACTATGTGAATTGTGCTAGAATCAGGGTGCCTAAATATCTAGACTAAGACTCCTAATAATTACATATTTGCACAAGAGTCAACATTTCAAGGTAAATGAGCTCCATTTTTATGTTTTTTTCAATTTTTTTTTTTTTATTTTGATTTTTCGTTTTTTTTTTTTTTTCAAAAAGAAGGAGTTCTTGTTTTCAATTATGCATGCATATATCAAAGTATCTACTTTTCACCCCCAAACCTAAACTAAACATTGTCCTCAATGTTTCAAAATATGAACAAAATTATAATACAACATATGAAGAGGATCATGTTGAGTAGAGAAAAGGAAAGAGATACCCGATTTCGGCGAAAGCAATTAGAACTCCGTTATTCAAGGCAAGAATCCAACATATGTCAGCCGAGATCATATTGGATTAGAAAATATATACGAAAGGAACAAAAGGGTTTTAAGAAATTTTATCTACTGGATTATATACAAAAAATTCACCATACACTAACAATCTAAAGAGTTGAGGATCAACCCAAAAGAAAAAGTGTAGAGACATAGAAAGTTTCAAAACACTAAAATTGGACTTAAATGGGAGTGAGAGTGAAAAACCGAATGAATCACCCCTAAACCTAAATTGTTCAACAGATTTATTTTAAGCACAAAATCTTTTAATTTTAGGGGTTCAGGATTCAAAAGGTCTAACTCATAATGGACTGTTTTCGGGATGGGCAAAGAAATGCATTCCAACTGTGGCTCTTTAAAAGTGTTATATTTTGAAGCAAAATAGTCCAAGAGGACTTGGGAGGTACACAGTTCCAATCCTAGATTGGGAATTTTCAGAAAAGTTGGTTTAAAATTTTTGTTGCAAACCAAATCTAGGTTGGGTGGAATAATCTCGATTTGAGATTTAGGTAAGAAAGTGGGTACATCTAAATTATTTTCATGGGTACGATCAATAGTACCAACACATACTTTTCCTAAATCAGAAACAGGTAAAACATGCTCACATTCATCGAACAAAACATCAAGACCTAAATCAGTATCATGATTGTTCGAAGTACTCAAATCATCACCGGAAGAAATAACATTTTGTGACTTAGGCAAGGAATCAGACACATCAAATTCGTCCTCATGCATAATAAAATTAGTGTCTACAGAAGATTCAACTATTCCTATGTCATGTTCATCTTCACAAAAAATTGTACAAGCCCCATATTAGAATCAAAAGCATATGAATTACAATGAGTATCAGAAGAAACAACATTCATGAAGGTTGAGGCTGAGAAGCCATATGTTATTGAACCAAAAGGTTCCACAATATTTTCAGCAAAAACATGTTCTTCTAACATATCATTATCATCATAATCATCATCATGGTAACATGCATATTGATCCTCATTAAAAGTGGTGGTGTCCTTAGTCGATTCATGTTCCTCTAAATCAGGTTCATATTCAATATCATTTAGATGAATGGGACTGGACACTTCATTAGGGACAACATGCATTTCCTCATGAATTTCCTCCTTTTGTAGTTGAAGCAAAATCTGATCTAACTTCGCCTGAATGTGTGACATAGTTCTATCAGAATTTTGCTCACCGAGTCTGAGAGCTTCTACGGTGGAGTCTAAATTCATGGGAGTACAAAATTATTCATGTTCAAATTGTGGTGAATGGTACATGTGTGCATGGTCATTAGGGTTTACAAAATATTGATAACAACCTTCGAAAGGTTGATTATGGTCCCAATGACTACCAGCCTCACAATTTGTGGGCATTTCATAATTTGGATTTTCATGGTATCCCCTAGATTTCCTAAATTCATGCAAAACATAGCAATATTCATCAGGGTGGTCTAAACCACCACAAAAGGTACAAACATGCATATTAGGTTGGCTAGGTTGATACATGGGTGAATAGTTATACGGGTTTGCATATTGAGGCTCATGACCTTGAAAAGGTCCATAATTATAATCCCTATAACTATTGACATCATGGTCTGTGGGAGGCTCATAAGGTGAATCTTGCCCGTAAGCATCTCTAATAGATTTATTCCCAGAGGCAGACCAAAATCCAGACATGTCTTTGTTTTATGAAATAATCACATAAATCACAAAAAAAGTAAGGCCCAAGGGAGATGATAAAAATTTGGTTTAATTTGGGAGCAATTTTGGTTTTTGAAATTACGAGCAAGCCCACATTGGTGGGAGAAATTGCTTTGTCAAGGGAAGGTGAACTAAGCCTACAATGTGTATGCAAACTGAAGCCCAGTGTAGCTTTTGAAATAGCCTAACTGTTGCTTGTTTGGTCTGAGGCCCAGTTGGGCTTTCAAAAGTTCAGTCTAACACCCACAAGCCCACAAGCAATTAAACAAATGAGTCTAACACCACAAGCCCACAAGCAATTAAACAAACAAGCCCACAAGAAATTAATTACAAACCCAACAGAAAAATGGAAAAAAATATTACAAGCCCACAAATTAAAAATGGAAGCCCACAGGTTGGGTTCTCTTAATGGGTTTAGGCTTACTTGCTTAAGCACAGCCCAGCTGCTCAGTTAGGTTGCAAAAGCCCAGTTGGGCTTTGGATATTCCTAAGCTTTGGCTTTTCTGAGGCCCAGTTGGGTATTTCAGTTACAAAGCCCAGTTGGGCTTTGTTCTTTTTCAGCTGCTTGAAATCAGCCCAGTTGGTCTTTGATGGCTCAATTTAACACCAGGCAGCAGGGGTTGCAGCAGACTTGGCCTGGCACCAGCAGGAGGCAGCAACAGCTCTATTTGGGCTTCACAGCAGCACAACAGCACCAGAGGTTTGTTCTCAGCCTCACAGCAAGGTCACAGCAACAACAGCAGGGGCAACAACTTCAGCAACAGGAGCAATTCAGCAGCAACAGGATGCAACAGCAGCACCACAAGCACCTGGCAACTCAGAGAAGAGGTTCAGTTCCCAGAATGATGCAGTTGAAGCAAAGGAGAAGAGATTATGCAAATGATGCAGATGCACTAGAGGTGGTACTAAGTTACAGCTACAGATGCAATATGCAAGATGAGTACACTAAGATGCTTATCAGAACTACACATCAGGTATGAGTATGCAAAGAACAGCAAGAAAAACTTCAAAAACACGGCAGCCAAGTCCCCGGCAGCGGCGCCAAAAACTTGGTGTGGTTAGAAAAGACACACAAAAGACTTGCAAGTATACAAGGCCAAGTTTTAGTATAGAAAGTAAGCAAGGGATCATTCCACAGGGACTAGGTGTGTGTGAGTTGAAGTTTCCTAGATAGTTCTGAGCTAGTGACAGTGAAGCAAAGGGACAAAGGCAATGAGCCTAAGGCAGTGAAGTAAAGAGCCAAAGAAACAAAGAAAAAACAGTGGCAGTAAGCCAAAGGCAGTGGCAAAGAATAAGAAAAACTTAACCAAAACAGAACATGGGAGAGAAAAAACAGTGGGAATGAAGTGTATGGAGATGGATGAGAATTCCCTTCACCTAGCTAGTTCACCTAGGTTAAGTTTTTGTCATATGGCTAGTTAACTAACCTTACAGCCTTAGCTAACCCCTAGTATTGGCTGTCTGTTTAAGGCACAGGCAATCACAGGTCAACTAGGCAGTGGATTACTAACTAATGTAGCTGATTAACCCCTTAGAGACACCACTGACCCCTAAAATTAGTGGTCTTCTTACAGCACCACTAATCACAAGTCAGTTGGGCTTTTAGTAATCTAACTAGCCTAAGCTATTTTGAGTTCAACAAAAACTATCCTAATGGCTAACCATCATGGTTCAATGGTCTTCTCTAAGGTTTAAACAGGGAAATTACATGATCATGTGAAGAAACATTACATACATAGAGCTTAACACAAACATAACATGGATTAGAACATAACAAACATGGTGATTAACATTGACAGAATTTGAACAATACATTCACATGAACTGATATTGGATTAAAGATATTAAAATTTAAACAAAACCTAAGAACTAAACAGTGAAGCAAAAATTGAAATTGGAAAACAAAGAAAGACTAAACCTAAACCTAATGACACACTGGCTAGTCCAGGTATGCCCTTCATCCTCTACACCATGAGCTATTTATACTTCAAAAGCCCCAATAATTTACAAACCCTAAAATTAAAATTAGGTATTTTCAATTCCGAAATTGCTCACCAAATACGCTGAATTGGTGGTGACCCATGCCTCTTCTCTTCTCTCTCGATCCTTCTCTGCCCTCAATTTCAATCTATAGCCTCATCTATTTCATCAACTCTTCACGCCTAGGGTTCCAGCGAGAAAAAGGGGTGATGGGATGATGTAATAGATGGCTAGAGAGTAGGGGGATGTATAGGTGATTGAGACAGAGGAGTTGGTGGTAGAGATGGTGGTGACAGGAGCGATGGATGATGGAGTTGCAGTCGGGAAAGGTGGTAGCAGGTCGGGAGAAAGAAGAAGAAAGAAGGAGGAGAAATGATTTGGGTTAGGGTTCTCTCTTTTGGGGTATAGGGCAATTAATGTTTGGGTGTGAGGCAGTTTCATCAAATTTCGATGTCATGCGATGCTTAGCCGTGGGGTGTGGAGATGAAGATTGATCTAACGGCTAAAAGTGAAGAGGCTGGCAGCGACCGTTGGATGCAGATATACAACGAAACTAACGGCGCCAGATGGAGTTAGGTGCTGTAGTGTTAGACAGGAGCTTCCGATTTCGATGAACGACGATGAAGCGACCATTGGATGATGAGATGGATCCAATCCGACGACTGAAGATGGAGGCGGGTTTGGATATAGGAAATGGGTTTGGGTGAGGGTTTTGGGCCTTGGGTATGCCAAGCCCATATCTTCTTTAAGAACAATTCTTCCTTCTTGAGCCCATTCCTAGCTTTTTGGACTTGTGTGCACCATTCTTTGCGGCTTCCTTGCGTAATTTCTCCTGGCTTTTCACTACTTTTCTGCTCTTTTCGCTCCGCTATTCATCCAAACTTTATTTATTACCTAAAAATGCAAAATTAATTAATAAAAATATTTATTCTTGAAAACAATGAAAATACAGAATATGGGATAAAATGTAGAATTAATGCACAAAAGATGAGTTAAATGCCAAGAAAAATATATAGAAATATGCACTTTTTAGCACTCATCATAGATCACATTGATCGAACCAAGTAAATCTTGTGTCTTATTTTCTATTTTGATTATCTTTATATTTATTTTCATATCAAATAAGTTTAGATATAGAAATCATAGTCATGATAATACAAGGGGTGTGTTGTAGGATTTCCTGCAACTACAGTGGCGAACTTGTACGGCTGAGATCAGCACCTCAGGTTGAAGGGTATCCATTGATTATGGCTACCTTTCGTTGGTGGCCAGGGGCGTGGTAGCGTGGCTGGCATGGCTTGCGCATGCTTTTTGGCATGTGCGTCTGGTGATCGCGTATGGTAAGCGCGTCTGGCATGCGCGTCTGGTAAGCGCGTTTGGCTTGTGCGTCTGGTAAGTGAGTCTGGCAAGCGCGTCTGGCATGCGCGTCTGGTAAGCGCGTCTGGGAACCGCGTCTGATATGCGCGTCTGGTAAGCGCGTCTGGCATTCGCACCTGGCATGTGCGGCATGCGCGTGCGACATGCTGGCGTTTTTTGGGAAGATAGCGCGTTTTTGGGAAGCTGGCGTGTTTTGGGAAGCCAACTTAGTATGGCGACCTTTTTGAGGTCGTGGCAAGTTTTGGAGCAACCCGATTGGTTGACGGGAAGTGGGGCCAGCATGCTAGGGCGTGGACATACTTCCAACGCACGGTGGTGGATTTGAAGCGACCTGATTGGTCGACGGAAAGAGGGTCGACATGCTAGGGCACGGCCGCACTTTTAGTGCGCTGTGGCGGATTCGGTTGCCTATCTTGTTTAAGCATGGGTTCGACCAACAGGTTCCAGTATACTGCGCGGGGCGCGAAACCCTTATTTGAAAATTACTTGGCTTTATTAGTTCTTTGCGAGTTATCACAATAATTAGCTGGATTATGGATGCTTCCACACAAAAATATTTATCTACAGAATGCAATGTGCTTTCTGTCTGAGCATTTCGTGCAATAGACTTAACTTTGGTACTTGGAGGTTCATGCTACTCCGCTGCGAATGAACATAAATCCGTCATGCCATGCCGATTAAGGGATCTGCTGGGGTACATAGCACAGGAAAGTACTCAGTGAGTCTCGTATTGGCAAGGTGCCGAAATTTACAAAGTGTTATGGATAAAAGTATATTGAGCGGTTCAATAAATATGTCAGTGGAGAGTTAGTAATCGCATCACCGCTTCCTTGCAGAGTGACGTCACATCTAATGCAAGGTTTTACGATTTTATCCCTAAGCTAAAAACCACCATCATCACCTACTACAAACTAACATTGGTCTGGACTGTAGTTGAACTGGTAGGCTTCTAAAAGGTCCTACAAATTATAACCGCAAGTGCACGGTGTCGAAAGTGGCAAATGTGCAAGTACGGGTCGATCCACAGAGATCGGGTGTGTTTCGGAAATGTGTCTTAGCTAACTGGGTTCCTAGATTTGCTTTGGGCTTAGAAGCCCTTTGGAAGTGTTGGGCTTAATGTACTATTGGGATTGTTCTCAATAAAAGGAACTGAGCTTGGGCTCAGTTGGTCTTTGAAAAGCAAATTGGGCTTGGCTATTTGAACTAGGCCTTTGGTCTTAACTATGGAATGGGCCTTAGTGAATTTGGGCTTTGGTTTTTAACAAATGGGCTTTGGTTAAGCCCACAGATGACTGAATTGGGCTATCATTTTGAGTTGAGCTTTGGAGAGCAAAGCAATCAGCAGCAATGCAACAGAACAGCACAGGGGCAGCAGCAGCAAGGGAGGCAAACAATGCACAGCAGCAGTGCAATGCAGTAGAGAAAAAAGTGCTGCACAGCAATAGAATGCAGCAAAGGAGCTGCAGCAGACAACAGCAACAGCAGTAGGGAAGGCAGCAGCAGCAGCTGCAAGAGGAGAAAGGTAGCAGCACTGCAGTGCAGTAACAGCAGGAGCAATGCAAAGAAAACAGTGCAGCAAAGGCAATGCAAGTGCAGCAAATGCAATGCAAGAGCAGCAAAGCAGTGCAGCAAAGCAGTGCAGCAAAGCAGTGCAAAGAAAGAGCTGCACAGCAGCACAAGAGAGCACACAACAGGGGACAGCAAATAGAATGTACAAGCAAGGAACAAAGCAACAGCAAAATAAAAGTGAACAGAAGCAAATGAAAATTACAGTGGACAAAACAATGCAAAAGCAACAGAAAATAAAATGAAAGATACAACAGGGCAACAGCAAAAGCAAAGAACAAAACAAGAATGGACCAAGGCCTAAGGCCAAGGGCAGGGGTGATAAAGAAACTGACAAGAAGCAATACTAAGGCAAGAATACAGGCCTTCTAAAAGAATGGGAGGAAAATTAGCTTGCTCATTGTCACTAGTGAGCACTAATTTCCCCCAATGCACAATCAACACTACAACCTAAGCATACAACAAGAATGGCAAGAAAATCAGCTTGCTATGAGCACTGATTTCTTGCCATTGCACAATTAGCATAAAGCTTCAAAGAAATCTAGCCTAGCATTCCATCATGTACTGACAGTGACGGAGCAACAACAAACATGATAGTGAATTGATACTAACAGTGAGCAACATCTAAACAGGATACAACTAACTGAACTAACAATAACAGAACATTTAACATATTTATAACAGAACATTTAACAGAACATACTAACTGAGCAAGAAATTAACAGAACATTTAACATATAACAGAACAAAGCAAGAAATTAACAAAACACAGCAAGAGAATTAACTACTAGCACATTTAACTGAAACATGAAAATTCAACAGGACAAGAGAATTAACAGAACTTAGCAGTCCTGGATGTGGGCTAATCCCAACATAAGGTTTACAACACACCCACACCCATATTTATACCCAATTTCAGTTTAGGGTTCATACCAAATTTTCCTAAAATCAAACATTAAAATAATTGGGATTTCTCACCTAATTCACCTAATTCGGCCATACCCATATCTTCTCTGTTCTTCTCCATGCTTTTTCAATTGAAAATTGGGGACAATTTCCCAAATACCTAATTTGGCAGAGAAATTAGGGTTTCAGATTTTACCTTCTTTGATGCGATTTCTCTTCAATAAGCATCGACCCATGTCTTCTCTGCTTCCCTTGCGTAATTCCCATGCTTCAATTTCATCTCTAGGTCACCTACTTCATCAATCTCTCACGCTTAGGGTTTCAGGGAAGAAACGTGAGAGATTGAGGGAATAGGGGGCTAGATAGTTAGGGGGTGATGATGGTGGAGGTGGGGTGTTGGTAGAGGAGTTGGTGATGGAGTCAGAGAGGTGGAGAAGGTGGTGGTGGTGATGGTGGTGCGGCAGGGTGATGGTGGTTTCTGCAGAGGAGTGGGTGGAGGAGGAGGGCTCGATAGAATGGGAGAAAGGGAGTGTTTGGGTAGGTGGTATAGGCTCGGTTGCTAGGGTGTTAGGCGGATCCATCGAGTCGGATGAACAGCGAGGATGAGCCGTGGGATATGGAGCTGGTAGGTAGATCGGACGGTGATGCGGAGGCAAGCGATGAGAGACCGTTGGATTATATGATACAACAAAATGAACGGTACTTGATGGAGTTAGGTACTGTAGTGTTAGGCGGGTATATCAAACTTCGATGCGCAGCAAGGGAGCGACCGTTGGATTCAACTACCATCTAATCTGAAGGCTTGGAATTTCAGCGCTGTGGTGCTTGGCAGAGACATCAGATTTTGATGATCAGCAAGGAGCGACCGTCGGATGCTTCTGAGAAATGATCTGATGGCTGAGAACGGAGGCGCTTTTGTGTGTAGAAAATGAGGTTGTGCGCACCATTCTTCGCGGCTTCCTTGCGTAATTTCTCCCGGCTTTTCACTACTTTTCTGCTCTTTTTGCCCCGCGACTCATCCGAACTTTATTTATTACCTAAAAATGCAAAATTAATTAATAAAAATATTTATTCTTGAAAACAATGAAAATACAGAATATGGGATAAAATGTAGAATTCATGCACAAAAGATGAGTTAAAATGCCAACAAAAAGGGATAGATATATACAATATTTGGCACTCATCAAATACCCCCAAACCTGAATTTTACTTGTCCTCAAGTAAAACAAAACTAAGGAAATCCTAACTATACCACTGTCGCTGGTCTCTCGAATGCATTTAGCGTATGCACTAAGCCTTTTAAACCACTAAGTGTCCCTAGTGGACGAGTGAAGTCTCGTGAAGGTTTACCAGAGGTGTGCCTACAAAACCTAAGGACAAAATATAAGCTCATATTCCATCAAATGTGACATGTGCAAAACAGTTAAGCTCACAGCAAAATGGAGATGTCAATCTAGCTATCGAAGGCACAATCCTAGCACTGATAACAAAAAAAGACATGTGATAAGAGTGTAAAGTGTATCTACACATGTGTAAAGAAAGATTTGAAGCTATGACTACTAATCACCAAGAGATAGTTTCTCAGGCTAAGAACTGAGGTCGAAATCTAGCTAGCTGTCCGGACTTTACGAGAATTGTGAATGAGTTGGAGGTATTTCACAATTACTCGCGTTGTACATCAATGGCATACACCCTCCTTGCTTATTACAAAAAACAACAAAAGATGACAAATTACATGACTCTTATTTACATTGACTACTCTCTTTTATTTTTGGAACAAGAGAGGATGGAAATGATAAATACTTGATTTTTTTTTCTTTTTTTTTTTTGTATTTTTCTGATATTTTTTTTTTTTTTTTTTTCTTCTCTTTTTTTTCTGAATATATACATCGTTTTTTTTTTTTTTTTTTTTTTTTTTTGGATAATACACTTTTGATACATAAAAAAGAAACAAAAGATTACATGACACTTTGCAAGAGGTAGCCCTTTTTGATGCACCCAGTTAAATTCGATGGTTGTCTTTCTTAATGTAACCTCCACCTTCTATCCCAACCAACCAAAGAACAAGCTAGTCAAGTTTCGTTCAGTATTCTAAAGTGATTGGCAATCGTAACTTCCTATCCAACACCTTGAAGATCGAGGCCATACATGTATTGGTAGATCGTGCGCGTGCAAATTTCTTATCACTATGTGAATTGTGCTAGAATCAGGGTGCCTAAATATCTAGACTAAGACTCCTAATAAAAATACATATTTGCACAAGAGTCAACATTTCAAGGTAAATGAGCTCCATTTTTATGATTTTTTTTTTCAATTTTTTTAATTTTTTTTTAGAATTTTGATTTTTCAATTTTTTTTTTTTTGGAATTTTTCAATTTTTTTCAAAAAGAAGGAGTTCGTTTTCAATTATGGCAAATTATCATGGTATCTACTCTATACCCCCAAACCTAAACTAAACATTGTCCTCAATGTTTCAAAATATGGAAAGAATTAAAATGCAACATATGGAAAGGGACATGCTGAGTAGAGTAAAAGGAGAGAGAATACCCGATTTCGGCGAAAGCAGAATTAAAACTCCGTTATTCAAGGCAAAAATCCAACATATTTTAGCCGAGATCAAATTGGATTAGCAAAATATATACAAAAGGAACAAAAGGTTTTTTTTTTTTTTTTTTTTTTTAAATAAAATAAAATTTGGTTTTTGTATGGGAGCAAGCCCACTGTGCAAGCCTCTAATGAAATGGATGGAAGGCTGCGGCCCACGAAACACTAAGTTTTAATTTTGAAAGTTTAATTTGGCCCAGTTGGTTAAGGCCCGACGTTTGTTTTAAAACTTTGGTTTCGAGGTCCACTTTCGAGTGGAATACAAGTCCAATTGATGCTTACAAGCTCAGCTGGGTTTAAACCCAGAGTTCAAAATACAAGTCCAATGAAAGAATTTAAACAAGCCCACAAAAAATAAATACAAGCCCACAAATAAATTATTACAAACCCAAAATAGAAAATAAAAAGCCCAAAAAAATTGGGTTAATTATTACAAGCCCACAATTAAAGAAATTTGGAAGCCCACAGGTTGGGTTCTCTCAATGAATGGGTTTAGGCTTACCTTTTTAGCACAGCCCAGCTGCTCTGATATTGTTGCAAAAACCCAGTTGGGTTTTGGTTCTTTTCCTTGGTGGCGTCCCAGCAGAGGAAAAACAGGTTCAGAATCAGCAGGTCCAACAGCAAATGAAATGAAGCAGATGCAGATGCAAATGCTATGAAATGAAATACAAAATAGCTAAGAAAAACACAGATAAAACACAGCACCAATCCCCGGCAACGGCGCCAAAAACTTGGTAGGCTTCTAAAAGGTCCTACAAATTATAACCGCAAGTGCACGGTGTCGAAAGTGGCAAATGTGCAAGTACGGGTCGATCCACAGAGATCGGGTGTGTTTCGGAAATGTGTCTTAGCTAACTGGGTTCCTAGATTTGCTTTGGGCTTAGAAGCCCTTTGGAAGTGTTGGGCTTAATGTACTATTGGGATTGTTCTCAATAAAAGGAACTGAGCTTGGGCTCAGTTGGTCTTTGAAAAGCAAATTGGGCTTGGCTATTTGAACTAGGCCTTTGGTCTTAACTATGGAATGGGCCTTAGTGAATTTGGGCTTTGGTTTTTAACAAATGGGCTTTGGTTAAGCCCACAGATGACTGAATTGGGCTATCATTTTGAGTTGAGCTTTGGAGAGCAAAGCAATCAGCAGCAATGCAACAGAACAGCACAGGGGCAGCAGCAGCAAGGGAGGCAAACAATGCACAGCAGCAGTGCAATGCAGTGAAAGAAAAGTGCTGCACAGCAATAGAATGCAGCAAAGGAGCTGCAGCAGACAACAGCAACAGCAGTAGGGAAGGCAGCAGCAGCAGCTGCAAGAGGAGAAAGGTAGCAGCACTGCAGTGCAGTAACAGCAGGAGCAATGCAAAGAAAACAGTGCAGCAAAGGCAATGCAAGTGCAGCAAATGCAATGCAAGAGCAGCAAAGCAGTGCAGCAAAGCAGTGCAGCAAAGCAGTGCAAAGAAAGAGCTGCACAGCAGCACAAGAGAGCACACAACAGGGGACAGCAAATAGAATGTACAAGCAAGGAACAAAGCAACAGCAAAATAAAAGTGAACAGAAGCAAATGAAAATTACAGTGGACAAAACAATGCAAAAGCAACAGAAAATAAAATGAAAGATACAACAGGGCAACAGCAAAAGCAAAGAACAAAACAAGAATGGACCAAGGCCTAAGGCCAAGGGCAGGGGTGAGGTGATAAAGAAACTGACAAGAAGCAATACTAAGGCAAGAATACAGGCCTTCTAAAAGAATGGGAGGAAAATTAGCTTGCTCATTGTCACTAGTGAGCACTAATTTCCCCCAATGCACAATCAACACTACAACCTAAGCATACAACAAGAATGGCAAGAAAATCAGCTTGCTATGAGCACTGATTTCTTGCCATTGCACAATTAGCATAAAGCTTCAAAGAAATCTAGCCTAGCATTCCATCATGTACTGACAGTGACGGAAGCAACAACAAACATGATAGTGAATTGATACTAACAGTGAGCAACATCTAAACAGGATACAACTAACTGAACTAACAATAACAGAACATTTAACATATTTATAACAGAACATTTAACAGAACATACTAACTGAGCAAGAAATTAACAGAACATTTAACATATAACAGAACAAAGCAAGAAATTAACAAAACACAGCAAGAGAATTAACTACTAGCACATTTAACTGAAACATGAAAATTCAACAGGACAAGAGAATTAACAGAACTTAGCAGTCCTGGATGTGGGCTAATCCCAACATAAGGTTTACAACACACCCACACCCATATTTATACCCAATTTCAGTTTAGGGTTCATACCAAATTTTCCTAAAATCAAACATTAAAATAATTGGGATTTCTCACCTAATTCACCTAATTCGGCCATACCCATATCTTCTCTGTTCTTCTCCATGCTTTTTCAATTGAAAATTGGGGACAATTTCCCAAATACCTAATTTGGCAGAGAAATTAGGGTTTCAGATTTTACCTTCTTTGATGCGATTTCTCTTCAATAAGCATCGACCCATGTCTTCTCTGCTTCCCTTGCGTAATTCCCATGCTTCAATTTCATCTCTAGGTCACCTACTTCATCAATCTCTCACGCTTAGGGTTTCAGGGAAGAAACGTGAGAGATTGAGGGAATAGGGGGCTAGATAGTTAGGGGGTGATGATGGTGGAGGTGGGGTGTTGGTAGAGGAGTTGGTGATGGAGTCAGAGCAGGTGGAGAAGGTGGTGGTGGTGATGGTGGTGCGGCAGGGTGATGGTGGTTCTGTGGAGAAGATGGTGGAGAGGGTATGGCTCGATAGAATGGGAGAAAGGGAGGGTTTGGGTAGGTGGTATAGGCTCGGTTGCTAGGGTGTTAGGCGGATCCATCGAGTCGGATGAACAGCGAGGATGAGCCGTGGGATATGGAGCTGGTAGGTAGATCGGACGGTGATGCGGAGGCAAGCGATGAGAGACCGTTGGATTATATGATACAACAAAATGAACGGTACTTGATGGAGTTAGGTACTGTAGTGTTAGGCGGGTATATCAAACTTCGATGCGCAGCAAGGGAGCGACCGTTGGATTCAACTACCATCTAATCTGAAGGCTTGGAATTTCAGCGCTGTGGTGCTTGGCAGAGACATCAGATTTTGATGATCAGCAAGGAGCGACCGTCGGATGCTTCTGAGAAATGATCTGATGGCTGAGAACGGAGGCGCTTTTGTGTGTAGAAAATGAGGTTGTGCGCACCATTCTTCGCGGCTTCCTTGCGTAATTTCTCCCGGCTTTTCACTACTTTTCTGCTCTTTTTGCCCCGCGACTCATCCGAACTTTATTTATTACCTAAAAATGCAAAATTAATTAATAAAAATATTTATTCTTGAAAACAATGAAAATACAGAATATGGGATAAAATGTAGAATTCATGCACAAAAGATGAGTTAAAATGCCAACAAAAAGGGATAGATATATACAATATTTGGCACTCATCATGAACCCTAATCAATATCACACTGATTCAAGGTACAGTTGCGCTCCTTACATCTCTGATCCCAGCAGGATACTACGGACTTGATTCCCTTAGCTGATCTCACCCACAACCAAGAGTTGTTACGACCAAAGTTGAAGACTTTAATAAACAAATATGTATCACACAGAAAAGTCTACGATGATAGATAAATCTGTCTCCCATTGATAAACCTACAAGTTTTGTTCCGTCTTTTGATAAAATCAAGGTGAACAGGAACCAATCGATAACCCGGACTTATATTCCCGAAGAACATCCTAGAATTATCAATCACCTCACAATAATCTAAATCGTATGGTAGCGAAACTAGATATTGCGGAATAACAAACGATGAGACGAAGATGTTTGTGATTTCTTTTTATCTTGCCTTATCGGAGATATAATCTCAAGCCAATATTACATTTGAACTCGTATTATAGAAAATGGCAAGATCAAATCGCTCAACTACAAGAGAAGTAGTTTCGTCTGGATTCACAAACCCAATGAAGTCTTTAAATCGTTAACCGACAGGGTCTCGAGAAGAAACCTACGGTTAAAGGAGAATCGACTCTAGCAAACCAACTAGTATCACACAGGAGGTGTGGGGATTAGTTTTTCCAGTTGCTAGATGTCTCCTTTATATAGTTTTCAAATCAGGGTTTCCAATCCAAGTTACCTTGGTAACAAAGCATTCAATATTCACCGTTAGATGAAAAACCTGATTTATCCAAGCTAATATCTTTCAACCGTTAGAGCGAAACTTAGCTTGTCATACACAAATGAAATGTATACATTTAGGTTTGAGTAACCGTACCTAAACGTGTACACTTAGTTGGTTCACAAATAGTTAACCAATGGTTAGCCATATGAGCACTTTCATATTAACCGTATTCATCTTTCTCATAACTAGTTCAAATGACTCATAAGAACTAGTTAAAGAGTTGTTCAATTGCTTAGGTCTTTATACATAGACACAATTGAAACAAAATCGGTTTGATTCACTTGAATCAATTCATGAACAATATAGCCACATTTTGCAAAGATTGCATTCCATATTGATTTATTGTTTTAAGTTCATGAACTTCCGATTTGAGAAATATAACCAGCTTAGGTACGCGTACGGGTACGTGTACCATAGCAACCGGACTTGAGTTTGAAAACTCAATAGAAATTTTCGGTTTGAAAACTTATGTGGGTACGCGTACGGGTACGCATACCTAGGTGACTGGTTTTCAGTTTGCAAACTTCACAAACTACAGCAAAAAAATTCGGTATGAAAACTTCCGTCAGTACGCGTACGGGTACGCGTACCTAACCTGTCTCCTTCACCAATACCGCATGCACACATATGCACGCACTTGGTTTCCGGCACATGGATTTATACACTAATATGCGAACAAACTATATATGCTTATATCCATAGTTGGTTACATAATCTCAACTCTACATTTCAATCATTGAAACATTCTTCTATATTTTTATAATAGTCGTTAGATATAAAGAATCGACTATCGTCATCAATGCTATTTCCAAGATTGAAACGTCATCATGACTTTCGTCACGGGTAAAGATGAAAATGGTTAAAGCAAAATCTTACTAACACATATTTCGAGAAAAACATAGGCGAGTAAACTCGACTCGAAATAGCAAATGTGTATGTATTAAAACTATCATACTTATAAGACTTTTGTCTCAAGAGTAGGAGATAGAGTAGATATACTTTTGAGTGACATATGAGTTCAAGTCTCCACATACCTTTTGGTCGGATGAAGTTCCACTGGTTCCTTGAGTAGTTATTTTTCTTCGTAAGATAATCGCCATGGAGTCTGGAGCTCAACTATTCCTAACTATCCTAGACCGAGACTTAGTCATAAGTAAACTAGAAATCAAGACATATAGTTTTGATCACTAACATTAAAAAACATGCTTGAGATAGCAACGTATGCGAGTTCGAATATCAATACATATGGACTAGAAAATAGATAAAACTCTGTAGCTTCTCATCCACATGCTTGATCCCCTTGGTGCTTCAACGTTACTCGAAAACTTCGTCTTTTCCAAGTACTCCCATGATTCCATAGATGTTCAATTCAGCATCATAGTTGTTGAAGTTCCGTAGCCATAACAATGAGAAAACAAAAGCTCTCGATCATTGTTATACAGTGTCATAGTATTATTACACAGCATCAAAGTTTTTATATCACAACTTCGACAACAATACTATGGTGATATGTATCACTCCCCCTTAGTCAATACTTTCTTCTCAACATTAAAACCACTCCCCCTTACATAATGACCCTTAAAACACGTAAATCATATATATATTTGTAGTATGAACTACATATTAATTCTCCCCCTTTTTGTCAATAAAATTTGCAAAGGTACGAAAACGGGATCCTAATGAAATTTCCACGAAGACGCTTCAAGACCAAAGAAAAGTACATATCAACTTATTTAGATGCAATCATAAAGTCAAAGCTAAATGCATTCATCAAGGAGTTTATAAAGATACAAGATAACCCCTAAATAATTCCACAGCCGTGCCCCCCACAAAGATATGGAAATTAAGCGCAAGTTCAAAAGAACTCTCCCCCATTTGATGCCATTCCCGAGAGAAGAACAAGAGCGACCTTACTTTTACAAGAAAAGAAGGATTTTATTGGACACCAAAAACCATAATGAAATGATCTTCTATATCCAAATTTCTCAATTAAACTAACGACAAGTAAACCCATGATCAATTTAATCGGAATACACAATCAAATTAAACACAAAAGGGATCAATTTAATTGAACATGCTTAACATAAGAGAACTTACGATGCTACGACTATGTTAACCATAAAAGAATGATTAACTCAATCGTTTTATGCTCAACACAAGAAAACCTTATGGAGCATTGCAGTATACACTAAGATATGGATCAGGGAAAGATCAATATTGCGGAATATACAAAGATTCATTCTATTTTCATCACTATTTGCATAATGACATATAATAGACATAATCTTTGCAAACAAAAGATTTTAACCTATCTTGCATCAAAAATTGACATAATAGGCTTAACTTTTGTTTGTCAAAAGTTCATCGATCTTGTATCAATACTTTCATATCGACATATGAAAGAGATAACTTTTGATATCGTATGGGACAATAACAGTTCACGAACGCAAACGCACATATCTCATAACATATTGCAATATATAAAACCATAAATATTAAAATTGCAATCATCATCTTCCAAATAAACTTTGGAATTTAAATAAATAAATCTAAAAACATGAAGATAAAAACGTTGGACATAGCTATGTGTACTCACAATAATGGCTATTCAAAACTCTAGTTATTCTTCTAAACAAAACAAGAATAAAATTCTTTTAAGAAGATTTACTAGACATTAAGATCTTTGGAAATTCCTTGTCATCCCCGAACTCCTTGTCGCCAACAGCCATTGGAACATGTGGTTCATGGAGGAAGGAGTCAATACCAATAAACATTCTTGGCTGATGATGTCGAACCAGGACCTTCTGAATTTCCAATGATCTTAAAACACCAGACTTTATTTGATGAATCTCTTTCCTTGCCAGCTTCAACTCTTCAAGAACATCAGAAAACTTCTGAGAGTTTGAAGGAATAGCTCTTGGCTTCCTCACATTCCTTCTTTTTCTTTTTAAAGTTTGAGGCAATTGAGATTTCTCTTTTTCCTTAGTGATTGATGGCTTAACAATCATATTGACATCTTTTCCATCAGAAGACATGATGCTTGGAGTTTCCATGAAAGTACGGTTTTGTGAGAGGAATTCACAATCAAAACTCAACAAGCAGTCTTAAGATATAAAGAGTATCAGAGAAGGAAAAAAGAATGTAGGATTTCAAAACCTTTAAATAGGTTCGTACACGTTCAACTCACAACTCTATAAAGAGTATAATTGTCGATAATAACCCTCTTCTTTTGGCAAACAGGTCCTTTCCAATATCAACAGTGATATGAAGGAATTCCAAAAACCAAACAACACAAAGATAGAATACAATTTGTTTTTATTTTAAAGCCTGAGGTGTGCAAGATATTGTCTCTTTTGAACAGGCACATGAGACAAGATGCACATTACAACACAATCAAGCTGTGCTGTGGTGAACAACAATTTGTCCACCATGACCATTTTGGTTGGAATTCACGGAACCCTGCCTTTCGGTATGTTTAGACCATGTTTTCTTCTCTAATGGCCTAAGTTTAATCTTTGGAAACTAATATCTTCGAGGAAGATAAGATCTTACATACCTCAGTTGTTTTCTCCACGAGTTTAAGCTTGGTGGCTAGACGATCTGCTCTTCGTTGAAGCTTGTTGACATATCTCATCTTGTGTTTGTACTTGAAAAACTTTGAAAACTCATGTCCCTTGAGAGAACAATAGGAGAATGTCAACGCAAAAGATGATTCAGGTGCCTTTGAAACGCAAGCTGCTAGGCACAAGGTAGATCCTGAAACATTAAAAGAAGGGTTTCCAACAGAGGGTTCAATTGATTCTTCCATTTTGATTGAGCTATCTTCTAGAAGATTATCAAGATTGATGTATGTATTGCTACAATTATCAAAATAAATATTTTCACATAGAACATCAACACTTGATTTTTTGTCTTCATCAGAATCATAATTGTCAGACATCTCATCAAGTGTCGTAGCAAGACCTTTGTTCCTAGTGTATTTTCTACGATTTGGGCACTCGTTTGCAAAATGACCAAATCCTTTACACTTAAAGCATTGAGGCATATCCTCGTCATCAGTTTCATCTGTGTCCCTGTTTTTAGGAGGAATTCGATTATGAGGTTTGACTGATGCTTTAGGCTTATCTCAGGAGAACCGTTTACTTCTCTTCAACATAATATCTCTAAACTGTCTTGTGATCATCGAAATTTATTTGTCAAGGTTTTCATCTGATGAATCTGTCTCATAGTGATCATCTTCAGAGATATACACATTTTTACTTTTATCAAGTAATTTTGTGTCTTTCAGTGCTTTGAACGAAACATCCTTTGATTTGGACGAATGTTCGTGATCAAAGATCTTAAGCTTCCCAACCAGCGTATTTCTAGAAATATTATCAAGGTTATTTCCCTCAATGATGGCATGCTTCTTAGAATCGTATGTAGATGGCAGCGATCTGAGAATTTTCATCACAATGTCCTTTTCAGGAATAGTCTTACCCAATGCAAAAGATGCATTAACAATTGCAAACACTTTGTGATTAAACTCATCAAACGAATCTTCATCTTCCATATGAAGGTTTTCCCAATCGGAATTAAGGTTTTGAAGCCTAGCTTCCTTTTCACTGGTATTTCCTTCGAATACGGTTTCTAAGATATCCCACACATCTTTAGACCTAGCGCAATTTGATACATGGTGCTGAAGATTAGGGGTAATGGCATGTATGATGGCATTCAAACCGTCGGAGTTTTGCTTCGCATCAAGTATCTCAACAACATCGTATTCGCCAATATTTTTTGGAACATTAATGTGATCTACTACAACAACGGGAGTATCATAGCCATTAACAACATCTACCCATGATTAAAAATCACGCGCTTGAAGAAAAGATCGCATAACAATTTTTCACCATAAGTAATTAGAGCCATCGAAGACTGGTGGTACGTTAATAGAGATAACACCTCAGTCCATAGATTCAGATCGCTACAAGCACAGACTTGTAAGGTATTGAACGTGTTTGCCTGCTCTGATCTAACAACCACACCCAATATTTCGATTAGCAATCTATATGGACTAACTCCAATATACTTCATAGAGAATCAACTAGACTGTCAGACTCAATCTAGATAAAAGTATATCAAAGAGTTAATATCTCTATCTCTCGATATGATCTATACACTACAAAGAGTTGTTACGACCCAAAGTCGAAGACTTTAATAAACAAATCTGTATCACACAGAAAAGTCTACGATGATAGATAAATCTGTCTCCCACAGATAAACCTACAAGTTTTGTTACGTCTTTTGATAAAATCAAGGTGAACAAGAACTAATCTATAACCCGGACTTATATTCCCAAAGAACAACCTAGAATTATCAATCACCTCACAATAATCTAAATCGTATGGTAACGAAACTAGATATTCCAGAATCACAAACGATGAGACGAAGATGTTTGTGATTTCTTTTTATATTGCCCCATCAGAGATATAATCTCAAGCCAATCTTACAATTGAACTCGTACCATAGAAAATGGAAAGATCAGATCGCTCAACTACAAGAGAAGTAGTTTCGTCTGGCTTCACAATCCCAATGAAGTCTTTAAGTCGTTAACCGACAGGGTGTCGAGAAGAAACCTACGGTTAAAGGAGAATCGACTCTATCAAACCAACTAGTATCACACAGGAGGTGTGAGGATTAGTTTTTCCAGTTGCTAGACGTCTCCCTTATATTGTTTTCAAATCAGGGTTTGCAATCCAAGTTACCTTGGTAACAAAGCATTCAATATTCACCGTTAGATGAAAAACCTGATTTATCCAAGCTAATATCTTTCAACCGTTAGATCGAAACTTAGCTTGTCACACACAAATGAAATGTATTCATTTAGGTTTGAGTAACCGTACCTAAACGTGTACACTTAGCTGGTTCACAAATAGTTAACCAATGGTTAGCCATATGAGCACTTTTATATTAACCGTATTCATTTTTCTCATAACTAGTTCAAATGACTCATAAGAATTAGTTCAAGAGTTGCTCAATTGCTTAGATCTTTATACATATACACAATTGAAAAAAAAATCGGTTTGATTCACCTGAATCAATTCATGAACAATATAGCCACGGTTTGCAAAGATTGGATTCCTTATTGATTTATTATTTTAAGTTCATGAACTTCCGGTTTGAGAAATATAACCAACTTAGGTACGTGTACCATAGCAACCGGACTTGAGTTTGAAAACTCAGCAAAAAAATTCGGTTTGAAAACTTCTATGGGTACGCGTATGGGTACGCATACCTAGGTGACTAGTTTTCTGTAGTTGCAGGAAATCCCACAACACACCCCTTGTATTATCATGACTATAATTTCTAGATCTAAACTTATTTGATATGAAAATAAAGATAAAAAATAATGAAAATAGAAAATAAGACACAAGATTTACGTGGTTCGATCAATGTGATCTACATCCACGGGGTTAGGGATCTTCACTATGATTGTTTGTAATTACATATGGATTACAATTGAGACTCCATTAATGAGTATTTGGAGCTCTAGGTTGGTAGAGGAAGAAGAAGGAAATAATAATAATACAAATTCTAAACTTGTCTTCTCTCTCTCTGACTTTCCCTTTATATAGGTTTTTACATAGTGGATGACAGCTCACATGTAGTGGAGTACAACTCATATTACCTCGCGCCCAAACTACATTATCGCAAGCTTCGCTACCTTCTCGCAAACTCTCTCTGTAACTTCGCAGGCTCTATCTATAATTTTGCAAACTCTTACCGTTGTGCGATATTTGGATCCTACATCTTGCCTCTTTTTCCTTGAATATTTCTTGAAGAGTGATTTTTAAGGAAAAATCCACTTTGTTGTAGTTGTTGGAGGAACGAGCGAAAGAATATTGGACTTGAAAAGTACGTACTTGCCTCTATTCTTTTGTGAAGTTCCGGAACGTTGCGAAGTAAATAAGAAGTATCATCTCTTGAAGTATGCGAAGTATGAAGTATCCTTGAAGAAGTATAAGAAGTACTCAATCCTCGAAATATATAAGAAGTATGAAGTATGAAGTATCCTTGATGAAGTATAAGAAGTATTCAATCCTCGAAATATAAGAAGTATCCGTCCTTGAATGAGAATAATAAGTATTGCCTCTATTCATGCGAAATTATTACTCCATATTTGGTGATTCTTGCCGATAAGATAAAGAACATAAAATGTTTTCTTGGTAATCCATAGTTGCCTCTGTTCTTTATCTATGAGGGTAGAATCCTTGAGAAAATGTTGAATGTGCGAATTATTTCTTCATTCTTATCTTTCCTCTGTCTCATGTTTTGTGCTCATGCGATAGTATAATCTCTTCAAGTTGCTTATAATTGTGCGAAATAATTGAGCAAAATGATCATATCGTTTGGAATAATCACATTCTGCGAAATAATCACATTCTGCAAAATTCTGACACATTCTGCGAAATTTTGACACATTCTGAATAATCCTACGAAATTCTGACACATTCTGCGAAATTCTGAATAATCCTGCGAAATTCTGAATAATCCTGCGAAATTCTGAATAATCCTGCGAAATTCTGAATAATCCTGCGAAATTCTGAAAAATTCTGCGTAATTCTGAATAATTCTCCGAAATTCTGAATAATTCTGCGAAATTTTGAATAATTCTGCGAAGTTCTGAATAATTCTGCGAAATTCTGAAAAATTCTGCGAAATTCTGAATAATTCTCCGAAATTCTGCGATATTATTGCGAAGTTATGCAATATTATTTCGTACAGTTTTGTAAACTACTTGTGCCAATATAATGCTTATGGGATGATTATGTTATGAAATGTGTATGCGATGTTTATGCTATGAAATTCTTATGCAATGCTTTTATGATGCGAGTATGATATTTGTATGATGAGAATGCTTATTTATTGCAATGTATAGCTAACGTTTGCGTTACTTAGCTCTTTTTGCACGCTAAAATTGATGTATCTTTAAATTGCCTCCATTCTCCATTTCTATGGCTTTTTCTTTAATGTATGCATTCCTCTTCGTGTAGTTATTGTTCTTCACAAGTATCTCATAACAGTGTGATCATAATATCAAGTCTGCGGCATTTTCACTTCCTCAGTTTCATTTCCATGTACATATTCACAAGTTTGTTTGCTTACATATAATCATTCTTGCAATCTTACTTGCTTACTCATTTTCTTATGTGGTCTTATTTTTCCTTCCTAGTTAAAGGTCTTATTTTGCCACCTCTTGTCATTGCGACAAAATCGCAGGACGTCTTTGAACTTTCATGCAAAAACCCATTGATCTTGCCTTAACTATTTCTTTTGTATTATTGCCTCTTCAGGATTGTTGCGACAATATGACAGGCCTAAATATTCTTGCGAAAATAAAGCCCCATGACATTTCCGTCTTGCGACGAAATCGCAGGACGTCTTCACACTTTCATGTAATGAATCATTGATCTCGTCTTATTTTTTTTCTCTAGTATTATTGCCTCTTCAGGATTATTGCACAAATATGACAAGCCTGAATACCCTTGCGAGTAAAAAGCCTCATGACATTTGCGTCTTAAGACACTTATCAGCTCCCTAATGGAGGGTGCCGCCCTTATCTCCCCCCTGGTTGCCCCTTCAAGGAGGCATACTTCTACCATACAAGGTTAGCTCCTCCCATCCGGTCTTAACAAGAACCAGTTGTTTTCGCAGCCTCTTGTCCCTTTTACCCATAGGGCTTATGATTACGAGACTGCACCCTAAGTGGAGTTTTCTTCGGGACGAGTGTAGTATAAGCCAAGACTTTTCAAGAATGGCAAGGACGCTTCAAACGCCCCTGGCACTCTTGACTCAACCGTGTACCTCGGCGCCTTGATCAGATTCTGAAACATTCTGCGAAATTCTGAATAATTCTGCGAAATTCTAAATAATTCTCCGAAATTATGAATAATTCTGCGAAATTTTGAATAATTCTTCGAAATTCTGAGAAATTCTCCGAAATTCTGCGATATTATTGCGAAGTTCTGCAATATTATTCCGTACAGTTTTGTAAAGTACTTGTGTGAATATAATGCTTATATGATAATTAAGTTATGAAATGTGTATGAGATGTTTATGCTATGAACTGCTTATGCAATGCTTTTATGATGCGAGTATGATGTTTGTATGATGAGAATGCTTATCTATTGCAATGTATAGCTAATGTTTGCGTTACTTAGATCATTTTGCACGCTAAAATTGATGTAGCTTTAAATTGTCTCCATTCTCCATTTCTATGGCTTTTTCTCTAGTGTATGCATTCCTCTTAGTGTAGTTATTGTTCTTCACAAGTTCTTATTTGTGTTTCATCTTTCCTTTTTCCTGCTTTATTAGTATCTCATAACAGTATGATCATAATATCAAGTCTGCGGCATTTTCACTGCCTCAGTTTCATTTCCATGTACATATTCGCAAGCTTGTTTGCTTACATATAATCATTCTCGCAAGCTTACTTGCTTACTCATTTTCTTATGTGGTCTTATTTTGCCTTCCTAGTTAAAGGTCTTATTTTGCCACCTCTTGTCATTGCGACAAAATCGCAGGACGTCTTTGCACTTTCATGCAAAAACCCATTGATCTTGCCTTAACATTTTCTTTTGTATTATTGCCTCTTCAGGATTGTTGCGACAATATGACAGGCCTAAATATTCTTGCGAAAATAAAGCCCAATGACATTGTCGTCTTGCGACGAAATCGCAGGACGTCTTCCCACTTTCATGTAATGACCCATTGATCTCGTCTCATCTTTTTCTCTAGTATTATTGCCTCTTCAGGATTGTTGCACAAATATGACAAGCCTTAATACCCTTGCGAGTAAAAAGCCTCATGACATTTGCGTCTTAAGACACTTATCAGCTCCCTAATGGAGGGTGCCGCCCTTATCTCCCCCTGGTTTCCCCTTCAAAGAGGCGTACTTCTACCATACAAGGTTAGCTCCTCTCATCCGGTCTTAATAACTACCAGTTGTTTTCGCAGACTCTTGTCCCTTTTACCTATAGGGCTTATGGTTACGAGACTGCACCCTTAGTGGGGTTTTCTTCGGGTCGAGTGCAGTATAATCCAAGACTTGTCAAGAATGGCAAGGACGCTTCAAACGCCCCTGGCACTCTTGACTCAACCGTGTACCTCGGTGCCTTGATCAGATTATGCACTCCTTGGGAGAGTCCTTATTACCTTAGTCGCCCAACCTAAGTCATATGCTTAAGCTGATAATCCAAGGTGCCTCTCCCGGATGGGCTTTATTGACCCCAAATCTCCATGACTCAGGTTCCGAGGGCGGTGTAACCTTTCCCTGATCCATGCAACAGGTACCTCCTTATATGACGTACTTTAGGTCGCACATGCCAGGCGCGTATACCAGACGCGCTTACCAGACGTGCATGCCAGACGCGCATGCCAGACGCGGTTCCCAGACGCGCTTACCAGACGCGCATGCCAGACGCGCTTACCAGACGCGCTTACCAGACGCGCATGC
This sequence comes from Papaver somniferum, assembly GCF_003573695.1. Taxonomy (NCBI): domain Eukaryota; kingdom Viridiplantae; phylum Streptophyta; class Magnoliopsida; order Ranunculales; family Papaveraceae; genus Papaver; species Papaver somniferum. The sequence continues at coordinate 140,853,795 of NC_039367.1, forward strand.
CAGATGCGCTTACCAGACGCGTTCACCAGAGGCACATTCCAAAAAGCATGCACAAGCCATGCCAGCCACGCTACCACGCCCCTGGCCACCAACGAAAGGTAGCCATAATCAATGGATACCCTTCAAACTGAGGTGCGGATCTCAGCCGTACAAGTTCGCCACTGTAGTTGCAGGAAATCCTACAACACACCCCTTGTATTATCATGACTATGATTTCTAGATATAAACTTATTTGATATGAAAATAAAGATAAAGATAATGAAAATAGAAAATAAGACACAAGATTTACATGTTTCGATCAATGTGATCTAAATCTACGGGGTTAGGGATCTTCACTATGATTGTTTGTAATTACATATGGATTACAACTGAGACTCCATTAATGAGTATTTGGAGCTCTTGGTTGAAGAAGGAAGAAGAAGGAGATAGTAATAATAATACAAATTCTGTTTTCTCTCCCTCTAATTGTGTCACCCTCTCTCATCCTAAAATGTGTATCCTCCTTTATCTATCCTGCTCTTCTCTTTATATATGTGTTTACATAGTGGGTGACAACTAATGTACAACTAACATTTCCCCTAATTTCGGATCTGGCTTGCGGTATTTTCGCAAGCTTATAAATGTAACATTCTCAACATTCCTAATTTTCGCAAGATCATCACACTTTTTTCATGTTTAAGTTGATGTCATCTGTTATGTCGTTTCTGAAATCATCCTGCGATGTCTTCGCGATGTGTTATTAATAATTTCGCAAGCATATTCTTCTGTGCGAGATTCTGATCCTACAACTTGCCTCTTTTTTCTTGAATATTGCTTGAAAAGCGATCTTTAATAAAAAAATCCACCTTGTTGTAGTTGTTGAAGGAACGAGCGAAAGAATATCGGACTTGAAAAGTACGTACTTGCCTCTATTCTTTTGTGAAGTTCTGGAACGTTGCGAAGTAAATAAGAAGTATCAACCCTTGAAGTATGCGAAGTATGAAGTATCCTTAATGAAGTATAAGAAGTACTCAATCCTCGAAATATAAGAAGAGCTCTGCGAAGTAAATAAGAAGTATTTGTCCTTGAATAATAAGTATTGCCTTTATTCGTGCGAAATTATTACTCCATTTTTGGTGAGGATTCTTATTGTTCATTAGCGAACGTCCACTTTGGGAATGATTCTTGCCGGGGAGATAAAGAACATAAAATGTTTTCTTGGTAATCCATAGTTGCCTCTGTTCTTTATCTATGAGGGTAGAATCCTTGAGAAAATGTTGAATGTGCGAATTGTTTCCTTATTCTTATCTTTGCCTCTGTCTCGTGTTTTGTGCTCATGCAATAGTATAATCTCTTCAAGTTGCTTATAATTGTGCGAAATAATTGAGCGAGATAATCACATCATTCGGAAGAATCATATTCTGCGAAATTCTGACACATTCTACGAAATTGTGAATCATTCTGTGAAATTATGAATCATTCTGTGAAGTTCTGAATAATCTTGCTAAATTATTGAATAATCCTGTGAAATTCTGGATAATCCTGAATAATTCTGCTAAATTCTGCGATATTATTGCGAAATTCTGCAATATTATTCCGTACAGTTTTGTAAAGTACTTATGCGAATATAATGCTTATGTGATGAAATGTGTATGCGATGTTTATGCCATGAAATGTTTATGCAATGCTTTTATGATGCGAGTATGATGCTTGTATGATGAGAATGCTTATCTATTGCAATGTATAGTTAATGTTTGAGTTACTTAGCTCATTTTGCCGTCTAAAATTGATGTCGCTCTAAATTGCTTCCTTTCTTCATTTCTCTACCTTTTTCTTTAGTGTAAGCATTCTTCTTCGTATAGTTATTGTTCTTCACAAGTTATTACTTTTTTTTCATCTTCCCTCTTTCCTGCACTATTAGTATCTCATAACAAAATGATCATAATATCAAGTCTGCGGCATTTTCACTGCCTCAGTTTCATTTCCATGTACATATTCGCAAGCTTGTTTGCTTACATATAATCATTCTTGCAAGCTTACTTGCTTACTCATTTTCTTATGTGGTCTTATTTTTCCTTCCTAGTTAAAGGTCTTATTTTTCTACCTCTTGTCATTGCGACAAATTCGCAGGACATCTTTGCACTTTGATGCAAAAACCCATCGATCTTGCATTAACTTTTTCTTTTGTATTATTGCCTCTTCAGGATTGTTGCGACAATATGACAGGCCTAAATATTCTTGCGAAAATAAAGCCCCATGACATTGCCGTCTTGCGACGAAATCGCAAGACGTCTTCACACTTTCATGTAATGACCCATTGATCTCGTCTTATCTTTTTCTATAATATTATTGCCTCTTCAGGATTGTCGCACAAATATGAAAAGCCTTAATACCCTTACGAGTAAAAATCCTCATGACATTTGCGTCTTAAGACACTTATCAGCTCCCTAATGGAGGGTGCCGCCCTTATCTCCCCCTGGTTTCCCCTTAAAGGAGGCGTACTTCTATCATACAAGGTTAGATCCTCCCATCCGGTCTTAACAACAACCAGTTGTTTTCGCAGCCTCTTGTCCCTTTTACCTATAAGGCTTATGGTTACGAGACTGCACCCTAAGTGGGGTTTTCTTCGGGCCGAGTGCAGTATAAGCCAAGACTTGTCAAGAATGGCAAGGTACGCTCCAGACGCCCCTGGAACTCTTGACTCAACCGTGTACCTCGGCGCCTTGATCATATTCTGTACTCCTTAGAAGAGACCCCTAGTCTTCCAACCTAAAGCAAAAGCTTAGGTTGAAAATCCAAGGTACCTCTCCTAGATGGGCTTTATTGACCCCAAATCTCCATGACTCAGGTTCCAGGGGCGGTGTAACCTTTTCGCTGAGTCATGCAACAGGTACCCCCTTCTATGACGTACTTTAGGTCTTACATTTTCCTCTTGCAAAATTTTATTCGCGAACTAGGGTGTACGCCATAAAGGTTCGCCCCTATCTGCGAAATTTTATTCGCGTTTCTGCGAAATTTTCGCGTCTCTTTGTTTCTGCAAAATGTTCGCGATTCTTTATTCTCTCATTCATCTTTTCATTTCTGTCATCTCTTTCATTCATTCTTTCATTTTGTCATCTCTTTCATTCATTCTTTCATTTCTGTCATCTCTTTCATTCATTCTTTCATTCTCATAATATCATATCATTTGAATCAAAATAAATATTCAAGAGAAATTCTAATACATGGTAACTCTGAAATCTTTGTAGTTGTGAAATCTTTGTAATTCTGCGATTCTATCGCGTTTTGTAAATCAAATCAAAAATCTTTTTATTCTCTGCAAAAGAAATATTCTAGAGAAATATATAAATTAAATTTTCTCAGTTTTCTGTAATTTTGAAATATCGCAATCTTTGTAATTTTGAAGTCTTTGTAATCTTGAAATCTTAGTAATCTTTATAATCTTTGAAATCTTGAAATCTTTGTAATCGTGCGATTGAATCGCTTTTTTGTAAATCAAATCAAAAATCTTTTTATTCGTTCTTAGTATAAAGTAAAATGTTCAAGGAAGTGGTACTTATCTTTCATGTGAGTAGCTGTTGTTGTCAAAGAAGTGAATAAATGCCTTGAAATGTATGAATTTCGCGCAGCAAAAAAAAGTGTGAGAAGTGAGGCTTGAACCCTTGTTCTGCTTCTTGGATTTTCTCGCACCATACCAACTGTGCTAGGCCCCTTTTGCGAAATAATCAAAGTTCTTGCAAAGTAATCAAATTCCAACTGTGTAAGAGGCAATTCTGTACAAATTTCGCATAATAAAAATAAAAATGCGAGAAGCAAGAATTGATCCTGCGACCTGCTACTTGCATTCATGCCTCCTGACCAACTGTGCTAACCCTCTATTGTTAAATAAACAAAGACTGTGCAAAGTAATCAAATATCAACTCTGCGAAATGAATATTTGCGAAGCAAAAAAATTTTGGTCGCAGGGAGAATCGAACCCATGTCCTCTAGTTTGCATACTCCTTCTCTGACCATCTGCGCTACTTGTTGCTTGCGAAAGAAACACACAATGCTGTACTTTATTCCATTTCTTCCCCTTTGGGATTTCAAAAATGTGCGAAAAATTAAGCTTGATGAGGGATTCGAACTCGAGTCTTACAACTCACTCTAGCTAAGCTTGACCAACTGTGCTACCTCTTGTTTGCGAACTAAAGAAACAATATTGCGAAATTATTCATTTTTTCGCTATCTGTAAAAAGAAGAAAAACTATGCTCGCAGGGAAGTTCGAACTTGCAACCACGAACGTACATATTGTTCTCTTGACTAACTGTTCAAGAATCTCTTTGCGAAATAAATGCACAATGTTTTTCTCTTATTCTTTTATTCTCCCATGCAAATGAGAAGAAAATCAAAAATATGTGTCTCTGCGAAATTCAAACCTGTGACCTATCGCTTACTCGCTCCAGATTAAACCATCTGTGCGAATTTCTGTTTGTGATAGAAATTGCAGCATCTGCCTCTTATCTTTTCTTCGTCCTTCCTTAACTTCTTTCACATTTTCCTTCTTCTCCTGAACATGAAAATCTTCCACTGAAACTTCCATTTTCTCCTTAAATTTCACCACAAAAACTAATTTTTTCTCTCACTCTTTTCATGTGTTTGAATTGTTGATGATGTTTACTCCCTGAAAGTATGATTTCTTCCATAAATTTTCCATTTTTGAACCTAAATTTTGTAGATCTAGAAAAATATGAACAGTAGCTAATCTTCATGAAAATTTCTTGAATCATCAAGTTACAGGAAGGATAAATCCTTTACTCGTTCCCTGTTTCTAGCGCCAAAAATGTAGTTGCAGGAAATCCCACAACACACCCCTTGTATTATCATGACTATAATTTCTAGATCTAAACTTATTTGATATGAACATAAAGATAAAAATAATTAAAATAGAAAGTAATACACAAGATTTACGTGGTTCGATCAATGTGATCTACATCCACGGGGTTAGGGATCTTCACTATGATTTTTTGTAATTACATATTGATTACAATTGAGACTCCATTAATGAGTATTTGGAGCTCTAGGTTGGTAGAGGAAGAAGAAGGAAATAATAATAATACAAATTCTAAACTTGTATTCTCTCTCTCCGACTTTCCCTTTATATAGGTGTTTACATAGTGGATGACAACTCACATGTAGTGGAGTACATCTCATATTACCTCGCGCCCAAACTACATTCTCGCAAGCTTCGCTATCTTCTCGCAAACTCTCTCTATAACTTCACATGATCTATCTATAATTTCGCAAACTCTTACCGTTGTGCGATATTTGGATCCTACATTTTCAGTTTGCAAACTTCACAAACTATAGCAGAAATTTTCGGTATAAAACTTCCGCCAGTACGCGTACGGGTACGCGTACCTAACCTGTCTCCTTCACCAATACCGCATGCACACATATACACGCACTTAGTTTTCGGCACATGGATTTATACACTAATGTGCGAACACACTATATATGCTTATATCCATAGTTGGTTACGTAATCTCAACTCTACATATCAATCATTGAAACATTCTTCTATAATGTTATAATAGTCATTGGACATAAAGAATTGACTATCGTCATCAAATCTATTTTCAAGATTGGAACGTTATCATGACTTTCGTCACGGGTAAAGATGAAAATGGTTAAAGCAAAAGCTTACGACCACATATTTCGAGAAAAGGATAGGCGAGTAAACTCGGCTCGAAATAGCAAATGTGTATGTATGAAAACTATTGTACGTACACGACTTTTGTCTCAAGAGTAGGAGATAGAGTAGATAGACTTTTGAGTGACAGATGATTTCAATTCTTCGTAAGATAATCTCCATGGAGTCCTTTTGGTCGGATGAAGTTCCACTGGTTCCTTGAGTAGTTCTTCGTCTTCGTAAGATAATCTCCATGGAGTCTGGAGCTAAACTATTCCTAACTATCCTAGACCGAGACTTAGTCATAAGTAAACTAGAAATCAAGACATATAGTTTTGATCACTAATATTGACAAACATGCTTGAGATAGCAACGCATGCGAGTTCGACCGAGCAATGGTCTAACAGAGTATGTTAAGCTTTTGAATTCGTTGGAAATGAAGAAGATGACAACTTCTCATGTCATACCTTTTCGGACTAATCTCTGTCGTACAAACAAGAAATTGAGAAGATGTTACGCAGGTGTTTTTGTTTCAAATCGTTCAAACAAATCGATCCTCAAGGATTCTGAGGAAAACCTACGTATGAAGTCACTTGAATATGATAATCTTTATCAAAAGTATTTTTTGTTGGAAGAGAAACTTGCAGAATCTGAAGCAAGGATTAACTCTCAACAACGCCTTGAGGCTGATTTAGCTGCTGCTCTTGATAAAATCAAGATGTTAAAGTTCAATACTAGTTCAAGCAAATTAACTACTATATTAGGAGCAATAAAAATCATCGTGATACACGAGGATTGGGCTATAAGGGAATAGATGCTCCAAGTATTAGAAAAGAGGTAAAATTTGTCAAGGCTAGTGATTATTCTCAACAAAAGGTTTCCACTGATGGAAAAAGTGAAATACCTTCACCGGCATTTAAAGTTCGAAAGAGCAATGTATATCAACCTTCAAAGTCAGCACACACGGATCGAGGTAAGAACATTCTTTATGTTTGCCACTATTGTGGAAATAAAGGTCACCTGGAAAGGAGATGTCATTTCCGCATTAGGAATGAGGAACTTCATGATGTTCTTGTTTGGCAATCACTAGAACTTGTGAAGCCAAGATCATATGTTAAGACTAATCCCCTTAACGTTGCAGGTTGTAACTGTCTAACCTTTGGGCAAAGGAATAAGTGCTGTGATAAACCTAAACTTGCCTATAAACATCATACGAATCCTTTTCACAATCATAATGATTATCAAAAGGATAACTTTGTAAAGACGAAGACAAGATCCGATGCTCCCAATTGGAGAAAGACTAACTTGCGAAAGAATAGTCAATCCAATTTTCTTCCGAGAATTACAGAAGAGAGTAATGGGAAGAAGGGTTAGGTTGTTTCTAAACACACTCAGAAGTGGATATCAAAGAAAGTTGATGATGCTTTGAGTGTGAAAAAGAATGATCTCCCAGAAAATTCCATGACTATGGAGAAGGCAGTATTCATGATGTTGGAACTTAAAAAATTCTTTGGAAAGATGAATTTGGATGTGAAAGGTTTTAAAAGCGATCTCTTTCATGATAATCCAAAATTCACTTGTGGTGAGCAAGACATTGTTCACCTCAACACAACTTGAGTGTGTTGTAAGTGCATCCTCACCAAGGAATGCGATGTTATGTATACGGTGAGGGAATCACGAGAATTGGGGTGCACATATTATTTTTGGCAAGGCTGTAGAATTCGATTGGATTCATCTAAAAAGGTATGTCTATAAACTTGAGCAAGATATGTTCTTTTATTTAGTTGCTTAGAGTACTTATAATGATCCAAGTACCTTTCTTATCGTACATTTCTACCTAACTTGATATGTGTTTAAGGTTCTTAATTGTTTAGGTTTGAAAATAGTAGTTCGGAATTTTTGGACTTCATGGTACACATACCAGGTATGCATACCATCATTTAAAATCAAAATCCAGGGGGTTTGGTACGAATACCCGTTTGCATACTGCTCCAGGTCATGGAAATTTGTTTGCAAAACCGTTTGCATATAAAAAATATATACAAATAGAAGAAGATCAAAGGAAAAAAGACTCAAGTTTGTTTTTCACGGCAAATAAATACAATCGTTTTATTTGTGGTTCTCCCAGTGACGGAACTGGGGGGTGGTTGAGGGGTGCTCTAACTATACCAAAACTCTAAATATCACCCAAAGTCGGTTTTTCATGTATAATTTAAAATACAAAACGGGCACCTAGATCAGCTGATCATTCTCGTTTCCCAAAATTTCATGCGTTTCAGGAGGTCCCAGTTTCGATCCCACAATGACGTAATATTGCAAGAATTAACATGGAAGGTAGAGTTAGTTTGCCCCCCTTGTGACACAACCTCAGACCCCCCATCAGCTTCGGCTCCCTTGGTTAGGTTATCCATGAGGCTCGCTGGTAGGCTAGCATGGCAACCTGTTCAATTAATGTAGTAGTACGTTGTTGGAGCTTAGCTTGTTGGGCTTCCAACTACTTAATGTAATACCCTTTATCTAATAATAAAAAATGAATTATTATTTTGAAAATAAAATAAAATTTATAACCCCCTAGAAATTTAATGTTTAGCTTATAATGTTATTTAGCCATCTAGACTTTTAATCTTGTTTCCGTCAGTGGTTCTCATGGATTGAGAAATCATCTAAACTATTTGTTTTAATTGGGTATCATCTTGGTTGTGATCCAAGGAGCCTGATTAGGTTTTTCTTTCTCTTTCTTTTAAGTTTGTAATATTTCATATGACTATCGATTCTTCCGACTCGGGTGGTCCCTTTTTTAATGTCTCTACAATGGCCTATCCTACATGGTCAGAAGTTCCTTTTGGTAGACTTCATGGTGCTATCTCTGAGAAGCTTACAGGACATAACTTTTTACTTTTTGGAAAGCTCAATTTTTTCTTATTTTCTGGGTTATGATCTTGAGGGTTTTATTGATGGTTCAAATAAGTGCCCATTAGCTAAAAATGCCGATGTCTCTTGTAATCAAAATTTTCTCCGTGGGCGTCGCATTGACAATATTTTACTTGGGTGGATCATGTCTTCGCTCTCTTCGTCAATTTTTTTCAAAGGTCAAGGCATGTCAGACCTCTCATGATATTTGAACTGCTGGCTAAACGAATGACTTCAAAAATTGTATGCATGAAACTTGTTTACTTTATTTTCATTACTGTGGATGTCATCTTACTTGGTGGAGTCAATAGCAAGGTACCGATATGATTGCTTCAAAACCTTACAGAGTTATTGTTAACTTAGAATAGATTGATCAGCTTATTGATTCTAAAGTTGAATTTCTTACTCAAGGATTTTATGATCATTCATATGCTTTGGATACTATTTTTTAGAAAGGAAGACAAGGTCCGCCTCCTTTTAGCTTGTATAACTTTGTGACTGATGAACCAGATTTCCTTGAACTGGTTAAGAATTCTTGGTGGCGTAGAGTGGTTGGTAGCTCTATGTTTGTTTTGGATTCTAAAATTAAATTACTTAAGCATATTTTTATTAAGTGGAAAAAAGAAAGATTGCAATATTTATCTGCTAAAGTCCGTGATGTTAAGAAAGTCGTGCAAGATACTCAATTTCAGCTCCAGAACAACCCCTTTGTCCTCAACTGGCTAAGGAGGAGAGAGATTCAATTAGAAAGTATGCCACTCTTGTGAAATATGAAGAATTCATTCTTAAACAGAAATCCAAATTTCAGTGGCTTGATCTTGGTGATTCAAATTCTTATTTCCTTTTTAATTTTATGAAAGAAAGAATATCTTGGAATAATATTCTTACTTTTACTTCTCGGAATGGTGTTATTTTGGATGAAGATGTTCTTATATTGATAATGAATGTATTTTTTTCTTTTCTTTTTTGTTTGATATGAATGGTTATATATTTACAAAGCATGAGTTAATTGATAATCTTATGAAGGATGTCTATGGAGAGGAAATAGTTCTTGATCTAATTATTATTGGCTCAAGCAGAACTTCTGGACCTGATGGTTTCTCTAGTCACTTCTTCAAAGTCTAATGATTTACTGTGGGTTATGACTTTGTGGCAGTTATACAAAAACAATTCAAACAAAAAGCATGTAAAAACAAGAAAGATATCGTTAATAACCACTCAAACAAAAATCTATTAGTTTCAAGTACAAATATAAATGATATTTTGTGCTTTCAAATTACAAACCAAAAACTAAAGTAGATAGGTCTAATAACTCCTTAAAGAGAATAGTAGAAAAGTAAAAAACACATCAAGATAGACAAAAATAACACAAGAACACATGGCAACCACTCCTTCCACCTAGAAACATCCAAGCCTTCAGCGACATGCAGCTGCAAGAACACTGCATTTCCTCACTAAAGCTCTATCAAATATGTCTACTTCCTACACAACCAAACAAACAAAGTTAGCAATGTGCAACAGTAAAAAAAAATGTAATCATTTAATACATCAACATGTAGAATAGAAAAGAGAAATGAGATATGAACTCGAATTACCTTCAAGAATGAGTCCAACAAAGTTCTCGAAGTATACTTAGAAAAACAAAACATTCTTGGCAATCGATTAAACCTTATCTTTCAATTAACTATAAGCAAAACAAAACACAAAGAAGAGAAAGAACCTGACTTAGAGTTACTTCGATGTGACGAAATTGCGCTTCAACAAGTTGTCTCCACAAGCATCAACGAAATTTCACCTCCACGAGTAGTCTATCAACATCCCCCATTCAATACCAAGTTAATAATAAAAATCAGCAGCATAGAAGAACATAAAAACTGAACTAAGAGAAGCACAAATCCGTCTATCCATAATGCATATTTAACATTTAAACAAACAAAATGAAATCATTCTTTGACACTCTTATGACTAGTCAAGATAATTTGGGGATTATTGATACCATATCTGACAAAAATACAAAGCAGAAGCTTATAACTAAAACTATTTAGTTCCACTTCAAGAGTGGAATCCAACATACTAACATCATCATTTAATACCATCACCAAAAGTAAGTCCTAAACCACTATCATTGTCAACAAAATCAAATTTGAAACAAACGTAACTTTTACTGAAAATGCTAGTGGTGGTAGTTGATAACGAGGAAGATTGATAAAATAGAAGAAGACGGCGGCGATCGTGGTGGTGTAAGTAGGAATTTTTCCTGGTGATCCCATGAGCCTAGATGTCGTCGACGAACCTAGGTTTGAAGAGTTTAGATGTGTAGTTGCAGGAAATCCTACAACACACCCCTTGTACTATCATGACTATGATTTCTAGATCTAAACTTATTTGATATGAAAATAAAGATAAAAGTGCTAAAATTATAAAGAGAGACGCAAGATTTACGTGGTTCGATCAATGTGATCTACATCCACGGGGTTAGGTTTCACTATGATTATTTGTAATTACATATGAATTACAATTGAGACTCCATTAATGAGTAGTTGGAGCTCTTGGTTGAAGAAGGAAGAAGAAGATAATGATACAAATTCTGCTCTCTCTCTCTACAAATGTGTCCTCCCTAAAGTGTCTCTCTTCTTTTTCTTTTTGATTATCCTCCTTTCTCTCTCTTGCCTTTCTCTTTATATAGGTATTTACATAATGGATGACAACTCATATGTAGTGGAGTACAGCTCATATTCCCCCATTTTCGGATCCCGTGCTACGTTCTCTCAGGCTCTCATTACAATTTCGCAGGATGTGCTACATTCTCGCAAGCTTTACTATTGTGCGATATTGGGATCCTACATCTTTCCTCTTTTTCCTTGAATATTGCTTGAAGAGCGATCTTTAAGGAAAAATCCACTTTGTAGTAGTAGTTGTTGTCGGAACGAGCGAAAGAATATTGGACTTGAAAAGTACGTACTTGCCTTTATTCTTTTGTGAAGTTCTGGAGCGTTGCGAAGAAAATAAGAAGTATCACCTCTTGAAGTATGCGAAGTATGAAGTATCCTTGAAGAAGTATAAGAAGTACTCAATCCTCGAAATATATAAGAAGTATGAAGTATGAAGTATCCTTTGAGAAGTATAAGAAGTACTTAATCCTCGAAATATATAAGAAGTATGAAGTATGAAGTATTAAGTATCCTTTGAGAAGTATAAGAAGTATCCGTCCTTGATTGCGAATAAGAAGTATTGCGAAATTATACTCCACGTTCTCTGCCTCATGCAATGTTGTAATGCAAATAAGAATTTAGATTAGTATTCAACATTTTTTTTATCAAAAAATTTCATTTAATTGCAAGTTCAAACCGTTTTTCTTTGTTTTGATTTCCTTTGTATAACTTGTTTCGTCTCATCCAATAAGCATCTTTCATGGAAATGATCCTAATGAGGTCTTATGCAGCCTGTTGATGGAAGGTCTTACTAGCCTGTTGATGGAAGGTCTTATTTTTCCTCCTACTACTCTCCATGTTAGATATCATTCTCATTTGAAACAAAGCAAATTTTCAAGAGAAATATATAAATTGATCTGTGCGAGATTTTTCTCGGTTTCTTTTGTAATTGTGGAATCTTTGTAATTCTGAAATTTCTATAATTTTGCGATTATATCGCCTTTTGTAAATCAAATCAAAAATCTTTTATTTTCTGTAAAAGTAAAATGTTCAAGGAAAGTGGTACTTAGCTTTTATGTGATTCGCTATTGTTGTCAATCTCGCGCGAAAAATACGTTGCATGAAGTATAAGTGTCGCTTAGCAAAAACAGATGCGAAAGGCAAGAACTGAACCCGCGACCTGCTACTTGCATATTCTCGCACCATACCAACTATTCTAACCCTCTCTTGCGAAATAATCAAAGTTCTTGTGAAGTAATCAAATTCCAACTGTGTGAGAGGCAATTCTGTATAAATTTCGTGTAACAAAAATAAACATGCGAGAAGCAAAAATTGATCCCGCGACCTGCTGCTTGCATTCATGCCTCCTGACCAACTATGCAAGCTTCTTCTTTGCAAAATATCTCTGCGAAATTATCATCAACTCTCTTCTGTGCGAAATAATCAAAGAAATATTTGTGCGAAAAAATATGCATGTGTTGGGACTTGATCACACGACCATGAACTCATTAACTTCGCAGATGACCAATTGTGCTGCCTCTTGTTTGCAAAATAATGAAATAATATTGCGAAATTATTCATTTTTTGCTCTCTGTAAAAAAAGAAGAAAACTATGTTCGCAGGCGAATTCGAACTTGCGACCACGAACGCACATACTACTATCTGGACCAATTTTGCAAGAACCTCTCTGCGAAATTAACGCATAACTTTTTTCCTTATTCTTTTATTCTCCCATGCAAATGAGAAGAAAATGAAAAATATGTGTCTCTGCGAATTCGAACCCGTGACCTATTTGTTGTTCGCTCATCCTTGAACCATCTGTGCGAATTTCTGTTTGTGATAGAAATTGCAGCGCCTGCCTCTTATCTTATCTTCGTCTTTCCCTTGTTTCTTCTACTGAACATGAAAATCTTCCACTGAAACTTCCATTTTTTCCTTAAATTTCACCACAACAACTATTTTTTTTCTCTCCCTCTTTTCATGTCGTTGAATTGTTGATGATGTTTACTCCCTGAAAGTGTGATTTCTTCCATAAAATTTCCATTTTTGAACCTAAACTTTGTAGATGTAGAAAAATATGAACAGTAGCTAATCTTCATGAAAATTTCTTGATCCAACAAGTTACAGGAAGGATAAATCCTTCACTCGTTCCATGTTTCTAGCGCCAAAATGTAGTTGCAGGAAATCCTACAACACTCCCCTTGTACTATCATGACTATGATTTCTAGATCTAAACTTATTTGATATGAAAATAAAGATAAAAGTGCTAAAATTATAAAGACAGACGCAAGATTTACGTGGTTCGATCAATGTGATCTACATCCACGGGGTTAGGTTTCACTATGATTGTTTGTAATTACATATGAATTACAATTGAGACTCCATTAATGAGTATTTGGATCTCTTGGTTGAAGAAGGAAGAAGAAGAAAATAATACAAATTCTGCTCTCTCTCTCCTTTTTCTTTTTGATTATCCTCCTTTCTCTCTCTTGCCTTTCTCTTTATATAGGTATTTACATAATGGATGACATCTCATATATAGTGGAGTACAGCTCATATTCCCATATTTTCGGATCCCATCCTACGTTCTCTCAGGCTCTCATTACAATTTCGCAGGCTCTGCTACATTCTCGCAAGCTTTACTATTGTGCGATATTTGGATCCTACAAGACGAGAAGCAGTAGAAAGGGTAAAGGTATTTGGCCTTGGGAGAAAAATGGTTTTCTTTAGTTGTGTATCGTCTACTCTTGGGAGTTGGGATTCATTCTTTTTTATTGCCCCCTATGGGATCTTTGGATTGGTTACAACCTGCCCACAATTGTTTTTTAATCCTGTTGTAAATAATGAAAATCCCATAATGAAATAGATGGAAATGCTGGATAATAATAGAGAAGCAATCAAAACAACATGAAAGATTTAGATTAGATAGAGCAGTAATTAATGATGATGATGGGCACTTCCAATTTCGGAATGCTTCCCTGAGCCATTTTGTTGTCATAGGATCTGACCAGTGCCCTGTTATGCTTTATACGGGTAGAATAACAACTAAACTAGAAGTCTAGAATGGGTCTTTAAGTTTTATGACACTTGGTTGAAACAAATTTCATGCATTCAAGTAATCAAAGAAACATGGAAAGATCATAACGAAGAAGAAATCTCTCAAAGCTTAGTCACAAACTTGAACACCCTAGAAACTAACTTACTGGATTGGAAAAGAAATATTTTTGGGCTTCCCTATAATAAGATTTAAAAACTTCTTAAATTGAAAGGCTAAAAGAAAGTAGATATACTGAACATCAACAAAAAAGATTAAAGGAAAAATCAAGAGAATCAGAACTCCTCTATGATACTCAATAAACCATAGCAAAGCAACAATCTAGGGATAATATTATTGAACTAGGGGAAATGAATACTAAATACTTTCATACAACTACCTTGAGAAGAAGAAAATGGAATAACATAGAGATTATATATGTTAAATGCTCAGAATGCGACTACTAGAAATATAACTGAGATTACTACAATTACTAATGATTATTTTCAAACTCTTTTTAAGGAAACATCCTAAGAACATCATACTGATGACCAGCTGTTTAAAAATACTATACCAGTTTTATCCCTTCATTATAATTCTAGTGTCTTGCGCGCTCCCCTACTAAGGAGGAAATTTTTCTAGTTTTACAAAACATGAAACCTAATAAATCTCCAGGACCTGGATTTCTTCCAAACCCGTAGTTAATAAAATTATGTTTTCATCTTTTTTCTTCTTCTTCAATTAATTTTCTTCTTCCTCTCTACTCTGTTGTGATTCCCGATGAGTAAAATTATCCATCGGCAAAACCCTAGAAATCAAATCAGTCAATATAAATGGAAAAATCAGAAGCAAATCATCTTCACAAAAAAAAGAAGGTTATCACATATACTTGAAACCTGGAGCGTTAGCACAAATAAGTGTACATCTGTTTATTAGAGTCTATATTATGGATTTAACCCTAGAAATCAAATCAGTCAATATTTAGAGTCTCATCACTAAAATAAAAGTATCTCTTTATTCAAGAGAAAAATCTCACATATCTTTTAAATATTATGGATTTAATTAGTGTACATCTTCTTGTTTCTCATTAAATTTATGTTTTTCAAGTGAGCAACTCAACAATCGAACAAGATCAGGATACTCGAGCTATCAAGATAAAATATAGTTGGACCTGGATTCACGACTACCAATTAAGTGTTTTTAGTCGCTAAACTATAAAAGGGTTTTAGGAAGATGGCGACTCTATTACAACTAGGACACTCTAAGAAAAACATTTTTGGATTCAAAGATCCCAGTTGCTTAAAGTTCCCCTTTTATAGACATTCAAAGCATAAGTTGCTTTAGGTTTAAGCGGAACCAAGCTATCAATGTCCACCGTTAGATTAATCTTTGAATCTGATTTACATAATAAGATATACACTTAAATGGTTAGGATGAACCGTAACCAAACCGTGTATAATACCACGTTCATGAACATTTGGCCAAAGCTAGCCAACTGAACCATAATCTTGAGCATTTTCATAAACACTTAAGACTTAACTCGAAACACAATCAAGTGATCAAATATGTCTTATGGTGCTTTTAGAGATTATTAAAATGCAAATTATCTCGGAGAAATCATTTAAGTGCATAAGAATTTAATTGACATAGTTAGTAGATATACAAAGTACAAATACCATAGCCTTTTGTAAGTCAGGTCATTCAAAGTATGTGTACCGGTTTGTATATTATTAAGCACAACAAAGTTCCAGAGTTCACAGAATTATTTAGGTATGTGTACCTTAACACTATAATTGGTTCCGGAGTCAACAAAAATATTTTTGTATGCGTACCAGTATGGATACACAAACCGAGTTCCGGAACACATAACTTTTACGGTACGTGTACCGGTATGGATACGAAACCGGTTCTGTGAGCAAAGTTCCTTTCGGTTTGCATACGGGTATGTGTACCGATCCGGTTCACGAGTTAACAGTTTTTTTTACAGAATTTGCATAAGGATATTGATGAGTGCTAAAAAGTGCATATTTCTATATTTTTTTGTTGGTAATTAACTCATCTTTTGTGCTCTAATTCTCCATTTTATCCCATATTCTGTATTTTCATTGTTTTCAAGAATAAATAATTTTCTTAATTAATTTTGTATTTTTAGGTTCTAAATAAAGTTTGGATGGAATTACGGAGCGAAAAGAGCAGAAAAGTGGTGGAAGCCGATAGGAATCACGCAAGGAAGCCGCGAGGAATGTTGTGCACAAGACCAAAAGGCTAGAAATGGGCTTAACAAGGAAGAATTGTTCTTAAAGAAGATATAGGCTTGGCATACCCAAGGCCCAAAACCCTTACCCAAACCCATTTCCAATATCCATACCCGTCTCCTTCGTCAGCCGTCAGATTGGATCACATTTGAATCCAATGGTCGCAGCATCGCCTGTACATCAAAGTCTGAAGCTCCTGTCTAACACTACAGCACCTAACTCCATCTTGAGCCGTCAGTTTCGTTGTATCAGGCATCCGACGGTCGATACCAGCCTCTTCACTTGTAGCCGTTAGATCAATCTATCATTTCCGCATCCCACGGCTCAGCTTCGCGAATCATCGAGACTTGATGCAACCGCTCAACACCCAAACACCTAACACCTATACCCGCAGAACCAAACACACCCCTATCCCTAATTCCATCGACTCCACCTCCATCTTCTCCACTCCGTCTACAGAACCACTCCCCATCGCCTGCACCACCATCATCACCTCCACCACCTTTCTCAACCACTCCACAACCAAACCAACTACAACCCATCTCCTTTCCCATCATTTCCCTACCTCTCTACCTATCTATTTTATCAATCTCTCTTCTTTTCCTTCTCTGAAACCCTAGGAGAGAAATTGATGAATTAGGTCGAGTTAGAAAAGCAATTGGAAGGCATGGAGAGGAGCAGGAGAGTCAGAAGAAGAATGGGTCGACGCATGGAGTAGTTATCATTCCATAAAATTAGGTAAATCAGTAACCCTAATTGAGTGCTTGTAACTATAAATAGATGTTGTAGGTGTGTGTAAAAGATATGCCTGGGCTAGCCAGTGCTTCACCCAAGAGGACTGGAATATCCAATGCCTCAAGGGTTAGTTCTTAGTTTAAATTATTTTGTAAATTTCAATTGTATTTGTCCCATCCATGCTCTGATCTTGTTGTGCTTGAAATGTCTAGGATTGAATATCCTTTTAGGTTGTTAAGACACTAAGCAAGCTTCTTTGCGGGTAGTTGCAGTGTGAGAGCCCCAACTATTACTAGGATTAGATTCATCTTAGTGTTCTTAGTAATCTTTCTAGACCAACCCTTAGATGAACAGCCGGCTTTGAACCGCAACTGTCATCTAGTTAATCAGTGAGCCTAGAAGCTCACTGATAACTAACAAGGGATAAGAACATAGTTGGAGGACTTAGCTTAGGTGGAGAGGGGAATCCAAGCCCTAGTTTCCAAAACTCACTTTCATCCAAAAATCCATCACTGTTTAGTTTGTTCAATATTTGTTGTTTCATGTCCTGTTAGTGTCTTGTTTAATTCTGTTAGTTTTCATATCCTTGTTTAGTTAGTTCACTGCTTAGAGAATTAGCTTAGGAAACTTCAACTCACACCCTAGTCCCTGTGGATTCGACCCGTATTTGCACAAGCTACAATAGACACCGTGCACTTGCGGTTAACAAGTAGGCTTCCTCTATTCTCTTATTTTACACACATTTCCAAGCCTACCAAGTTTTTGGCGGCGCTGCCGGGGACTGGTGTTGTGTAGTAAAAAAAAAATTGTGCTCTTGCTTTTCTGTTTTCAAACTTAGCTGTAACTTAGCTTGTTTAGTGTAACTTAGTATAACTGTTTTAGCTGTAACTTAGTCTGTAACTTAGTCTGTAATTCCTTCATCTCTAACTTAGCCTTAGTGTCTTTAGCTGTAACTTAGTCTGTAACTTTTGCATCATATCTGCATCATCTGCATCTGCATCTGTAGCTTAGCCTGCATCTGTTCCATTTCCATTTGCATCTGCATCTGCATATTATCCTGCATGCCTGCTCTATAGCTTTAGCTTAGCCTGCATATTAGTGTTCCGTTTGGTCACTACATCTGTAGCTGCATATTATCTGTCAAGCATCTTGGCCTTGCCAACTACAGCTGCAAACTGCACTGCTTTATGCAGTTTTCCTTTTTTTTTCCCTGCCTTTTCTGTGTACTGATCACACACAATGAGTGTCAGGTAGTTGGTGTTGCTGCTGTTTGTCTTTTGTTGCTGTGGAGTTGTTGCTGCTGGTGCTGAGCCTCTGGTGCTCTTGATGTTGTTGCTGCAGCTGTGCTGCTACTCTTTCTTCTTCTTCCTACTTGCTGCTGGTGCTACTTGTTGATGTGTTGTGGCTGAACTGATGTTGCTGCTGCTGTCAACTCCTGCTTTTGCTACAGCCAGCCTCTGGTGCTGCTGTTGTTTGCCTCTTGCTTCTGCTGGTGCTGCTCTGTGCTGCTGGAAAAGAACCAAGCCCAACTGGGATGTGCAACTGCAATTACTGAGCAGCTGGGCTGTGATAACTAGTAAGCCTAAACCCATCAGTAAACCCAATTTTTGGGCTTGTAATTTTAAGGCTGAATGCTGGGCTTGTAGTTTAACTAAACTGTGGGCCTGTATTTAAGCTGAACTGTGGGCTTATTTTGTTTCTGAACTGTGGGTTTCAATCCTGAAATTTGAATTTCTGAACTCTGGGCTTGACCCAAATTAAAATTGGAAAAACAATTTTTAAGCCCAACTGGGCCTCGAATTTTGGCTATTCTGTTAGCCCAAATCCAAACTGAAACTGAACTTCTGGGCTCCTGAACCCAAACAGTTGGACCTCTTCTTTTTCAAAACCTTTTGCTGGGTTCAATTCAAACTAATTCGTTGGGCTTCACTTCACACAAGTTGTGGGCTGTTTTCAAATTTCTAGTGGGTTGTGCATTCTTCCACCAATGTGGGCTTGCTCCCGATTTTAAAACCAAATTTTTCTTTTCAAAACCCATTAAAAACCAAATTTTTTTCTCCCATAAAAACCAAAGTATTCCAAATTTTTCCCTAAAGACCAAAATTTTTCTTTTTCCATCAAAACCAAATGTCTCCCAACAAAACCAAATTTTTCCCAAAAAGTCCAATCCCATTAAAAACCAAATTTTCTTGTATAGAATCTAGTAGATAGTTTCTTAGTTAAATCTTTTGTTTCTTTTGTACATATTTTGCTAATCCAATGTGACTCTTAACTGAAATATGTTGGATTTTTGCCTTGAATAACGGAGTTCTAATTTTGCTTTCGCCGTCAAATCGGGTAATCTCTTTCTTTTTTCTACACTTAGCATCGTTCTCATGGTATGTGTTATAATCATGTTTATCTTTTGAAACATTGAGGACAATGTTTAGTTTAGGTTTGGGGGTGAAAAGTAGATACTTTGATAACATGCTATAATCGAAAAACAGAACTCTTTCTTTTTGAAAAAAAATAAATAAAAAATAAAAAAAGTAAAAAAATAAAAAAAAAATCATAAAAATGGAGCTCATTTACCTTGAAATGTTGACTCTTGTGCATGTATGTAAACATAAGGATTCTTAGTCTAGATATTTAGGCACCCTGATTCTAGCACAATTCACATGTGATAAGAAACTTGCACACGCACAATCTACCAATACATGTATAGCCTCGATCTTCAAGGTGTTTGATAGGAAGTTAGATTGCCAATCACTTTAGAATACTGAATGAGACTTGACTAGCTTGTTCTTTGGTTGGCTGTGATAGAATTTGGAGGATACGTTAAGAAAAGCAACCATAAAATTTGACCGGATGCATTCGATAAGGGCCACCTCTTGCTAAGAGTCATGTAATTATGTTTTTCTTTTTGTTCATGTATCAAAAGTGTCACTATGTTGTAAAGATCAAAGTTATTTCTTCAAAAAAAAAAAAAATCAAAAAAATCAAAAAAAAAATCAAGTATTTATTTATTCCATGTTTTGTCATGTTAAAGACAATAGTTCTCTCTTGGTCCAAAAATAAAAGAGAGTAATCAATGTAAATAAGAGTCATGTAAAAAGTCATCTTTTTGTTGTAAATAGTCTTGTAATAAGCAAGGAGGGTGCAGCCATCGATGTATAACGCGGGTAAACTGAAATATCACCAACTCATTGGGTGAACATTCACAATTCTCGTAAAGCCGGACAGCTAGCTTGGCTTAGAATCCGGTTCTTAGCCTAAAAACTATCTCTTGGTGATTAGTAGTCATAACTTCAGGTCATTCTAGAAACATGTGTAGATACACTTTACACTCTTATCACGTGTCTTTAGTTGTTATCAGTGCTAGGATTGTGCTTTTGATATCTAGATTGACATCTCCATTTTGCTGTGAGCTTCTACTGTCTTGCACATGTTACATTTGATGGAATCTGAGCTTATATTTTGTCCTAGAACTTTGTAGGTACGTTCTAAGCAAACATTCACGAGACTTCAACTCGTCCACTAGGGACACTTAGTGGTTTAAAAGGCTTAGTGCATACGCTAAATGCATTCGAGAGACCAGCGACAGTGGTATAGGTAGGATTTCGTTAGTTTTGTTTTACTTGAGGACAAGTAAAATTCAGGTTTGGGGGTATTTGATGAGTGCTAAAAAGTGCATATTTCTATATCTTTTTGTTGACAATTAACTCATCTTTTGTGCTCTAATTCTCCATTTTATCCCATATTCTGTATTTTCATTGTTTTCAAGAATAAATACTTTTCTTAATTAATTTTGTATTTTTAGGTTCTAAATAAAATTTGGATGGAATTACGGAGTGAAAAGAGCAGAAAAGTGGTGGAAGCCGATAGGAATCACGCAAGGAAGCCGCGAGGAATGTTGTGCACAAGACCAAAAGGCTAGAAATGGGCTTAACAAGGAAGAATTGTTCTTAAAGAAGATATGGACTTGGCATACCCAAGGCCCAAAACCCTTACCCAAACCCATTTCCAATATCCATACCCGTCTCCTTCGTCAGCCGTCAGATTGGATCACATCTGAATCCAATGGTCGCAGCATCACCAGTACATCAAAGTCTGAAGCTCCTGTCTAACACTACAGCACCTAACTCCATCTTGAGCCGTCAGTTTCGTTGTATCAGGCATCCGACGGTCGATACCAGCCTCTTCACTTGTAGCCGTTAGATCAATCTATCATTTCCGCATCCCACGACTCAGCTTCGCGAACCATCGAGACTTGATGCAACCGCTCAACACCCAAACACCTAACACCTATACCCGCAGAACCAAACACACCCCTATCCCTAATTCCATCGACTCCACCTCCATCTTCTCCACTCCGTCTGCAGAACCACTCCCCATCGCCTGCACCACCATCACCACCTCCACCACCTTTCTCAACCACTCCACAACCAAACCAACTACAACCCATCTCCTTTCCCATCATTTCCCTACCTCTCTACCTATCTATTTCATCAATCTCTCTTCTTTTCCTTCTCTGAAACCCTAGGAGAGAAATTGATGAATTAGGTCGAGTTAGAAAAGAAATTGGAAGGCATGGAGAGGAGCAGGAGAGTCAGAAGAAGAATGGGTTGACGCATGGAGTAGTTATCATTCCATCAAATTAGGTAAATCAGTAACCCTAATTTCTCTGATTTTTTGGGGAAAATTATTGTAACCCTAATTGAGTGCTTGTAACTATAAATAGATGTTGTAGGTGTGTGTAAAGATATGCCTGGGCTAGCCAGTGCTTCACCCAAGAGGACTGGAATAGCCAGTGCCTCAAAGGTTAGTTCTTAGTTTAAATTATTTTGTAAATTTCAATTGTATTTGTCTCATTCATGCTCTGATCTTGTTGTGCTTGAACTGTCTAGGATTGAATATCCTTTTAGGTTGTTAAAACACTAAGCAAGCTTCTCTGCGGGTAGTTGCAGTGTGAGAGCCCCAACTACTACTAGGATTAGATTCATCTTAGTGTTCTTAGTAATCTTTCTAGACCAACCCTTAGATGAACAGTCGGCTTTGAACCGCAACTGTCATCTAGTTAATCAGTGAGCCTAGAAGCTCACTGATAACTAACAAGGGATAAGAACATAGTTGGAGGACTTAGCTTAGGTGGAGAGGGGAATCCAAGCCCTAGTTTCCAAAACTCACTTTCATCCAAAAATCCATCACTGTTTAGTTTGTTCAATATTTGTTGTTTCATGTCCTGTTAGTGTCTTGTTTAATTCTGTTAGTTTTCATATCCTTGTTTAGTTAGTTCACTGCTTAGAGAATTAACTTAGGAAACTTCAACTCACACCCTAGTCCCTGTGGATTCGACCCGTATTTGCACAAGCTACAATCGACACCGTGCACTTGCGGTTAACAAGTAGGCTTCCTCTATTCTCTTATTTTATACACATTCCCAAGCCTACCAGATATGCGTACCAAAAATTTGCTTGTCGAAATATAGCTACTCCGCTACGTGTACGAGTACATGTAATACGGCTTCAGACTTATAACAGTTTTCCCAGTTCGTAAGAATGATAACATTGTCTTATATCCGAATCTATAATAGTTTTATATTTCTCTAAATTAATTCGAAATATTCCCGAATAACATCATTGACACCTATCACTGTTCCAGGCTAATTTTGAATGATAAAACCTGAATCATGATTTTGATTGCGAACAATAAATTAATCTTAACCGAAATTCATCAAGTATGAAAAATGTCCATTGCGCTTAGTAATATTTCGATAACTATTTACACGATGAATCTTGACTAAAAATTCTTGATATGCTTATAATAGTCTAATTAGTTATGCCATATCGTCTCATAGATAGAAATATGGATATAACTTAAGAAATAAGTGGTTCAGCCTTCACTTACCATTTGTTGAAGATGTTCTCCAAAAGATATATCTCGTGAATTGTGGAACTCGCCAACAACTTGAGTTAACAGGTATCCACTTTTTGAATGGCAGGTCCGAGGCTGCAGTGAGACTCGAGATATTAATGGGGATTTGTCCCTGGGTTAATTTAGATTTTCGTATTACTATTATCAACGGTTTTATTAACTTATGCAGGGTACAATTGGGTTCTTGAATTTTGAATTCATAAGTTTTCATTGATTTTAGATATATCTCGATAAAATCTGTCCTGATTTTGAAATAGAAATCAATTTCCATAAACACCCATGGCAACAGAGTTTTGTGCTTTTATTTCTCTTTTATGTTTTTCTTTCCTCCCTGTTCCGTTACTTCCACGTGCCGGTGTCGTGTATTTTCTGTTCTCAGTAACTCAGTTCTTCCAAATATTATTAAAGAAACAAAAGTGAAACATTAATACATCCCATTTGGATTTTAGGGGTTAGTAATCAATTGTGTTTTTTCCGTCATGATTAAATCTCTCAAAATGAAAAATGATTTGGGTTTTAGGGTTTGGTAATTGGATTTGATTTTCTTACACCAAGTTTTTTTTTAGGGGTTAGTACTCTTCTTCTTTTTTTCTTTTGATCGGCAACCGTTCGAGTTTTTTTATATTAGTAATTAGATTTATGAAAATAAAATAGGGATTAACTCGGACTTGTAACGGTTTTTTTTTCCCAAAGAAAGCCACTGGGGGCAACTTTATTAGAAAATAAATCAATCTCATACAAAAGGATGGTTGGTAGCGTAGCGACAAGCTGGACACCAACACCTTTTTGGATCCCTACACCAAGTTTATGAAATATAAAATTATTTATTCTAGCAGTAGCATCATGACTAGCAAGACGGTTCCTCAACCTCTTCAAGAAAGTAACTAATTCTTCACCGAGTTTCCCAAGAGTAGTGAAGGCCAAGACACCAAAACTATATCCGTGAGAAGTGCAAATGTCGAGATATTTGTTATGTTTCCGAAGAGAAGCATTTGAAATGGCCTGACCAGGGGTAACAATAGGAGAGCAACCTGTGGTAAATGGAGATACACCGGTAATATAGAAACAGGTATCCTGTCCATTCTCCCAATTATAGACCAAAATATCAGCAGGAAGAAGCGAACTCCCACTGTCAGATAAGAAACCCAACGGTGCTTCCTTTCTCGCAGCAACACCAACTTTATAACACATGTCAGCCAAAACATCTCAACAAGATCATGACGAAATTTAAGTCCAGTGTCTTTGGCACAGTGTAAAGCATGGTCCCCATATATGTCCATAGCCCGGTTGCAATTAGGACAAAGACTATCCACATCGAATAAAGGGATGCCAAGTCTGTAACACAACACGGCGTTGAACTGCTTAGGTCCGACCAGTTGATTCAAACCACTGATTGGCACAGGCAAAAGGAAGTCCTAAGCATGCTTCATCCTATTACAACTAATAAGGTTTGTATCTTTGTCCGTCAACACAAACTTGTCTGCCAACTCCTTTTTAACAACATCAAAGTAAATAGCGGCCAAAGATTTCATGGAGTGGGGAGCCGCAACGTCAATGTTGAAAGAAGAAGTTGAAAGATTACACATCTGGGCAAAATTCTGGCAAGCATGCTGGAAAGTCTGACATGGAGAGGCAGCAACTGGAAAGTCTGACATGGAGAGGCAGCAACGGAATCTCCTAGAATGATCTCTTGCAGTGGTTTATTTTATGAAAAAGAAGCAATATAACAATAATGACTCGCGTCAGTCATTGTATAAGTGCCTAAACCATCTTTGATGGGCGGGGAAGATAATCGTTGATGCAAAGGTCCATAGCCTCCCCCATCACCCGTGATAATTTGTCGTAGATGTTGAAAGAGATGCAAATCAAATATAGAGCAAGCCGCAGGGAGAGAAGAAGGATTAGTGGTCCTCAAGGTAAAATACAACCCCGAAACCCCATCACAATTGCGAAGTAATAACAATTCGCTCAGTGGGTCCTTTAGTTTACGAATCGCCTCCATCAACTGAATAGTTTTATCGACCCTGTGTGAAACAATGTTGATGTTGAACTGAGCATCTAAACTAACAGGACCTCCTAACAACTTCACACCTACTGCCGGTCTTCCAATATCATCCGGAAAACATCAGCCAAACTAGCACGCGGATCTGGAGATGGCCAAAAGATATCCGTTTTGTAAATGTTCAAGTATAAACCTCTCTCTCGTCCTTCTGCTTGAATAGTTTTTAGTGCCTTTGCAACCTCAAGTGTATCTCCAATAATAGTACCATCATAAAGATACCAAGCATTTAAATTAAGATTACATTGAGATGCAATTTTAAGCACTAAAATGTGTAAGGTTAAAGCAAAAAGGAGAGGACCAAGGGGATCCCCTATTGGAATTGGACACCTTGAGAAGAGGCAAGCAAGTGATTCCCGTAGTAAAGCCTTGCCGACTTGGCATAGCAAAGCTCAACCCACCTGGAGATGGATTCCTGACCCTTTTTTTTTAAGGTATTGTGATTCATGTTTTTGGTTCAGAACCGTAGTTGTGATGAAGATTTTGGATAGACTAATTAAACCCAAATCTTTTGGTCATGTCACCCATCATGATTTTATTCATCAGCAGAAATTATTGAATCTAGAAATTATTTGACTGAACAATATGATTTCATGCTGGATGGATTGAAGAAATCGGAGATGATGATTTCAAGATAAGAATGAAGAGATCAATTAGTCACCGTAAAACCGATCATTATCACCACCACAATTCTGATCTCGTCGATGCTTTGATTGTCTTGGTTGAACATAGAGCACTTGCTTCACTTTTCTTGGTTTAACTCTCTACATACTGTACTTTCTTAGTCTTCGTATTTTCTTTCGTGGTGCAACTTACCTCCGGCTTAAGACGATGAATAAGAAAGGCTCGGAGAGAAAAACAAGGAAAAGAAGGCGTAATCAATTAATTCTGGGGTAATAATGGAAAAACAGGTTTTCTTAATACAGTAGATTTTATTGATCTTGATTAATTAGAAGATTTCTGAGATTAATACAGAATACAATTAAATAATACTCCCTCTGTCCCACTATTAAGTGACCTATTTCAATTTTGCACAATTTTTAAGGCAAGCAAGGAAAAAGAGTATATTTAAGTATTTTTTACAATTATACCCTTATAGATAATAACTAGTGAAATTTTGAAATGATTTATCTCTCAAACTACACCACGGATGTTCGCAAACTTCATACCATTGAAAAACATTTTAAAACACCTATGTAACGAATATAAACATGCATATTAAATTGCGCATATTTCTTATAATCAATTAAAAGGATAATTTTAGAAATATCTCTTGTTTAATGATATAGGTCACTTAATGGTGGGACAAAATCTGAAAGTAAATAAGTCACTTAATGGTGGGACGGAGAGAGTATGGCTTAACTTGTGCACGAATGCGCAAGTTAGTAGGACCCGTCAAGTCAGAGGGTAAAGTGGTCTTGCTAGCTGGCTTTTTTTTTTTTTTTTTAAGTTGAAATGCATACAAAACAGACTAACTCCCCAACATCATTAATAGTAGAGTCATCTAATGTTTGGCTATTGACTCCAACCCAAACATTAGATTTATCTACTTTCAAAGCTTGCAAAATACATGATGGAGGATCTCTCCTCCAATTAACAATAGTTCGAAAAGATTTAGCCTCCTTAGCAAGGATGTCCGCTACATTGTTTGCTAATCTAGGAATATAGAAAAAACCTAAGAAATTATGGCAAAGGTTAAATTTTCTTTTTACTTCATCCATAATCCTTTGATTTTGCCATGTAATCTGAGATGGTTTTCCATTCAAATAATCAAAAAGGTTCTTGCAATCTACTTCTACACTGAAGTTTGACAGTCTCTCCTTTGACGCCCATTTAGATGTATGCAATAGCCCTGGGGATTCTGCTTCTTCTGGGGTTGAAGCTGAGATAGGTCCTGCTCTTCCCTGTTCGAACTTCCCTGCATCATTTCTGAAAATTAAGGAAAAACCTGCTGGAGCATCCATAGAAATCCAAGCTGCATCTAAGTTGAGTTTCTTTTGTGAACCCCTAGGAGCTGTCCATCTAGGTATCTCCACTGTAACAGTTGATACCTGTTTAATTAAGGGATTGTCTTTGTACCAGAAATCTAGATGTCTTTGAATTTCTAATGCTAATTGAGTATGTGTTTGATGTGGAGTTTCAAAAGCTCTGTTGCATCTTTCCTTCCATATAAACCAAACTTTTGTCATGATTATTTCTATAGGAATAATTGGATTTTCCTTTCCTATCCAATACTTACATACTTCTAAAAAGGTAGTCGAGCTGTCAAAATTTAGATCAACTGGGAAAGGCTCAAATGCCCAAACTGGCTTAGCATAAGGACAGTGAAGAAAGATGTGCTCTATAGATTCATGTGCCTGACATCCAAAAGTACAATTAGGGGATATATCTTTCATAAATCTGGATAACTTTAGATTAGTAGAAACAACATTTTGTAAACACTTCCAGGTGAAGATCTTAATTCTTTGAGATACATTTAAACTCCACAATCCTTTCCATAAGGAATCTGGCTGTCCTAAGTTATGATGGTTCATTGTTGTTTCATTTAGCTTGTTATACGTAGATTTGGCAGTGAACTTACCTGAGTTAGTAAGCAGCCATCTAAGAGTATCTGGTTTGGCTGCTAAGTTATCATCCAAAGCAATTCTTATGTTACTGATTTGTCTAGCTATATGACTTTGGAACAATTCAAAAATTAAAATGGAATTCCACTTATGATTGGATCAATTAGATCTTTCACAAGTGTTAGATGAGAGTTGATAATAATTTTGTAGGTACTAAGCTTTTCTTCTAGTTTAGGGATCCAGTTATCTTCCTAGATATTAATGCTACTTCCATCTCCAATTTCCAAATACTATTTTGTTCAACTAGCTTAATCCCCATATTTATACATTTCCAAATCCAAGAATTAGTAGAAGGTATTTTTGCTTTAAAAGCATAGGAATTCCTGAAATATCTAGGTTTAAGTTGAGATACCCTAAGTGCCTTAAGTTTAACCACTATAGGTTTAACCGCTGCTTTATAGAGAAAAAGCAATTTCTGATTAGAAAACTCTTTAGTCTATTCAACGGGATTCCAAGATTTTTATGCGGCATTCATAGGCCTGTATCTTTCATTACCAAAGGTAAAAAAGAATGACAATAATTGAGATGGTACATTAGGTCCATTATCATGAGACGAATAATTCATCCTGTCACGGACACCCACAATCAAATTAGAAGGCCACATCAAATTAATCATCTTTCTTTCTCTTCATCAAAAACCAAAAATCCCCAGCAAAAACAAAAATTCTCTACTGCAATCGCCATGGATTTACTATATCATTCTTCAGAATTCCTTCTTCCTTCGTTTTCCGAAGGTATGAAAACCGATTATGCCCTCGTGATTCTTAATCAGCCACTTCCAAAATTCACACCAGTGTTATGGGATCATGCCAAGATAGTTTTATGTGCTGATGGTGGAGCGAACAGACTGTTCGATGAAATGCCTCAGTTATTTCCACAGCAAGATTCTGCTTTTGTTAGAAGCAAGTATAAACCGGATGTGGTTAAAGGAGACATGGATTCCATTAGAACTGAAGTTAAAGAATTCTATGCAAATTTGGGAGCTCGAATAGTTGATGAATCAGAAGATCAGGATACTACAGATCTTCACAAATGCGTGTCATTTGTTCTTCAGGATGCTATTGTGGGCAAATCTGATGATCTGTGCATTCTTGTTGCTGGAGCTCTTGGTGGAAGATTTGATCATGAAATGGGAAATATCAATGTTCTCTGTATGTTCTCCAACATTCGGATAGTATTGTTGTCTGATGATTGCCTGATTCAGCTGCTTCCGATGACTCATCGGCATGAGATCTGTATTCTGTCATCTGTTGAAGGTCCACATTGTGGGCTCTTCCCAATTGGTACTGCTTCTGCAATTGCTACAACAACTGGGTTGAAATGGGATCTGAATGATACTGAGATGAAATTTGGTGGGTTGATAAGTACTTCCAATATCGTGAGCGAAGAGAAGATCACCGTGCAATCGGATTCACATCTTCTGTGGACTATTGAAATTCGAAAACCAGCAACTTGAAGGTTATTGATTTGCAGGCATATATAAGATTGTACTAGGAAGTTATGCGCAGTTGTATTCCAATTGGTCAGAAGCAGTTTATGTCAGTAGTTAGGAAGTGTGGCTATTGAGTATGTAATGAATGTATTGGATTGAGAGTTTATGAATGATAAGTTAGCAGACTATCCTCTTCTGTGTTTTTCTTCTAATCTGAATTCTTCTTCTCGGTTTGTCCGAAAGTTACTGACAGATTGTGTTGTAGAACGCAAAACTTCATTTGCTGTAAAAATGGTAAGCTGTGTGGGTAAGCATTTAGTTGTAAGAACGGTGCCTGCACCAACAACAAGCAACAGAGAAATTGAGGATAGTTTAACATGCCGACCCAAAAGTTTGGTGCCATTTCTATCTGTACAAACCCTGTGGAACTAAGTACCCCTGTAGAAGCCTTGAATGAAACGGGAATCAATTAAAATTCACCAACAATTATTCCATTACATATATGCATTTATATGTGTGTAAATGTTACAGTAGAACAGAGCCAACATCAACAAGCACATGTAAAAAAGAATTGAAAAGAGAGATACTGTAGAAACAAATTGTCATCCTTAATCTGTTATTCTGGTTATTGAGTTGATGTTATTGCTGCAAACATACTAATTACAATATGGACCATTCTTGTTTTTGATTCTCTTGCTTAACGATTTTCCAGCCTTGCTAAACAGAGATCTCATCTGCATTCTTGACAATCGAGAACCTATGTGCCACCATTACTGAAGTTTAATTCGTCATTAGCCTATAAGGTGCTTGTTGAACTACACGTTCGGACTCAACATCAAGTGCGCTGGTGGCTTCATCAAGTAGCGAGATTGCTGGGTTCTTCAGACAGCTCTTGGAATGGCTCAGCCACCTTCGTTGAGTAGCCCTCGGGAAGTCCACTAATGAAGTTGTGTGCGTTAGCAAGCTTAGCAGCCTCGATGACCTCTGACTCTGTTGCTCCATCTTTTCCATAAAGCATGTTTTCATCGATTGATGTAGCAAATAGTGCTGGTTCTTGTTGGACAAGACCAATATGTCTCCTGAGAGATTTGAGCTCTAGTCTGATATCTTTTCCTGTAGTCAATCAATGTATGTTAATAAAATTAGAATACAATTAGTTATCTACATCTCCAAGGGTGATGAAGTTTATAAAAAAAGCAAATAGAAGTTATCATGTGAGAGACGACAGAAGACTTGCCAAATATCATGACCGTCCCAGATGTCGCATCGTAGAAGCATAGTACCAGCGCCAAGTACAGAGCTCTTGCCAGAACCACTTGATCCTACCATTGCCATGCTCTTGACAGACCTGACTTTCAAATTATAATCCTTGAAAATCAGTGCATTCACTCTTGAAGGGTAAATCAGAATTACCTTCTTTGTAACTTCTGGAGCCATTGCCAAGGTTTCTCCCATAGCTAGCCCTGTCACGATCAATTTCATGACAGTTTCGTCAAACCATGCAACCTCATTCTTCAAAATTTCTGTTAAAAGAAAAAACAAGTTTTCTAAGAATATTTAATAGGCATAGCTAATACATAAAGTATGAGTTGAAATACTCTATGTCTGGATGAGAGTCTTAAAAGTAATAATACTAGTTTGGGGACTTAATGTAACCTGGAAACATTCTCTCTCTACCCGAAGAGTAAGTTGAGTTCTCCCATGAAACCAAAGCCAAGGTGCTCAATGGTGTGAACAACTACAGCTATGATTGCACCCCCAAGAAAGAGCAGTGGGATTTTCATAATTTCAATTTCTGTAGTGTCCCAATCCATGTAACAAGAGCTTCTCTGACATCAAGAGCAAAAAGTGGCATTTTGTCACCAGCAATAATGGCACCAACTGTGCCAACCAAACCATAGATCCATCAAGGAGCTGCCATTTGCATAAAATCTTCTCATTGACACGTGCTGTGGCTGGACAGGCTCTGCCCTGTCAGGTTTATCTTGATTCTCTTCAAGGATAACTCTCTTGAGTAATTGATGCTGCCCAAGAATAAACCGCAAAGGTGCATTACAACAGTTTCCAACAACAATAGCAAAGAAAGCCTTATACCCAGATATGAATAAAACGCAATTTTAAATTTTTTTGGTCTTCTTAATTGCAAAAGTTGCATCTATTATGGAAAGATTCATCAAGAATGTGTTGGTAGTTATAGGCTATGGACGGATCCTTGGTGGAAATTTGAGACCTGAGATCCGCGAAGAAATCTTCCTAGCTAATTGATCACAGTCGCAATATTTGAAGAAGATAAAACTGAAGGGATGAGAATACACCTCCAAATGATTAGTGTATGACTACTGCAGATAAGGTACCTGAGTGGTTAACCATGCTTGAGTCAAGCGAGGGGTATCGCTGCAAATTAACTGAATCTTGGAACTGAACAAGAGATGAATATATGCTGTTAGGTTTTGACATCATCTCCTCATGGCTCCTCAGTCACCACAATCTTTTCCTGCTGACAACAGTACTTATGTCTGCATTGAGTATGGTGGAAAGTCAGTGAGTGGCCACTACTGTGGTCAATCCCAACCATAACACGATAAAGAGCTTCTTGCACACTTTTTTCAGGCTCCGCATCAAGGGAACTTATTGTTGTTACTTCATAAGGGAGGAGGATCGATTGAGGGGGTTCTGAGTATCGCTCGAGATATTGCGATCCTTTGCTTCTGTCCTCCAGATAACTGTATCCCTCTCTCTCCCACCTAGTGAAAAGAGAACAACAAATCTGTTAGACAACAAATATATGTACATTCACATTTAAGAGGAAAAGTAATTTCTGCAGTATATCTCACAATTGCCAAGTCAATAATTACCTGTGTTCGGTATCTATCTGGAAGGTTGTTGATGAATGAAAACACTTCAGAAAGCTTCGCAGCATGGTTAATATCTTGCTGGTGGCATCATCTTTCACATAGAGGATAATTTCCCAGGATGCTTGTAGCGGACAAGGCAGGTTCTTGATTGAAAAGTCCAATTTGTTGTCTAAGCCATTTGAAATCAAGCTCCATAATTTCATGCCCATCAAACAATATATTCCCATAAAGCGGCTCATAGAAGCGCTCGATCAATCGGGATCACAGTGCTCTTGCCTGACCCACTTCCTCCTACGAGAGCTATGGTCTTTCCTGAAGGTATATCTAGACAAAGCTTGTCAAATATCACTACACCTGTCGTGATGTGTAACTGAAACAAACGTCTTTGGATTCAAGTAACCCGTCAACTCTTTCTTGCTCCTTGCTCTCGCCCAACATGGATTTACTAACTGTGTATCTCTCTATCATCTCAAAAATTGGGTAAGCAGCAGATGTTGCTCGGATAAAATTAGAGACATTTGGTGTTGCTTGTCCAAGCGAACTGCAAAAGGCACAAATTTTTGATCACTAAGGTGTTGCAAATCTCATTTGGTAGACTAGATTCATCAAAAAATCTTAGTTTGCAAAACCAGGGGATATGAGAAGATACTTACATGCCTGCAATGACCGGTAGTAAAAGATCCCCCTCCATTTGTTATTCCTTGATGACCGCTAAACTCACAGGCCAGCGATGACAAATGACAACCTCTCCAGCAATTTCTCCTGCCTTTACATGCGATTTCCTCACTCGTGCAATAAGACCACCACCGATGGCAATCAGCGAAACGATAAATAATGTTAAAAGACTTATTTGCCACACTCTGGCAGAACCAATTGCGAAGCCTGCAATAAAGCGGCTGATGTAGTGCATAAAGTTTACAACCTACAGAAACATTCAAGGATATATTAGAACTAATAAGTGTTGTATGCAAGTTGCAAACTACATTTATATAAATCAGAATGCAATTTTAACTTTAAGAACCCTGAATTTTTATAATTTATATTGCTATAATACCCTGATGAATTCTTTTGTATCTAGGCTACTGAACTACAAGGTTCAATAGTGTGGATTTCACCATTTTTGAGTGGCAAGAGGCCGAGAGACCTTACATATAACCCCTTGCACCCAACAATTTCAAAGGTGATGGTCAAATAACATGCCATTTTTGGGGGAAATTTAGACAAAATTGTTCCAAAATCAGATATTTGGGTGGAAAATATATCAGAAACAAGATTGATCTTCTAATTAGTTAATGGAAAAATGGATTTCAAGAAAATTTTCAACTGGAATTGTTTGTTAATTAATTGAAAGTGTAAGCCTGAAAACCAAATGAAACAATGAAATATGGTTTAAGAAAAGAATAACACCTGAAACAGCCATGGGAAACATTAGGATTTGCAAATCTCTTTTGTTTAACTCGGAACTTCAAATATGTGAGATTGGGGATCTGAAAGCAGAGTTCGTTTGTTGCTGCGGGTAGGAGTCTGAATTTCGAGAGTGTTTGTGAAAATTGAAATAGTGAAGAATTCTAGGTTAGCTTTAGGAAACTTTGTTGTCGTAAGAAGTCTTTTTTTTTTTTTTTTTTCTTTTTTTGATTTTATGAAGTTGAAAAGTCAAATTTAAGAAATTAAAAAGTGAAAACTACTATCAAACCCATTTTCTGGGATTTCTCCGCTGTGAAACCCACCCACGTAAAACTTGACTCTCGCCCCCATTTTTTTTTGAAGACAAATTTTTCCCAAGTTCATATTTTTCTAAAGTTACGTTTTATTTTTTTATTTTTTTTATCAAGGAAACGAGGTAGAGGTACAAGAAGCAGAATTTTCTTCAAAATAAGAAACATCTGTAGATTGATTTTCGATCTTCTCATGCACCAAAAATACACGAAGATCCCAATTTCCCTGATCACCATCGTTCACATCAGAGAATCTAAGAAAGAAAAATAATGGTTGGAGTCGGAACTGAAGACCGAAGAAAAATGGTTAGCTAGCGGAATTGCAGGTCTTCAAAAAACATGCATCGAGCTCTGGAAATAATTGAATTAATTCCATTCAAAAATCAGATGAATCTCTCGATTTCTTCTCTCAGGAAAAATCATGGTATTACTTGATTATGTTCTTCATGGTATGTGATTTCTTACAAGGTAGAAGTTTTGGGTTTTTCATTAGTGAAACCCCAAATTTATGATTTGTGTTTATCTTACTTTCAATTTAATATTCTAGATAAGTTTCTCTTTTGTATGAAGCCCTAGTTTTGGACAGAAGATTACTGTTAAATCTTTTTGTTTGATATTATAGGGTTTCAGCTTGTATGGTCTACACGAGATATGGCATTAGTAAATAATCCTGATTAGGAATAGATGTATGGTTATCATCAGCATTGCTAGTAGAGCTCATGGCATCATCTTCATACTTTATCAATAGCAACAAATCACTTGTTCACAAATTCTTCATCCTTTAACCAGGGATCTTGTGGCCACCACTATTTGGACAGGAAATACCAGAGAGGCTTGGTTGCATGAATTATAATTCGAAGCTTCAATAAAATTCCAACCATCTGACTCTAATATAATTCTCGTTCTCTCTTTAGTACAAAATTGGATTCTCTCGCCCGTATGTTATACAACAGCTGCAGAACGTGCAGTGGCAAGGCAAGGGAGATGGAAGTGCAGATGGGTTTGGTGTGCGTGTGATGTGTATTTAGAAGAAAATGGTAAATGGAGGTGTGAGTAGTGATGCATAACAGGTTATGCATCTACAAAATTTGTCGCATAACAGGTTATGCATCTACAAAATTTGTCGCATAACATGTTCTGCAGCTTTTTCTTTTTGCATAACTTGTTATGCAGTGCAAAAAACGGTTGCATAACACGTTATGCAGCTACTTTTTTCTTAGTATTGAAACCAACAGAAAATAAGGTTGCATAACTTGTCATGCACCTACAATAATATCTACTTAACATGTTATGCAGACGCGAAAATGGATGCATAACTTGTTATGCATCTGAAAATATGACTGCATAATACATTATGCATCGAGGAAATTGTTGCACAATCTTTTATGCATCGAGAAAATAAATGTGTAACCTGATATATATCCGTAAATATGGATGCATACTGCATTATGCATCAATTTTTTTATATACGCACTAAAATCAACCAAAACAATGGTTACATAACTTGTTATAGATGCATAACTTTGTTATGCAGATGCATAATTTGTTATGCAGTCGAGAAAATGGTTGCATAATTCATTATGCGTCTACAGAATGTGTTATGCAACGTTTTTGGTGGCTGCATAATGGTTATGCATCAATTTTTCAAAAAATTTCCCTAAAATGATGATCACCTCTGATTTTTTTCGTGAAAAATAAAAATTTGATATTGTTGTTTGTACTCGTTGTGTAGCTCTCTTAAAAAGATTTCCGACGATATAAAATTTGTTAAATTCCAAGGCGTGGTTTTTTAGCTATGTTATATCCAAGTTGCATTGCCAATTATAACCCTGAAAAATTAGGATGCATAACGAGTTATCCCTGAAAAAATAGTATGCATAACCCGTCATGCGGATGCATAAACCTTCATGCAGACATTTTTAATAATTTTGGATAATTATGGGTGTTACGGTATCTAAAATTAATTGTGGGCCTAACAATGACAATATTTTTTTTGGGTCGGCGCCTAATTTTCCCAGATGAAATTAGGGGGAGACCCAAAAAAAATAATATTCTCGTTCTCAGACCCACAATTAATTTTGTATACCGTGACACCCGTAATTATATGAAATTATTATATGAATCAATACATAACTGGTTATGCATACTATCTTTTCAGGCATAACTCGTTATGCATACTATCTTTTTCAGGGGTATAATTGGCAGCGCAACTTGGACATAACATATCTAAAAATCCGC
The DNA here is from genome assembly GCF_003573695.1 of Papaver somniferum. Taxonomy (NCBI): domain Eukaryota; kingdom Viridiplantae; phylum Streptophyta; class Magnoliopsida; order Ranunculales; family Papaveraceae; genus Papaver; species Papaver somniferum. The sequence continues at coordinate 140,889,867 of NC_039367.1, forward strand.
GCCTTAGAATTTTACAAATTTTATATCGTTGGAAATCTTTTTAAAAGAGCTACGCAACGAGTACAAACAAGAATATCAAAATTTTGTTTTTAACGAAAAAATCGGAGGTGATCCTCATTTTAGGGAAATTTTTTGAAAACTTGATACTTAACCATTATGGAGTCACCAAAAACGATGCATAACACATTCTGCAGACGCATAACGAATTATGCAACCATTTTTTCGACTGCATAACAAGTTATGTATCTGCATAACAAAGTTATGCATCTATAACAAGTTATGTAACCATTGTTTTGGTTGATTTTAGCCGTACATATAAAAAATTGATGCATAATGCAGTATGCATCCATATTTATGGATGCATATCAGGTTATGCATCTATTTTCTCGATGCATAATGCATTATGTAGCCATATTTTCGGACGCATAACAGGTTATGCAGGTTTTCTGGACTGCATAACAAGTTATGCAACAAAATTTGTAGATGCATAACAGGTTATGCATCCATTTTCACGAATGCATAACATGTTATGCAGACAGTTTCTCGACTGAATGACATGTTATGCAGTCATTACCACATCATCATCTTCTTTCATGTTTCATTAACTCCCAGCAAACCATTATCTTTCAGTTATTCGGGGGCTCTTGGTCAAAATCATGTATTTACACCATCATCTTCTTTCATGTATTTACACCATCATCTGCAATTAAACCTGCATAACAGGTTATGCAACAAATTTTGTAGATGCATAACAGGTTATGCATCCATTTTCACGAATGCATAACATGTTATGCAGACAGTTTCTCGACTGAATGACATGTTATGCAGTCATAACCACATCATCATCTTCTTTCATGTTTCATTAACTCCCACGCAAACCATTATCTTTCAGTTATTCGGGGGCTCTTGGTCAAAATCATGTATTTACACCATCATCTTCTTTCATGTATTTACACCATCATCTGCAATTAAACCTTCTTCACAACTCATCCAGTATTGATTACTCCAACTCAATTCACGACTGAGAGTTTCATAAAAATCTGAAATTCATTTCAAAATCTTCATTGAAAACAAGTTTTGATCATAAATCTATGATGACCAAACCGTGTTCTACAAACCCATTTAAGGATTTTTGCTGCTACCATTAATAACAGTAGTGAATTTAAATTGTAACGAAGAGAATCGGTAGTAAGAGTGTTCGTCGTTAATTCGAAGAAGAAAATGATTTGGTGCTGCTGTTGAGATCAATCGAATTTAGGCATGAATTTGTTCTCGAAATCAATCGAATCTCTCCCTTTTTCTGAGATCTAGGTATAGTAGAGAAGAAGAAGAAGAAAAAAACACGCAGAAGAAGAAAAAAAAAAGACAGAAACAGAATTTTATATATTTTGGGTTTGAGAATAATTTTCTTCCAGAATTTGGATGCGCGCCTGTAGTTTTGGGAGCGTGGATTTCACAGTAGAAACATCAGGGAAAATGGGTCTCCCTGTAGTTTTCACAAAGATTATATGGAACCGTAGAAAGCTCTACTTGGCAAGGTAGCAACAAGGGCCCAATACTTTTTTTAAGATGAGAAACCTACTGTTAAACTCATTTCTCAGGTTTTAAACTCATTTCTCAGTTTTTTTCCACTGAAAACCCACAGACTGAAAAATTCATGCGCGCCCCCATTTTAGGGAAAAATTTCTCTCCCACCCATTTTTTTTAGAAATTATAATTTCGTCACACAAAATGTCCCATGATATCCAAATCGGTTTTTATGTTCTCACAATTTAATCAAACTGAGATTAAACTTCTAGCCAAATGCAATCAAATAAGCACGAATCATCCATCGGATCGTTTCCGTATTAAGAAACTAATCAAATAAGGAAAAAACAAAGAAAGAGAATGAAAAACAGGGCACATCCGAACAAAATTTTCATCAATTTTTTCAATCAACATCAACTTCTCTAAATAACCCATTCAATTTTATCTACTACATAGTCTAAAATTACGAGGTATTGGATTCTGGAACAATATTGATTAATCAATCAATCAAGAAGAACAAAGCCAGAGTTGTTCGATTATAGACGACCCACAGCAAGTAGTGTAAATTGATAATAAGATTAATGGAAGAAAATAGATATTTTGATCGATGGAGAGTGCTGAAATGCAACAAAAAAAAGAAAAGATTTGTGGAGTTGGGAAGAAATTCATCCACATACCAATGGAGGAAAACTGCTGCTGCTGAAGAGAGGAAATGCTAGTTGTTTAAGGTTATACACTCCAGCTGAAAAAGTGTTTGATTTATGACGTGTTGTCCATGCATCTCATGTTAGCCACATGTGGACCAGTGAGGAAATGGGATCCCCTTTTGCTATCTTTAGGCACACTGATAAAATGTGTAATGGTCATTAATATTACTCTACGTGTGAGTGGTATGAGACTTTGTTTCTTCCAAGCCAATGCCAAAACACTTTATTCAGGTTGGGAACCACTGATCAGTCAGGGCAAATATATATATGCATGTAACCAAATCAATCTGGACCTTGGATCATTAAAATGGCACCCCTATGATTAAATTAGATGCATAAATTGTTATGCAACAAATTTATGTACAAAACTTGTTATGATTAACTTGTTATGCAGAAAATTTATGATTAACTTGTTATGTAGAAAACTGAAACGGTGCATAACAATCTATGCAGATTAAATTAGATGCATAAATTGTTGTGCAAAAAATTGAAATGGTGCATAACACGTTATGCATCAACTTTTTTGTTACTATCGAAACAAGCAAAAACAAAGACTGCATAATTTGTCATGTATCTACAGTAATATCTGCATAACATGTTATGCAATCGCGAAAATAGATGCATAACCTGTCATGCATCCGAAAATACGGCTGCATATGCATTATGCATCGAGAAAATTGTTGCACAATCTTTTATCCATCTATTTTTTATGTACACACTAGTACAATGGCTACATAACTTGTTATAGATGCATAATTTGTTATGCAGTGGAGAAAATGGTTGCATAATTCGTTACGCGTCTGCAGAATGTGTTATGCATCAAGTTTTCAAAAAATTTGCCTAAAATGATGACACCTCCGATTTTTTCGTGAAAAACAAAAATTTGATATTCTTGTTTGTACTCGTTGCGTAGCTCTCTTAAAAAGATTTCAAACAATATAAAATTTTTAAAATTCCAAGGCGCGGATTTTTAAATATGTTATATCGAAGTTGCGTTGCCAATTATACCCTTGATGCATAACCCGTCATGCGGATGCATAATCCGTCATGCAGACATTTTTAACAATTTCATATAATTATGGGTGTCACGGAAATAATTATGGGTGTCACAGTACCTAAAATTAATTGTGGGCCTGACAAGGAGAATATTATTCTTTTTGGGCCTGCGCCTAATTTTTCTTTTTAAGATTTATTGCTTTAACTTCTTCTGAAGTGACTTTATGTGCCACTTTTAAAGATTTCTGAAGTCATACTGCCTTTGATGTTACCTTGCGAGAGAGGATCGCCTCACACATTTATTCGCATATTATCTCGTACTTGCGACATTTATTCTTGTGAATAAAATTCAAACAATAACAAGTTTGGAAATAACATTTTCGGGATATATGTGCCTTAGTTCTTGACATTTGGTCTTCAGTAGAGATAGTAATCTATTGTGTTTGTTTTTCTTGTTGTATTTGTTTAACAAGCGGGTCGGGTAATATGATCTGCTACAATTGGTAGTAGTTTTATGGGTTTTATCATTGATTTTTGTTAAAGGGAGAGAAAAAATGGATCTGAGGAGAGCGAAAACCTTAGTTGACTCAATACCTAGACCAATTTTGTTAATGAATTTCGACTCGGACAACCATGCCCTTATATCCTAACTTAACCTACATATCTAAATTAACCGAAGGTTTAGTTATTTGAACAAGAATCGAAGGAAACAAAACCGAACTCACATATTCGAGTTATTATGATCATCAACAATCAAAAAATGTTTCAGGAAAAAAAAATCATCAAACGCTGTTAAACCCTATGAGTCAAAAAGTGTGATATCCAATCGAACTGTTACCGCTAAAATGGCACCTTGTTAATGATGCTTTACCTGATATGACTTGGGAAATGGAAAACTTATACTTTTAAATATCAATGATATGCTGCAAAGTTTCACTACAACAACTAATGGATGTGTATAATCATGTTAACTATCACTGATTGTGTGATTGTCGCTCAAGTGAGTCAACGATCACTACATAACTGAATACGGCTTTAACATTAGTTTACAACTCAGTAAAATACAGACTTCGATGTCAACTTATTAGAACGTGAACAAACAAAAACTATGGAAAATTTGTTTGCAGTTCATGTTTACCTTCTTCATCTTGAGATATGGATTTCGGTAATGTTTACATGATGAACATAGAAAAATCCCCGAACGATACAATCTTGATCACTTTTAGGCACATCATGGTGCTTCAAGGTTAAAGAAATAAGAAGAACGAAGTGGTTCGACTGGCTGTGAACTTGATTTGTGAGTTGTATTAGGTCTACTCTGTAAGCATGTGAGCCGAACGTGTGGAGGGTATATTTGTCCGAGTTAAAATTCATTAGATAAATCGGTCAAGTTAGTGAGTCAAATACGGTTTTCGCTCTCCTCGGATCCATTGTTGCTCTCCCTGTAACAAATATCTTTACCATTTGCACGTATCTGTTAGAATCAGTATTACATGATATTCGACTCATATATATACATATGAGGTAAGGTTCCAAAAATAAAAGGACTATAATGACATTGTTTTTTTTTATCCAACAACTAAAAAAAACTTCAAGTAACAACAAATATATTAAATATTTATGAGAAACGGAATATAGTGGCATTGTTGTTATCTAATATATTTATAGCAACAAAAACAAAATCGTAATTTCAAGTAAGAAACTCAACAAACGAAACATGGAAAACCAAAGGATTATTTAAATATATTTACAGTAAGGATGGAAACCCAACAACTCAGAAAAGCTTCAGAACCTCCTATATATTTGTAACAACAAAAACTGAATTGTAAATCCAAATAAGAAACTTAACAACCGAAACCTAGAAAAACAAAGGATTATTTAAATAGAATATACATATATGCATGTAAATAGAATACATATATGTATTCCAATATATATAGTTCCGTGCACTAACTCTTTTTAGTGTCTGCATTAAATTTGCATTGATTTCTATTCAAAGTGGGGGATTGTTAGAATTTTGAATATAAATGTGAGTTAGTTAGTGTGAATGGATAAGTCCTTTTCAATATGTAGTGTCTTCATTCTCCAAGAGTCACTTTTAAACAAATATAAACCACCCCCACCCATTGCATTAATGTTTTTAATTCAGCGTAATAAACTAGTACTAGAAATTCTAGAGTTTGCATGTTGTCTTCAAGAGTCAAAAGAAGAGTTCGTGCTACATCTTTCGCGTTCGATGTTTGATGATCCTCAAGTGGTGCGAGAGGTATTGTTGAATGACGGAGACATATTCCATACACTCTAACAACATGAAGTACACGACATTAAATTTCTTAAGCAAAGAGATTACTCACCTCAATACACCCAAATAAGTTTGCTTAAGTTTGTTTTGATTGATCATCTCTTTTTATATTCCTCTTCTTATTTTTTTCTTGTTTTGGTATTGGTTTTACGAGATGTAACACATAACCGGATCGTTGTTACAAAGAGTTGTAAAAAATCGATGGATAATACACGAGTCGTATTATGGAGAAATCCGTAACCAAGATAATTATCCAATAATATATATATATATATATATGTGTATATAGTATTTATATTTTAAAATATGAAAAGTATCACACGAATAACATATAAAAAAATCACATGAATCACATATGAGAAACAACAAACTCTGAGACTTATTAAACTTCGTTATTAGAAAGTAGGGATCACAAATCAAACTTCGTTAGTCGCAAGTGCTTTACATATCAAATTGTTAGCAAACAAGAAAACCAACAAAACAATAATCTTCTTCTTCTTCTCTCTATCCATTTCTTGTCTTGGTGATTCACTCTGTCTGTGGAACTCACAAAATGGAAGAGGAGAACTCAAAAGAATAAGTGAGATTGGTAGGTCCTATTGATTGTTACTTAGTGATTTCCTTTGTTGGAGTGAGTATAGAAGAAGTTTCCGACTTAATGGAAGTCACATTGTATTTACCAAATATAACTATTTGAGTGGAACTCATTGAAGTTTATTCATCCATTTATGTAAATTTTATAAGAGTTGTGGATACAAAATACCGTACATCAAGTAAGCATGGGAAATAATGATCATCAAAACCGAGCGAAGACGACCGCATACAGCTTATCCAGGGTGACGCATAAGATGACGTCAACTTAATCACGAGTAAAGTGTGAAGAGCTGTGCAATAGTACAAAAAAACCGTGCGTCAACAATAAAGTCCTCGCGACGTTGACGCACGTCAGATCCGAAATTAGGGGCTTTATTAGCTGTCATCCACTATGTAAACTCTTATATAAGGAGCAGAGCGGCCTTGTATTGAGGGAGATCTTTTTGAGGGTTTAGACAAGATATTTAGGAGAGAGAAAGATTATTTGTAGAGAAAGTTAGGGTTTCTTCATTATATTGTATCCACTTTGAAGATCTTAATGAATGTTCTTATGATTCTCATGGAGTTTACTTAGATTGTTCTATACATTTTATTAAGGGTGTGGTTGTGAGATTTCTCACAACTACAAGAGTTGTTAACTTCTTGTCCGACTGATATTATTAAAAAAAGTAATTTGAACTCCGTGAAGTTTATTCAGATCTAGGGCTTAGACCTTGTCCACGTAGGGGTGAATGTTTTAGGTGCAACAAAATTAAACACGGCACAAATTATGCAATATGAGAGTATGCTGACTTATATGTACTTGAATCTTCCCATGATAAAAGCATTCATGTACACTTAGATTGTCATGAAATGCATCAAAAAAATAAAATAAATTGTACTTGCATAATAATCAATCGCCAAAAACTACAATTGTCATATAAAACGGAATGATATCATCGATGGTCTTTACATATATATGCAGCAGAGTGTATGATCATATCAATAAATACACTCTTCGAGCAGACCAAGTTCCGTCAAATAAAAAGTAGTAGGGGTGAATTACTTTAATGGAGAAGTAGGCCGCATCTACAATTCCTTTTTATTACTCTTCAGTCTCGAGACATGCGTGCTGATTTCATTGTAACCACCCAAAGGGGGTTCATCATCAGAAAAATAAGACTAAGTTAACACCTGCTCTCGGCCAAAAAATACACAGCCCCAAGCAAGATAATGATCGCTCCCCTTGATACCTACAAAAACGTAAAATGCATGAACTGCCGATACCAAAACATAACCAATAGCCAAAAGAACATACAACGCCATTGTTTTATGCCTTTTCATTAGAATGTGGAAGCTCTGGAACCTACAGATAGAAATGAGTCGACTGATGGGCACCAAAGCTACCACGCTAAGGAAATGGAGAAGGGAAAGCTGCATTAAAGACTGCAAGAAGGATAGAGCTGCACCAGTTACTCTACCATCTTCCTTCTCTCAACTGAAACATCGTGGCGGTGTCAGAAATCCTCGGAGGACGGTTAATATCTTCACTGGTGGCATCATCTTTCCCATAGAGGATATTTTCGCGGATGGTTGTAGCGAATAAGGAAGGTTCTTGATTAACCAACCCAATTTGTTGTCTAAGCCCTTTGAGATCGAGCTCTCGAAATAGGGGTACATGCATTCAAGACTGCAAGAATAATAGAGGTTTACCATTTTCCTTCTCTCAACAGAGAGACATCTTGGTGGTGGAAAACCAGCTAACACTAGAAAACTTACACAATCAAATGATCTTACCAGCTTCCACAATTCAAAACTAATTTCGGGTTAAGTTGTTTGGTACATCTTGGTGGTGTCAAGCCAGGGAGAGGCTCTTTAGAGACACAAGAAAACTTACACAATTAAATGATCATATCAGCTTTTACAATTCATAACTATTTTCGGGTTAAGTTGTATGGTACAACCAAATCCATAAGGTGTATGCATCTTTTTTTTTACTGCTCAACTGTATATTATAATCTTTCACAACATATACTTTCTAATATATCAAGTCAAGTTTGAACATAAATAGCGTCCTAAATGTCAGAATTTTCTTAGGGAATAATCACTGACAACCGCGGAATAACGGATTTTGAGATATTATGATGAATAATAAGTAAACCAAGAACAAGCAACTATAAAATACTATAAACATAAATCAACTCACAAGACACAAGATTTATAGTGGTTCGACCAATACATACAACTTGTATATATTGTCTACGTCCACTTTGAACCGCACCAACTCAAATCCACTATGAATAAAAACGATTACAACGTCGTGTGAATCCCAGCAAACCCTTGGTTACACCGCAAAAATTACCCGAGACGATAATCTTGTCTCTTGTTCCTCAATAATATGCTCTCACAACGAAACCCTAGCTTTAGCTATAAAAGATATACAAGAAATCTCTCACCGATCTCTTAATAGTTTTCTACACAATATAATTCTACAATGCCTAATTACCTATTTATTTAGGTTACAAACTTGGCCACCAAGAATCCTAACCGGTTTAGGAAACCCCTTCCCTAAATAACCACGGCTAACTTTAGGAAATAATTAATTAGTCTTCAATAACTAACAATCTCCCACTTTGAAGACTCATTGATTGTCTTCAATTCTCCTTTTCTTCAACTTTGGATTGACGGTGCTAAAACATCTTCATGTCAGTGTGGCTCCCCTCCCAGATCCTCATTCTGAGAGACCAACTAAAGTCTTGCAGAGCTTTAGCTTGTCTGATGTAACTCCCTTGGTAAACATATCCGCTGGATTCTTCGAACCAAGAATCTTCTCGAGCTTCAACTCTCCTTATTCTAAGATATCCTGAATGAAATGATAACGAATATCTATATGCTTCTTCCTAGCATGATAGACTGAGTTCTTGGCTAAATGTATAGCGCTTTGACTGTCGCTAAACAGAACACTATCTCGATGTTCCTTGCCCAACTCTGCTAATAAGCCTTGTAACCAAATCATCTCCTTGCTCGCTTCTGTCACTGCTACGTACTCCGCTTCCGTAGTAGACTATGTTACCAACTTCTGTAACCGTGAGTTCCAACTCACTGCAGATGACCCCATAGTATAAACATACCCGGTCGTACTTCGCCTTTTATCTACATCACCTGCGAAGTCTGCATCCACATATCCCCTCAAGATAAAACTACCTCTTCCATAACACAATGGTACGTTTGTGTTACCTCTCAAATACCTGAGAATCCACTTCACAGCTTCCCAATGTTGTTTTCCCGGGTTTTTTGCATATCTACTCACTACTCCCATTGCATGTGCAATATCCGGTCTCGTGCACACCATCGCATACATTAGACTCCCAATAGATGAAGAATATGGTACGTTAGTCATGTACTCATTTTCTTCATTTGTCTTTGCACACTGCATACTTGAAAGACGAATTTGACTTCCAAGTGGAGAGCTAACTGGTTTAGCATTCTCCATATTGAACCCTTTCAACACCCGTTCAATATATTCAGTCTGACTAAGCATAAAAGTACCCTTAGCTTTGTCCCTTATGATCCTCATACCAAGAATCTGCTTTGCTTCACCAAGATCTTTCATAGCAAACTCACTTGCTAATTGTTTCTTCAAATTCTCAACTTCTTGTAGAGATGTTCCGGAAACCAACATATCATCCACATACAGTAGTAATATGATGTAGTCAGAACCATTCCTTTTGATGTAACAACAATGATCTGCATTACACCGTGAGTAACCACTTCTATGCATGAAGTTATCAAACTTCTTGTACCACTGTCTCGGGGCTTTTTTTAAACCATACAAACTCTTCTCTTAGCTTGCACACCATCTCTTCCTTGCCTTTTACTATGAATCCTTCTGGATGCTTCATGTAAATTTCTTCATCTAGGTCACCATGAAAAAAAGTTGTTTTTACATCCAACTGTCCAAGGTAAAGATCTTCAGAAGCCACTAGACTTAACACTACTCGTATAGTAGTCATCTTCACAACTGGAGAAAATATCTCGTTGTAATCAACACCAGGTTTCTGCTGGAAACCTTTCACAACCAACCTCGCCTTGTAGAGAATTTCTCCATTTGCTTCAGATTTCATCCGACAAACCCATTTGTTATGCAACGTCTTCTTACCTCTTGGTAATTTTACTAACACACAAGTGCCATTCTCCTCAAGTGAATTCATCTCATCTTCCATAGCAAGTTGCCACTTGCCTGAATCATCAGCCGCTAGTGCTTCTTTAATATCTTTAGGTTCACCTCCATCCGTAAGTAATATATAATTCAGAGCATACCTTGGGTTCGGTTTCGGAGTTCTTGACGATCTTCGTACTTCTTGTGGAACTGTAGGAGTAACTCCCACTGCAGCATAAGTCCCTTCTTGTACTTCTCCGCCAACAACAACATCGTGCTCTTCTTGTACCACACTTTTTCCAGAAACATCATCAATATCGATATACAACTCCTTATCGACGTTGCTTGACCTGACATCTTCAACTTGTGTTGTATTCCTTTCCTTGTACAACTCATTCTCATTAAAAGTGACATTTCTACTTCTAATAACTTTGTGACCCTCATAGTCCCAAACTTTATACCCAAAAGCGTCAATTCCATAACCAAGGAATATACGCTTCTTTGCTTGAGAACCTAACTTAGACCTCTCACCGGTACTAAGATGAACATAACCAACACAACCAAAAACTTTCAAATAAAAAAGATTTACCTTTTTTCCATTCCAAACCTCCTCTGGTATTTTCATATCTAATGGACTACTAGGTGTCCTGTTAATTAGATAAGCAGCCGTCTCAGTTGGATGTGCCCAGAAGGTCTCGGGAAAACCAGACTGCAACCTCATGCACCTTGCACGTGCATTCAATGTCCAATTCATACGTTCTGCTACTCCATTCTCCTGTGGTGTCCTTGGAACTGTCCTCTCCAAACGAATTCCATTCGTAGCACATAACTGTAAGAATTCTTTTTTGTCATACTCACCATCGTTGTCTGACCTTAAACACTTCAACTTCAGACCAGTTTCTGTTTCAACCAAAGCTTTCCACTTCTTAAACACTTCATACACCTCGAACTTATTCTTCATGAAGTAAAGCCACACCTTTCTTGAGTGATCATCAATAAAGGTGACATAATATTGGAATCCGATGTGAGATGCAACATCAATTGGTCCCCATACATCTATGTGAACCAAATCAAGTTTCGCACTTCTCAAGTCTCTTCCTCCTCTGCTGAAACTAACCCGTTTTTGCTTTCCAAGGACACAATCTTCACAAAAACTCATATCAACAGATTTCACCTTAGGTAGATATCCTCCCGAACATAGAATCTCCATGTTCTTCTCACTCATGTGCCCTAATCTTCTATGCCATAAGTTAGTATCTTCACCACTACTAGCCACTGCTAAAGTAGTTCCATCTGAAGTCCGGTACAGAGTACCGACTCTAACTCCACGAGCTAATACCATATCTCCTTTCTTCACTTTCCAATTGTGTTTCGTTAACACAACTTCACAGTCATCATCACAAACTTGGCCCACAGACACCAAGTTCTTCTTCAAATTTGGAACGTGTCGTACATCCTTCAATTTCCATGTTGAACCGTTGACTTTCAAGATCACATCACCCAAACCGATGATGTCGCATGCTTCACCGTCACCTAAGAATACTTGGCCATAGTATCCTTCCTTGTAAGAGATCATAATACTCTTATCACCCGTCGCATGGAAAGAAGATCCCGAGTCAATAATCCAAGACTCATCTTGCTTGTCCTCAGAGAGTAGTAGAAAACCTTCCTTAATCACTTTCTTGTTATTAACAAGGACCTTCACCGGTTCTGCAGCTGCAACTACGTTGACCTCTTCTTGATTACCTTTGTTTCCACCATTATTAGCACCTTTGTTTTCAGGACAATCGCGCTTGAAGTGTCCTACTTTCTTACACGCCCAACACTCAACAAAACCTCTAGGCCGAGATTGAGATCTTCCCCTAGACTTTCCTCTAGACTTCCATCTAGATTTGTTGTTGTTGTTGTTGTTGTTCCGATTTGAACTCCTGCCTCTATCTTCTTCATGCATACTTAAGGCCGAGCTTGAAGAACTAGAAACATAACCTTGTTCTATTCTTCTCTCCTCTTCAACAATTAACCTTTGATGCACATCATCAATCTTCAACTAATCGCTCCCTGCGGAAGTACTAATGGTTGTCCTTGCAGTCTCCCAACTCTTTGGTAATGACGACAACAACCGTAAAGCTTGAACTTCATCATCAAAAGTAATACTAACTTTTAAAAGCTGAGAAATAATCGATTTAAACTTCACAAGATGTGCTGAAATCGCTTCGCCTTCTTGCATCTTCAGATTAAATAATTGTTCACACAATATATTCTTCCCCGAGGTTGATGACTTTTGATACAACTTTTCAAGTTTATCCATAAGATCCTTCGTACTAGTTTCCTCTTGTACGTTATTGTAGACTTCCTCCGTTAGACATCTACGGATCACGGCTACACACTTGCGATCAAGGGTTGTCCATTCATCGTCTTTGCGTGCTCCCTTTTTCACAACTCCACCCAATGGATCAGCAATGTCTTTCTCATATAGGTAGTCTTCCATCTGAGACTTCCAAAACACAAAGTTCTTCAAATTAAAAACTTTAACCCTAGCTACCGTACTTTCATTATTATCACCCATAACTCCCATTCCAATCGTACTACGATAAACCCTAAAGCTCTAACCTCGAGCTCTGATACCAGTTGTCAGGATTTTCTTAAGGAATAATCACTGACAACAGCGGAATAACGGATCTTGAGATATTATGATGAATAATAAGTAAACCAAGCACAAGTAACTATAAAATACGAGAAAGATAAATCAACTCGCAAGACACAAGATTTATAGTGGTTCGACCAATACATACAACTTGTGTATATTGTCTACGTCCACTTTGAGCCGCACCAACTCAAATCCACTATGAAGAAAAACGATTACAACGTCGTGTGAATCCCAGCAAACCCTTGGTTACACCGCAACAATTACCCGAGACAATAACCTTGTCTCTTGTTCCTCACCAATATATGCTCTCACAACGAAACCCTAGCTTTACCCTAAAAGTTATACAAGAAATCTCTCACTGATCTCTTCAACGTTTTCTACACAATCTAATTCTATAAGGCCTAATTACCTATTTATATAGGTTACAAACTTGGCCACCAAGAATCCTAACCGGTTTAGGAAACCCCTTCCCTAAATAACCACGGCTAACTTTAGGAAATAATTAATTAGTCTTCAATAACTAACACTAAATCCATCTTCAACTGTGCAAGAGTGACTTTAATCTCATCAATGTTATCTTGAAAGTTGCTTTCCATGCCAATGTCATTCCGAACATCAGCTTCCCCTCTCAGTGACGCACTTTACATCCATTACATTTATTAGGATTCTAACCTATGCCATACAATTAGATGAATTGCATTCAGAATGACACCAAGGAACACTCTGCTTTTAGGTTAATCAGAAATTATTCGATGCATTTATCAACAAACCAACACCATATAAAGAGAAAAACAAAAAAGAAAGCAAAAGAAAAACAAAAAAGAAAGCAAAATAAGGGCTAATAAAAGTCGAGCTAAAGAGGAAAACAAGTTTGATTCAGGACTTGACTGATGACTATGTCGATAAGATAAACGCCTGATTGAAGGAGAGATCAATCTACAGAAAGTAGAACTAGATACATACGTTTTAGAATTCAAGAATGTGATCCTCGGGACCGTAACTTGTGATATTCTAACAAACTTTGAGGAGAATTCACAACAGCAGGATCTGTGGCGCAATGGTAGCGCGTCTGACTCCAGATCAGAAGGTTGCGTGTTCGATTCACGTCAGGTTCATTTTTAATTTTTTCCCCTATTTTTGGCAACCTCCATAGTTTTTTCTAGCCTTTTCTTTGATGACTCTCTGTGTAGAGTCCATCTTCTTTGCTGGCTCTGATCACTTGATCATTTGAGCACTTATATACTTGTAACCTATACTTGTTATTTCGTCTATGTACTTGTAACTCTAAAAGGAATGGACGTACTTTAGAACTGGTAACTCAAGAAATAGAACTTCTGTATATTGATCTAACTAAAGGAGTATGTGCCAGAGAGAAAACTAATCAGGAATACTAGAACTGGAGATGAAAGGTTGAAGAAAGATTGAATAGGAGGCTAAAAACATGAACTCAATCATTTTTGTGTGAGACGCCGTAATACTGTAATACGCAAGTTTTGTAAGTCACCCACAATCAAAACCCTACGTCATTGTTGAACGGTTCCGAAGGTGAGACCAATTTACCTTGGTTGCGAAATTACAAACATTGCTTCTTTTTTTTCTTACCAGGAATAATATTACCCCCAACACTTCAAATTGATGCAAGTGCGTTTCCAAGTTTGGTATATAGGTCCTAGCTTGCTTCAAAAAAAAAAAAAAAAGGGTCCTAGCTACCCTCACAGCTAATATCTTTTATTACCATGGTAAAAATTGACAATATATGAGACAGTAACTTTGGTTCCCTTTATTACTGTGTTTTCACGGATCGCCAATTTCTATTTTAACACCAACCATATACATATCAAGTAAGTCCTCTCAATATGCCCATTTCTACTAAGTGTCTCTTTCTCTACAACAAATATCTCTTTGTAATCCATATCTCCAGACAATTCTATTTCTCCCATTCTGAATTTCTCGCAGTTCCTAACATCTGTTTCTTCCTATCTTCACTACAAACTCTTACTTTTTTTCCTTTCATTTCACTTCTATGTATTCGTACGTTCTCTCAATATGTGTAAATTTAGTTTTTCGATAGCATTATATATCTCCTCTCAAGAAAAAAGTAAGTACTAACTTCTTCACTTTCCTTCAATCCATTTTCTATGTTCTAAATAACAGTATAACTAATACTCTTTGGTTTCTTCTTTAGAAAACCGTATCTGTTGCTGACGAGTACCATGGTGTTCAGATTTCTGTTGGTAAGACCTAAAGTCAAAGTCAGAAATTTAACTTTTTCTTGTTCGGGTTTTGATTGGATTTTGTTTGTTTGTAAAAAGGCTTGAAGATCCGGGGAAAAACGATAACAAAACCGGGGATGTGTTTCCGTCTGTCAGAGTGGTCACTGATTTGAAGACAGTCACAAATAGCCTTTGAGAAAAGCTTCAGAATTCTGCTATGTTACTTGCTGCTGTAGGTGCTTTAAGTTCCTGTATATTGCATTTGCCTACAACTTTACCGTGTGTATCAGCGTTCAGCAATAACTCCTTGGACCAAACCGTATTTTTCTTTTTGTTTTACTTTTAGTCCAAACGACGACTTCAACAATATTTTAACGTGTCAACTTATATGCCTAGAGGTCATGAGTTCCAAGCAAATATCGCATAAATGTTAAGTTCGGGCCGGAATTTCGTTCGTACGCCCCAAGTCAAGACCAAACCCATGTCCGCATACATGTAATCTCCTACAACCGCACGGCATGTTGCTTGGTTGCTCATACTAGTTGCATGCAAATCGGTTGAACCAACAAAGGTTGGAATATCTAAATCACCACCGCCTTTGCTAAACATTAGTAAACCGCAGATTGTATATATATACCACCGCAATTGCCTCCGGGGTTGAGAAATAAGTAGCCTTCACAACCTTCATCAAACCCTAGCCTCTGTATGATCAGGATCCTTATTTATTTATTGATCTCTTTGACGTTTCCCTACAAGGAGCAAGTGAAGAAGCATGGCGTTCTTGCATCCACAATTGGTTTAGTAGGTATTCTCATTTCCTTTTTCCCATCTTTACAGTTTTATTGCCATCGGAATGGAATATTTAGTGTTGGACATATAATTTGTATTTAGAATTGAAATCAGGACAAGTTATTTTTGTTTAGTTTCTCCCTAAAATTTGTTCGAGCTGAGAAAAACTTGGAGAACGTCAAAAAAATAAATAAATCTTGTATTGGTTAGAAGTTTTTAGGTTCTCGCTGTGAATTTGACATACAAGGAGCTCGTAGTTGCTGTCCCCGTCCTCATATAAGACTTTGCGAAAGCTCATGTTAAGTATAACAATATCATAAACAACACACCCGTTCTCGTTTCGAATTAAAACCTCGTGGTCGGAAGAGGAAGCAAATGGCCGAAGAGAGGGAGAAGAAGACAAGAGGTAATGATTGTTCTTGTGATCACAATGAGGTAAATACCATTTCTAGCTCGGTTAGAAGTAGGAATAGTGGCATTACTTTTAATCCCAATAATGATGTCGCCATCGAGATACTGAGCAGACTACCAGTGAAGTCACTACTGAGGTCGCAAGAATTGGCTTTTCACAATTCAAAAAGATAAAACATTTACTGATCTGCACCTCAAGCGTTCAAAAGCACGCCCTAGTCTCCTCATTCGCCATCAAAAAGATCGTTGTACGTATACTTTAATCACATTTGATCTGTTGTTTGGAGGCAGAGGTGGAGCAGTGTCGGCAGCATCTTTTCACACCACCCAAGAGATTTATTTTACTAAATATAATAAGGTGTTGAAACCTGTAAATGGTTTAATGGGTTTCTTTAGCGCAAGAAGAATTGATCCTGGTGTTTGTATATACAACCCTAGTACCCGAGAAGTAACACCATGGATTGAATCAAAATTGTTAAGGAGTCTACGTAAAAAAGACTGTCATGGAGCTAATAAATTTCCATCAGCTATTTGTACATTGGGATATGATCCTTCCACTAAACAGTATAAAGTGGTTGGCATATGAATGCGACATGGTTATCCAATCTGTGAGGTCTTGACTGTGGGAGACAATAAGTGGAGACAGACTAATGAGGTACCATCACATAATTTAGATTTATTGGAATCTTATGTTTACATAAACGGTTCGATATATTGTATCACTACTTCAATTACAACAAGTAGTGTTAAACAAAAGAATGAGCCAAAGTTCCTAGTGGCATTTGATGTTGGAAGTGAAAAGTTCAGAACGATTAGCCTCCCAAGTTGCGTTTTTGATCATCCAGCTGAACACGATGCTGCTTTTACATTTTATAATGTTCAATTGATAGAATTGGATGGACGGTTAGGTTTATTTATTAGACCTGGAATTAGTCGTACCCTTACCCCTAAGTTATGGTTATTTGATGATGATAAAAACAAGAAGAACTCGACAAGTTCTTGGACACAAGTAACTATGAAGCTACCTTGCACTAAAGACCATAATAATGGTATTTCTTTAAATCCAATTTCAGGAACAAACCAGATAATCCTAAGCTCCTGTGTTGCAACACCTGATGGAAAGAGGTTAGACACTACTTATTATTCATATAATTGGAAAAACAAGAGCTACAGTGAGATTGAAATCAGTGGTATCCCCTCCTCATTTCCATTTTTTTACCCCCGATCAATGGAAGTAACATTCTTCGGGAACCTTTTGCCTGTGGGGAAGCAGAGCACGACAAGATTTTGATAGTTTTTATTGGTTTTTGTGGTTTAGTTTTTGTTCAATGAAAAACAAAAAGATAAATGCATCTTTTATGGTTCAATTTTCACGTTGTGATATTTATATTAAGTTAAGCTATTACAGTTGGGAATATATTGGTATTTGTATATGGCATGGTACTATTCATAGGGTTCTCACCAACTGAAAGTTCCTTCGTGAAGCTGAATTATTATTATTGAAGTTGTATCGCATGTTCTTCAATGATTTCGCCTCTGCAAGCATGATAAGTTTTGGCACTTCCCCTTTCCCTATATCCCTTAGAGGCCCAACGAGAAGACGACTGTTAGTGTACTGCCCCTTTCCCTTCGAAGACACTACTATATATTAGCGCGTAGTGTTTCTTGTTCCTTTGTGACTCGTATGTTGCATATGTGAGAGATTATACTGAACTAGTAAAATTTGATGCATTCTTTATATTGATGTTCTTCAGTCTTGTTTACACTAATGATATGTTTTCCATATTTAGGATTTATTGGCACTCAGAAATGGGCGTTAAATCCATATGAAGCCTCTACATGAAAAGAAGGATAATCTTATGCTAAAATTGATAATAGCTCTTCCAAGTTTACATACAAATAATCGAATATAATCGTACGACAATATCATGATCTTTCCAAACAAAATATATTTGTTGTTTTCAGAATAAATGAAACAAGCCTATCTTTTCGAAATTGAAATTGGAAGAAGTATATGAAACTATTAAACCCCAAGAAAAGAAGCCGCAGTTCTGCCATGCATAATCTTGAAATATCTTCAAGGTTTTACATTATGCTCAATGAATTTGGAACATCTCCTAATAGGGAGTTAGGATCGAGATTTAAGTTTTGAAGCTGAGCTTCTTTTTCTACCGCTCCTTATTTCACGAACAGTACTACTAATAAGACTGTTGTTTGCGTAATAAAATAGTTGACTGGGGAAAGGCTTATTCTTAAATCCATCCTATATTGACTAGGAGTGGAATAGGCCATACACCAAAAGTCAGATCTCCCTAGTGCCAATAGGGGTTGACAATAAGGGAGCATTTCATCAACCTTCACCAGACCCTAGCGGCCTAGCGGAGCATTTCAAAAACCTTCACCAAACCCTAGCGTCTGTATCAGGATCCAGATCTTCTTTCTTGTTCTCTATGGCGTTTTTGTCTACACTTGGTTTGGTAAGCATTTCCTGTTTCAGCTTTTCCCTGAAATTTGTTTGAGCTCACAAAAACTTGGAGAACATCAGAAGAACAAAAAAAAGGAGTTCTTCTATTGTTGCAACGAGGTGTTTGTCGTTCTTAATTTTTGTCATCTTATTGTGGATTTGGCATACAGGGAGCACGACTAATCGGTGGTCGCCGTCATCGCCGTCCACAAAGCAAACACTGCAAATTTGGTTCTCGTTTCAAATTCAAGC
The DNA here is from genome assembly GCF_003573695.1 of Papaver somniferum. Lineage (NCBI taxonomy): Eukaryota > Viridiplantae > Streptophyta > Magnoliopsida > Ranunculales > Papaveraceae > Papaver > Papaver somniferum. Next base: position 140,908,907 of record NC_039367.1, read on the forward strand.
CTTATGGTCGGATAAGGAAGCAAATGGGGGAAGGGATTCGGGAGAAACAGAAACGAGTTAATGATTGTTGTGATCACAATGAAGTAAATGTTGCCCAAATGTTATTTCAAACACAGGTACCAGTGGGACTAGTGGTATATTTAATCCCAACGATGATATCACTATCGAAATATTGAGCAGACTTCCAGCGAAGTTGCTAATGAGATTCAAATGTGTTTGCAAAAATTGATTTTTCTTAATTCAAAAAGATACGACATTTATCGATCTGCACTTTGAGCTTTCAAAAGCACAACCTCGTCTCCTTATCAGCAATCAAATAGATATTGAAAAGTATGCTTTAATGACATTTGATATGTTTGGAGTCGGATCAAGTGGATCAGTATCAGCAGCGGCTGTTCACACCGTAAAAGAGATTGATTTTGAATATGATAGGATGTTGAAACCTTTAAAAGGTCTAATTGGTTTCCTCGGTGAAACAAGAACTGATCCCGGTGTTTGTATGTACAACCTCAGAACCCAAGAAATAACACAATGGGTTGAATCAGAACTATTAAGAGATGTGCGTAAAAAAGAACATGAAGAGTATAAGGATCTCCCAATGCCTACTTGTGCATTAGGATATGATCCTAGCTACTAAAGAGTATAAATTAAGTGGTTGGTGTATGGATGTCTTTGCGACCTTATTATACAATCTGTGAGGTCCTGACCATAGGAGACAATGTATGGAGACAGATCGATCAGGTACCACCATATGCTTTACAGTTGCATGGATCTTATGTTTATATTAATGGTTTGATATATTATAGCACTGAATCACTTACAATGAGTAGAGTTTGTTGAGATTATTGGTCTCACATTGTTGGGCAATCTAAGATCCTGCAATTTATAATCCCTAAGAGCTCCACAGTGGTACGATCAAAACCAAAGATCAAAGACCAAAACAAACGATCAAATTTGAGTTTAGTCTGTAGTGTCACGTTAAGGCAGTGGAGTATATTTAGTCGGGCGGATGTATAATCCACGCTTGCATGTGGAGCGTTGGTATAATCTTCGTTTGGGCCGGGCGGAGATATAGTTAACGCTGGTTGTGGGGCGTTGGTAAAGAATACGCCGGTTGTGGGGCGTACATATAGTTCACGCTCGGAGAAGGGGCGTAGGTATAATCTACGTCTGGTGTGGCGAACGTATAATCAATGCCTGAATGAAGCGTACGTATAATCAACGCCTGTTTTGAGGCGTACGTATAATCAACGCCTGTTTCAGGCGAACGTATAATCAACGCCTCATTCAGGCGTACGTATAATCAACGCCTCACTCAGGCGTACGTATAATCAACGCTTCTCTCAAGCGTACATATAATCAACGCCTCACTCTTCTCTCAGGCGTACGTATAATCAACGCTTGGTTTCACTCAGGCGAACGAAAGAATCAACGCCTCATGGCAGGCGTACGTATAGTGTTAGACTTGTATTAACACACGTATCGAGCACGTGTGGAATTAAAGCCCAGACAATCTCTAACCACCATGTATAGCCCACGTGTTCACTTGCCCTTTACCCTAATCTTCTCCGTCTTCTTCTTTTCTTTTCTACCTCCTCTTTGTTTCTACCGCCCACAAACACAGCTTCTAAACCAACACATCACAGTAACGAGCAGTAAAAGAAAAGAAAAAAACGAGATACTTGATGAACCCGGGTTACAAAAGAGGTATGTTTTTTTTTTCTTAGTCTCTTTTGTTTTATCCATATTGTTGTATAATTTATTTAGGGTTTTATTTGTTAAAATTAGTTTATATAAAATTGGGTTTTAACGAACAAATATGAATATGAAATTGGTTAAATTTAATTGGGTATGTGTGTTTTATGTTTTTTTAGAGATTAATATGTATGTGAAAAAAACCATATTTGCTTCTTATGTAAATTTGGTTAAACTTTTTTTTAAAATAGTTATAGAAGATCTAATTTGTGGGCGGAATAGATTTATAATTTTTGGGTATTGTAAAAATCTGTGGTTATGTAGATTATGTGGGAAATAGTTCTCACCCTTCATCTCTTTCAATCAACCTATTTCAATTGAGAGCTTCCTTTTATTGCTTTTCTGCATGTTGTCTGTTGGTAATTAATTTTAGTGAATATGGTTATCAATAATTGTAGTTATGTAAATTATTGGATTAATTTTAAAATTATTGGATTAATTTTAAATTATTGTAGTTATGTAAATTATTGGATTAATTATTGCTTTTCTGCATGTTGTATGTGAATATGGTTACCAATAATTGAATTTGTATTGTTTTTTATTGAATTTTGAGGTGATTAATTTTAGTTATGTAAATTGTAGTTATGTAAATTTTGGGAGTTACATATGTAGAAGAGCTAATTGCGTGAGTATGGAATTGATTTTTTAATGATTTTTATGGAATCTTGAAGTGATTAAATTGGGTTGTGGAATCTTGTAATGATTTTCGAAATGCATCGGTGACGATTTAATTTGTGTTTGTGGAATTATAGAATTTGGAATTGATATGGTTTGTGTTAAGGATTTATAGTACTTGGAATATAAATGGTGATGGACTAATAAAAATATTCGTTAATGAGGGTTGGTCTTTTAATAATGTAACTGCATCTATATTGTGTGTGCACAGATGTTGAACAAATTCACAGCGCGGTTCAATGGTCGCATGAAGACGAACAAGAAACAAAAATCTGTAGCCGAAGAGGATTATAACTTAATCCCTACTTGTACAATTAAGGAGGTTGATATTCCCCGGTTAGGGAGGTTTCCTATACTGCAAGATGATAAACCGCACGCTACTACGGACATCACATTTACAGGGGAGCACAAATTGAAGTATCAACATCGTGGATCTTTGGCATCGGTAATTCATCACTATCAAACTATTTCACAACACTGTCCTAGAGCTAAATATATTATTGAAAAAGCGGGATGGCAAAATTTACTGGACATACAATGTAGAGAAACCAACCATTCAATGGTTGATTATATTGCTGAGCGGTTTTGGGATACAACAAACACTTTTCACTTCCCATTTGGTGAGATGGGATTCACCCCCCTAGATTGGCTCATGTTGACTGGACTGAGTATCGGTGATGGGCCTGATGTTCCTTATGATTCGGGGAAGTACCAATTTGAACATGTTTGTGAGCATATCTTTCCGGATATCCAAGATGTCACGCTCAGTCCAAAAGCACCGTCGTGGGTTTCAAATTCAATTACAATTAAATATTTAAGGTCATATTTCTTCGAAGACAAGTTGGTTGCGGCTGAAAATGATAGCACCCTTGCTCATAGAGTAGCAATTGCCTTTTTCATGTATGTTTTGGGACATTTTTTCTTTTCTAATGCAAAGACTTATATTGATGCTGGATGGTTAGCTGCTTTTGAAAATCTTGATGTAGTATCCACGTATGACTGGGGTGGTGCTGCGTTTTCGAAATTGTATGCGGCACTCCGTTTATCTTGGAGGAGACAGAAGGCACTATGTGGTCCATTCCAAGTATTAGAGGTATTCTTTCAATCTAGTTATTTTTCCTCTCATTGTTTATTTTGTTGCTAAGTTATTAAATTGGATAATTATTTTGATGGAGTAGTTTTGGGGGTATGAATACCTGGGCATATGTCGACCAGAAATCCCAGAGGCAAGTACAGAACAAAAATGGCCCGTATCTTCTAAATGGAATGTACCGAAGAATACAAATGATATTTTCCGTTGTAGGGATTTACTGAGTAAGCTTACTGCTGAATGTTAGCTTACGGATGTGCGGCAGATGCAATAGACGAGTACTTACGCATAGGAGAAACAACTGTGCTGGAAGCTACTCGTAGGTTCTGTAAGACGATTGTGAATGTGTATGGGAAAGAATATTTGCGTGAACCAACGGCTGGTGATATTGAACTGTTGCTCAAGCAAAACAAAGACCGGGGATTTCCTGGGATGCTGGGTAGTCTAGATTGCATGCATTGGAAATGAGATAAATGTCCGTCGGCAGAATCTGGGGCTTACACCGCGTATAAAGGGAGCGAAAGTATCGTGTTGGAGGCAGTGGTGTCGTATGACCTATGGTTTTGGCATGCTTTTTTTGGTATGCCCGACTCTAACAACGATATTAATGTTATGAACCGTTCATATGTTTTTCGAAGTCTTGTAACAGGAAAAGCACCGCCGGTGAGCTATGAGGTGAACGGACATTCATATGATATGCCGTATTATCTAGGTGATGGAATATACCCAGAGATTCCTACTATTATTATGGCCATTAAACATCCGGTTGGTAGGAAAAAGGAAATATTTTCATCGATGCAAGAGGGTGCAAGAAAATATGTTGAACGGGGACTTGGTGTACTTCAACAACAATTTGGAATCATCAAACAACCTGCAAGAATGTGGAATCCAGATGTGCTTGCCTATATCATGAAAACTTGTATTATCTTACATAATATGATAGTCGAGGATGAGCGTCTACCCGGTGACTGGCCACATGTTTATGAACAACGTAGCAACGCAGCACCGGTTAATATATTAAGAGGCAATAGTGACGAGTTTTCCCAAATTAGAGCTCAGCAACGCCGACGTGCAATGCGTAACAAAGATGCACATATTCGCTTGCGTGATGACTTGATCGAATATATATGGGCAGAATATGGGAATTAAAAATTGTCGTTTGTCATTTCCTTTCTATGTTAAATTTGGTAATCATCCTCAAGTTTTCCCAAATGATTTTGCTGTACGTTCTATTATCTCTTTGTATGTAAACATTCTCAAGTTTTAATTAAGGTCGTATGTTTCAAAAAAGTAGAAATTTAATTCAAATCAATGGAAGTAAATTTAAAATCCAAAAATTACATAATAATAATGCTAATTGTTCAGATAATAAGAAATTTAAAACATAATAATACTACTAATCACTAAATAGGAGAAATAATTAAGGTTTGAACTATTCCTCCTTTGTGATAAGATTGGTTTCTTTTATTCCGAACTATGTCCGCCCTGCGAAGTTGGAAGTACTCTTGTTGTACAGGTTCCATTTTTTCAAGATCCATCATAATGATGCGAAATTCTTCGTCTTCAGCTTGCTTGGCTATTTTTGCCGCATGTTCAGCTTGTTTTGCTGCAAACTCTGCTGCTCTTTGTTCCATCTTGAATCTTGATTGTGCTTGGTAATGAGTATTAAAAATTTTGTTGTTCTTTAATAATTATTCCCATCAATTCCTCTTGGTGACTGGATTTCTCTCTCCCTGTTTTCTTCAATCTTTTTGCTGCTTTTTTCCCCATCTTACGAAGATATGTGTTCTCTATGTCTCCCCCATCTGTGTCGTTACCGGTCTCTCCTTGAGTTGTTGTTTGCGGTCCTTCATCATCTTCCTCGTTATTCTCATAAGTGTCCAAATCATGCGTCGTATCGAATACAAAAGTCGATCGCCGATTATATTTTATATTTTCTAACACAACTGGGTAGCACTCTTCGTGCTTAAATTTTTTCCCATCGTTGCATTCCTTGAACCTCTTGTTAACTTCTTCAAGCTGTTAATGTTTTTAAAAACACTTAAGTACATGGGCGCTTATTAAATATTAGAAAACAATTGTTCGAAAAATCAAGAATGCTTACCTTCTTTTCAGGACCCCATCCAGTATGATATTCACCTTCAACTTCTGCCTCTTTTGCCGAAAATAACGCCACATCTTTACTTATTCCCTGATATCGTTTTTTCCAAGAACTCCAAGACCGCTCTGGATTATTAGGTAAATGAAGTTCAATATCATCCTTGATACGAGTCCACAACGTCGCCTCTGATTGATCAGCTCCAACACTAGAATCTTGAGATATAGATAAATGAATTTTACACATTGTTACATCTTCGATTGTCGTAAAATTTGGACCTCGTGCTACTCTTGGTGCCATTGTAAGCGAATCCGTGAAAATTTTCCAAATGATTTGAAAGCAGAAATAATATTTCTTCTTATTGGTGTGATAGATAGTTTGAAGTATTAGTCGTGGGAAAATGTCACAGGATCTCATGTGTATATATAGGTGTTTCTTCCGAAATTTTCAACGTTCCAAAATGTCTTCTAAACTTTCCAACGTTCCAAATTATCCAACGTTCCATTTTCTTCAACGTTCGAATTACCAACGGTATAAAAAAATTTCAAAATCAATTTTATCTAACGTTTTAATTTTTTTTTTTTAAACTCAAGCTTGGGGCGGAGCTATTAAGTCCGCTCAACAACAGGCGTTAACTATATAAACGCCTGGCGTGGGGCGTTAACAATATCAACGCCGGGCTGGGGCGTTAACTATATATACGCCTGGAGTGGGGCGTTAAATATATCAACGCCGGGATGGGGCGTTAACTATATATACGCCTGGCGTGGGGCGTTAACAATATCAACGCCGGGCTGGGGCGTTAACTATATATACGCCTGGCGTGGGGCGTTAACAATATCAACGCCGGGCTGGGGAGTTTGTATAATCTTCGTCTGAATGGGGCGTTAATTTTATGAACGCCTGTTGTGGGGCGTAAACTTTAGCAACGTCCCAGCGGGCGAACATTTCAGCAACGCCTGAACCGGGCGTAACTTATATACACGCCTCTTTATGGGGCGGTGACTTTACGTACGTTTCACAACAGGTGTAGATTATATACACGCCCGATGACAAACGGTGATTATACATCCGCTCCACTATATATAGTTTTGGTCTTGGTCCCAGACCAAATATGGTCCTGAATTTGGTTTTGGTCCAGATTTTAATCTTTACTCCGTCCCGTTGCGTCTTGTCCATGGACCATAATTATAGGTTTGGTCGTCCACTGCAGTTGCTCTAAGGATCTCTCCGCTCATTGCCAATTGATTTTGAGTTGGATGTCCGTATTCTAACAGAGTTATTGACATGGATAAGGCGAAGTTCATAATGGTATTTGATGTTGAAAGGGAGGAGTTCAGAACGATTAGGGTCCCTAATTACATATTTGTTCAACCTGACAATCAAGGCATACCTGTACCTGAAACAATAAATTGCAGATATATAGATACCATTAAATGGATGGAGTAAAAACCAATCAGCTATGAATGTAGAGGCCACACACACGCCTCGTAATACTAATCAATTGTTTGCTTAGCTGATAGCCCATGTAGGACTATTCTTCAGAGGCACACCTGTACCTGAAACAATAAATATAATGGCGGCTTTGGCTGATAGCTCATGTAGAGCTATTAGGATGGGCATACAATTCAAAGCTGATTGGCGATTTGTAGTGCAATTTTAACTTTTTATATACACGGTTTACAAGACTGGGTTCTCTGATGTAGAGCTACTTATAAGCTAGCTCAAATTTCCGGCAATCAGAACCAGAAACCAAATACATTAATGCAGAAAAGAGGGAACCCTTGGGTGGCTAAGTTCGACAAGAAGTCTGAACACAAGTTATGTGCACGATTAAATTTTTGTTGAAGTCTCTGAAGTAAATTTAAATGCCATGTCGTCACGGATATATATGTTAAAACTACCAGATTGATCAATTTCGGCTGAAACGTTGTGTAGATTAGCTGATGAGTTTGGAAGTCCGAATCATTGGTTCTTGGGTAGTGGTGATGCATGCGTCTGGTCCAAGATTCATTCACTCCGTGTTTTTTTTTTTTTTTTTTGCTCACCCATATACATCAAGACGCCTAGAAGGTACAAGCCGTATTAAATGTGAGCATATCCTTCAATCACTCCGAGATCTTTAAAAAAACTGTCTTGTGGATGTGAATTCAAGAATTCTTCTGGGATTGGCATCCCCAAACTGTCTTGTAGTTTTTACCAACTAAATCCAAAGTGAACTCTAATTAAACCATTAACCCTTGTGGTTCGTAACTATCATGCATGAAAACCAATCAAGTTTAACACGGCAAGTGAATTTGCAAAAGTTCTGGAGAAAGAATGATCACTATCAACTTGTTATTGTGACTATATTTGTGCACGTGCTACGCATCGGGCATATGTTTTATTTTAATTTGGTGGGTGCGGGGCTTCGTCCGGCCCCGTGACGATGTATACTTGATTTGGCGAGCGCAGGGCTTCGCCGGTCCCGTGTCGATGTATTCTCGATTTGGCAAGCGTGGGGTTCGCCCTGCCACGTGGCAATGTATTTTTGATTTGGCGAGCGCGGGGCTTCACCCGGCCCCGTGGAAATGTATTTTTGATTTGTCGAGTGCGGGGCTTGGCCCTGTCCCGTGGAAGTGTATTTTTGATTTGGTGTATCGGGGCAGTTACATTAAATAGATGGAAAATATGTGCAAATTTCATTTGTTTATTCCTTTTAAATTGGTGTGTACGGGGCTTCGCTCCACCCCGTGGCAATGCATCTTTAATTTGGCGTCGGCGGGGCTTTGCCCCGTCCCGTGGAGATGTATTTTTGGACTTGGTGTGGCGGGCAAATACATTATATAGATAGAGGATATGTGCAGATTTTATTTATTTTTTGTGGTCTTTTTTCCATTTATATATTAATGTGGAAAAAATAGTCATAATATAGTAATTACTCGATATCCAAATTGAATTTGGACTTCCATAAAATTCCAAACACGGTAAGTTATGGTTTTCTTTTAAATTTGTAATTTTTGAACCAATCATACGTTGCCAAGTGTCCTAACATAAATATTGTCACTTCATGAATTCCAAATTGAATTTGGTTTCATTTTTTTAATCTTTTTCCTATTCTTTTTAAACCAATCATACGTTGCCAAGTGTCCTTACCAAAACTCTCGTTTCACGAAACTCAAAAAGGCCTATTTCAGCCAATAGGAATCGAGGGTCGTTCAACGTGGGAGCTTTATTTGTCTAGGCCTTTAAGTCTTTGGTTGACTAAAATGAGTTGCATAGTTTTCAAACCACCTTGATAAATTATACACAGACGCCATACATTCATTAAAGGGTGTTACTGTAGTACAGTGGTAAAGTCACTGAATGATGATACCAGAGACCTGAGTTCAAAACTTGGCAGCACCAAATTCTTTGCCTTTACCGAAAGAAGAAGAAGAAAAGAAAAAAAAAAAAGTTGAGAATAGGATTACCGTTTTTGGTATACCGCAGATATATCAGTTTTTGGTGATCCCAAAGCTTATTCACGGACCATAACCAGGCATTGATTCCAAATACCTCCTTCAATTTCAAGCTTGAAAGCAGCCTGTCCGTGGCTGTGCATCCAGCAGTTGCTTGGTTTCAAGCTTTTGTTGTACTTTGTAACCAATGGACATTTCGGACATTGGCATTTGATTTGACTTGACATCCAAGGCCTACACTCCTCCTACCCCTAGTTAGCAATTCGGGATACGGGTAGTAGTTCAGGACGACATACATACGAGAATTATACGGATTCAGATAGGTTGGATTCGGTCAAAAATCCGGTCAACAGTTCGTTGTTCAGACAGTAGTTCGGAACGACATTCGTACGTGCATATTCGTTTTATAAATGTGAGTTCGGCACTTAAAATTCGGCTTACATATATGATAATTTGATAAGTATTATGACCTTATTACGCGACTAATTTAATTTGTGTATTATTTATAGAATGGAAAAAAACATTAATTTTAGCGTGATTAATTAACAAGAAGTAAACAATTTAATCGCATAAATGTATCATAAAACGAGTTTATAGCGTTTTAACAAAAATCAACACATAAAACACTAGTTAAACAACTACCGATAGAAAATTTTATACCTATGGGAATCTAGTTCGGAAATATCATTCGGATTCGGTCAGTTATGATACGTTCGCGAATCATTCGTAAGGTCCATATAATCCGGGAATTACGTTCGGAGTTCAAATAGTTGGGAAGTATCATTCGAATTCGATCAGTTTGGATACGTTCGCGAATCATTCGGGAATGATTCACTGAATTACTATCTATGCTCCTACCTACCGCTGGATTAATAATATTTCATTTTATCTTGACAAGACAAGAGACGGTAACTTTGATCGCTGGATTAGTTTTACCGCTGGATGGTGTTTACATGTAAAATCCAGTCTCTCTCTCTCTTACTTTACATACTCTAAATTCACAGCTAAGCTCTCTCTCTCTGTCAGTCTCATTTCAGTTCCCCCAAATTCAAAACCCTAAATCAAATTATGCTGGCGGCCGTATGTTCTGAAGTTGCAGAACAACAATCGAGATGGAGTCCTTTTTTTGGGTGGGAATCAGGTGGAGAAGGAACTACAATCATCTTTAAATCTCAACAGCAAAATGGTATCTCCTCTCGAAACAAAATAAAGCCGCTTCATATCTTCCTCCTTCTTGGTCTCAACCTGGACTTTTTGTAGCTTTACATGATCGATTTACAGATCTCATAGGTAAAATTTTATGGTTCAGAAATCTTCTTTTTCACTCTGTGTCCACTGTATCTTTGATTTTTCTCGTTTTTTTGTTTTTTTTGTTTTTTTTTCAGGTGACATCAACAACTTTATGCCAAATGAAAGGGGAGCTTTTTATTAGGTATCTGATGAGCTTAATTTCATTAACTATTTCATATCTGATAACTACTGGAACATCAAAAAGGAAATTGATTCTTGATTTTTTTTTGGGTTTTTTTTTTAGGTTTATCGTTATTGGCTTTGGAATTCTAGATCTGCACATGAGTATGAACCACTAGGCTACAGCAAGGAGAAAATCAATCTTTAAAAGGGTTACAAAATGAAATTTCTTGCAGCAAAATTTGATGGCCGGGTGATGTTGCTAGTATGGTTCATACGGAATTGACAGATAATATGTTAATTGAACCTAATAGCAAGGACGTACACATCCCAGGTATCAATACTGTCCTGATACATATTGTTTCTCTTTGTGCTCTTGTAGATGTAAAGCTGTATGTATGTTTTACAATTTCCTATCATGTATTGGATTCTTGTAGAGCCGATAGTTCGTTTCTTTTGTGTTATTCGTAATGGCACAGGAAACAACCAGTTGTTCATTTAGCTAGGAGCCTAGGATATATGATGGTTGATGGATGGTTTAGTAATAACTAATAACTGAAGTGAGTGAGTTCAATTATTTGTTATGTCTTAGCATGTGCACTATAAGATCTACTATTTGGACCTTGATTCAGTAATAATTTAATGTCGGAGCTGCAATCCATGAATAATTTATGTTCTGCAATTCATAGCTTAGTTCCAAACTAAGATATGCTGCTTTACCAGTTTACCTAATTTTGGTTGCTTATGTATATCCCTGTCCAAATTTGTGAAAATTCGTTAATGACTTGTGCTCATATATGCACTGTTGATTATTTTGCAGATATCAATAACCTACGGGAGCCTTCAGCAAATGACACAGACGAGAAGAAGAATGTTTGTTTCGATTCCACGTTGGAGTCAGTTATTGCAGTTGAACACCAATAGCTTTAGAGACAGAAGGGAGCTTGGGAGATGGTCTAGTTTTTCTTAAACAAGGTGCTGTAATTACATTACTTATAGATGTTGTTGAGGTTGACAGTGAGGATGAAAGGGAGAAAACCGCAATACATACTTGTAGTGCCAAAGTCAAAGAACTACAGAATGTATCAACTAATCAAGCTTTGAATGCACCCGTAAAGTGTTTGAAGAGGCCATTGTCAGTTCAAAGAAATGTGAAGCCAGCTCTGAAAAAGTCTTATGAACCCCATGGTCCCGATTGCTGTCCTCTCAAAAAGATTTAGGCTTCTGAATCCAAATTTGGCGGAAGTGTCAGTCAAAAAGATGACCAGAATCTGAATGGTAACTCTTGAATCTCTTGTCACTTTGTGTAAATAAAATTCAACTTGAAAGCATGTGGATATCTGCAAAAACTCATGTTGGGCATGATTTTGCATTAGTTGTTAAAGAACTTATTACTCGTGTTCTTTTAAACCTGTTCACTCATTATGGTTTGATTCCCTCTTAAGTTACAAATTAACACTGAACTAACAATTGTATTAACTAAAAAAAGAAGAAAAAAATCTCTGTTCTGTGCTGCCAAGTTCGAGTTTTGTTTTATAGTCAGCTAAAGGGCAAAATTCAGTGTCATATACTTTTCCAGGCACACCAATTTTCCCTTTAAGATGAAGGTACGCAGGACTGCATCATGCATTCTATTATGCGCATTTCAGTTTGCCTACTTTGCTTCTAAAGGTCATTCTGTACTTGAGTTATATGGCAGTTCTTTGGGCACATGGCACATCATCGCTAAGCGTTTATTTTCTTGAAACTACGCCATTATGGTGAAGATCATAATAAAGTTTTTGCATTCACAGACCTATGAGGTTTGCGTTTCAGGTTTCTAGCTATCTCAATGTTTTAGAGCGGGTATTTAGTTCTCTGTAAAAAGGTTCTAATTCATTCTAGTTAGAAGTTGAGTTGCTGCAATTGCTACATCTATATATGCACCTTACTTGGTGCCTGGCATGTTGTTGATGAATTTTAAAATTATACCCATTCTACAAATATGTTTATGATTAACGGGGCATTCGTGAACTCAAATAGAAGTGATAATTTAAATGCATTTATTTTGCAGCTGATAACTTGAAATTGATTTTTTTCCCCCTCAATTAGGTTGATTGTTTTTTGTCTTGGGTCTTAGTTATGCACTTGAGCATGACCAATAGGCTAAAACTTGGTTGGAAAAACAGATTACTAAAACTTGAACATCTGTGGGTAGTTTTAATGAATCACAGTTTTTTTCTTTTCACAGGGTTTTTTGGTCTATAATGATGAATACATCTATGAAAAAGAGAAAACCGTAGCTCCGTTACAAAGTCCTGGTCCGTACAATCACTACGAATTCCCCAACAACTTGACCATCACAGGTACTGTATTCTGGTTGAAATCAATGAAATAGAGCTTAATGAATTTTTGTTTTATCCGATCTCTCCTTAGTATGTGCTGCAATTTATTCGATTTGATGTGCAGGAATGGAGGAATGAACCTCACACGTATAGTAGAACCATAATCGCGTTATGATTTCTCCTCTCAAAAACAAAAGTAAGTACTAATATTACATCTTCTTTTCCTTTCATTTGCTAAACACATAGGTACATATTTATTCATGGTTGGTTTACTGATTATATGGTTATTCCATGCTTAGTCGAAGAAAAGGCTGCCAATTTGAAGCGATGACTCATGACTGTCAGTACGTAGCTTATGAAGAAACATTGTTTCTATGTGTTGAATGCGGTAAGGTAAATTTTTCCATTACAAAGCCAAGCCACAAATATGAGGAATCCGAACCCTTCAACACTTCTCCTAACTGTAATACTGTGCCCCGTATGAAGCATAATGATTCTCCAGATTAATATCTAGTAATTTTAGATCATTATTGTTGTTAACTCGATTCTGTTTCCTTTTTTTAGAAACTCCCATGGTTTAAGAAACCACGCATTCTCTTAATGATGAAGGTGTACTTGAATGGGATGTTGTCGGTCAAACCATAGATAGAGCTAAGATGATGCTGCGGAAGAGGCTGAATCAAAGAAAGCATGTGAGTTGGAGTACCACGCGATTGCAGGTTTTATGCGTGTAGATGAAGATGAAGTTGAACATTACACGGTGTCGTCACCAGCACCAATGTAAGAGGTGAGTGAAATGTTAACACACTTATTTTGTACAAATTATGTTTCAAAAATATGTTAACAATAATCTCATCAGAGGCACAACTTATTATGCTAAATGTATACCAACTTTGTTTCGAAAAGATGCACAAGCCCATCTTTTTAAACCGGAGAAGAGTTTGATTGTAAACACTTGAGGGGCTTTTTTCCCCATGATATTATTCTGTCTACTATCTCTTTAATGCCTTATTCACTGTTTAAATTTGCATTAATATAACAAGGCCTAGGATATGTATGACTTTGAACGCATTAATTCCAAATCACCCGCTTCCTCGGTAAATGGTAATATGCCTCCCCAAAGCAGCCTCCTTTGATTCCCCTCCGGTTATTTTGTTGCTAGGAAATAAAGCAAGAACTTCTCTTGCATTAACTTAGATTACTATTATAGCCTTGAAGTATCATTTACATTGTGTTCCTTGGTTCTGCAGTGACTGTTTTTACAAAGGGTAGATGGTTTATTTTACATAAAAAGGAGACCGTAATACTTGAAAAAAATTAGCATGACAACTGACAACTATATATTACTTGGCTAATGTCGGTGAACATTCCTGGCAAATGGTAAAGCGGTTGCTAGCTGCTTTAAAGCGAGAAAACAGTATCAGTTTTTTGGTGATCCTAGATACATTCCCCATCAGAAGGATTTCTAGATTTTTGTATGGGTTTGGTTTTAGAGTTTTGTATGGGTTCAGCACTTCAGCTTCAATTTCAAGCTTGAAAGTCTAGCCCTGGTTTTCAAGCTCTTGTGCTCAAATCAAATGTGAGTATGTGACCAACTGGGAATAGATTGCTTCTGCCGATTTAGTAATGGACAGGATAGTTGGTGTCATTTCAAGTTTTCAACCCCGCATAATTACTTTGCAGCAGTAAGGAGCCAACAGCTGAGCTCAGTACATTGACATGACTTGACACCCTGTGAATGCCTAGAGTCCTAGACTCCTAGCTGTACTCCCACGTCATAACTAATGTCTTTCAACCGAGGTGAAAATTGACTATTATTTTCATTTTTCTAATCAAATCAAAAGACTAAATTTTTTTGACAAGAATGGTAACTCTGATTGCTGTATTCAATTTACTGCTGGTAAGTGTCTATAAAAAAATTACCATGACAACTAAGATTTCAACACCATAATGATATCTTGAAGGTTGGCGGTTGGCCATGTAGATGTAGAGCAGGGAAGATGGAGAACGAGGAAAAGGAATAGTGCCTTCAGCTTAGTAAGGAGAATGCCGATATGAAGTGCAAGGGATTTGGAGTACTGTTGTTGAATGATAACGGTGGATTGGGAAAATTAAGTGTCTAGAGGAGGAGAAAAAAGGATGGATTTGAGAATACAAAGCAAATTGTCCAAAATCGTTACAGCAACAGGATATTCATACAATGTTTGCTATTGGTTTGTGTGTGTTGTGGAATATTTGGAAGTCGATGAAATTGTATTCAAAGGAGGTCAGTTCTATGCAAACATCTGCATCCAAAAAGCCATTGAGGATTCCTCGTAAATGTAGATGTAGCATTCAATGCAAGTAAGGGAGCGATAATGTAGGATTCCTCATAAATTACTTTGCACTTGTAGCAGTTGCGTGATAATGTACAATTGTAAATTTAATATCTGGCGAGATTGGGGCATACTCAAACTAATTGGGGTATACCCAATAAGAAAAAATATGGTTATTTTGAAGTAAAATCAAGCCTCCCCTTAACCCTGTCTTTTCTAATTGGCTAATATGCCCTTGGTTAATTAACATTAAAATTCTAGGTTAATTAATTGAGTTTAGATTAAAACTTTCAAATTATGAATTTAGTAGATTAACCCTTTGATCCGTCTTATGAGTTCGATTTCGATCCAAAAATTTGGTTTTGAATATGTGAAGGTCGGCAAAGTCTACGTTGGAACAAGGTGCCGGCTATACCTCGTCGGCATAGCCGTCGATGAATAAGATGCCGACCCTCTTAGCCGGCATGGTCCTTGGATTCAGAACACGGCGACATGTCAATAGTCGGAAGGGTCTTTGAATGAAGATTATGCCGGCTTTCTTGGGCAGCAATCTTACGATCGGCATGTAAATATTTCCTACCATGTCGGCTATCGTAACGTCGGCATGCACATAATTTATAACACTGCCGGCTGACATGTAGCCGGCATGTTAAGGATTTCTGACCTTGCCGACCTAAACTTATACCAAACAGAAAACAAAATATGGAATATGTAATTTACTTTATTCATGCAATTTTGGTTACTACATTGATTGAAACATAAAACCTAATCCTTGTCGACAGAAAAACGAATGCACTTGGCATGTGCATCAAGCCTTTGAACCCCTAGGCGACCCTAGTGGACGAGTTATAGTCTCGTGAGGGCTTACATAGAGGTATACCCACACAACCTATACAAAAACTTCTAAAGACATCAATCTTCCTCCAACGAAGACGATACCGCATCCAAGTAGTCTGGGTTATCCTCCGGGATTCTTTCGGCTAAGAAGTGATAGCTTGCATCGAAAGCGAATGTTTCCCCATTTTCCTCCAAGTAGCGCGCTTTCACGACTTCGTGCTACAAAAACAAACTTACATTTGTTAGTGGTGTTTCACTGGAAGATAAAACAACATGGGTCACGTAAAACAAACCACAAAAATACTCACAAATTGTGCAATGGACAAGTTGAAGGGGCGAGTGTTAAAAACCCGGGGTTGGAGAGATAGAAAAACAAGTATGGCATTTTCGATTACTTGGTGTCGCTCATGGACTTCTTGAGCACTTCTTCCATTTGGATTCCCAAAATATTGCCTAAATTTGTTGTGTACCCTAGCCCAAAAGGTTACGACATCGACACTTATGGAGGATTGATGTCTAAGTCGAGTTTCCGCGTACCAAGATTTGGTGATTGACAAATATTCATTTGAATCAAATAAAGTCATTGTTATGTGTAGAGAGCTATTGGGTGAGTT
The DNA here is from genome assembly GCF_003573695.1 of Papaver somniferum. Taxonomy (NCBI): domain Eukaryota; kingdom Viridiplantae; phylum Streptophyta; class Magnoliopsida; order Ranunculales; family Papaveraceae; genus Papaver; species Papaver somniferum. Next base: position 140,925,465 of record NC_039367.1, read on the forward strand.
AGATGGACTGTATGATGCTATGAGCTTTGGAGAGTATATGCAAATAGTTGTGTGTTGTTTTGTGGAGATAAGTAGTGTATTTATAGGATGGTGCCCAAATTTGGCCGTTATAGTGTATAAGTACAAGTCAATCAATGCAATTGTACTTGCAAAAAAAATTGAAATTTAAATCCGCCGACACTGTTTTATTTCCCCAATATGCCGACTAAGTCAGGCCGGCAGGGTCTGAAATTTGTTACCATGCCGACCTGATGATGATTTTAGGCATCAGGAGACCAGTTTCTTCTGCGTATCCTCCGGAAATGTATTTGGTCATTAGCATGCCGGCTAGGGTTCGGCCTGCAGGGTATGAATATTGTTACCATGCCGACCTTATATGATTTTAGGCATCAGGAGAAAGGTTTTTTTTCCACACATAGCCGACATAGTCGATAACATATTACCTTGCCGGCAAATAAACAGACGGCTAGGTAGGAATCATATTACCTTTCCGACCCTGGTAACTACACAATTTCCGTTTTCAGGGCCGGCAATCTGACAATTCACAACCTTACCGGCCCTGGGACAGTCGGCAATGTAACTTAAAAAAATTATGTCGGCATAAGTATTGAAACTTTACATAGCTAAACAAACCATTCATTCAACAACTAGAAATCCAACACTTTTTGTCCAAAATACGAAAACAAGTCCCATAAACCTCAAAAAAACATTTGTCAACACCATTAACTTAAACATTTGTCCACCACAACATAAAGAAATAAACTAGAAAAGCATTCATTCACCACGACCACGACCACGACCATGAACACGACCCCGTTTTGGAACACTACCTTCATCACCACGACCACTGCTGCTACCTTCACCACCACGACCACTGCGGCTACCTTCACCACCACGAGCACTACGAGTCCTCTTTTTATCAGACTTCATCTTGGCTTGTGCTTCCCTCCTAGATTTTTCTTCCACCTTTACTTCAGCCTCAAGTTGCTTGAACAATATATTGGCATCCTCATTGTCAACATTGCAAGCATAGTCAATGTGCTTGGTTTGCTCTTCAATCGACAAAGGCTCTCCTCTGTCTTTTGCGCAGGACAATACCTTCACAAAGGTCTTAAATTGGTCCTTCTATTTTCAATTAAACAACAAACAATTATTAGAATGATTCGGTAACGCAATCAGTCTTAAAATAGTAAGAGAAACTCTAAAATACTCACAAAGAACTTAAGCATTATTGTTGGGTCTTTCGATTCCATCTTCTTCTTACGAGCTTCAGAAGTCATTTTCCTAATCACAGTAGGACGATCCCAACCCAAGTACCACGCCATGTATTTCTCAGTAGATTCATGATCGGTGGTCACCTCGTCCAAAAGACTCACATCGATTTTACGGCCACGTCTGTCATCCCAATGTTTTTGAACTGGCGCTGGATCGTAAGAGACGTTAATAGTTTTTTGGGACGTGGTGCATGTAGCCGTGTTCACAGTAAAGAACGTCTTTTCTTCATCGAAATGAGGTTCTTCTTGGACGTAACCCAATTATCGCATTAAACGATGTGGATCGTACATTGAATATCCATCAAACGTAGTCATCAAGGGTCCATAGTATAATGCAACAACTTCATATCCTTTGGATTAAACCTTGATTTATAGCATCCCGATACGGATCAAATATCACCTCCTCCGCAGTCAATTTGTCGATGGCGTTTCGGAGTTTCATAAGACTTTGCGGCATTTCCTTATCATGAGTACCCTTAAAACTGTACCTTTGCGCTCCTGGCTTATCAACCGCAACACTCTCATCCACTTTCACGTAGGAGTTGTTTTTGAACAAAGAAGGGAAGTGCTCATATATCCAAACCTATGCAAAAAAAAAAGTTAAGTAAGAATCTTATCTTACGAGAATTTTGCAAATATAAATGATTTAGACAATAAAATTACCTGGCAAAGACATGTGTTTCCGTTATCTTTCTTAGTGAGTGCCCTAGAACATTTTTTCAACTCATTGTTCAAGAAGGCGACCACCGCAGTACCCCAAGAATACTCACGCATCTTATATAAGGGATCCAATAGTTGCAAGTAACTGGCCTCGACCAAGTTTCCGTAACTGTCGGGGAAGATACATTTTCCCAAGACGTATAGCAAATAAGCTGACGTGGTAACATTGATTCGCACCGGGTTCACCTTTCCTTCCTTAACAAATATTGTTTGTGTATCCCGTAATTTATCCCTCAACTTCTTCAGATTAAACTTCTTGCTTAGACGACCATCCTTCATCTCAAGAACAAACTCTCTCAACCTGATTCCAACCGAACAATTTCTAGCTCAATTTGTAAATATCCTTGAAAGTAAACTTATTAGCGAATCCCTCAATGATTGTTTTTCCATCAACCTGGAGGCCTTGAATAAAGAACAAAGACGGATTGAGATTACTTACGATAGTATTATGGATCGTACATGCCCATGAGTCTTTGTATCCAAAAAGAACTTTTCCATCCGGGGGCCCTTTGGAGGCTCACCTGGTTTCAGTCTAACCATCAAGTGACGGGGAGGAATGTGAGAATCAGCTGGTTTAGTGATCACCCTCTTCCTCGTTATGGTTTCGGTTGAACCTGAAGCTTCGGTGGGTTGAACAATAGCTAGAGTTTGTTCTCCATCTCCATCTCCTTCTTCTTCTTCTTCCTTTTCCTCTTCAACAATTTTATCTTGTATATTCTTACCTTTATCTCCATTATCATCATCATCATTACCTCCTCCAACATCACACATTTCTTGATCACCATCATCATCATCATTGTTACCTCCTCCATCAGCCGGAGTGCTTTCATCAACATCATCATTATCACCTCTTGTACCAGATGAATTGATTGGTCTTCATCTGGAGTCACGTCTGAATCACTGGGTTCAGATGGTGGTTCAGAATCATTCATTATACAGATCTTTGTCGTTCCCGGCACAACGTATATCCCTCGATGTGTTAAAGTCAAGAATTTATCACTAACGCGAGGAGGTATTGAAGGAGGACTAAGAGATTTCAGAGCTTTCTTCTTTTCCTTCTCCAATCTGAACAAGAACAAATAAGAAAAAAAACATTACAGGTCGGTAGGGTCGACATATATAACCTATCCGGCGGAACAATGGCTGGAAGGGTAGATATATAAATCACATGTCGTCTAAAGAGCAGCCGACAGGGTATCATTAAAGTATCCTGCCGGCTTATAACACACATGAACACAGTAGAAACAAGGATTTTTCACATTACAGGTCGGCAAGGTCCATAACCCATACATCGTCGACTAACAAACCGCCGACATGGTTTTATATAAACACCATTCCAGTTTTAAAAATTCAAGGCATCAGGAACCAATATATTCAAACCAAGTAGCCGGTAGGGTTAAAAATAATAACATGTCGACTTCATTAAAAAACTGACGCCGGCAAGGTCTACATTTGAATAACCTGTCGGCCCTGCTAGTAGCAGTTGCAGACATTAAACAGCCAGCAAGTTCTTCAACCAAAGAGCCTGTCGGCCAAACCCTAACTATGAAAAGCCGACAAGGTCGATAACATAGTACCTTGCCAGCGTCGCAACTGCCAATTCACGATTTCGATTTTTCTGATCTAATTTGACATGCAAACATGAAATTGAAGTACTAGAGTGAGTTTAAATATGCCCTTACTTTCTTAATCGCACCATTTCTCGTGTTTCAGCGCCTACGAATTCTTCTTTTTCAACCGTTTTTTTCTTCTCTTTTTGTTGAACTAGTTTTGCAAATTCGGGATTGTATTCATTGCGCTTTCTATTTGTTTGTTTCATCTTACTATCCCTAGGTGGTGGCAGATCCATTGATGAAGATTAATCGGAGTTTTCGAATCGACGATTTTAACGAATTGATCGAAGAGTTTTGGTGGTGGTGGGGTTGATGGAGCCAGTAGGGTTGTGGAGGAGAAGAAGAAGAAAAGAAGAAGATGAAATGAAAAAAAATTAAAACTGATTTTGGGTAATAGGTTTTTAAAGGATAAGGGTAGTTTTGTAACTTACCCATTTTAAGCTAAGATATCTAGGACTCCTGGCTGATATCATAGATAATGTCTGTCTTTCACTACCGAGGCAAAATCGACAGTGAGTTGCTTTTCTGATCAAAAGCAAAAACACTGGACAAGACAAGTCAGTAACTTGTGTCTGCTGTAATTATTTTCTACCACTGGTAAGTTCGCATTAGATCTAGTCTCAGTCTCTTTATATACTCCTATGGCTGGGCTCTTACTTTGGTATCTACTGATTCTACATTTCTGCTCCTCTCGTCTCTTTCACCATCGTGTAATCTGTCTGGTGCTCAACTCTGGCTTGTCCCGAAGAAGAAGAAGATAACGCACGAATGAGTTATAAATGGAATCGGGGTTTTATATGGGAACCTGGTGGAGGAAAGAAAAGGTGGAATAAAAATAGCATCATGGTATTTCCTCTCGAGAAGAAATGTATGTACTCATCATCTTTGTGTTCATCCATTTAATTTGCTTCAGAGTCTATTTATATATTGGCTCATGGTTATTTATATATGTAGTTTATTAAATCATTTTTCTTTGTGATTTTGTTTTCCAACCGTTTAGAATGACATGAATCTGAAAAGGCAATGGCATTTTACATTTCAGGAATTTTATTCTGATGTGAATATTTATTGGAGAGTAAGAAAATAAACTGGAAGCCCTCAAAGAGAAGAAACAACTAGTCAGTTGGGCAACTTTGTGACCGACAAAGAGGTTATCATCAGTCAAATTAAGAAGAACAATACAGCTGCTTCAGTTTTGTGCACTATTCGCCTTGGCATTGTTGCTCTCCTAGGATCAGTTAACACGCCTAAGCAACAGGTATTTTAAAAGTACATTTTTCTTATGAACTTGATTATGGATTCACAATCTTGTATTTTGTGTACACAAATTTGTATTATCTAATTATAAATCTGTTTGGTTTTTCATTTCATTGTATTTTATTTTCGCAATCTTTTAATTTGCTTCTGGTTTGAGATCTTTATATGTGTTCATCATCTTCAAAATTCTGCTTGTCATCTTTTAATTATAATTTCGAAGGTCATTTTATGCAGCCTCCTCTCAATTTAATTCCTTAATGATCAGGACCATAACATGAGAAACAGCACCATCATATGTGACTTGATCAACTCCGTGAATACGGGTTCAAACTGCACAGAAGGATCCGATCAACTATGGTGAAGCAGCTTAGATCACACAGCAAATCCAAGAGCAACTCTAAATTAGGCCTTCTCTTACGCTGTCTAAGGGATGCTGGGGAGAGATGTGCGCGAGAATCTGAAATTCTTGGTTGATAAAAGATGAAGCTGAACATGAGGACTAGAGGAGAGTGTTGGTTATGACATCGTGATCCATAATAGAAATAGAGTTTGTCGATTTGTTTGATTTTTTGTTTAAGCATACATTTGATTTGGTACCTTGTATAAATATATGTACAAAATGATCTTAGTAGTCGGTCTAATTGAAATCAGTGGATTTAGATCAAACTGAATAGTTGGTTTTAAACGAGTAATCAGTTTTTTTTGTATGTCGAGTTACATTTTTGTATATATATATGTCCAAAATGATCTTAGTAGTCGATCTAATTGAAATCAGTGGAACTGGATAGGTGGTTTTAAACGAGTATGTCGAGTTTCATTTTTGTACACCCCAAGTCAAGACAAACTCGTAGGACGTCCCTATAACTGTATGCCCCCACAACCACACGGCCGGCCTGCTCACAGACTCACAGTTGCATGCAACAAAAGGTCGGAAGTTTCCTTTTTCTGTTTGTTTTTTTTTTTTTTTTTTTTTTTTTTTGGATAAGAAGAGAAGAATTGTATTAACAAAAGTCGGAAATCTATCTATAGCACGGCCACCTTTTCCCAAATATATCAAACTTATTATAGGGCGGTATGGTTTATTAGTGGGGCGGCATTCGAATAGAACAAAAAGGGTCATTACATGATCATTCAAGGTGTCCCTTATCCAAAAAAAACGGAAGTGACAAATTAACCCTCATAATTGATAACCTAGTTTAGTGATGATAATCAAGTTTAGTGTTAATGATTAATTTCACTTATATTAACTCAAAATCAAAACCAAAATCAGATTTTTAGAGTTAAAAAACAAAAAAAGTTTAGAGGAGAAGAAAAAGAAAAACTTATGTGATATTTGTGAAACCCTAGATTTTGATTCACTCAACCAAAATGAGTGATTCCAGTTGCAAATTTGAGGTGGGTGAATCTCTATATGATAGAGAAAACAAGTACTACATATCTCTTGATGGAGATCCTGATATGGAGTATTTGTTAGATAGTGTAGAGGTTTTAACCCAAAGTGAAGGTCAATCTCAATCAATTGAAGAAACTTACCAACAAAGTAAGAACCCAACACTGAAAATGACCAGATATACTTCTAAACTAGTTCCCATTAGCTTTTTGTTGCTCAAAATTCTCTAAGAGCAACTGCAGTGGTGCGATCATAACCAAAGACCAAAGACCAAAAAAAACGACCCAATTTAAGTTTAGTCCGTGGTGTTACACTAGGGTGGAAGAGTAAATTTGGTCAGTAGGAAAAAGTATACACCAAGATCACATTATATGCCCGCCCCATCACCAGGATCACATTATATGTCCTCCCCATCACCAGGATCACATTATATGCCCGCCCCATCACAGGATCACATTATATGCACGCCCCATCAGCCATCAGGCGAACTTTATATCCCCGCCCCATCACCAGGATCACATTATATGCCCGCCCCATCACCACGATCACATTATATGCACGCCCCATCAACAGGATCACATTATATACCCGCCCGATGACAAACGAACATTATACATTCGCTCGACTATATATAGTTTTGGTCTTGGTCCCAGACCAAATATAGTCTGGAATTTGGTTTTGGTCTGGATTTTAGTCTTTACTCCGTCCCGCTGTGTCTCGTCTCTGGACCATAATTATAGGTTTGATCGTCCACTGTGGACGCTCTAAAGTACGTAAAAAAATCAAATTTTCTAAAATTTCAGAAGAACATACGGTTGGAATTGAGCTTGTGACCAACCGTAACTGTATGCTACGGTACGTAAAGTTTCAAATACCAACCGTAACTGGTTGAATTTTGGGGAAAACCCAGAAATAATACTAGTTACGGTTGGTATAATTTGTTTCATTACAAATCGTAGGAAACTTACGGTTGCTAATGTCCTGCAGTAGTTACCAACCGTAACTCATCATGTGCATGGGAGTATTTACTGCACTATTTACGGTTAATAAGTTGTAAATCGATACCAACCGTAACACTGTCTACGGTGTGTTATTGACTTTTCGTGTCCAATCGTAAGTTACACCGTGTGTTTTAGTTTTCTTTTGATGAACTTACGGTTTGTTAGAATATGGAAATTACCAACCGTGGCGCACCTACGGTTTGTGTAGGATTTAAGTTACAAACCGTAACACTCATCCGGTTTGTTTATATTCTTTCGTTACCAACCGTACCTTTGTATATGTTTTCGTTTTGTTGCCTCGTTTAGACTAATGTTGGTATATTTTTGTCCAGGTATTGGATGTACCCCCCTAATGGATGAACAACCTTTAGCAAATGCCATTCTCACCGAAGATTCTAGCTTTCACTATTTAACCGAGGAGACATGGGGTGAGAAAGAAGATGCAAAGAAGTGGGCTAGAGAACGAGGCAAGTTGATTAAGTGTATCATAGTTTGTAATGGTACCACTAGTGATATTGCCTTTCAAATGGTTTGCGAGTGTAGTGGAAAACATAGAAGTCATGCAAAAAAAGGTACCGTGCACGAAGCAAAGACAAAGAGGAAGATGAATACTTTCTCTAAGAAGAGCCAAGGCCCCTTCAAGCTTCAGTTTAAAAGGAACGCGGCAAAAAAGTGGTTTTTGGAGAAAGTCGTATGCGGTTGTCATAACCACCCTATACCGGATAGTTTGCTAACACACTCTTATGTTGGACGCCTTACTGAAGAAGAAGAGAAGATCGTAGAGTCATTGACAGAAATTCGTATGAAGCCCATTGATATCCTCACTTACTTAAAGGAAAGAAACCCACAAAATGCTTCTACTTTTCCTAACATCTACAACGCAAGAACAAAATTGAAGAATAAGAAATGAGAACAAAGGAACGAGATGCAACAATTAAGGCATTTGGGGGAGGCGCACAATTACTCGGTTTTCTACGATGAGGATGAGAAAGGACGAATAAAACATCTTTTATTGGCTCATCCCGAGTTTGTAAAGTTGGCACGGTGCGCTCATCAAGTGCTTCTAATGGATTGCATATACAAAACCAATAAGTTTGAGATGTCGTTGTTTAACATTGTCGGGCAAACTTCTACAAATGCTCCTTATAGTGTTGGTTTTTGCTTCTTGAAGAATGATATTGAAGAGAGATATGTGTGGGCATTAAACCAAGTGAAGTTATTCTACGAAGAGGGATATACTCCAAAGGTGATTATTACTGACAAGGAACAAGATTTGTTGAATGCAATAAATAGATTTTCCCGGAAGCTCATAATCTTCTTTGCATGTTCCACTTGTGGAATAGTATTGAGACTAAGTGCATGCGCATTGTCCGTCCAACCAAAAAAAGTGAAATTGATAGAATAAAGAAACTACCATTACATCAACAAGAGTAAGCCAAGGAGAAATATAAGAAGGATGACAAGTTGGCGGAACTAAAATGGGATAGTTTCAAAATGGAGTGGAGAGCCTTTATACATTCTATCACCGTGGATGAATATGAGGATAGAGCTCGTATGTTAGTGGCTCATTGGAAAAGAAGTTATCCAAGTGTTGTGAAGTATTTGTTGGATAATTGGTTGGATCCGCACAAAGAGAAGTTTGTAGCGGCGCTCACTAATTAATATAGGCACTTTGACAACCAAGCTACAAGCCATCTCACAACCGGTTGAAAGAGAAGCTTGTAGCGGCGCTCACTAATTAATATAGGCACTTTGACAACCAAGCTACAAGCCATCTCACAACCGGTTGAAGAAGAAACTTCATAGTTGTAATGGTGGGTTAGTTACGTTATTTGAAGCCATGAATGCTTATTTTCTCCGTGATCATGATAGAGTTACAGAGTCTTTTGAAAAAAGAAAAAATAAACTACACACCAAATGGTTAGACAATTCATGGCTAAGGGGAATTATATTTCAAGTTTCGCACTGCGCAATTGATAAGATAATGTATGAAGTACAACATTTTGAATTGGGGGATTATGAAGAAGAGTGTGTTTATCCAAACATGACAAGTTTGGGACTCCCATGTCGGCATGTTATAGCCACATACCAAGACAAAGTGATCCCGATTCAAGATGTTGATCCCTTTTGGCAACAATTATCATTCCGTGAAATAATAATTGATCGAGATTTTGGAGGAACGTATGGCGATACCGAGATTGGAAGAGCTCTAGCCGAGAAATATGCTACACTAATCCCGGGCCAAAGGCAAATATGGTTGAGTAACTTGAGATATTTCGTATATCCACAATTTAGGTTTGGTATCAAGGAACCACCAAAGGGGAAGAGTAAGGGGAGGCCTCCTACCAAAAAAAAGAGTTACGTACGAAATAAAAAAGTAAGGGAATTGGCGGAACAATCAAAGAAAAGAGATCCTTCGGGTTATGAATGGTTGAGAAAGGAATATGAAGCAGAGGATGATATTCAAGGTAGAAACAAACGGAAAAGAGGTCAAGCGGAACCAAGCCGTCGAAATGTATAAAAAAAATGTATCGAGCTTCCTACTCAAGAAAGTTCAACAAGCAAAATTGATGTTAAAGGAAAAGGTCCGGTATTTCGCTCCAAAAAACTTTGCTAGTTTTTTGCATTTTCTTTGCAACCATTTCCTTTAACAAAAACTTTGCAAGGAACAATGGAAATAGTCCAAAGGTTGAAAACATTCCATCAAGTGGTGAGAAGGAGAAGGAGACGCTTCATATAAAAGGAGTGCCTAAACCACCACCTAGAGATGAGAATGGTCGATATATCCGGAACTATTACATTCTCTATGAAAGTTACCTTCTTTTTTTCCCCGACTATATTCGTGATTATATCAAGGCCACGGATGATGTTCATGGTGATGGGAATTGTGGTTACCACGTCTTCGTGGATCAACTTGGACCCTTTGAAGACGAGAAAAAGTGGGGTTGTGACCAAGTTACTTACGTAAGGCAAAATGATTAATCGAACTATGTGGTCACCGCGACTTCTATAAGCCAATGATGAGATTTGAAAGAGATGAAACTGATGAGGTGTTAAATGAGAGCTTGGCGGAATGGGAAAGGCGGTTAAACGAAAATATATGTTTGACAAGCGAATATTGGATGCGCATGCCTATATGTGGACAACTACTCGCCAACGCATTCAATTGCGTCATTCATTTAATCTCCAGAGACATGAGCCATACATTTGCACCAATAAGAATACCGTTTGACGAAGATTTGTCAACAACAAAAATAGTTGTCATGGGGCACGTGCAAGGAAATTATTACATCGGCCTCTGATTGCATGAAGGAAGCCCATTACCTCCATTGTGGAGGGAATTTAGTTGTGACGGTGAACTCCCCAAGTCTTGGTGCAATCGATTTGAGGAAATAATCTTATGGGAGGCAATAATACAATCCTTTCCATCCCAATTCATAGTTATGACCGATGATTCGGATGCGTAGATATTCCTAAGGGTGGTGAGATATATTTTATATCTTGTATTTTCAGTAAATGTGATGTGATTAAAAGTGACAATATCATATCTATTTTGATTCATGTTATGAATGAAGTATTTTGTTAAATTTGGGTTGAATTCAAGTTTCAGGGTTATTTACGGTTGGTAAGGATGGTTCAATTACGAACCGTAACTACATTCAAAAACATAATCTAACTGTCGTTCTCATTTACGGTTGGTCACGATACTGAAGATACAAACCGTAACACTGGCTACGGTTTGTTGTTGTAATATTGTTACCAACCGTAACTAACATTTACAACTATGGCCAAACAGATATAAGTCATTTAAAACCATTAGACCATATTCATTACTAAATCAACATTACAACCATTAAACCATTACAAATATAAATGATATTACAACTCATTCATGCGTGCGACTTAAAAGGATACTAATATCCCGGACTACGAGTGCGATAGAAGTCTTTAAGGATGTTGAAATGAGGTAAGTATTGAAAACTCGACATTTTCCATCGTCTCCATTCCTGAATAGAGCTCTCTAAAACTTCAGCATCAGTTTCACCCTTAACCGTATTTGACCCATAATACGAACTAATGCCATAAATTCTTGAACGTTATCCCGAATAGTTCCATATCGAACATACAACATAATTCCATCGCGGTGATTAGGGTTACCTGTTTCGGAACAAAAGTTTTCAAAAATAGTTCTAAAATAACTTGTACTCACAAAAACACATCGACGTCGTTCTTATCCTCTTTTTGGATAGCATAAAACATAGTTGCGGCAAATTCATAAATCTTCTTCCAATGTAAATTCAGGGTTTGGAGCCATAATCTAGTTTAAGGTAAGGTAGGAGATGATTCGTGTGGAGGTGTAACTTATAGTAAGGAGGATAAGCATATATATATAAAAGTTTTGTTTTTTTATTATGTACGGATCTATTTTTTGAAAATAGAGTCGTTGAAGGTTTCAACGGCTATATTTTTAAATGTGACAAAGACAACTCAGTAGATAAGCTCATGAATATCCAGGAAATAAATAAGTTACGGTTGGTAACTACAACCTTGTTGCAAACCGTAGATCTAAGAATTGATTTTTCATCATTGTTACGGTTGGTATGTATTAGAAGTTAAACACCGTAAACCTGATCAAAAATCAATTTACAGGTATACGGTTCACAACTCAGTTACAATTACCAACCGTAACTCTGCAAAAAAAATTATACCAGAGTTACGGTTGGTTAGTTTATTTATTTACCAACCGTCAGTGTGTCCTCTCCATAGCTCAAAAGTTCCAGGGTAATTTACGGTTGATAAGTGTAAAACAAATACAAATCGGAGCACACCTACGGTTTGAAACTTAAAGTCGTGACCAACCGTAAGTGTTCTATGGTTTGTAAGTGTTGTTTCTTACCAACTGTGACAGCGTATAACTTGAACATTTGTTGGCTAGACTAGTAACTTGAGAGTTATCTCTATTTGATCAGTCGGCCAGTAACTAACCACACATTTCATAACATGTTAATTCATTACAAGTAATTCATAAGCTAAAATCCATAACCACACAATTCATAACATGTTCGTGATAATATCCATAAGCTAAAAACTACCCACAACCATTAGTTCTTCATAATATCCATAAACTAAAAACTAACTACAGAACCATTAGTTCTTGATAATATCCATAAACTAAAAACAAACCACACAACCATGAGTTATTGATAATATCCGTAAACTAAAAACAAACCACACAAGCTAAGAAATAAAAAGTTGTCCTGCTATCAAATTTCACACAACCATAATTAAACACGACGACCACGACCTCTTTTGTTGGTGGTACCACCACCACGAGTGCGACGACCATCACGACGACCACCGCCACTACTACCACCGCGACCACCTCTTTGGCTAGTACCCACACCATGCACATCCTCTTCCAAAGGCATCTCTTTGCTGCTAGATGACGACTGACTATGGCTAGTACTCGCACCTCCAATGGACTTTCTGCGCCTATTTAAGCCTCTTTCTTCCGTGACCAACCCCTCGTACAATTCTTTCCTGGTTGGATCATGCATGTTCCTTATTTGCTCTTGTAAGGTCCTTTGTTGAGGAGCTTCAATCACACCATTAGCACGGATGCATGAAGTCATACTATTAGCCAACTTTTTTCCTCGCTCTTTCTATTCACACATAAAAAAGAGTCTTAAGAAATTATTCCATAATACATAATATAAATTAGAACTAAATTCCAAGTCATGAGGATAACAAAGTTACGTACCGACATGAAATATAGTTTCTTCCAAGTCATACCAAATAGTCCCTTTGTCTCTTTGGTCTCCTTGGCAGCCATCCTTTTTTCTATTGCCTTTTGAATAAGTGGCTCGGCCTCCGGATCATTATTAATCACATGTGGATGACCAAAATGATAATACCAATCTATGTAATCATCAACGACTTCTTTCGTGTTGTTACAAGCCGTTGACTCTCCCACTTCGAGTTGGTATGTTTGTTGATGGCGGTTGTTCCAAACATCAACAGTCGGATTTGGGCGGTAGTTGAGTACAAGTGGGGCCTTTTGTCTCGGATCCATCCTTGGATAATTTGAAATTTTCCTTAACGACATTTTCTTGAATATGAGCAATTTGGCGTAGAGTTCGATGAGGATTGGTCATAACATAACTTGTGGCATGATACAATGGTCTGTTGTAGCCTGTGTGAACCGACGAACATCAATTCCATTTTGAATCCTCAAATAAGGGTCAAAGATAACATCTCCAACAGTGAAAGCATCTATTTACTTCCTCACTTGAATGAGCCTCGCTTCTTTGTTCCTCTTTTGTCTACCAGTGAACATAAACTTCTTTCATGTAGGTCTATCATCATCTTCTTCCCATTCAGTAGTAGGTCTCAGGCTCGGAAAGTGGTCATACACCCATGCCTACAAAAATATAAAACAATTTAAGCAATTGGGACATGAATACAAAAGATAAATATAACAAACAATCATAAAATAAAAAAATGATAAAATGTAGCCAAACTTACCATTAGAAGCGCAACATTCCCAGCAATTTCAGTAGCTCCAACCCTCGAGTCCTTTCTTAGACTTTCAAGTAAATATGCGAGCGTGGCGGTGCCCCACGAATACTCTCTGGTCTTCTTCAAATTTTTCAACAATTGTAGGTAATAAACATTCACCCTATTTCCCGAGTTATCGGGCATGAATACGGTCCCAATAGAATACAACAAATATGTTGTAGTTGTACGCCTTTCCCTTGTTTCATCTATCACCTCACCTACCAATTGCTTTTTTAGGGTGTCTCCAAACTTCGCCTTCAAATTATTCAACAAAATCTTCTTTACCTTGGAAACCTTGTGTGGTTGCGAAGGGTCATAACCACCAGTCAACATAAACTCCATCTCGGTCTCGTCTTTCTCCCACCCAAGTGTTTCTTTAACAAGGCTGTAAAGATCAGTCAAACACATGTTTTTATCAAAACCTTCATACACAGATTTTCCTTCAACTTCCAAGTCAAGAATTTGCTTCACATCGTACGGTATTATTGTCATCTCTCCAAATGGGAGATGAAATGTATCGGTTCTAGCCAATATCGTTCCCTGAAGGCAGATACCACAACACTATCATACTCCGATTGGGTATTCAAATTCCAGGCCCTAATCCTGAACTTTCCACTAGAGTAAGAAAATCACCACATTCTTCACCTAATGGCCAATAACTATCTCTTTGACGCTTGAGCAATTTTTTCTCCCTTGCATGATCCTTAAAAAAAAATACAAACATATTTTGTTAAACTAAGATTAATATAATATACCTAAATACAAAAAAAAATTGAAATAAATTATAACAATTAGTTAAGAGAAACATACCCTAGTCTCACAGACTTTTGCGGCCCAGAAATTAGTATAACCAAATAAGATTGCAGACTTATCTGGTGCCTCGCCCCAAGGTCTTTTATTCTTCTTCCGTGGTAACAACAACTCTTTTACTTTAGGAATATGCAACCCTTTTGGCGTGGGTTCCTTTCTCGGCTTCTTTTCTTTAAATGGTTTAGCTAAAGCTGGAGTTGTAGCTACAACAATTTCTTTCCCCTTGTTTTTTACTCCCTCTTCATCATTTGCTTCCTCTTCCTCATCTTCATCACTTACTTCCTCTCCCTCCTCTTCATCATTTCCTTCTTTTTCCTCCTCTTCTTCGTCACTGGATTCATCAAAATTTTCTTCATTTTCTTTCTGTTCTTCATCATCAGCTTCTTCACGGTTCTTTTCAACTCCCACTTCTTCAATTTCTTGTTCATTGGGTTCAGATCCTTCTAATTCAACCCCAGAGTTACCTGGGTTTCTAAGCCTAATCTAAAATTGATTCTTCTTCTTCTTCTCATTCTTGTGGATACCTCTATAATCCACCCCTAAATGCTTGTCACCACAAGGGGTGGGCGTATAATGAATCAGAGTTAAGTTATTCCCTCTCTTATTCTTTATCCTATCAGGATTCCTACAAATGCAATACATTTGTATGAATTCCTAAGGGTTAAACAGCCAAAATATAAACAAATAAACCAAAAAAAGTGTGACTAAAACAATTTACGATGTGTAACTATACAATCGTAACAAACCGTAGAAAAGACACGGTGCGTAACTGGACAACTATGACAAACCGTATAATAATTCAGTTGGTAAGTTTCTTATCGGGATCAACCGTAACATTAGTTGAAAATAGGTTTTCAGACACAGAATAATATACGGTTAAAGATGCACATATCAACACAAACTGTAACTAAATTACGGTTGATAAATAAATTAGTTATGTACCGTAAAAAAGAGTTATCTAAAATGGCACAGTAACTTATAGTTGAACACTATTATGAACCGTACCCAATACACGTTTAGTAACTAACATACCAATAGGCACCGTAGGCAGAAATTTTAACATGCAGAGCGAAATACGGTTCGTAATTCCGTTTCAACATCAACCGTAACTGAGAAAAATTCTCAGACTGTAGGATCAGAATCTCGCAGCAATAATGCCTCAGCGAAATTATTAACAACACAATACAACAGCGTCGCAGAATAACTTCAGAAAGGAAATAATAAACGACGTCAGCTAAATCATGAGAAAAATGTGATGGTCCTGCGAAAATTAGAGAGTTTGCGAGATTAACATTTGTAAGGATGCGAGAATGTCGCAAGTCATATCCGAAAATAAAGGACAGATTAGCTGTCATCCACTATGTAAAACTCTATATAAAGAGCCGATCAGCTGTAAGGAAGGGAGAGATCTTTTTTGAGTGAGAAACAAGTAAATATGAGAGAGAAAATCTAGAGCAGTGGTTATTCTTGATTCCTTTATCTTTTCTTGTAAGATTGGTCAAAGATTGATCAATAAAATTAAGATTGTTAATCTTAAATGAGTTGAATGTTAATGAAATCTTGTGAAGGGTGTAGTGTAGGATTTCCTGCAACTACATAATGGCGCTAGAAACAGGGACGTGTTGAAGATTATTTTAGAAAAAGCTGAAGATCGATATTGAGATTTGTGAAAATTTAGAATGATTGATTAAGAATTTTACGTAATCTCTTGCAATTCGTTAATATTGAAGAAATGGCTAGAAGAAGAAATACATCAGAACAACCAACTATTGTTAGAAGAAGCAAGAGAATTGCTGGAAGGGAAAGAAGTGAAATGGGAGAATCTACTAGAATGAGAAATAATGGAGAAAATAAAATTCAACCACAAGTTCAACAAACACTAATACAAGGAAGTAATACAGATTATGATAGGGTGAGTATACACACTTGACAATCAAATTCAGCAGAAGAAGTAGAAGAAGAGCAGCAGACCAGAAACCATAGACAGGTAGAGAGAAATCAAGAAGCAGATGAAGGAATAATTCATGGAGATGAGGAAATTGGAGCGTTAGAAATGTTGAGACGAAGAATACATGAAGAAAGAAGAACTGAGGCAGAAGAACGTGTGAATCTAACAAGGTAAAATCACGAATTGAGGATGGAAAATATGAGACTACAGAGTAGAAGATCGAGAAGTATTACAAAATCATATTCAAGATCAACTAGAAGAGAGATGAGGCGAAACTCAGCCGGAAATAATATTCAAGAATAAATACCGAATCCTAATGAAGAACATCGCGAAAAGAGAGAAAGGACTGATGATCGTTACGTTCCACAAAATGAAACTTTTGATGATAGGAAAAATGATAGAAATCAAGAGAATGGACAACGTCAGGGACAAAATAATCAAGATGGCGAAGGGAATCGAGAGGAAGGAAGGAAAATTTTACATGAGAGAGAAGCTCAAAGAAATCAGCAAACGATTGAAGAAGAAATTGAAAGAGATTATGCTGAACAAGCACGTTTAGTTTGAGAACGTGAAAGATTGAGAGCGGAAATGGAAGAACAAGAGCTTCAGGAAACAATTCGCCAGAACAATTACGACAATCGAGAAAGAAGACGAACACAAAACTGGAATAACGGTAATATCAATGAAGAGTATGATAGAGTACAAAGGATGGATGAAAGGCAGCGAATGGAATTGATGAGAAATGAACAAAATCATGAAGGGGAAAATGAGAGACATCATCATATGCGAATACAAGATAGAAATGAGGAAGAGAATCGCAGAAGAAGACGAGATGAAGATGATGAAGAAGAAATGCAAAATTTCGCGAGAGAAGAAAGATATGAATGCAGAAGAAGGGAGGCGAAATTAAAAAGACCAATGGATCAAAATTCAGGTATAAATAAACAAATCTTCTGTTAAAATTGAAGAAATGGCTAGAATAAGAAATACATCCGAACAACCGACTACTGTTAGAAGAAGCAAAAGAATTGCTGGAAGAGAAAGAAATGAAATGGGAGAATCTACTAGAATGAGAAGTAATAGAGAAAATCAAATTCAACCACCAATTCAAAAAACACTAGTTCAAGGGAGGAATACAGATTATGATAGGGTGAGCATACACACTTGGCAATCAAATTCGGCAGAAGAAGTAGAAGAAGAGCAACAAAACAGAAATTATAGACAAGAAAAGAGAAATCAAGAAGCAAATGAAGGAATAATTCATGGAGATGAGGAAGTTGGAGCATTAGAAACGTTGAGACGAAGAATACATGAAGAAAGAAGATCTGAGAAAGAAAAACGTGCAAATTTAACAAGGCAAAATCACGAATTAAGGATGGAGAATATAAGACTACAGAATAGAAGATCAAGAAGTATTACAAAATCATATTCAAGATCGACTAGAAGATAAATGAGGCGAAACTCACCCACAATCAATGATGGAAACAATATTCAAGAAGAAATATCAAATCCTAATGAAGAATATCGCGAAAATAGAGAAAAAGCTGATGATCGTTACGTTCCACAAAATGAAACTTTTGATGATGGGCAAAATGGTGGAAATCAAGAGAACGAACAATATCAGGGACGAAATGACCAAGATGGCGAAGGAAATCGAGAGAAAGGAAGAAGAATTTTACATGTGAGAGAAACTCAAAGAAATCAACAGACAATTGAAGAAGAAATTGAAAGACATTATGCTGAACAAGCACGTTTAATCTGCAAACGTGAAAGATTGAGAGCGGAAATGGAATTACAAGAGCTTCAGGAGAGAATTCGCCAGAACAATCATGACAATCGAGAAAGAAGACGTACACAAAACCGGAATAACGGTAATCTCAACGAAGAGTATGATATAGTAAAGAGGATGGATGAAAGACAACGAGTTGAATTGATAAGAAATGAACAAAATCATGGAGGGGAAAATGAAAGGCATCATCATATGCGAATTCAAGATAGAGATGAGGAAGAGAATCGCAGAAGAAGACGAGATGAGGATAACGAAGAAGAAATGCAAAGTTTCGCGAGAGAAGATAGACATGAACGCAGAAGAAGAGAGGCGAAATTAAAGAGACCAATGGATCAAGATTTAAGTGTAAATAAATAAATCTTGAAAGAATTAGAAGAAATGAGAGGAATGCTAAATAATAGAGGAGAAGTAGGTAGAAGACAATTGGATGAAGCAATAGAAGAAGCTGCGAAAACTCCATTTACAAGGGAAGCACAATTAAGAGGAATACCACCGAAATGTAATTTGCCTACATTAACCAGCATTTTTGATGGAACAACTTGTGCAATTCAACAAATTAAAGCCTATGTGAGGTGCATGTTACAATGGGAAAATCATGATGCCGTATTGTGCAAATATTTCGCATCCAGCTTAACAGGAGAGGCGTTAAAATTGTTTGAAGGTCTACCAAAGAACACAATAACCTCCTTCAATCATTTGCAGACTACATTCTTGGGGGCGTATATAAGTAATAATTCCTCGCGACCTGGTATAGAAGATGTGTTTGGATTAAAACAAAGGATTGGCGAAAGTTTGAAACACCTGACTAAAAGATGGAGAACTATGTGTAGCGAAATGGCCGGCTCTGTAGATGAGAGATATCTTATATTATCATTTATCAATGCTATGTTCGCAACAAACCTATTGTATGTCCAAATTTTCAGAGTCAAGAATACGATCACAATGACTGAATTGCGGGAACTTCAAGAAGAATACATTGCTCTAGAGGAAAGACAAAATGAAATGGAATCATATCCAGTTGCGAACACCAGCTCACAAAAAGCGAATACAATCTTATTACCCAAGCTAATAAACACAGTGGAGAATACTTCGCAAGTACAACAAGAGAAAGAAATTTCTACAATCGTGGAGGAAATAACAAGATTCAAAGACTCGATCAACCGCAAGAAACTTATGGAGGTCAAAGACCAAACTACAATAGAGGACAAGGAGGTCACAAGGTAGTATGAGAAGAAATCAAGATGCCACCTCTAAATGCAAGTGTGGAGAAGATATGGGAAGATATAATCTTGATGGAGAATATACCAACACCATGGAACATGGGAACGGAACCACCTCCAAACCACAGAAGTCATGAGTTTTGTTCTTATCATCATTTTCATGGACATACCACAAATGATTGCAGAAATGTAAAAAGAATTATTTTGAGAATGATAGATCAAGGAAAACTAAAGGACTTTCTGGTAGGGCATCCACAATCTCAACCACTGCCACCACCACCAGAACATCACAAAGTGAATACGATGAAAAAGAAAGAAACATTCTTCATAGAAGTTGGTGCAAAAGTAAAAAATCTATTCTGTCACTCTATCGTACATTCATATAAGACAATTGAAGATTTTCATGATAATGTTTTGAGTAGAGTGTTCGCAAGAGATAATGATGGAAGAGAAATTATGAATATTGCGAAAATCTCGCCACTAGAGGAATGGCAGAAACAGATCATTTCTTTTACCGCAGAAGAAATTCCCGAAGGAGAAGAGGTGCATGACAATCCATTGGTATAAAATTAGAAATTAATCCAAAACCGAAAGAAGATGAGGATGATGAAGCTGAAGATTCATGGGCAATCAATAGAATTCTAATCGATACTGGAAGCTCTGTGAACATCTTATTTTATCATACTTATAAAACCATGGGTGGAAGAGATGATGATCTTATACCATCAACATATAAGATATATGGTTTTAATGGTACTGCTAACAAGCCTAAAGGGGAGGTTACTATGCGAATTCCATTGAAGGGAATATCTTCTGAAATTATTCTGTGTCGTTGATGTAGAATCACCCTACAATGCGTTAATTGGTCGACCTTGGCTACATGGGATTCTAGGTGTAGCTTCAACTTTCCACCAGTGCATCAAATTCCCTCACCCCATGGTGTAGGAATCATAAAGGGAGATTGGGTTGAAGGAAAAAGAGGTGTTACGAAACTGAGATAGAATCTTGCGAAGGAAGAGCAAACAAGAAGGAAAACTGGCGACACAAAATCAAAGATACACAAAGAAGTGAGAGGTTGATGGTGGATACAATCGAAAGGAAAGGAGAAGAGATGTTGCGAAATTAATGCTAGCTCAGAATAAAAATGATGAACATACCACTACAAGGAAGCAGTAGCAGAAAATAATAAAGAAGCAGAGGATGACAAAGGTAATAAAAACAAGAAATGTATGAATGATTAAGTTGTTGCGATACTCTCGCAATAAGCAAAATTCTCAAAAATACATTTGATTGAATGGCAAAATTGATATTGCGAAATTCAAATAAAATATGATGATTTGCGAGACTCTCGCAGAGATAATGAATTTTACAGAAAGTAATTAGAGAAAAATGACGAAAGAGGCAAACCTTTATGGCGTACACCCTAATTCGAGAATATAATTTCGCAAGAGGCAAATGTAAGACCTAAAGTACGTCATATAAGGGGGTACCTATTGCATGACTCAGGGAAAGGCTACACCGCCACCGGAACCTGAGTCATGGAGATTTGGGGTCAATGAAGCCCATCCGGGACAGGCACCTTGGATTCTCAACTTAAGCATATGACTTAGGTTGGGCGACTAAGGTAATAAGGACTCTACCAAGGAATGCAGATCTGATCAAGGCGCCGAGGTACACGGTTGAGTCAAGAGTGCCAGAGACGTTTGAAGCGTACTTTTCCATTCTTGACAAGTCTTGGCTTATATTGCACTCGTCCTGAAGAAAACCCCACTCAGGGTGCAGTCTCGTAACCATAAACCCTATAGGTAAAAGGGATAAGAGGCTGCGAAAACAACTGGTTGTTGTTAAGACTGGATGGGAGGAGCTAACCTTGTATGGTAGAAGTATGCCTCCTTGAAGGGGCAACCAGGGGGAGATAAGGGCGGCACCCTCCATTAGGGAGCTGATAAGTGTCTTAAGACGCAAATGTCATAAGTATTTTTATTCGCAAGGATATTAAGGCTTGTCATATTTGTGCAACAATCCTGAAGAGGCAATAATACAAAAGAAAAGGATAAGACGAGATCAATGGGTTTTCGCATGAAAGTGCGAAGACGTCCTGCGATTTCGTCGCAAGACGTCAATGTCATGGGGCTTCATTTTCGCAAGAATATTTAGGCCTATCATATTGTCGTAACATTCCTGAAGAGGCCATAATATAAAAGAAAAAGTTAAGGCAAGATCAATGGGTTTTTGCATGAAAATGCAAGGACGTCCTGCGATTTTTTCGCAATGACAAGAGGTGGCATAATAATACCTTTAATTAGGAAGGAAAAATAAGACCACACAGGAATGAGATTTTGAAAAGAAACAAAATTCACTTCGCATAAGATTGCGAAGTTATACAATTAGAATTTTTTTATGAAATCTCTCATTTGGATTCAAATAACAGAGGCAAGTATGGGAATGTATGAAATTACAAAATGTTATTTGTCTCCATATGAGAGATTTACTCAAAGATTCAAGAATTAATGATTATATTGATTAACTATATTGCAAAGAAGAATTGTTTTAATTAATGCAGGTCAAAATGAAAGAAACACAAATATACAGAAAGAAGAAATAAATGTACAAGTATTACAAAGAACCAAAGAAAGAAGTAAAGACTATTTCTTAGTTAATCCTTCTTTGTCTTCATCAGACTTGTTTCCTACTTCGTCTGCGTCAGAATCTTCATCACCATCAGAACTTCCATCACTATCAAATTCTTCATCGTCAGCTTCGCTATCAGAGATAATCAAATTGGGAGTATTCTGTGGGATTTCTTCTAAAATACAAGGATAATCATAATGTGGGATATTATGATCGTCACAAACCATTTGGATGGTTTGATTGCGAAAATGCATAGCGTCATTCTTCAAATTTGCAACAGTGATCTTGATTTGATTCTTTAATCTATAATACTTATTGTTGGAAGAAGAAAGATTCTTTGCGAGTTCCTCCTTTTCAGCTTCAAGTTCTCCAATCTTTTCACGATATTTATTTTCAGAATCTGCGAACAAAAGACAATCAATTATTAACTCGATGAGAATTCATAAGAAGCAAAAGATTAGTAAAGAAGAGCACTTAGCAACCTTCTCTGTCAAAAATCATATCTCTAATCAAGGCTGTATGTTCAACTTGGAGACTAACATTTACGCCTAAATCTTTTCTAGCATCATCTAAAATTTTGGCAGCCCAAACAAATTCATCCTCACTACTTATGAGAAGACGAGAACGATTTTGATTTTCCCTTTCGCAGAGTTCGATATTCTTGCGGTTAGCTTCATCTCGTTCAAGTTTAACTTCAAGGAAAGCCTCTTGGAATTTCTCCAAAGCCTTGGCACCTTGATTAGAGATACGATCCTTATCATCTATGAGACCGCTAATTTTGGTTCTTAACTCATTGGTTTTCTCTTTAGAATCAATAAGGAGACGCTTAAATAGGTTGGCTAAGCCTAAACTAGATCTATGATCAATTTCTAAGAGGAAAAATTTAGATCTAAGCTCATTTAGAGAAAAAGATGAAATTCTATCATTTGAGAAGATATTTAAGGAATTGTTAAGACACTCAAGAAGGGTATCATTATCCAAGGCATTAGGAAATGAACGAAGAAGGGTAGCTTCATCAGAAAGACCATAAATGTCTGCAAAAAGGATCATTTAAATAAGATAAAACAACAGGATGAATGAATAAAGGGAAAAGAGAAAAGTAACATACCGTAAAGCTGATTATTAGCTTGCTGAAGACTAGAGATTTTGTTCTTATACGAAGACTAGTGACCTTTAACTTCAGCTTCCAATTCTTCATTCTTTTTGCGAAATTGAAGATTCTTCTTTTCAAGATTTTCGCGTATTCTCTCGAGATATGAGGCAACAACAAAAGAAGCTTTTCCAGCCTGCGAAAAGATATAAAAAATATTAATATAGAAAGAAATTTTGAGTTATAACAATGAAGAAGTAAAAGGATAAAAGTATACCAGACTATTGAGAGAATGCAAGAAGTCGGGAGTCACTGATCTAGAAACTCCACGAAGAGAGCTATCACCATCTAATAAAGGGACATCGCAAAGGGTAGCGAGAGCTTTGAAGGTATTTGCGAATTGGCTATCTCCCATTCCTTGAAGAGAATCATAAAAGAGGCCAGAGAGCTTAGCCATAGAAGATTCAGGTGGAGAATCTTCACTTGCAGCAAGATCTTCGTTGTCCTCATCACCCTTGTCACTTTCGGAATTTTCGTGAGGAAGAATACTTGAAGGAGAAGAAGAACGAACTTTCCTTTTCTTTGGAGGAGGACCAGTTGATTTTTCCCTGCGAAGAGCACCTTTACCTTTATCACCAATCTTCGCAATATCCGCAGATTCTTCTACTTCAGCAATAATCTTCATACACAGATAGAAATAAAAAATGGAAGTATGGAAGTAACAGTATACTTTTTAAAATCATAAGAGAAAATTTCTTACCTCATCTGTGTATGAGCGAAGAGCTAACAGAGTACTAGACTTCCCAGTCCTGTTATAACTATCTTTCAGTTTTTGAATCTGCGGAATGTCGCAAGAGTTAGCGAACAGAATAATAAAAATCAATAAATAAATACCAAGTGAGTTAAATGGGAAGAAACATACCTCTTTCTCCTTTTCGGGCCAAGAGAAGACCCAAGGTTGATAAGCAGCGAGATTCGCAGGAAGAACATTTGACCCAACAATGTAGGGTCCTTTTAGCATTAAAGGAAAAACACACCATTTATCATCTTTGGATTGGCGAGGAGTTGTGTTTTTACCAGAATGCCAATCAATATCTTGCATGATAATTTTGGCTTCATCAATGTTATCTTTTCTCTTTAAGCGAATACCCCAGCGAGTATTCTCTTTCTTCATGGAGATAAGTTCATAGTTCTCAAAGAAATTCGCTACTGTGTATTTTTCAGCAACTATCTCTAGGTTTGCGAATTTAGGATCCCTAAGTTCTTTGGAGTAAAGAGATCCTCTACCAGCACCACGATTAACGAACTCCAGCATCAGACGGATGCAGTCCCCACTCAGTTGGAAGATAGCTCGCGAAAATCCCGAGTGAGCGAGAATTTCATAAAATAAAGGAAGATCTGGGTTATAAAGAGGAATAGGGAGACCTGCAAGAATCTTACCTAGCGAAATTATGATTGATTGATCATCAAAATACTGATCAGAGAAAAGTTTGACAGAAAGAATTGATTTGGCATTTTCACCAGGAAAGGTGGAGAGTGTGAAACCTTTATCAGCAAGATCTTTTTGGACATCTTGTAAATTATTTTCATATCTATGACCACTTGGAGTCATGTTTGAATATAGAGTATGGGAATGTATGAAAATTAAGAGGATTGAAGGAGGAAAAAATTACAGCAGCAGAATTTGCAGAAGAATAACAGAGTTGTAGAGATGAGAGAATAAAAATAGAAGAGAAAGTAAAAAGAAAAATAGAAAGAAGAGTAAGAAAGTATGTAAAGGAGATTTTTTTTACTCGAAGAAATAAACATCATTAAGACGAAGAGACGTGAGCGGTTGAAAAATAGCGGTTATAAAAGACGTGTCAAGAAACAAATGGAAGAAAGAATACGTGTGATAAATGCAGAATATGAAAAGATGAACAGTTGCGGCATTTCTCACATCATTCTCTACTTTGCAGAGAAGATATGAGAAGAGGCAAGATGTAGGATCAGAATCTCGCAACGACAATGTTTCAGCGAAATTATCAATGACACAGCACAACAGCGTCGCAGAACAATTTCAGAAATGATAAAATAAATGACGTCAGCAAAGATCACGAGAAAGATATGATAGTTCTGCGAAAATTAGAGAGTTTGCGAAAATGAACATATGTAAGGTTGCGAGAATGGCGCAGACCATACCCGAAAATAAAGGACAGATTAGTTGTCATCCACTATGTATTTCCTTATAAATAGTCGTTCGAGTTGTAAAGAGATAGAGATCTTTTTTTTTGAGTAAGAAACAAGTAAATAAGAGAGAGAAAGTTCAGAGCAGAGATCATTCTTGATTTATTTATCTTTTCTTGTAAGAACATTCAAAGATTAATCAATAAAATTAAGAGTGTAAATCTAAAAATGAGTTGATTAATAATGAAATCATATGAGGGGTGTAGTGTAGGATTATCTGCAACTACAGGGACATAACTCTTTCTCCTTCTCGGGTCAAGAGAATACCCAAGGTTGATAAGAAGCGAGATTCTTAGAAAGAACATTTTACCCAGCAATGTAAGGTCCTTTCAGTATCAAGGGAAAAACACACCATTTATCATCTTTGGATTGGCGAGGAGTTGTGTTCTTACCATAGTGCCAATCAATGTCCTGCATGAGTATTTTAGCTTCATCAATATTATCTTTCCTTTTCAAGCGAATACCCCAGCGAGTATTCTCTTTCCTCATGGAGATCAATTCATAATTTTCAAAGAAACTCGCTACCGTGTATTTTTAGCAATTATCTCCAAGTCTGCGAATTTAGGATCCCTAAGTTCTTTGGAGTAAAGAGATCCTTTACCAGCACCACGGTTAGCGAACTCTAGCATCAGACGGATGCAATCCCTACTCAATTGGAAGATAGCTCGCGAAAATCCCGAGTGAGCGAGAATTTCATAGAATAGAGGAATATCTGGGTCATAAAGAGGAACGGGGAGACCTGCGAGAACTTGACCTAGCGAAATTATGATTGATTGGTCATCACAATGTTGATCAGAGAAAAGTTTGATAGAAAGAATTGACTTGGCACTTTCACCAGGAATGGTAGAAAGTGTGAAACCTTTCTCAGCAAGATCTTTTTCGACGTCTTTTAAGTTTTTCTCATGTTTGTGGCCACTTGGAGGCATATCTGAATATAGAGTATGAGAATGGATAAAAAGTAAGAAGATTGAAGAGGGAAGAATTACAGTAGCAGAACTTACGGAAGAACAATAGAATTGCAGAGATGGGAGAATAAAAAGAGAAGAGAAAGTAAAAAGAAAATGGAAAGAAGAGTAAGAAGAATATATAAAGAAGATTTTGAGTTTACTCGAAGAAATAAACACCATTAATGCGAAAAGACGTGAGTGGTTGAAAAGAAACGGTTACAGAAGACGTGTCAAGAAATAGATGGAAGAAAGAATACGTGTGATAAATGCAGAATATGAAGAGATGAACATCTGCGGCATTTCTCACATCATTCTATACTTCGCAGAGAAGATATGAGAAGAGGCAAGATGTAGGATCAGAATCTCGCAGCAATAATGCCTCAGCAAAATTATTAACAACACAATACAGCAGCGTCGCAGAATAACTTCAGAAACGAAATAATAAACAACGTCAGCTAAATCTTGAGAAAAATGTGATGGTCCTGCGAAAATTAGAGAGTTTGCGAGATTAACATTTGTAAGGATGCGAGAATGTCGCAATTCATATCCGAAAATAAAGGACATATTAGCTGTCATCCACTATGTAAAACTCTATATAAAGAGCCGATCAGCTGTAAGGAATGGAGAGATCTTTTTTGAGTGAGAAACAAGTAAATATGAGAGAGAAAATATAGAGCAGTGGTTATTCTTGATTCCTTTATCTTTTCTTGTAAGATTGTTCAAAGATTGATCAATAAAATTAAGATTGTTAATCTTAAATGAGTTGAATGTTAATGAAATCTTGTGAAGGGTGTAGTGTAGGATTTCCTGCAACTACACAAACCTAAGAACATACGGTTGGTATTTCAGAAAATTTCAATTGTTATGAACCGTATCAGCATCAAAAGCTTCACTTACGATTCATAATAGAACTAATTTCAACAGTAAGTAACCAAAACCCAGGATTTGAAAAGTTGTTTTTTCATCTAAAACCCTAATTTATGATAGAAAATGAAATTAAAACGAACAAAGTAAACTAAACCCTAAATGGGTTTCGGAAAACATACCTCATGTAAGTCATTCCAACTAATTTATCCGGTGGAGGGGTTTGGAATGGAAATTGTTGTTCTTCACCTAATGGAAGATTTGCTTGATTAGAATCGCTACAATATTCATCAACTTTCTTCTTCTTCGTCATCTATAATGTAGACTTCAATCAACGATTATTAATTTTGCGAATCGCCGATTAATCGAAGATGATGAAGTTTCGGTTTTGTTTTAATGGAGGTGGTGCTTACGGTTACAATGGAGAAGTAGAGAAGATGAAAGAAAAAAAACTGATTTTGATTCTTCTCATTCATAATTAGGTTTGATGGAGGAAAATTATGTCTTTTCAATTTAAAAAGGAGGGACAAATTAGTTCATTTAAAGCAAAAAGGGTAATCTAGTCAATTTACCTCCCCTATTGGACATCCCCTAACCAAATAAAGGGACATTACTATCACTATGCCGCCCCTCTAATAAACCATGCTGCCCCTATAATAAGCTTGAAATATATAGATGTACTATACACGAGGAAGAATCCCATTATGTGATTATTTTCACACTATCTAACACATTATGTGGCATTTTTGTGAATAAAATACAAATCATAACGGATATGAAACTAATATCCTGGGACATGTACATCGTTGAAATCTCTAAGTTCCTGTAAAAAATGAGCGTATTCTGAAATATCACACCAGTCATTTTTCATTGTAGCTGAGGGGTGGTCCAGCCACCTCAAAACTCTAAATATCACTCAAGTCATTTTTTCATGTGTAATTTTGAAGGAAAATTTTTTTGATAACCCCCTAGAAATTTAATGTTTAGCTTATAATGTTATTTTATCCATCTAGACTTTTAATCATGCTTCCGTCAATGGTTCTCATGGATTGAGAAATCATCTAAATCATTTGTTCTGACTTGGTATCATCTTGGTTGTTGATCCAAGGAGCCTGATTAGGGTTTCCTTTTTCTTTCTTTAAATTTTGTAATATTTCATTGATTCTTCAGACTCGGCTAGTCCCTTTTCTAATGTCTCTATAATGGCCTCTCCTACATGGTCAGAAGTTCCTTTCGGTAGAATTCACGGGGCTATTTCTGAGAAGCTTACGGGACATAACTTTTTACTTTGGAAATCTCAATTTTCCTTATTTATTGGGTTACGATCTTGAGGGCTTTATTAATGGTTCAAATAAGTGTCCATCAGCTAAGAATGTTGTAGGCTCTTCTAATCAAAATTTTCTTTGTTGGCATCGCACCGACAATATTTTACTTGGGTGGATCATGTCTCCGCTCTCTTCGTCAATTTTCTCAAAGGTCAAGGCATGTCAGACCTCTCATGATATTTGGACTGCTAGCTAAATGTATGACTTCCAAAATTTTATGCATGAAACTTGTTTACTTCTGGATGTCATCTTACTTGGTGGAATCAACAACAAGGTGCCGGTATGATTGCTTCAAAACTTGACAAATCAGTTTATTGATTCTAAAGTTAAATTTCTTACTCAAAGAATTTATGATCATTCTTATGCTTTGGCTACTATTTTTGAGAATAAAAGACATGGTCCACTCCTTTTAGGTTGTATAACTTTGTGAATGATGGACCAAATTTCCTTGAACTGGTTAAGAATTCTTGGTAGCATAAAGTGGTTGGTAACCCTATGTTTGTTTTGGATCCTAAAACTAAATGACTTAAGCATATTCTTATTAAGTGGAAAAAAGAAAGATTGCAATATTTATCTGCTAAAGTCCGTGATGTTAAGAAAGTCACGCAAGATACCCAAGTTTAGCTCCAGCAACAACCCCTTTGTCCTGAACTGGCTAAGGAAGAGAAAGATTCAATTAGAAAATATGCCACTCTTGTGAAGTATGAAGAATTCATTCTTAAACAGAAATCCAGAGTTCAGGGGCTTAATCTTGGTGATTCAAATTTTTTATTTATTTTTAATTTTATGAATGAGAGAAGATCTAGGAATAATATTCTTACTTTTACTTCTCGGAGTGGTGTTATTTTGGATGAACATGTTCTTATATTGCTAGTGAATGTATTTCCTTCTTTTCTTCGTTGTTTGACAAGAATGGTTATATACAAAGCCTGAGTTAATTGATTCTATTTCTTTTCAATCTTTCGTGGACTCTAGTGTTGGTGATAATCCTATTAAGGATGTCTATAGAGAGGAAATAAATCTTACTCTATTTATTGTTGGCTCAAGTAAAACTTATGGACCTGATGGCTTCTCTAGTCACTTCTTCGAAATCTACTGGTGTATTGTAAGTTATGACTTTGTGGAAGCTATACAAAAAATATTCTACCAAAAAGCATGTAAAAATTAGGAAAGATATCGTTAATAGCAACTCAAACAAAAATCTATTAGTTTCAAGTACACATATAAATGGTATTTTGTACTTTCAAATTACAAACCAAAAACTAAAGTAGATAGGTCTAATTACTCCTAAAAGAGGACAACAGAAAAGAAAAAAACACATTAAGATAGACACAAATAACACAAGAACACATGGAAACCACTCCCTCCACCTAGAAACATTCAAGCCTTCAACGACATGCAGCTGCAAGAACACTGCATTCCCTCACCAAAGCTCCATCAAATGTTCTACTTCATACACAAACAAACAAAGTTAGCAATGTGCAAAAAAAAAAAAGTAATCATTTATTACATCAACATGTATAGTAGAAAAGAGAAATCATGTACAAACTCGAATTACCTTCCAGAATGAGTCCAACAAAGTTTCCGAAGTATACTTAGAAGACTTTTGAATAATGGCCACAATATTTTCTTCATAAAATCTATCTGACTGGCAGCGTCATAAAATCTAAAAGTTTTTTCCATTTTATGATATAGAAGAAGATTCAGTTGTTTGTTCTTCTTAACTTACTTACGAACCTTTCGAATTAGCTTAATACAATCTTTATGACTAGTTTCAAGGGCAGAAAGCATGCGCTGTTGAGCACTCATATCTAACAATAAAATTACGAAAAAAAAGTATAAGCTTACTAAGATTCTTTTCCGAATTCAAGCAGCAAACACTGATTTTGAGTGGGACTTTA
Organism: Papaver somniferum; assembly: GCF_003573695.1. Lineage (NCBI taxonomy): Eukaryota > Viridiplantae > Streptophyta > Magnoliopsida > Ranunculales > Papaveraceae > Papaver > Papaver somniferum. Next base: position 140,956,029 of record NC_039367.1, read on the forward strand.
AAAAATAAATAGAAGCGAAAAACCAAACAACACAAGTACTATAACAATCAATTCAGACACCACCAGTAAAGGAAATCAAACACTAAGTGAACCAAACAAAATCATCATAATAAGCCCATCATAATTATATTTTTTGGACTTAGCATAAAAAAAAAGGTTCACTCCAAAATATGACAGTAATATAACCAAATTTCATAAAATATGTCATTCATTCAATAACGAATAGAACATACCAAATATGCCTTTCATAATGTCTAATAACTCTTAAATCTTTATCTAATCATCAAGTTGATATTTAAACTTAGATTTGCGTTTGAAAGAAAACCAATCATCTTAATGTTGTCCCCGTGGAATATCATAAATATTATGGGTAACATTGTTCACCTTGGTGAAACACATTCGTTTGAGAGAGTATGTATCGACTAACCGATGATATATCACAATTTTGTTGAGTTCCCACTCAACAATTAAGACTTTTTCTAAGTCCCAGTGATAGTATCTAAATTTTCATATCGATAAATATTTTGAGAAAAGTTTCCTTAAAAAAACCTTTTTGAAAAAATTAAGATAATGTAGTTATTTTTTCTAAGTTAGCTATTGGATCGGTAACCGTATAGGCCCCTTAAGAAATTTATAAGGTTCACGAACTCGTGAATATCCTTGACTTTCTCCTTCCTTAACAGTTCACGTACCATGTGGAAAAGAAAACCTATGTTACATAATCTTAAGGTGTTTCTCATAATTTTTGAGTCCATCTTTCACAATCTTGGTATCATTATGTTCGGAATTCAACAAAGATTTTGTTAGTTGAGGTGATTAAATCTCCAAAAGGTTTGATTCAAGTAAGTTCTTTCTTGTTTTCCTTCTCAATTTACCTCTTTTTAGTAAGCATGGTTAGAAATAAGTCTGATGCTAAGAAACCTAAGAAAATGGCTAAGGTTTCTCTACTAAAAGCAATTACCTTGAAGAAGGAGAATCAAGCAATAAAATATTGTAAGATTTCTTTTGTTGATGAAGAAAGCTCCAAAGCATATGGATGATTTGCTGCTCTTACAAGGATATTTTATACCAACGTTCATGATGTGATGTGAATATTGAAACACTGAGCTTTAAAACAAAAATTAGGGAGAAAGTGATAGAACTTAATAGGAAATTGTTTGCTAGTCTTAAAAATCTACTTACGGGTAACTTCTTTCTTCATGGAACAAGAGGAGATAAACCACCTTGTGAAACCATGTCCTCGATATTGGTTGGAGAATGTTTTAGATTGAAAGATAGGAAATTGCCAACAGAAAATATACCCATGTACTTGATTGTTTTTAGAAAAATTGGAATTCCGAATGTTTGTCCTTCCACTATGTCAAATTCTTGCTGGAGTCGAGACTTTGCGAAAATGGTTGGTTTAATCCTTCTTCAAATGGATATCATGATACTTCATGACAAGAATTTGGGTTTTTCTTTTTTGATCAGGAGAATTTTAGAGCCTTTAAAATTGATCCAATTGGTACTTCTCTTGGTACTCCTACTCTCATACTCAAGTATACTTTTCGGCGAATGAGTAACAACAAGCTAAAACGAAAATGAAGTGTTTTTCCTTCATCTATTGGTTATTGTGATCCTACCTCCTTGAGTTTACTTCATAAAATTCTCCAGAATATTAGAAAGGTAGACAAGTAGGGACAACAAGGTAATTGGTGTGCAACCACAATTGGGCTTGCTTGCAATAAATGATCTCAAGGAAAAAATTCAGGCTACATGGGATGACTCTAAAAGTGAAGACGATGCAAGCTGTAGGTTTTATCTATTGTGCAAAAGATAGAAATGAGGACTAAGGGGGAGAACATATCACTATAGTATTGCTTCAAAGTTTTGATACAATTGTACTTTGAGGTAGGTAAAAGTACTATGTATCGACGTTATATATAGACTGACTTTGTCATTTTAGAAAAATTCTAAACGAGTATTTCATAAGTTTATGTCTAGGGTGCAAATATTTCCAAACCTAGATTGAAAAATCAAAAGGGAAACCAAATAGGTTTGTTTGTTAGAGGCAGATTGGTATCAAAAGTCCTTACTGAGGTTGAAGATACTCTTAAGATGTAAAGGACGAAGATAAGGGAATCAAGTACGCAGAATCTTGCGAGACTCAAGAAGCGTAAGCAATACGACTGCAACTATTTTGCTTTGAGGTTTCAGTCTCAACTATGTTCGAGTCCGAAGTCTGATAGTATGCTAGTATCTGTAAAGGTTTAATACAATATGGTGTTCAAAGCTGGATGAGGTCCCGAGATTTTTCCACAAGTGTAGTTTTTCTCGTTAACAAAACTTCTGGTATCTTGTATTTTTTTTATTTTTTGCATTATACTGAAATTTTCGCATCATACTAAAATCTTGTGTGTTTTTTTTGTTTTTTTAATTTTCTACCCTCCATTATGCTTTGAGTTATTCAGTTTCTTATTATCTTAGATTTTATTTATGTTGTTTTCTTTGGTCACCTCATGTGCTCCAATCTGTTGTACTTTCACTTCTTTTTTAATCAAATCATTTTATTTACCCGTCAAAAAAAAAAAACAAAAAACTCTAAATAGTTCAGGAAACTCATTTGGTTGACCAACAAGAGTGATTTGTTATGATGAAATAGTTGGTAAGGCACCTCATCCAGTGGAGTGGGAACATTTGTTGATCTCTTAGTGTGTATTACTAAACCTACGATTTTGGTTAGCTATTTCGAATATGAATTTAACTCACCTTTTTTGTTTTTGTTGCCAGGAATACAATTCAGAACAACCTATAAACCTATTAAAAATTTTAATTTAGACACTGCACCGGTGCACCTGATATAACATTACTACATTTGCATTGGACCACTGTGTTGACGATCGACAATTTCCATCGCCGTGTATCCACTACAATAGGAAGAGTCAGAAAGATACAATTGCTTTCTTTTAGTTAGATTTACCCCAAAATGCGGCTAAGAAATTACTACTGTAAGTACAAATTTCGCATCGCCACATGGAGTAATTTGAGAGCACTAATATCGCTAAGCAGAGTTTGTGGGGAGCATGACAGCATTACTTCGTAAGAGTACTCTTCGCTTAGGAATTGGACATGTGTAAAGCACTTAAAATAATCCAACAAATACATTTTTAAGGGTCGTTGGGCATTAAAAGAGCGTGTAGAGTGGTCAGACGGGTACTGATAGTGACAGGTGCATCGATGAAGGGCGAACGATGACAAGACGTAGAAGATATTGGATAAGATGGATTGGAAGTTAAGAAAGCTACAATGTTGGATGAAGAACGAGATCACACGAAAAGCATGACCGGCGAGCGAAGAGAAATATGAGCTATTATCCACTATACGGGCGACCGAGATTAAAATCACATGTAAAGTGTGATTAATTGGCGAAGTGGATAATGAGTTGTTATCCACCATGTAAATGTCCATATAAGGAAAAAGGGAGTAGTGAAGGAGGGTTGAAGTCTTTTATGGGTTCTAGATATATAAGAATTTCTCTAGTGGCATGTGGCATGTATGTGAAGATAAATGTCAAAATCCACGTAGGATACACATTCATTTTCTTTACTTATTTGTAGGTATATAATTAGTTAAAAAAAATTCAGTTATTGTTTTCATTGATTTTTATTAGTAAAAATGTGAATAGGATGGGAAGACATCCTCTAAGTGAATGTCTAAAACTAGAGGTTCATCTAGAGGATGTCTAACATTTTTCTTTTGCCACCTCATCCCACATCAATGAGTTGGAAATGATTTTTTTGAAATATGGTTGTGTATCCTATGTGGATTAAGACTTTTTCCCTCACATACATTCTATTGGAGAAGCTCTTACTTATAGCGCGTTTGGATACAAATCTGCTTCTGACTTCTGCTTCTCCAGAAGTAGAAGTCAGAAGCAAAAACATTTTGTTTCACAAAAAAAAAGATTTTTCTGCTGAAATTTTATTGCCAAACTGACTTCTGAGTTTTTGACTTACAAAAATCGAAAAGTAACTTCTGAGTTTGCATCCAAACGCGCTATTATAATATTTCATAAATCTTATCAATAACATCATCTCATTGAAAAAAAGTTTTAATATTCATAATGGCATAGTTTGCTTGTGTATTCTCTTATGTTTTTTTGTGGTTTAGATTTATTTTGTGTTTTTGAAATTGTTCTTTGGGTGTACGTTTCTGCGGATTAAACTAGACCACACAAAATCACTTCATTCCTGCATCTTCTCCACCCTAATACTCTATCTTGGAACATTACTCTTATTAGAAATTCTTTCCCTGAGGCCATAGAAACTAAAATCCTTAACCCGGATCTCTTTCTAGATTAAGATGGAAACCCAAAACAAGACCAATTAAGATGGATTCTGACTAGAACTGGACACTACACTATTAAATCTATGTATGACAAATTGAATGAATCAGGAACATAAATAACTAGTCTTCTTTTACCCGACTCATTATGGGAATCTATTTGGAAATTAGAAGTGCCTCGGAGAGTTAAAGTGTTTCTTTGGAAATGTCTGCAAAATGTCATTGCGACTAATGTGAATCTTTATGGTAAAGTAGATGATATCAATCCTAATTGTACTATGTGTGGTGAGATCCTAGAAACCACTGAACATTTATTTTTTTCATTGCCCTTATGCTAGAGAAATTTGGGATACGGCTCCGAACCCTATATCTGTTCAACTAGATCCCTCTACCTCTTTGTTTGGCATTTATAAAGATTGGATTAATAACCCAAGGCGTGAGATATCTCTAGAATTAGCTTTAACCAAAATGTGGATGATTTGGAAAGAACGGTGTAACAGAATTTTTGAATCAAAAACTAGATCAACAACACAATTATCTCAAGATTTACAAAGACATATACTTTGTTGGACTAGGAAAAACACTAAACCCGTTAAGCAGCGTAAGAAAACAGCTACTCCCAGACCTATTTGGATTGCCCCAGAGAATAACACAAAAAAAATTAACATTGATGCAGCTTGGGACTCAACTATAACCCCCTCAAGCTTTGCTTTAATTTTGCGCAATAATACAAGAATCTTGGAAGGAGACAGAGCAGGACCATCACTCTCAAGAGACCCTCAAGAGGCAGAAGCAGTAGGAGTGTACCAGGCAGTAGTATGGGCTAAAGAAAAGAATATCAAAAATTTCAGCATCGAAGGGGATTGTGAAAGCTGTTTCAACTACTTACAAGGAAAGATTTCTGAGGTTTCTTGGAGAAGCAGAGCACTCCTTGATAAAGCCTCTAAAATCACTAGAGAATGTCATAATTTTTTGGGTTTTTATTTTGTACCTAGACTAGGAAATGAAGTAGCAGACTCTCTTGCTAAGCATGCTAAAACTTTATCTTTTTTAACAGATTGGGGTAATCTCCCTCCGCCTTGCATCTTAAAAAACCTTGCGGTAGATAAATCTAATATAAGGAGAATCACACAACTCTCTATATTAGATTGCTCTACTTCGGATGGAATTGTGCCTCCTTTGGAGTGCTAGTTTTCAATGAAATGCCACACATTTAAGATTTTATTTTTTTTCTTTTACCATTTTTAATGCGACGGAATTTCAGAGAAAGATGCTTTTAGCTAAAACTACCACAATACCCCGCTTTGTTTCCATATTACATTTTACCAAACCAAACACACTTCGTCTTCCGTCTTCACCCTCAAAACTCTGTGTCAGTCTCATTTGGATTCCCCCAAATTGAAAACCCTAATGCTGGTCATAGTCTCTTAAGTTAAAGAACAGCATTGGAGTCCTTTCTTTGGTTTGGAATCTGGTGGAGAAGGAACCACAGTCATCATCACATTTTGATTTTAGCATAATGATATCTCCTCTCAAAACTAAATAAAATATGATGGTAATGTTCCATGTGCTGCTTTGTAGATCTAGAACCCTAACCCTTGAATCTCTATCCATCTTGTTCCAGAGAAAACAAACTGAATCATGGGAGAGAAGAGGAGGAGACAGATGTTTAGGTAGAAGATCAATGCTTCACTTTTCTGAATCAGAAACACAAGCATTACTGATATGGGGCTTAAGAAATTGGGGAATTGAGTCAATATTTTAGCCAGATTCCAAGAGATCTATTTCATTAGAGAAGAACTCCTCCAAATCTGAAGGTAAGACTCTCTTATAATAAATTGGTAGGTAAATGAATCTCAGTACATCTCATTTCATTGAGTTGTTTGGTTTCATTATTATAAATTGATGAAACAGAAAACCGTAGCTTCTTTTCCTTTTCAAAATCTATGCCAATTTCCCAACAAATTGACCACTGCTGATACTGCATTCTGGTAAAAATCAATAAATAAGAGCTTTAGGATTTATGACTTATGAGATCTCTATCCTTAGTATCTGCTGAAAAATATACTTGATTTGATGTGCAGGAAAGGAGGAATGAAATACATAGAGCAGGACAACAATCGCATTATGATTTCTCATCTCGATAACAAAAGTAAGTACTAGTTTTTCATTTGCTTCACATTCTTAGATACGTCTTGATTCATGATTGTTTTTTGGATTGTATGGAATTAAAGATACGACTGTAGCGAATGACTATGTGTTGAATACTGTAAGGCCCAGCCTTTCTCATTACAAGGCCAAGCCACAAAATTGAAGAATACAAAGCTTCGAGTACTTTTTCTAATAGCAGTAATGCAGACCATAATGATTCTCCGGGTTTTGAAATTGTATTTCTGATTTTAATATGTAGTAATTTTAGATCATTATTGTTATTGTTCTAATGAAGATTCTGTTTTTTTTTTTTGGTTTCAGAAACTCCAAGGTTTAAGGAACAATCTCTTAATGATGAAGGAATACTGAATGCGATGTTGTTGGTCTAATCACAGAAAGAGCTGGGTGTGTTTGCAGTGATGCTGCAAAAGAGGCTGAATCAAAGAAATCGTATGAGTTAAGACTTCAGAGTATAAGGAGATTGCTGGTTTAAAGAAAAGGAGATTCAGTGTGATGTGATGAAGGGTGAGCATAAGGGGTTGAAAATGAAGATTAACAGTCTAGAGAAGGAGACGCTGGTAAGAATTGAGGAGAGTGAGGAGCTGAAGTCTGATAAAAAGAGGGTTGATAATGAAATTGAAGTTTTGAAGATTGAATTGGGAGGAGAACTAGAGGAGGAGAACAAAAAGATGGGAATGGATCCAAGGGAGAAATGTGGGTAAACCCGGGATGGAGATCGAGTCGAAGTCTGCGAAAAATAGAGCAAATGATGAATTTGGAGTTTTAGAGAGGAAGCGTATGGAATTGGAGGTTTAAGGAAGCTTGTCGCTGAATTATGGAATCGAAGTGAGTAAAGAGTTTAAGCACCAAATGTTTAAAACGGTACATTGAGATGGTCAGGTTATGGAGTACAGAACTATATGTAGTGGAATCCAAATACAAATTTAGGGTCTAATATATGAACGGAATGCTTCATCTGAAAGAGAGAAGACAGCACAAGACAAAGTTGCTTACTTGGAAATGGAAAATGATAAAAAAAATGAGAGACTCAAAACAGGGATCGAAACATTGGAAAAGAAAAGCAGAAGAGAAATGGAAAGTTGGAAGAAGAAGAAGTTTACGCAGTTGGAGACTGGGGTCTTGAGGGTGGAAGAAAAAATCAATCTTTATGAGGGTTACAATTTAAAGTTTTTGGAAGAAAAACTGATGGCTGGGTCATTGTTGCTAATATGGATCCCCTGGAGTTGACAGATAATATGTTGATTGAGCCTAATACCAAGCTAGCCTTCTTCACTTCAAGGGATTTCAAAGATGTACATGTCCCAGGTATCAATGCAATCCTGCTTGTTACATACATTTATTTTTTTGGTAATTGTTTTTCCAGTACTTCTATTGTTTCCCTTTGTGCTTTTGTAGATGTAGATGTATTGGATTCTTATATAGCCCATAATTCATATCTATTTTGGTCTTCCTGAATTAGTAAACAACCAGTTGTTGATTTAGCTGGGATAGATTACGGATGGTTTAGTAATAACTGGAGCGAATGGGTTCGGTTGTTTGTTATATTTCTTAGCATCTGTACTAGAAGATCTATTTATTGGGTTCTTGATTCAGTAATAATTCCGGAGCTGCAATCCATGAATATTTATTTTCTACCATACATTGCTTAGTCCAAACTAAGATACGCTTCTTTACCCATTTACCTAATTTTGGCTTTATGGCTGCTTATATATATCCCTGTCCAAATCTGTGAAAAATCGTTAATGACTTGTACTCATATATGCTTTATGTTGATTATTTTGCAAACCCACATCATAGCGTAGGCTAGTTTAGCCTGACATGATTATCATATAACGATTACATATAATGATCATCATATTTTCTTCTTATACAATAACATCACCATTCTCTCTATTTTACTTGTACTGGTTGTATCACTTCTATCTACTTGTTTCTTCAAACTTGTTAGAGTGAAACGACATGCTTCGACTGCGTCATTGATTGACAAGAATATTAAATCCTTCCATATTGTCTCGGCAGGATTTGATAACATTAGATTCTCCATCATTTCTATTCTTTTTAGGTGTCTGATAACTTTATTCCAGTCATTTCGCAGCTGATTACTGGAACATGAAGATGAAACTGATTGTTAATTGCTTTTTTTTTGTTGTTTCTCAAATGGGTTGATTGTTTTTTGTCTTAGGGTCATAGTTATGCACTTGAGCATGAGCCACTAGGCTAAAACTTGGGTTGGAAAAACAGATAACTAAAACTTGGACATCCGTGGGTAGTTTTCTTTGCTATCTTTTAATGAACAATGATTTGTCGTCGGTGGGTGAGGATGGTAAATGTATCCGATTATATCTCCTCTCATTGAGTTTTTTGGTTTATATTGATGAAACCATCTTTGAATTTTCTCGGTAACAAAAGGTATCACAGGAGGATTGATGCATTCACTTGTATAGCAGTGTAGAACTTCATATTCATAGATAAGCTCTTATCTTATATCCTATGAAATCTTACTATATTGTGTAGGTAGTTTCTGAACGATAATGTTAAATTGGTGGGAGAATTAGAATTAGAAGATTGAATAAGCAAGTGTCATAGTTTGTTGCATCTTAACGAGAGTGTTGGGGCCAGAGGGGTAGATTGACAGAGCACATTAAGATTTTAGAGAAGGAGAACAAAAACATGGAAATGGATCACCTTTAGAAGTTTTCAAAAACTGGCGCAAACAATGTTACTCAAGGAGAAGTATAATTTGTGTTATTGATTATTGCTTTCTGTATGCTTTTAGTTTCCCATTTAGGGTTTATTGTTTTTCATGTTGGGGTCATGATTATGTACTTGAGCATGAGCCTAGTAGAAAATTGTAAACAGATGATTAACACTTGTAATAAACAATAATTCATTGTTGGTGGATGAAGAGATGGTGCCAAGATTAACACTTTTTTTTGGTTCATTGTATATTGATGAATGCATCGCTGAAATCATAGAAAACCGCAGCTTCTTAATGATGAAGATGAAGGGATACTTGAATAAGATGTTGTTTGTCCAATCATAGATAGAGCTGGGCCAGGGAGTATTCTCAATGATGCCACGAAAGATGCTGAATCAAAGAAAGCACATGAATTGGAGTATAAAGAGATTGCTGGTTTTACGCTTGTAGATCAATAATAGAAATGGAGTTGTTAATTTGTCACTGTTTTAACACCTTATGAATTTACCATATACATTTGATAGTGTTCTCTCCCTGCAAGGCCCAACTAGGAGGCGACTATTAGTTTATTGTTTGCCACTCATATGTTGCATTTGTGAGCCAATTGAGCTAGCTAGCACAATTTGTTGCATTCCTTATTGACGCTCTCCAATGTGCATGTTGTTGATCAAATGTACCATACACTGCTAGTATTTTTAGGACTTGACCACATAAATAAATTTTGAACTTCGACCATAGGTAATTGGCTGTTATTATTTTACTCTTATTAGTACCTTTTATTTGTATTTTGATGTTCCCGAAGCCTCTATTTTATGATGGTGTGATCGTGTTTGGAAGTTTTACAATTTCCTATCATGTATTGGATTGCTATAGAGCCGATAGTCCATATTGTGGCCTTTCTGAACTAGTGATAGCACAGGGAACAACCAGTTGTTGGTTTAGCTAGGATAGATGATGGATGGTTTTGAAATAATTGGAGTGAATGAGTTCAATTATCTGATTGCATTTGCTAAGCTCCAAACTAAGATATGCTTCTTTACCAGATGTCTATCCAAATTTGTGGAAAATCGATGATGACTTGTGATCATGATGCTATACTGTTGATTATTTTGCCGACCCACTTTATACCAATAACCACCGGAGCAAAAACAAAGAAGATTACTTTCGATGGTGGAGTTAGTCATTGCAGTTGAATTGCAAATGGCTTCAGAGACAGAAGGGAGGTTGGGAGATAGTCTAGTTTTGCTTAAACAAAGTACCGTGAATTCATTACCTACATGTGAACACGTAAATCACGAAGGCATCTATATGTTCACAAACAATGTTCGCATTCTATACACATGCTCACACTGATGAGACGATTGTATTGATTCCTTGGCTCAAAACCTTCGGGTTTATCATTGCCTCGTCTAATATCATCACCAGAGGCGTTCACATATATGAAGATAAAGAAAACGAAGTGTAAAAGTAATACTCGTGGAGTATGAAATGGATGTAAAGTGCTGAAATGTAAATAAGACTGGGATTTACGTGGTTCAGCACTAAGGCCTTCATCCACGGAATTGTCGTTTTCACTATGCATTTGATGATTACAGAGGTAGTCGAATGACTTTGGAGTTTACATAGGTCTTCGAATTTTAAAAGGTAAACTTACACTAACAATTTTTCTCTCTCGACTTCTCTCTCTTTTTTCCATCCCCTCTCTCTTGGTGGAGAAGGGGTATTTATAGGGTTAAAATGTGGGACCCGTTTCTGAGAGCCGTTGGAACCTTATCTTCTTGTGCTTTGTGTCCATCACGCAGAGGTCTTCGTTCATTGCTTGATCACGCAGAGTCATCCTCGTTCGTTCCACGGGTTGATCGACACGTACACTGCTCAGAGTGTTTAATGCGGGTAGTTGAGACGCATGCTCGTGTCAGACTCTTCTGCCCCTTAAACGTCCATGTCAGTCAACCTTCTCTTCACCGTTGATCTTGGTTTCTTTTGAGGATGAGATAAAGCAACTATTCGGGAGTTATTTGATGCTCCGCAGTACACCGTGCTTTTGCTACATCCTTTAACTTCTGCCCTTGGATTTGTTCGGGCGAAGATCCGACGTCGACGGAATGGGCTTCTTGGCTGTGGGCGTGTGTTATCATGTTTTGATGACTTGATCCGCATGCTCTCCACGTATCTTCTCACATACACGTGTTTGATGATGAAATATGTACACACTACAAATGTTACTGAAATTGAGGATGAAATTATTGAGGTCATTGACAGTGAGAATGGAAATGTAAGCTATTAAAAGAAGGAAAAGGCAGCTAACATATTGCAATAACAAACCACACAAGACAACATGTTAGCTGCCTTTTCCTTCTTTGTAAGGATTCCAGGTTACTTCATCAGCTTGAAGATCGTCAATCTGCTCCCTGAGAGAGATCAAGTCATTGGAGTTCATTGGACGTTTCATTGATAAGTATCGGTTAGCCCTAATTTGTCCTTCTTTGTAATTGTTATTTACTTTGCCTCGTCCCAAACAACCAAAGTGTTCATCAACCCAAACCTGTCATCAAAAAAGATAACAAGTCATAAAATTAGTAACTGAAGTGTTCAACAATCCAAACCTGTTATCAAAAAAGATAACAAGTCATAAAATTAGTAACTGATTTCAATTAAAAAGAGATAAAACCTAAATAAACACTCAAACATGTCTTACCGTCAATAATGTCATGTTTCCAGCAAGGTTAGAGAACTTAGAGCGAGATGCTTTTCCCAGGTTCGAGTAAAGATGAGATAAACAAGCCGTACCCCATGAGTATTGCTTCACGTTCTCTAAATCTTGAAGATAAATCAAATAAGACGCGGCAACTTTACTCAAGGAATGATCACCCAGAATGATAGTACCTATTGCATACAACAAATAGGCGCAGCAACATGCTTCGGCTCTCGAAGCTTCTGATTCTCCCCGCTGAAATATTCACGTAACCATTCCAATTTGATTCTTTTTGAGGCTTTCTTATTTTCTTTATCACTTTTGAGCAGTCTTTCAAATACTTCACAGTCACAAGTGTGTTTGTCCAGTCCAAGAACATTTTCACACAGTTCGTAACACTTATCCCAACTGATACACTTTCCTTCAAAATCTAGTCTCACAGCTTTTCCATCGACGGGCAAACCCAAAATTTGAGAGACATCGTTTATGGTAATAGTCATCTCACCAAATGGGAGATGGAACGTGCAAGTCTCCGGATAAAAGCGCTCTACGAAGGCATTGATCAGCACTTTGTCAAGAGTATCGTGAGTATACTTGAATAGACTTTCAAATCCCGATTTTTCCACATAGGCGCTTACCAATTTGTCGCCATTTAGTTTCCACTTAACTAGTGCTTCGTAGTGATGCAAGATTTTAAGCGGCCTTACGTGAGTCTACGGGAAAAAAAGAGGCCAATCAACAAGAACAGTCGCAAATCAAACAACGTAAAAGATAATGACTCGCAAGCATTACCTGTGTTACCCAAATGGTTTTCGCTATATGAAACTTGTACGATATCAAAAGAGAAAGATCTTTTGGTTGCCCAGCAATCTCTGGAACTTCATCATCATCTGTTTCATCTTCTTCATTATCATCATCTAGGCAATAACCCTCTCCCGAACTCGTCTCAGGAGATGAACTATGATCATTTGCTACACCTTCTACAGCAGCTAGATTGTTACAAAAATGACCATATTACTACAACTCAAACAAATCATAAGGTATATATCAGGTCAAAACAGTCAAAGGGGTACCAGAAACTAATGCATTACTCACCACTTTGTTCCTTCTCTTTGAGCGCATCCGGTGTAGGAAGAACGTTAAACACATGATCGGAATTTTGACGTGTATCTCGGTCATCACCTCTACCACCATCCATTGAAGCATGGTCATCAACTTGTCTTGCAGTTATAGCAGGAGATTCACTTGGGGTAGTTTCGGTTGCCTTATCTGGGATTTTATCTTCACCACCATCCATTGACGAACTCCTTTGTCTCTTCTTAATCTTTTCAATGGAATTTTGACGTGTGCGTCTCTTAATCCTTTCTGGTTTTTGATCCATTCTACTACAGGTAGATCACAGGTCGGCATAAACTAACTGGGATTTTGGTGTTTCCTTTTTCCTTATTTCAGAGGAAACTTCAGGGTAGACTCGGCTTTAAATAGTGATGTTCAAACTAACTAATAAATGAGCTTTGGGGAAAGATTAATGTTTAATGAGAAAAGCACTGTGACCGAGAATTTGAAATTTGAAATCCTTTCCAAATTCCCTTTGGATTTTTCATCTCTCGCTTGATTCTCAATCTTATCATGTATTTGGACTGTGACCGATACATGAACTTAAAAGGTCAAGAGAAAAAGAATTCAAATGATTTTAATGATCGTTTATTCCCAATGAAAAAACTATGGGAAATAAAAATACTTTTAATGCCGTGGACTTTTGTTTCAAACAACTAAGCCATAGTTAATTTAAAATCTTTAAAATGATGAAAGCTTATTGAACACTAAAACTTCTTTAAAATAATAGGGTTCGGACCGAAAAAATTATTATTTTAGAGAGATTATTATTTTAGTGAGAGGAAATTTAACGTGTGTAAGTATTATTTTAGAGAGATTATTATTTTAACGAGTATTATTATAAGAAAGTTTTACTGTACTCGTGTTTATCAAAGAAAGAGATGATCTTATAGAACGGTTTTTTGGGGACCATGATTATTTTGGAGGGACCATGGTTTTATTTTGGGTAAAGATATTAGAAATAAATCTAGGTCACCACTTATCTAAATATTTATATTAATACCTAAAATTACCCTCTTGATTAATTTTTCGGTAATGATTAGTTAGTGTTAATAATAGTTAGCGTAGTGATTAGTAAAATGATTAAGTTAAAGATAATTAATGAGATTAAAAAATCAAATGGCTTTTTTTTTAAAAAGAAGCATAATTATTGAGAGAGTAAAGTTGGAGAAGATGAAGAAGGAAAAAATGAAAAACAAAGGATTTTACCAACCACAACCGAATGAAGAGTATTTGGGTACCCAGGTATGTTTCAAACTTGGATAATGTTACCTTATGTGAAGAACGGGTTACCGAACTCATCTGAAAGTGTAGTTCGGTTACCTTTTCCATATACGCAGGTTACCGAACTCGTTCTTTAATGGAGGTTTTTAGTTGTTCGGTTACCTTTTCCATACACGCAGGTTACCGAACTTTGTTTATAAGACTTACAGAGTAATGTTCGGTTGGTTCGCAAACTTTAACCCAACAACATATCTAACCGAACTCCACATGTATGCAATTAGTGAAGAGTTCGGTTTGTCAAGATTTTTTGCGAACAAACCGAACATAGTGGAACAAGTTCGATTAAATTAAAACTCAACATAGTAGGAAAAATAACACAGTTCGGTTACATTGGAAAAAAAAATTCTTTTTGGAATATAAGTAGAGTTCGGTTACTAGATAGTTTTAGAAATTTTTGCGAACCAACCGAACAAGGTAGGTAAAGTTCGGTTATATCATAACTCAACATAGTAGGAAAAATAACACAGTTCAGTTACATTTTTTTTTTTGTATTATGTGTAGAGTTCGGTTACTAACTAGTTTTAGAATTTTTTGCGAACCAACCGAACTCGGAGTTCGGTTATGAAAAATTAAATTTGTGATAACCGAAGTGTTATTCGTGTTCTTGGTTTCAGAATGTTCGGTTACAAAACTAGTTTTTTTAAAACTATTCCTAACCGAACATGCCACTTTAACATCCATTTAAACCATATTTTGATGATTTCTACTTAATTTTCCTATCCAAAACGACTTACAAAGATTGATGGATTTTTCAATCGAACGAGGAACGTCAAGGAAAGAGAGAAGAAGAGAATAAACTTTTTTTCAAAACTAAAATTTTTCGATTGCTCTTTTGATTTTGATTTTGGTTAATAAATTCATTTAGATTAGATGTAGGAGTATATGATTAGACTTATATAGTTATTAAGTTAGTTTTAATTTAAATTAAAGTAAAGAATAAATGGGTATTTACCTAATTTTGGGTCATCTCTTATAAGTATAGGGAGGTTGGCCTAATAAGACCATGGTTCCCAAAAAAAAACATGGACCCTAAAAAATCGTTCATCTTATAGTTCCGTCTTTTTCAAACGGAATTAAGCCCAACGTTCCGGCCCATAACAACATTCGAAAACGCAGTAAACGCAACAGTGACGTTTATTGTTTACAACCGCCCTCATAAGATAACCACGACCATTCTTGTAGCGCCCAAGGTTGAAACTCTGAATGCATCCAAGAAGTGTTTGAGGGGGCCATTATCACTTCAAAGAGACGAGGTATGTGAAGCTAACTGTCACAACCATGGTCCCGATTGTGTTCCGCTCCAAAAAGATTTCACCCTTGGTATTTGGCTAGCTCTTCATATTCCATCTCAACCATTGATTGAACTAATCCTTACCCTGGATTCGGAACGATGAACCGGGATTGTGAATGAAGACCATATAGGGCCGAGTCGGGTCCATGGATGAATGCCATAAACCAGTGCGTACCTTAATGGCACTTGAGGCAAGTCTACCAAGACTTGCCATGGGGCAGCACAGCATATTAATTAGGGTAATAGATCCGATATTTCAAAGTGGTTGTTACCTTTGTAAAGGAAAGATGTTCCAAACTGTAATTGTAACTACAAAATGGGACATAAATCATTTAATTGAAGGGCCAAATACAAATAAGTCGTCAAATTCACAGTTCTGCGACAAATTTTAATAAGAAAACAAAAGATATATACACCAAATATCTTCGCTTATCGTTTTGATGCAACCACACAATTGGGGGATACCCAACTTAATTGGGATATGATAGGGTTATTTTGAAGTAAATTTTCAGAACCTCTATCCACGTAATTTATGTAATTCCTGATTTACTCCTGACTAACTATAATTAGTTGTTAAACATGATCAGTTAAGATCATTTTGTTAATAGTTAGTATAGGTTTAAGTTAATTGATCAGACAGTAGAAGGAGAAGTTTTGGAGGGAGAAGTTTTTGGGTGAAAATGATTGATGATGGTGAGTTTAGAGATGTTGCTAGATCTTCGGATCATCAACAACAAGGGATATATATCTTGAATCTTCAGCTAATGATAATGATTCATAATTGTAACTTTTTGTGGATCAAACAACCTTAAATCATAATATTTATGACCATATAGATTTTCGTGAAAAACCGACTCAAGAAAGTAAACAAACTAAACACAGATATCCTCAAAATACTTAGGTATAAGTATTATGTGTTGAAATTTGATTTTTTTTCCCTTTGAATTCGTCATTTTTACGGCTGAAAAAACTCAATGCTGGCATGGTGGGAGTATGAAACCATGCCAGCAGCTACGTAATCAGCATGGTATGCATACTTTTCATGCCGACAAATAATATTCCCAAATAAAATTGTCCGTCGGCATTGTTTATATACGAGAAAATTATGCCGGCAGAGAAGTTACTTCTCACCTACCACACACGGATACTGAACTTTCAATACTGCCAGCCGTGAAAAAACTTCCAGAGAAAGAGGTACTTCAAAGCCTCACTGCCGATGTTTTCGTGTATTTATCGAGCATGCCAGAACATCCTTGCCGACAGTGCATGCAGGTCAAAATGCAATGCCGGTGTTGTCCACTATTTCAGGTTGTCCGGAAATTTAAGTGGTTTATATTGGATGTCGGCTTTGTTAGTAGTATATCGAGCATGCAGACTGTCCTGTCCCGGCATGGTTGTATTACGATTAACAATGCCGGAAGCTTATACTGGCGCTGATTTCTTTTACTCCTTTTGTGCCGGCTCATTAAGTATTTCAACTAATTTTTTTTTCGTTTTATATGTTGTCCTATACTAGAGTTTACGACACGGGCGTTATATAAATTTTTGGATGATTATGTTAAATTATCTATCGAGAATTAGTGGATTCCTAATCAAATTCTCCAGAACTTTGAAACGAAGCCCAAAAAATGGAGAATTATGACACCTGAATCAATAGCCTTAACTGAAACCAACTCAAAATTTCAATTATAGGCCCCTTACGACTTGATATCTAAATAGAACGTAATAATTAGAGCATCCAAAGTCCAAATGTGGTTCCATAAGACAGTCCATTAAAATAGGAATTCATAATATCGGTAAATGCGATTCAAAATTCTAACACTTTATCGTTAGAAATAATGGATTTTGAAATTTTATACTACGTATAAAGGAAGTTCGTAGATCAAACATCATGATTAATTAATAATTGATCAGTATTACATTCATATTACTGATTAGAAAATGCAATTCAAAAGTCTATAATCTATCTAATACAATCAAAAAAGAGGTCATTATTGATTAGTATTGCACACGCCTAACCCAATTAACATCTCTTTGACACAAATTATTTAATGTACTTTCTCATGTGAGAAAAGTATTCATTTTGGAAACTGAAATTCACAATTATATGTTCAAATAAAAAATGGAAAATTTTACGTGTAAGTAACATCCTTACTCTTACTATCAGTTTTTACATTGCAATCAAATCTTTGTGATGCTACCAATGAATATAAAAATAGTGGAGAACATATCCCATTCATCCTAATACTTCGTAAAGTATAAAATTGAGAAAGAAAATCAAAATATTGTACAATGGTTTGACGCAAAATCAAAATGTTAGTACTTTCACATATTTTTCCCTTTTTAGTTATTCTGAGATTGAATTACCCAATCAACGTGGTGCTCCTAATTAGTTGTTGTCTCTCATAAAAAAAAAATCTTGTATTCCTAAAAGTCAAGTCCTAAACTGACCTATCCCTTTCGCATTTCAGATATTGCTTCTCTCATCCAGGTGCACAAAATATAACATTACTGATTATGAAGTCATTCTACAACATGAAATCTTATTTAGAGGAGAGAAGTTTCCTCTTGTTTTCAGTGCTTACTCATGGTCCCTGGAATAAATCTATTCCCCTTTTTAAACCCATCTCTCCAAAAAATAGTATTATTATTTTATTTTATTTTTGATACGCGAAAGCCGGACCCAGGCCCCTACCCGAACCCAGCCAGTTGGACTGGCCCCACTGCCAGAGCGAACACCGCGAAACCCACTATACAACTAATCTACTATAAACCTTTACGGCGACGGGGATTGAACCCCTGACTTCCTCCTTACTGGAGTTGACGGGATACCACTGAGCTATGCTCTTGGACCCCAACAATAGTATTATTATAACAATATAATATGGTAAGAGGTGTCGTTTTTCTTATTAATCATATAGAAACCTCGACTGACTGAAATATATGTATAAAAAGACTATGTTGGATGCGTGCTGAATATCAAGAAAGCTTTTAATGACATTGATGGTAATCAGTTGTGTCGTACACCATTTTTTGCTTTATTTTTCATTATTATTTTTTGTGTTTTCCTAGGTGGACATAATTCAAAATTTGCAAGGCCTATGCGACATATATTTATTACCTAAACAAAAGATAACAATAATAGGACGGGTTGATCCTAAAAATATCGTTAAGTTATTGAGAAGACCAAGAAAATGGCTATTATTTCCATCCAAGTCTTCTTAATACCCTGTAGAACCAATAAAATTGCTATAGTTGGAGGAGTTGATTTTGTTGTCCTTTTAGAAAACAATTCTTGAGCATTGAATACTAAAAATATTACATAGATATACTGAAAAAAATTCAACCATGAGATTATCATAATCAATTAGCCTATACTTGGAAATGTATACTTTCAATTAAATATACAACAAATGAAATTCAATAAAAGAACCCCTAAAGTTCGTACATGAAGTAGTGTAAAAAGAAATAATTTTCTCAAAAAGTGTTACCTCAAAGTAGTTTGATTAGTCAGAGATGTATGTTTAAGAGGAAGAAGATTGAAAGAACATGGATAAAAGATTGTGCAGAAATATGTTTTTGGATTTAAGTTTTTTTCTCTATGTAATCTATCTCTCCTTCCCAATTTTTTTTCTGATTTTCTTTTACTCAAAAACGGGGAGTTAGAATTTTTAAATCCAGTTGTCCTACTGGGTGTGAGAGAGAGATCCAGTTGTTTAGTTTTATGAAAGGTAGGCTTTTTATTTTCGGTTGACCAGATTTCTACGTTTTGATAAGTAATAATAAGTAACGGCATGGCTCAATAATAAGTAATTTTTTGTGTACTGATTTTGACTCATGTTTTTCATTTGTAGCTATCATATAGCGTGACATTCCGTTTTCTTTTTTGTTTTTGTTTGTTTTTAATTTTCATGTATTCGAATCGATTTTATTTTATTATTAGGACGATCAGCCACATCTTAAACTCTATAACGTTACCCATTTTATGGCGAAACGGAATTAACATAGTCTATTACTACTCATCAAAACCCTACACCACCACAAATTGATTTGCTACCACCTCTTTCACCGCCGGAATCGCCATCCACCCGTCGTAGGCCATTCAGAATGATTTTAATTTTAATTAATAACGAACGTCATCAATAAAATTTAGATTGAACAAAATTAAATCGTCATTTAACTTATTTAATTATATATTTTTTCTTGTTACATTTCGTTTTACTTTAATTTGTAAAAAACGGAACAATTGGGTATTAAAGATAACATGGGTACCGTTTGGGTGATCCAGCAGTCATGATTATTTTTTCCTATATGTTATCATCCTAGAAATATTTGGTATCTTCTTTGTCAATCGTGCTAAAAATAGCCAATTATATCTTTCGCAATACAATGTTACCCAGGTTGTATAGACAGAAAACTAATATTGTGCACAACTATTCACCGATACCCACCACCATAAAAATTTCTCGTCGCCATTATTTCTTCCACCAGAACTAATACCTCCTCCATTACTCCATCGCATCCACCACTCACTAACACCCGCCACCGCTTCTACCACCCCTACTTACTCCGTTATCATTAATAATGTCTTTTGATATAATTTTTGTTAAAATTATTTATTAATCAATTATGTATTTATTAGGTTGATTAAGGGAAATGAAAAATTAATAAATCATTTATTATGAGAAATTAATGAGACCTCAATTATTAAAACAATTATACTAATATTTAAGTTGAACAAATCCCGACACTAAATTAATATACTTTCCTAGGGTTTAAGCACGGGTGTTATATAAATTACGTATAGTTATGTTAGATTATTAATTGAAATAGTTTCCAGTCAAATCCTTCTGGACTTTAAAACAAAAGCCTGAAACACGGGGCGTTCATATATGATCATTTTGTAAAAACCAATCGGTTGTGAAATTATAATGTGTAATCTAAATAATTTTATAAGTTTTTGTTTAAGCGTGTTTATCAAGATGAAACCAAAATGCTACTTCCACTAAAGTCTAAAAATACAGAAAAAAAAATTTAGTACTTGAGAAAACCTAACATTTCTAAACCAAAAAGTTGTGAATATATTAACAACCTGGCGACATGTGATAGCCAAATGTTCATAATCTGACTAATAACAGAATACATACATCCCTAAATTTCAACCATGAGATTATCGCAATCAAGTAGGCTATCTTTGAAAATGTATACTTAAACTAAATATACAACAAATGAAATTTAAGAAAATGATAGAATCCCCAAAAATTCATACATGAAGCAATGTAAAAAGAAAGGGTTTTCTTTTTTCAGGTATTATTACATCTGAGTAGTTTGATTGGTCAGAGATGTACATTTTGGTGGAAAAAGATTAAGAGAACACGGTAAAAAAAAAATTATTTTTCTTTTCCTTTTTGAAGGAACCTAGTCTCCATTAAGCTGTAATTGTAATTGGATGATAATAAAAATAAAGTGAAGTAACAAAGTATTAGTATTGATTTTGCTTAATGGACTTGCATAAACAAAACATAAACTGATCCATTAAATGATTCACAGGACAGATCCAGGTCTCTTGTACTTGTTCCTTAGATTAGTGGTTAATTATGTGTTTATAGGGATTAACTCGCGCCGTAACTAATATCTACTGATATTATTAGGTTAATGATCCATTCGACCTTCGCCACCGCTTTCATCACCTATCATCGCTACTAATATCTACTGATATTGTTTCTATTTTTAATTTTTTCTATTTATTAGTGGATGTCACAGGTGTGTCTCCCTTTACTGGTGAAGGCATTCGTTCTTTTGTCCCAGGTAAAGCTATTTCTAAGGCGGTTTCGCGTAAGCAAGCTAAATATTTGGAAAAGTGTGCTTCACTTGGATATGGTTTGGGTGTCTTAGCGTTTTCTACTCTTGGGGAACTTGGTGAAGATACTTTGTGTTTTTTCAAGCGCCTGAAGAATTGTATTGTTAATAACGATGCTAGTAGTGGTTTTGGTAATTTTATTTTTCATAGATTAGGCATTACTATTCAAAGAGGTGTTGGAGCCCAGCTTGTTGCTGGGTTACCAACTAAAGGCTTTGTATAAGTTCTGTTACAAACTGTTTTAAAGAATCATTTCCGCATTTTTAGTTAGTGGAAATAAAAATTTATTAATTTAATTAAGGGAAGATTTAAAATGAAAAAAATTATTAGATCATTTATTATGAACAATTAGTGAAAAAACATTATTATGAGCAATTAATAAATCATTTATTATTAGTAATTAGTGTGAAACACTAATTAGTTAGGCATTTATTATAGTAATCATTTACTATATTTATTATATTAGATTTTCCTTAATGGGTCATTAAATAAAGTTTTATGGGAGAAATTATAGCCATAGATTTATGTATTGGGAGAGTAAATCTTAACCACCCCTTACATAGGCTAACTTAGCCAAACTATGCTTTATACTCTTGACAATGAGCCAACATCTGTAAAGCCATTTTCCTTGGAAACGTCAGGGTACTACACAAACGAGCCAACATCTGTAAAGCCATTTTCCTTGGAAACGTCAGGGTACTACACAAACGATGCAGTAGTTTCCAAAAAGTTAGCTCAGTTAGTATTGTTACTTGTTTTGAAATTTAGGTTGGGATTTCCTATAATTTCTTGTTTTATTCTTTATGTAGGGATTAACAAGTAAAAAAGAGGCAGTTAAGTGGGATGTGGACATGGGTTTTAGGAATATTTGTGCTAACGAGGATCACTTAAGGTTCAGATACTTGGTTTGAGATGGTTTGTGAGAGAGGTGGGTCGTACAAGAAGAACAATCACAAGAGAAAGATTAAGTATATCCAAAGAAAACTAATATGGTATACAAGATCAATACAAGGGAGGATGGATTCCCCTTTAAGCTTGTATTTAATCTGAGAGGAGGTGAATGGAAATGTAGAGTGTGGTTCGGTCTCCATAACCACGAGGATCCGGACATATTTGTTGGTCACTCCCTAGTGGCAAAGCTAAAATCTCATGAAATGAAGGAAGTAAATAGATTGGCAAAATCATGCATGAAACCAAGGAAAATGGCCAACGGCTTCAAGGCAAAGGATTGAAAGAAAGTTTCTTCCTTGATCAAAATTTTTAGTGCACAAGAAATTATTAGAAGGTTGAAATGGGAAGGCAGGACGTTATGTATTAAAAAAGAGTCGGACAAGAAACCCCTTCAAATGTTCCTTGTGCATCCGTTGATTGCACAATTGGCTCATAAATGCTTTGATGTTTTTATGGTGGATTGCACCTACAATACCATTTTTTTTATTGTTCAACATTGTGGGGCGAATATCGGACAAGGTAACCTTCACGCTGGCTAGTGTTTTACGTGAGACAAGGAAAATTATAATTATATTTGGGCATTACATCAAATTGAAGTTACTGTTCCGGGGAAATGATCTTCCAAGGGTCATAATAACCGATAACAAAGACGTATTAAAAAGAGCTATTTCCTAAGTTTTCCTGGATCCACGAAATTTCCTTTGTGCATTTCATATAGTCTGCAATGTGAAGAAAATTTGTCACGCAGTGTTTGAACCCACACATGCCGATATTAAGAAGTCAAAGATTAATCAACTTGAAGAATAAGTTCGCATAAAAAACTTGAAGAAAATCATAAAAAAGTGGTTAGAATTTCTAAGAAATTGTAAAAAAGGTGTATTGATCTTTTGCCGAGGATATATACGAAAAGAATTTGAATAAATTTATTGCTAATTGAAACGAACGGTATCCAAATGCAGTCTTCTATCTTCAGAATCAATGGTTGGATAAGTATAAACATAAATTGGTACGTGCATGGACAAACTGATACATACACTATAGGAATGAAGCGACTAGTATTTTGGGGTCTTCTCATGAGCGATTTAAAGATCGCCTAAGTTTAACAAAGGTTGTTATTATGATGACCGGCAATGCAAAAATACATCAAAAATGATATTTATATAATTAATAAGTGTTTTCAGAAAAGCTCAATGAAAAAATGACTCAATTTCTTCCGTATAGTATATTGTTCTCGGGAGTAGCATTCAATGCGTCTCAAATGGAAATAAAAAATATGATGAGAGAATGATATGGAGATAAAGTATGAAAAAATGGGTGATGTATGTATTTGTCGCTCTGCTTGAGAAGTTTCGTGGTCCTAGCCAAATAGCTTGTTAGTCAAACTGTGAAACTTGGCCCATTCTAAATCCTGACAATTATCTCCTTCGGCAATAGATTTTCCGCCCACCTCTAGGTATAAAAGGTCATCTCTCTCCAAAAGGAAAGTGCATAGTATCATTTTCACCATAAAATCCCTCGATGAAGCTATAAACTGTTACAAAATCATACTCCATAAAATTTTCGACCATATGATACAACCCAGATTCTCGTACTAATGCTTGAACATCTTCACATTCCTTATCTATATCCTAATCATTCATGGATTGGCGTCGACAAACAAATATAGCTCTCTTATGATCCTACAAAGAAAAAACAACACCAACATAAATGGGAGAGCATGAAAAAAAATATACAAAACAATATATGAGCACAAGTCATAAGGTTGCATAGGTTGAATAAATTTTGCAGATAACATGTCATTAGGATGAGGAAGGTGCAACCTTTTTCTTTATTTCCTTTTTCTGAATATTCCTCCCCTTCATCGTCCACATCATCTGATTCTCTAGTTGATTTACGAATTGTTAGTTTATTATGGTCCCTACTAGAAGTGTAAAACGTGCCGGCCCGGTACAATCCGGCCCACGAAGTCACGTGCTTAGCGTGCTGCGTATTGTACTGGACTGTGCCAGAGATTCAGACGTGATGTGTCGTGTTGTGCTAAATGGCGTGTCATGCTGTGCTGTGCCAGAAAAATAAACGTGTTATGCCGTGCTGGGCTGTACTAGCACACTAATTTATGTTCTCCAAAATAGATATTTTTGAGATATTTTAGTTAGTACATGTATTATTATTAAAATAAATTAGCATAACGAAAATAAAATGTCATAAATTGGCTAAAACAGTGATTTTTTTTGTGAAGTATTCATCAAATGTGATGTATTGTGTAGTATTTTACGCATGAAGTGGCGTGCTTTCTTCGCGTGTTGTGCTGTGCCGCGTGCTGTGCTGTGCCGGTGTGCCTATTTGTCTAGCACAACACAGCACATTAAACAAACATGATGTGCCAGTGCTGGGACGGTCATGTATTGTGCCATGTTGTGCTCGAATTTTAACGTGTTGTGCAGTGCCTTAAACGTGCTGGCCCCATTCCAATTTACACCTCTAGTCCCTGTGATCCCAATCTTAGAGCATGCGCCCAAACGTTTAATGAGACCAAGGAGGAAGAGACTCAGGAGTGCCAAAATCTTTATTCTTTCCTTTCCTAATTTCCTTGGCGTTAGCCCTACATTAGAAGACACAAACAATTAACAAAATTTAAAGATGCAACCGGCATAAAGATGCTAAATTTCGTAACTGAGTATGAACAGCCGACATTGTATGAAATATGTCGACAATCCGACAATCATTGCAGACATTGAATTTTAAACTATGCCGGCTAACACAAAATTTCTTACAGTATTTATGAAACAAATGTCATCTTCCAATCTAAACTTACAAAACAATGTCGAAACAGAAAGCTAACATGGGAGACGAAAAGTCGACCATGCCAATTGATATTACATTTTGAACTGGGTATTCTGCGCCCGATCTAAGATGTGCTGGCATTGAAACTAAACTTGAAAACAATGCCGAAACAGAAATGCCCGCATGTCCTTCATCCTAAAAATAATACCGACTACTAAGCCGGCATGGTATTCAACCTAAAATCAATGTCGTTTTGGACATGCAAAATCTGGTGATAATAGACACCTTCACCGGCATGGTATTCAAACTAAAAAAAATTCCAACAAAAGGTGCTGGCATGGCACTCAAATGAAAATTAATTCGTTTCTTCTGTCGGTATCATCATCAACAAAAATTCAATGCCGGCAGTTGAGTGTAACTGAAAACTTTCAGTTAGGGTTTGAGATTCTAAACTAAACCCACTACCTGAAATCAACAAAAACATTTACGAACAATCAGGAATCGCTTACCTTCGCATATGAGCCATTTTCTACGAGAGTTTGATCATCCGATTCCTCTACATGTTCATCAGCAATCCGATTTAGCCTTTCTTCTTGTACTTGTTGTGCTTTCGATTTTATTTTGTATTGAGTTTCTATCGGGGAGGCATGTTTGTAGAATCGGTTAACCGATGAATTGTTTTTTAAATCGACGATGAAATCACATAATTCAAGATTATATTTTTTCCTCAAAAACAGGAGCCGACTGAAAAGAAAGGAGGAGAAAAAGAGAAGTGAAGAAAGGGGGATTAGGGGTCAATGGACGGACGGGCATTAGGGGTGTGCAATGGACGGACAGGCGGATTAGGGGTCATCCAACAGTGTCCGGCCCAGTCACCCGCAGATTTAACATCCACGGACCAACGGGTGAACAGGCCGGATACGGACTAACGTGAATTTAGTCAATGGAAAAAAAAGAACAATGAAAAAAAAGTTGGTTTGAATCATCAAAATTTTGTCATTTGTTGTATTTCGAGAGTGACAAATCTTAATTATTAATAACAACGTGCTAAGAGAACCTCATCTCTCTCTATATCTCTTCCCTTTCTTAAAAAAAAAACAAAAAAAATACCTTAGAGCTGTCTTGCTCAGATTTGGTCCTTTTGGACTAGATCCGAGCATGAATTCCCTTTTTCTTTAAAGTTTTTGGTAGTAGGTAATGAATAAGATGTTTTTAAAGAAAGATAATGGAAGAATCACAATGGTTGGCACACAAATACAACTACACGGTGAGACACCATGAGTCATCGGAGGGGAAGGGGATCGTATTTTTCTTGCGCATCCCTATATGATTCAAATGGCGCGTTTCTTTTACCAAGTTTTGTTCATGGATTGTACTTATAAGACGAATAGGTACAACATGCCTTTGTTGAACATTGTTGGACAAACCTCGGATAAGAAATCGTTCATGGTGGCATGGTGTTTCATGGATCGTGAGAAGGATGATAGCTATATTTGTGCATTGGAAACTTTGAAGCTTCTCTACCACGAAGAAGAGACTCCCGGGGTTATGGTGACCGATAATGAGCAATCAATAAATAACGCCATGAGGATAGTTTTTCCCAATGCATAAAATTTGCTTTTCACTTGGCATCTGCAATGCAATCTTAGAAAGAATTGTAGGAATCATATCCAAAATCCAAAGGAAAAGAAAGGCACTAAACGTGAAAAGGAGGAAGATGGACGTCTTAGTAAACTTACTAAAGAGGAGAGAGAGGAAGAGAAGAAGAAAGAAGAAGAAGAATGGAAAAAAGGTGAAATCAAGTGTGGGTTATTCCTGAAAGCATGGGATAAGTTGGTTTGGACGATGAGTGTGTCAAGATATGAGATCAACTTGAAGGAGTTCGAGAATGATTGGGGGACTAATTACACCAAAGTAGTGGAATATTACAAGAGACAATGGTTGACGCTACACAAAGAGAGGTTTGTGTATGCTTTTACTTACGACTATAAACATTTCAAACTTGAATCTACAAGTATGGTAGAGCAAGCTCATGGTAGACTAAATTTTTTAGTTTTCACGAGTGTAAATGGGATTGGGACGGTGTAACATGTTATCCATGAGTACACTAATAATGATATCAACAAGATAACAGAGCAATTCGAAGAAAGGAGGTACCAGAAGTTGAAGGAGTTTAAGGAGGATAATTGGTTGCTTGTTGGTATACATTGCAACTTCTCACATTGGACAATACGTTTTATGATGAAACATCAAGTTGTATCAAAATATGAAAAGCCGAGGACTCATTGTAAGTGTAGGATAATGAAGGCTACCAGACTTCCATGTCGTCATATGCTTGGTAGGTATAAAACTCTCATTCCGATTGAATATATTAATCCTTATTGGAAGCAACTATCTTTCGAACTGGCTTCAAGAGAAGATCCCGGTGAAGAGTTTGGCGACATGGAACTTGGGAGAATAATCCTCGACAAGTACCCAAGTTGAATAGGTTGGACAAACAAACTATGAAGCACAAGTTGATGCCGATTGTTTACCTTTTTATGGAAGAACTTGAAGAACCCGCGAAGCAAGATCCAACGGGTAGACCACCTACCACAAAGACAAGGGTGGAAGAAATGGAACAAATTAAAGAGTATTTAAGTACAATCCGGACATGACTATACCGAGGCTCAATACAAAGAGGAGCCGGCAAAAAAGAAAAGAGGTCGTCCGAGGAAAGAAACAACTACACCAACGGTTTCAAACTTGAATCCAAATAACACTCTGCCTCTTAAGAGTCAAGAAAGTGTGGAAGTTGTTGTAAAGAAAAGGGGTCGTCCGAGGAAAGAAACAACTACACTCCGTTTCAAACTTGAATCCAAATGGCACTCCACTTCTTGAGAGTCAATAAAGTCAAGGAGATATTGTGAAGAAAAGAGGTCGTACGTGGAAGGTAGTAAAACCGGTATTGGAAGAGTATCGCGTACAACTCCCTCAAATTATTCAAGAGTTCGTTATTGGTACTGATGACGTCCCAAAGGATGGAAATTGTGGGTTTCATGTTGCCTCCCAATAATTGGGACACCTAAGTGGAGCTGTTGTGGAGAATATCACTCAATGTCAATACATAAGAAAGAAGATGGCCGCCCGACTAGAAAAAGACAAGAAGTTTTATATATCACTGTTTCTAGAAGGTTCCATGGAGGACAAAGAAGCGACTTTGAAAGAGTTGCTTACTAGTGTTAAAGGCCCGGAGGGAAATGCATCGATCAAATGGGAGCATTGGTTGAGAATGCCGGAGTATGTCCATCTATTCGCGTATACGTGGTCATGCGTGGTATATTTTTTTAGTAAAGGACTAAGTGTAACATTTGCACCGAAACATGCGGTTTGTGTGGAGCAGCTCAGGCATAGAAGAATTGTAATCGCATTGGTGGATAGTAATTATTTTATTGGTCTACAATTCAACAAGGAATATCCATTACCTCCTCTTTGTAGATTTAGTTTTTGGTAAAAGTTCATATTCAACAAGAGCAGAGAATGGATGAAACTTTATGAGGACAACATGCACCTTTGGAATGCTTTAGATGAGTCTAGGGAATGTCCCATAGATTTGACTAAAGGAGGTTCAATAGATTTTAATGAACTTCCTCCAATAAATTTGAGTGATGAGTGATTATGTTTAGGGAATAAAGAATCTTTTGGGAGTACTTTTGTAATAGCATTCGTGTTTCGTGTAATGCACTTTGGAGTACTACAAATGAATGAAATGGATGTGGTTTTTTTTGGTGTATTCTCCTTTGGTAGGCATTGTATTTATCACACGACCAATCCGACTGTCCCAGGGTCGGCAGGTTTTTTGTGGTCGGCAGGGTTTATGTTCACAACCATTCCGACCAAAACAAAAAAAAAAATGTTGTTCCTGGATGTTCTTCACAGATTATAGTTGGCAGGGTTAGGAGAGAACAACCCTGCCGACTGTATATCCGCCGGCAAGGTTAATAAACTACAACCCTGCCGACTGTTAAGAAGTCGACACGCTTTGAATTTTGTATAATGCCGATACAATGATTGTTAAAAACTTAAAAACTTTTGAAACTTAATTAGAGCATACAAACCTTAACTAAAGCATAGAAACGTTAAAAACTTAACCCTAACACATTTAGGACATAGATAGTATCTTTTTCCGGTACAATTTTTTTTTAGGAGAGGTAATTAGCTTCATCTTACCGTCGCAACATGGATCTGTGCATGGTAGAAGGTTGATTTTAGCAACTTCATCTTCATACGGAGCTTGGCGCCTATCTATCCAATAGAAAAACCCACAACAAGTGCATTTTGAAGCATACGACTGATATACATCTCCTATTGCATCTTTCATTAGAAATAAGAATCCCTTACAACCATCAATAGTGCATTTTCTTCCTTCAAAGGGACAATCATTTGCAAAATGATCACTTAGTGTACAAAGACTACAAATATTTGGTTGTGTTTCACTTGAAACTTCCATTCTTTATGCAAGGTTGAAGGTGAAGTTGAGAATGCGTTTATAATAACAACACACTTAATGTCTTGATTTTGAAATTTCTAGGCGTTGAGCATTCAATGGGTTGTACTTTGTACCTAAAAAGTGATATTTTTATACTACTAACATTTAAGTCGGCAAGGTCAAGCATTTCAAACCATGCCGACTACCTATCCCTAACAACACTATAACATATATCCTGGGAGGGTCGACAAGGCCGAGCTTACAAACCATGTCGACTTAGTAAAACTCTAATATTGTATGAAACTGCACAAAAAAGAATAAGTTCTAAAGCAACTGAAAATAAACATAAGTTTAACAAGTCTAAAACCACAATCTAAGAGTTGAAAACATAACAAAAGAGTTCAAACCACAATCTAAGTTTCTAAACCTAGTGAAACATAATAAGGCTTAAAAATTTCATGGATCATTCTCATTGTTGTCATCTTCCTCCACATCACTAGCTTTTTCACCAGCATCAGCTTTTTCTTTTCCCTTATCTGGACCTATGTAGTCACCGACTTCATTGTAATAGGGGCTCACTCCAGAAAAAGTCAGATGCCCTGAAAAAAGTTTTTGGATCAACCTCCTCTTCTTCCTCCTCTGATGATGATCATTCTTCATAGTTGAGGGGATTGCTAGGGCTCTCTGTAAACCTTAGAAATTCGTTAGGATCTTCGTTACCCACCATAAGTAACTATCTTACAGGGCAATTCTTTTTAGTTTCATCTTTAGGATCTTCTAAACCAGGATAAATCCTGTCAATAAATTTCAATAGCTCTGCTGCATTGCTAACAATACAAGGGATATCTTCTATTTTTTCCTCTGGGAACCTAAACAATACACAAATAAGAGATATGCAAATTCTACACGTTGAAACATGGTTCTGGTAAGACAGTCCGCAGCGTCGATAATCTGAACACTGCCGACTACTACATAGACGGAGGGGTTGTAATCAACTACCAGGCCGACTAACACATAGCCAGAATGGTCCTATTCAAGAAAGATGTCGACTATTAACTAAGGAAAATCAAGTTTTTGTGCGCTAAAGTCGGAATGGTACAAGTCTAAGAAAATGCCGACTAGAGATAAATCGGCAAGGTTGGTTATTATACCTTGCCGACCCTGGTTATTGTTAACAGCCGCCATGGCTGTTATGAAAAGTCGGCAGGATATTCTTCCTGAGACCATGCCGGCTCTTACAAAATATCAATAATCGGCGTTGTTTTAAATTATCGACCTTGCCGACTAAAACACATAAATCATAATTTTTGATAATCTAACCTAATATAACAATCATACATCACATCAGAATAACGGGTTTGAGTTTAGAAATCACTTACAGTCTTCTTTTCCCCGGTGGATGGTTCTTCTCAACATTCTCAGGTATTTGCATTCTCGGGTTTACTCATTCCAACTTTTTCCTTACCTTTTCCCTCTGATTTGGATCTTTTGATGTTACCTGTTGAATCTCTGTTGCTACTGGATCGTTTAAAATCGACCATTTTTTTGTAGAAATCGAAATTGAAATTTTTGGTTGATGGAATAAGATGAAGGAAGGAGAAGAGAAGAGGGATCAGAGAAGATAATTAGAAAAAGATTAAACGGTTTTTAGTTTTTAAGTTTAGGGTTTAGTTTTATGTTAATTAGTGCAGGGGTACTAAGTAACTTCAACAAGTTTTGGCCTCCCCTTAATAAGGACACTATGTCCATTTAAATCTGGGTATATCTCAATCTTGGCGGGATTAATATCAGTGATTACTTGCAAATGGTAAAGTACCCGTTTTTGGTGATCCCAGACCTTATTCACCGACCATAGACCAGGCATTAAAAGCTTAAATTTCAAGCTTTACAGCAGTCTGTGACTCTGTGCATCCAGCAATTCCGTTGGATTTCAAGGTCTTGTACCCAAATCAAATGTGACCAAGGGGTAGATTACTTTTGGCAATGGACCGGACATTTCGACACATTGGCATTTGACTTGTATTTCTAATTTCTAATTTAATTAGTTTCCCGAAAATTGACCTGTACTCGACTCAAATGTGACCAGCGGGGAATAAATTGCTTCTACTGGTAGCTAGTAATGGACCGGATGTACATTTGATTTGACTTGACAATTGACACCCTGTGAAAGCCTAGACTCCTCTCCTAGGCCCTAGCTATTTTCTGTCCCCCTGGACCTGATAGCTACTTAATGTCTTCCTTGAAATCTCTCTTCTTCTCTAAATCCTATAATATTCATTTTTCTTAGAGCAAGGCTATAAGAAAGATTAAAATGGATCTTTAAACTCTCTTCCTCCCTTCACTGCAAGATCCTATAAGCTCACCTTCCTTTTGGTGTTATTACACATCTTTTCCTTTCTACAAAACTCTGAGCTTGTTTTCTTTCTTTTTCTCAATCTGTAAACCCCAATCTCCGTAAAATGGCTGAAAAAGATAGTATATTTATATGTGATCCTAGTTTGAGGAAAATGGATAAAGATGTTGAGAAACAAGCTGATTTGTGGTCAAATCATGATCTTAAAATGAAGTGTTTTGTGGAAGAGTATAACAGGTTGTTTTTGAAGTTCAAAGAAAAAGAGATTGAGTGTAAGGGGTTGAAAGAGAAGATTGAGAGTCTAGGGAAGGGAAGGAATGAGAAAAGTTTTGGGGTGAAGGAGATGATGGTAAAGATTGGGTATTTGGAAGATGAGTATAGGAAAATGGAGAGTGAGGAAAGGGGGAAATGTTCTCAACTTAGGATGGAGATTGAGGGTTTGAAATCTGAGAAACAAAGGGCTGATGATGAAATTGAAGTTTTGAAGATGAAGTGTGAGGAATTGGAGGTTCATGGAAGAGTGTTGCTGAATGAAAAGGTTAGAGGGTAGATTGAGAGAGACCATTAAGAATTTAGAAGAGGAGAATAAACAGATGCAAATGGATCAAAGGGAGAAATGTGTTAAACTAGGAAATGAGATTGGCAAATCGAAAGTGAGAGATGGTGATAAGTGTGGAAGTTTTGAGAAAAAGGGTATGGATTTAGAGGTTACAGCAACCTTGTCCCTGAATTATGCGATTGAATTGGGCAAAAATTTGAAAAGCCAAATGTTGATGACGGTTGGTCGAGACAGTGAGCTTTTGGAGCACAGAACTGTAATTGAACAAGAGAAGACGGCACAGGATAAAGTCTGTTGCAGCAAAACTGATGGTAGGGACGATGTTGCCAATGTGCTTCACTCAAAGTTGACACACAGTATGCTGATAGAACCTGATAATAAGTCTTCTTCCCTTCGAGGGAATTTGAAAGATGTACGCCTCCCAGGTATCAATACTATCCTGCTGCTTGTTGCATGTATTTTTGTTTGTATAAATGTTGCTCCTATTGTTTCTCTTTGTGCTATGTTAGAGGTAGACTTTGTTTGGATGTTTTACGATTTCGTATCATGTATCGAATTCCTGTAGCGCCCATAGTCCATATCTTTTGTGGTCTTTCCGAATTAGTAATGGCACGGGGAACAACCAGTTGTTGGTTTGGCTGGGACAGATGATGCATGGTTTTAGTAATAACTGGAGTGAATAAGTTCAGTTATTTGTTCTTTTAATCACATTTCGTAGCATCTGCACTAGAAGATCTATGAATGTTACACATCCCAGGTATTAATGGTATCCTGCTTGTTACATATATTTTTATTTGTATAATGTTGTTCCTATCGTTTCGCTTTGTGCTATCGTAGAGTAGAGGTAGACTGTGTTCAGATGACTTTTACAATTGCTTATCATGTATTGGATTCATTTAGACCCGATGGTCCATTTCTTTTGTGGCCTTCCTGAACTAGTGATGGTACAGGGAACAACCAGTTGTTGGTTTAGCTGGGATAGATGATGGATGGTTTAGCGAAAATGCTAGATATACACCAAAATTTTACACCATTATGTGTCAAGTTTTTATTGGCTCTCTTTTAAAGCGGACCCTATTTTCTTTGGTGGGGTAGAGTGGAGATGAAATCTATGGTGGATATAGATGACACATAAAGGTGTAAAATGTTGATGTATGATGGTGGTGTATACCTAGCAGCTTCGTTGGTTTAGTAATAATAACTGGAGTGATTAAGTTCAATTATTTGTCCATTTTAATACATTTCATAGCATCTGCACTAAAAGTTCAACTACTTGGACCCTGATTCAGTAATATTTTAATGTCGTGGCTGAAATATATGAATAGTTTATGTCCTATCATACACTGCTTAGCTCCAAACTAAAATGAGTTTCTTTACCGGTTTACCAAATCCTGGTTTCTTATGTATAGGCCTATCCAAATTTGTGAAAAATTGATAATGACTTGTGATCATTTATGCTATACTGTTGTGTTGATTATTTTGCAGACCCACATTATATTAATAACCAATGGGAGTAGGGATGGCATTTGCCCCACCCAAATCCATTCCCGTGGGTACCCATCCCTATTGGGTAGGGTTTTACCCGTACAAACGAGTTTGGGGTTGGGTATGGGTAATACCCGAAATTAGTGAAGCGGGGATGGGTGGGATAAGATTCTAGGTCCCCGCCCCATACCCGTCCCGTACGTTCCCATTTTAGAATTTTATATTTTTATTAATTATTTATATTATATTTAAATTAGAATATTATATTATATTATATTATAAAAGAAAAAGTAAAAGTATAAGATATCATTAATTATTTATATTATATTTAAATTAAGAAATTATATTATATTATATTTTAAAAGAAAAGGAAAAAGTATAAGATATCATTAATTATTTATATTATATTTAAACCTCCTAATATTTTTATAATCATTATACAAAGCTTTTGGTGGGTAACCTAGCAACAAGCTGGGCTCCAACACCTTTTTGAATAGCAACGCCTAATCTATGAAAAATAAAGCTACCAAAACCACTACTAGCGTCGTTACTAA
Organism: Papaver somniferum; assembly: GCF_003573695.1. NCBI lineage: Eukaryota > Viridiplantae > Streptophyta > Magnoliopsida > Ranunculales > Papaveraceae > Papaver > Papaver somniferum. The sequence goes on from NC_039367.1 coordinate 140,990,622, forward strand.
CTAAACAATTCTTCAGACGCTTGAAAAAACACAAAGTATCCTCACCCAACTCTCCTAGAGTGGAGAAAGCCAAAACACTCAATCCATGGCCGTGTGAAATACACTTGTCCAAATAATTAGAGTGTTTACGTGAAACCGCATTAGATATAGCTTTCCCTGGGACGAAAGAGCGAATTCCATCACCTGCGAAGGGCGAAACACCAGTGACATCCATACAAACATCCTTTCCGTCTTCCCAGTTAAGCACAAGAATATTTAAACTAAGAAATTATATTATATTATAAAAGAAAACATAAAAGTATAAGATATCATTAATTATTTATATTATATTTAAACTAAGAAATTATATTATATTATATTATTTAATTATTATATTGATTATATTATATTATTTAAGCTTTTTTTATTATATATATTATATTACTTTATCCCAAAATGACAACTACATCCACATGAGATGAATCCGAACAGTCTGAACACCATGTCGAGACAATTCCAAGTTCTCCGATGGATGATGACCATGGTGAAACTGCCGAGGAAACATTACAGGTGATTGTGATAATGCCGAAGGTGAAATTGCTATAGTTTCAGGGAAGAAAAGATCCATAGTGTGGAACCACTTTGAAAAGAAAAAGATAAAAGGGGAAGACAAAGCAGTTTGCAAATATTGTCATAAACCATTAGGAGGAAAAAACACAAATGGGACTAAGCATCTACACGCACACATGAAAAGATGCCCTCGACGTAAACAGCAAGACATAAGACAATCAATAATCACTCCGAGTAAAAAAAGTGACGGAAGAAGTCAGCTTAACACGTACAGTTTTGATCAATCGTTCGCTAGGAAGGAACTTGCTTATATGATAATCATACACGAGTATCCGCTTTCCATTGTTGAACATGCCGGATTTAGACGATATTCAAATGCGCTTCAACCGTTGTTTAAGGTGGTATCTCGGAGCACAATTAAAAGGGATATCCTTAAAATCTATGATGAAGAAAAAACTAAAACAATGGAGGTGCTACAAAAACATCAAGGTAAAATTGCGTTGACTACTGATATGTGGACTAGTAAGCAAAAGAAAGGATACATGGTTATTACGGCTCATTTCATCGATGAATCGTGGATCTTGCAAAGCCGAATTATCAGGTACGCTTATTCATTTAATGATTTCAGGCATTGGATATGCACGTCATAAATGAAAAATCACTACCATTAATTTTGTTACTGATTAATTATTAGTTGCTACGTAGTACGGTCTAATCAACCATCTGAATTTTATTTTGTATTAGGTTTATGTATGTGCCATGTCCGCACACGGTTGAAGTCCTGTCAGCCGCATTGATGGAGTGTCTGCTAGACTGGAATATCAATGGTAAAGTATCCACTCTTACTGTAGATAATTGTTCCACTAATGATCTTATGATCCAACTTCTCCTAGAAAAATTATCAAGTAACTTACTGTCGGGTGGAGATATTTTTCATATGCGTTGTTGTGCACACATATTAGCTCTTATTGTCAAGAAAGGATTAGAGGGGATCAAAGGAGCAATCGAATTGATTCGTAATAGTGTTGCTTACTGGAAAGCAACACCAAGACGAGTTGAGAAATTTGAAGAGGCCGCCCGTCAACTAAATATTTCGAGTATAAATAAGTTAGTTCTTGATTGTGAGACAAGATGGAACTCAACATACCCGATGCTTAATACTGCTATTAAGTATCAGAAGGTTTTTGCTCGACTAAAGCAACGTGACCACAATATGATTGTTTGCAGATGATGAAGAATGGTTGTTGGCAAAGGAAATGTGCGACAAACTTAAGATATTTTATACCTTCACAGAGAAGTTTTCCGGAGTAAAATATCCTACCACCAACCTTTTCTTTCCAAGTTTTTGTGATATTAGATTGTCATTAAATGAGTGGAAAAAATCTAAAGTTGGTGTGATTAAGGAAATGGCATATGAAATGATAGAGAAGTTTGAAGAGTATTGGTTTGTGATCAATGGAGTAATGGCCGTAGCAATTATGTTAGATCCAAGGTTTAAGATGAAATTGATTGAGTTTTATTTTCCACAAATTTATGGTCAAGCTTTTTCAAAAATCGAAATTGATCGAGTACGCGATTTATGCGTTGATTTGGCGAGGGAGTATGAACTGAAGGTAAAATTTGCTGAAACATCTGTTAGCCAAAATGATTTGTCTTTCACTTCAGAGATGCATGGTTTTAACGATGACGTAGATCCTTTGGAAAAGTTTGATATGTTTGTCTCTAATACTTCTCCTACTAGTACTGTTAAGTCAGAATTAACCAATTACTTAGAAGAAGATCTTTTACCTAGGATTGGTAATTTTGACATACTAGCATGGTGGAAGACAAATGAGATTAAATATCCAGTCTTGCAGTGTATGGCTAGAGATATTTTAGCGATTCCAGTTTCAACGGTAGCTTCCGAATCAGCTTTTAGTACCGGAGGTAGATTTGTGAGTGTCCATCGTAATAGACTTCATCCAAAAACGTTGGAAGCTTTGATGTGCGCTCAAGACTGGCTATGGGATATGCTGAATGGTAATGAAATTCTCTTTTTATTGAAATGTTTTTTTTTTTACATTTAATACATCATTATGGTTATATGATACACTTTCTTATTTTGGCTAGGTGGATCAAAATTCGATGGTGAAACATTTTGGGAAGAAACTGAAGCAGACGACGAGGTGATCAACATGGAGGAAGATACTTGATAAGAAATAATTAAGAACTAAAATGAGTGATGCTCGTTTATAGACCGATTTGTTTTTCTTTGCTTGTTTTACGATGAATTTATGAGTTTAAAATTTTAAATTATTATTATTATTATTGGTTGAACTTAGGTATTGATTATTAAATTAACTCATCATATTTGAGCTTAATGTTACGGGTAAGCCGTAAAAAAACCCCGTACGGGTATTTCCCATACCCGCCCCGTCCCAGATCAAGCGGGTAATGGGGAGGGTGTGGTTTTTTTTTTTTGAACGGGGCAGTGACTGGGATACAAGATCCCCGCCCATACCCGCCCCATGACCATCCCTAAATGGGAGCATTCAGAAAATGATACAGGCAATAAGAAAGAATACTTGTTCAGATTCCATGGCGAAATCAGTCATTGCAGTTGAACACCAAATAGCTTTGGAGACGGAAGGGAGCTTGCGAGACAGTCTAGTTTTGCTTAAACAACGTGCTGTAAATACAATACCTATAGATGTTATTGAAATTGAGGATGAAATTATTGAGGTCATTGACAGCGAGGATGAAAAGGAGATAACCGCAGCACATCCTTGTAGTGTCAAAGGTAAAGAACTACCGAATATATCAACTGCTGAAACTTTGTATGCATCCGAGAAGTGTTTCTAGAGGCCATTATCATTTCAAAGAGATGAGAAATGTGAAGCAAGCTCTGACAGAGTTTTATTAACCCCATGGTCCCAATTGTGTTCAACTCCCAAAAGATTGAAACCGCAATCAGCCATAGTGTCTGTCAAAAAGATGAGTAGTGTATCGAAATGGTAAAGTTTTGAATTTCTTGTTGTTTTGTGCAAATTAAATTCAACCAGAAATCATGTGGATCTCCAGCATCTCATGTTGGGAATGATTTTGCATTAGTTGTTAAAGACCAGCATGCTACTCATGTTCTTTAAATCTGGTTGGCTCATAACAGTTGCATTCCATTTTTAGTTGGAAATTGGCCAAAGTGTCTTAACAATTGCAGTGAACCACCGTGTTCTTTATAATCTCTGTTTTGTACAACCAAGTTTGAGTGGTTTTTATAGTTAATTAGGCTAAAGGGCCTTCAATTTTGTATACTTTTGAAGGTGCACAAATTTCCCCTTTAGGACAAAGGACCACATCATGCAATCTATTAGCACATTTTTTAGTGTGGCAACTCTGCTTCTAATATCATGCAACACTTCTTGTATTTACAGACCTATGTGGCTTGCATTCCAGGTTTCTAGCTATCCTAATATCGATGGGTCTTTAGTTCTCTGTGAACAGGTTCCGTTCATTCTAGTTAGAAGCTGAGTTGCTGCAATTGCTGCTTCATCTATATATGCACCTTTGCCAGTATATCATGCTGTTGATGAAGTTTAAACTCTAAGGGCATTATACAAATATTTTTTTATGATGAATGGGGAACTCAAGAACCCAGATAGAAATGTGAAATATTAGATGCGTACTTAAGTTTCTTTTGAGGTCTATAAGTATACTGCATACTGAATACATTCCCAATTATATTGTAAAACATCGTAGTAGCCGTTAGGGATATACTTTGTAATTGAATCTTGTAAAATCGTAGCACAGCTTGTGCGAAAACCTATGATTGAAAGGTCTTGCTTGATTATTCCTGACCTGCGTCCTGTATTTATCTCAATCATGATATTGTATATAATGTTGAGTTGTTGCACGGATATATTTTTGTGGAACAACTACAAGCGTGAAGCATAGGTACACGATGCAACGAGAGGATGGTGAAGTCTAGGAGCAATATTGATGTTGGCCTGTTTCTCAGGGAATCCAAGGAGACTGTGTTATGGTATCAGGTAAGTCGCTGAAAGATGGTTCCACCCCAGAATGGCGCAATCCCTGTAGGCGCGGTTGGTGGTGGCAAGATATCTAAAGGTATAAGCTTTGGTGATGGAATTGGCGTAATGCAACATTTGGTTATGCAAATACTACCAAAACTCCAGAACCTGGGATCTTCAGGGTGGATTTCAGTTATAAGATGTTGCAAGAGAAGAGGAAGATAGAACTATGAAACGCATCAAGGCAGTGTATCAATGTCTTGGTATGTCCTCACAACTATAAATAATATACGGAAGTCATTTGGTAGACCAACAAAGATTGTTTTGTTATGATGAAATAGTTGATCTGTTAATATGAGTGACTGACTGAACCCACTGCACAATTCAGAAAAACCTATTAAAATTGTGAATTTTGCACCTGAGAATAGTCAACATCGTCAGATTGGGATGTCATAAGTAGGCGATGGTTCTAATCATCTGGCTTACTTTAACTCTGCAGGCAAACTACAATCTTGGTATCATTCTTTCCGTTGTACTCTTTTTCTATTTGTGTTTCAGTTGTATAGGATACCAGATGATATATTATTCTCCGGATTGTCATTTATTGATATTTTTCTCAAAACAAGAAATATTATCATCTCTCTTTTGTTTCTGAGGCCCGACTTGGTATGTGGTGAAAGTTTCTGCAAATTTTTGCAGCAGTACCCATGTTACAGGTGCTTGGCACCCTATTCGAAAATGCAAATATTTGCTGAAATTTGCAGTGAGCCTGCATAAGTTGTCAATTTTGGTATGAGAATTCGCTAGCTGTTAGGCTAAGACCTACAATGTGCTAATCAAGCTGTTAGATTAGCGGTCCAAGTCAGCTAGGACTATCTCCTAAATCCTATGGGAGCGCTAATCTAGTTGCTAGATTAGCACTCCACGTCAGCCCAACACAGTTTGGTTCAGCGCAACCAATCTGAGCCGTCAGATCAAAAAGTAAATCAATCTGGAATGAACCATTAAGCGAAAAAGTAATTTTTGTAGCGTTGAACCATTCAACGTTACTATCTCGCTGCTGGTTACCACCAAGTGCCAGGAGAGAGAACTCGTGTTAACAAATAGAGAACATTTTTTTTGAACTGCAACACTTTTTGGCTAATCTAGCCCATAGCACTTAGCCTTAGAGGAGTACATAGGTTTCGTAGCATTTGATCCCATGAAATATGCAGTTTTATTTAATTGGTACGGATAATCTCGTTGATTTGGAACTTGATTTAAAAGTATTTAAGAAATCAAGTGAGCTAGATATGCAAAATGTTGCATTAGGTGCCAGGCACGTTGTTTTAGGTACAAATATTATTATAGAGTCGGAAGCCTATTCTAGAAAGTAGTACATGGTTAGTCACAAGAAGTTAGCTCTGATCTCTTAGTAGATAGAGGATCCCTATTTATAGACATTTTTTGAAATGAGAATGTCCAACATGTTAATGTAGTTTTTCAAGTGGTAAATAAAGTTCGTCCAACTCGGACTTGTGTAGACTTGATTCTAGACTTAAATACCAATTCTAATAAATATATACAAAAATATGGTAGCAGTATCGGGAGAACTGGGACTTAGGATTCCACCAAACTCACAACATAAGGTTCAAATATTAATTCTTTTAACAATTATAGATCAATAAAGACATGGACTCTTATTTTTGCCAAGGTAGATTCTCAAAACTTTAGTTGTAAATCCTAAGCATGGGATATCAAAACATCTAAGCAAGCATGACCCATCAAACGAGATGACAACTAATTAATCAAAATCATAATTCAATTTTAATTAGTGCAAAAGTTATAAATGTTACAGATCGAGTGTTACAAGGAATTGTTGCAAACTGAATGTAATTGTTACTAATGGACTGTTACAGGAATTGAATTTAAGACCCTATGAGTGACTGTCCAACATAGTTGTATGTTCTTTAGCTTCGCTTTCTTGCTGCTGCTTCTGCAACTCCTCCTGCAGCTTGAGTTTCGGCTCTGCAGCGACACAAAAACTTCCCCAAACTCCCTCTCTTTGGCCTTGGACTCTAACCACCCTATATATACTCAACATGCCAATCAAATCTCGGTTAAAACTCTGGTTTCTTTCGGCAAAAGTCTCGACAATTTTCCTTTTCTAGTTCTTCTCTTATGCGGTTTCCAGCTCTTTACAAACTCTAAAGATAGAATGAAATCTGTATAAAATATTTCTTTCTTTCCTCTCACGTATCTTTCCTTCTTTCAAACCCGATACCAGATAATATCTTCACGTCCCCTGTTTTGTGCAAACTCGGTGGTTCACTCCTATCTATACGAATTTGGGAAACATACATCCCTGTTTTGTCTCCACAAGTAATTCCCAATTGATTCCTGTGAAAAACTCCTGCAAAATCTCCTCCTAAAGCACCACCAGTAACCCGTGATTCTCTGTGTCCCTCTCACATCTTCTGTTTTAGGAAATTCAGTGAAACTTGCCTTCTTTTCACTACTGGATATCCTTACTGACCCTGTTAACTCATAACAAGCCTAATCAAATCCAATCGATCCAGAAAATCTGAGTAAATGTCGCTCAAATCACATTCAGACAATTACACAGGTGGTAGAAAAGTTTCCCGCCAAATTTGATTTTTCAAACGGAGATGATAACCTCCCCCTATCCAGACTGGGGTGCGTTTAGCCATTGGGGTGCGAAGAATAGATCTGGGGGTGAAAATAGTAGTGAGGTGCCCCTTAGTAATTGAAGTACCCCTTATCCAAACTGAGAGTCCAAATAGTAGGTGTCCTCCGGGCGCCTTTATCAACTTTCGAGCTGATTTCTCCAAAAATGTTTATTTCTCCAAAAACACTTACAAAGACATAAAATACCAAAATAAGCACAAAATCGAGTAATAACATTACAGAGAATTGAGACTAATATAAACTCATAAATGTGTCTATTAAATACCCCCAAACTTATTATTTGCTAGTCCTCGAGCAAATCAAATCTACAAAAAAAATCCTAACTCACTGTCGCAGGCATCTTCTGTTGCATTTAGCGTATGCAACAAGCCTTTAAACCCCTAGGTGGCCCTAGTGGCCGAGTTATAGTCTCGGGAGGGCTTACAAGAGATATACCCACAAAACCTTTACTCCAGACCCTAGATATCTACGCAGAACCTTGGAAGGCACTAAAGAATCTCCTTGGTTGGCATACTTATTGACTACAGGAGGAAGTACCCTGATGCGAAATTCCAATTGTTGTACACGAGTTTGCACTCAAGCATACTAAAATTCATATAAAGTGACATAGCTCTACTCAGATAGTTTCTGGACATCATAACCGGAGTCAACCAATCACATGGATAGATTAAGAAGATGGATGTAGAGAAAAACGTAGATGATGTTGACTAAGGTGAACCTATCCTAATGGACTGAGATACTGGTCTGGACTAATATCAACACACTGGCATATACAAGGGAACCAGTGGTCGATAATCCTAACTCTAGGTCAACTCAGCTAGCATATACAAGGGTACCAGTGGTCGACTTTATTATATTTATTCCGGTTGGTCTGGTGGTCTGGTCTCATTCTTTTTTTTTTTGATTTTTTTCATCTCAGTCACTCTATTTCACCCTAGAAATGGTATAAAGAACAAAAAGAAGTGATCAGGATTCTTTCGATGTTTCCATCACGAGATATGGCGAAACTACCGTGTTTTTTTTTTCTAACACCTGAGCTTTGTGCTTTTGTGAATAGACTCTTCTAGATGTTTCCATCTAATCAGATTGGTTCCTCAACTCCTACAACCAAAATGCTTCCATCCACTTAGATTGGTTAGTGTCATCCTTAATAAGCATAAATTTCTAGGCTCTGGAGTTTATTTATTGCAACTAAAAAGTTTCTCCCATACCCCCAAACTTAAATCTAACATTGTCCTCAATGTTCTAAAGATAAAATTAAAAACATGAACAATGAGAAACTGTTACCATTTGAAGCAAAAGAAATAAGGAAAGATATTACCATGTTGCATGAGATTGGGTTACCTCCCAAGAAGTGCTAAGTTTAACGTCTTCAGCCAGACATAAGAAAGGATTAATCACCTCGTATCATAAAGTAGTAGCCGAAATATCTGTTGTTCATCAAAACCAAATAGAGCTATCTCAAGTAAAAGGAATCTGCAACATGCCAATAAAATTAACAAATAAAGCACACCCTTGTCTAGTTTCCTGTTTAATACAACTACATCTAGCTGTGGTTCAGGTTCAGGCTCTATGAAAGGGTCTATCTTCGAAATCAAAAGTAAATACTACATCGTCTAAAACGGGGGTATCTCTAGTCAAATCCTCATCCTTTTGAATAGGTGAATAATTATTAAAATTATTTGGATTTGAACTAGAAACATTATCATTATTAAGCCCAATTGGAGTAATAAATTCCTGATCACTATGCCTACTTATTTCAATTTCTTCATCAACACTATCCTCATCATAATCATCATTATAATAACATGAAAATGGTTGAACCTCATCTAAACAAGTAGTGTTACCAATTTTATCCTCGTCATCTTGATTATGTGAATAACTATCTTCATTTTCAAAGGTACTATTGGAAATTAAGAGCACTTATGTTCTGGGCCTCTAACAAAATATTTTGAGTCGACTTACATGACTTCCTGATTGAATCTAGGAAAGAAAGTTCACTCGTTGCATTGCTTTCGTCCATAACTAAGTTATTCATTTCTGCTAACTTACATGTCGACTCAGCTAACTTACGTGTTGACTCTAGTAGAGACGAATTTTGCTCGTATGACCGGTTGGCGTGTCGATAGTAATTGGGCTCACCATGGTATGAAACATAACCTTCAAAAGGCTGATGTTCCCAACCATTATTCACACTGTGGTCGAAGTAGTAATGTCCATTTTGAAACTCAGTCTGATATTCGTTGTATTGGCTACTGTAATACCAGTTCGACATTCTATTGCAAGGGTGTGAGTTATCACACAAAATAAAATCCACTGACAGGGGATTCGTGGGTGGATAGAGTCTTACCTCCCGTACCAGACGGGCGATGAACCGTTGAAGTCGACTCCGATGTCAGTGTACGAATCCGAGAGGCCGAGACAGTATCGTAACTGTCGTCCTTCCCTGCAAACAGTTGATATTTAATTTTGACCCTTTCTTAGGTTTTAAAAATAATGTCCAAGAATGTCCAAAAAGTCCAAAAATAAAAATGTCCAAAAAGGAAAAAAAAAGTTACAAAAATAGCACCCTATTTACAGTTTCTAAAAATAAAAAAAAATAACTATATACAAAATCTTCTTCTTCACTCCTCTCGGATTCCTCTTTTCTTTCCTTCTTTGGCGATGCTTTCCTTTTATAACACTTTTTCTTCCCTTGTAGCTTCGCTCCGAATCTCAAAAGAATCGAAAAATACCAAAACGCGTAAAAAAGAACAAAAAATAAAAATAAAAAGAAACCTAAAACAAATCTAAATACAAGTCCGCGTCGGCGGCGTCAAAAATTTATGTAGATTTTCAAGTGGTAAATAAAGTTCGTTCAACTCGGACTTGTGTAGACTCGATTCTAGACTTAAATACTAATTCTAATAAATATATACAAAAATATGGTAGGAGTATCAAGAGAAACTGGGACTTAGGATTCCACCAAACTCACAACATAAGGTCCAAAAAGTAATTCTTTTAACAATTATAGATCAATAAAGACATTGACTCTTATTTTTTCCAAGGTAGATTCTCAAAACTTTAGTTATAAATTCAAAGCATGGGACATCAAAACATCTAAGCAAGCATGACCCATCAAACGAGATGACAACTAATTAATCAAAATCATAATTCAATTTTAATTAGTGCAAAAGTCATATAAGAATTAAATATAATTACCCAAGTATGATATTAGGCTTCCTCCGTCATTCCAGTGTTGGGGTTTAGCTCTTCATGGTGAAAACACGCTCAAAATAATATCTCATGGCTCAAAAGGTGTTTTTATTGAAGGTATGTGAGAAAAGAATGAAAGTAGCTTAATCGTAACAGTTATAATTGTTACAGATCGAATGTTACAAGGAATTGTTGCAAACTGAACATAATTGTTACTAATGGACTGTTACAGGAATTGAAATTTAAGACCCTATGAACGACTGTCCTGCACAGCTGTATGTTCTTCAGCTTCGCTTTCTTCCTGCTGCTGCTGCAACTCCTCCTGCAGCGACACAGAAACTTCCCCAAACTCCCTCTTTTTGGCCTTGGACTCTAACCACCCTATATATACTCAACAGGACAATCAAATCTGGGTGAAAACTCTGGTTTCTTTCGGCAAAAGTCTCGGCAATTTTCCTTTTCTAGTTCTTCTCTTATGCGGTTTCCAGCTCTTTACAAACTCTAAAGATAGAATGAAGTCTGTAGAGAATATTTCTTTCTTTCCTCTCACGTATCTTTCCTTCTTTCAAACCCGACACCGGATAATATCTTCACGTCCCCTGTTTTGTGCAAACTCGGTGGTTCACTCCTATCTATACGAATTTTGGAAGCATACAATCCCTGTTTTGTCTCCACAAGTAATTCCCAATTGATTCCTGTGAAAAACTCCTGCAAAATCTCCTCCTAAAGAACCACCAGTAACCCGTGATTCTCTGTGTCCCTCTCACATCTTCTGTTTTAGGAAATTCAGTGAAACTTGCCTTCTTTTTACTACTGGATATCCCTACTGACCGTATTAACTCATAACAAGCCCAATCAAATCCAACCGATCCAGAAAATCCGAGTAAATATCGCTCAAATCACATTCAAACAATTACACAGGTGGTAGAAAAGTTTCCCGCCAAATTTGATTTTTCAAACGGAGATGATAACCTCCCCCTATCCAGACTGGGGTGCGTTTAGCCATTGGGGTGCAAATAATAGATCTGGGGGTGAAAATAGAAGTGAGGTGCCCCTTAGTAATTGAAGTACCCCTTATCCAAACTGAGAGTCCAAATAGTAGGTGTCCTCCGGGCGCCTTTATCAAATTTTCGAGCTGATTTCTCCAAAAACACCTACAAAGACATAAAATACCAAAATAAACACAAAATCGAGTATTAACATTACAGAGAATTGAGACTAATATAGACACATAAATGCGTCTATTATATGTATCCTCTCCTATCTTTTCTTATCATATATATGTCCTTACAGTAGTACAACTGTACTTTAGATTATTCTTCATGAACTCACACGACTTGGATTGTGCACGTGCCGTCAACAAGGAAGGGGCGCTATGTAGCGCTTTCTCTTGGATATGGGGAGATTTCCCCAGTCTTGGAGGAAATATTCTTTAGCATCTCTTCTTGGATGTGGAGAGGCTGACATTCTACTTTGACATTTTCCAGATATCTACATTAAGTCCCCTGGCTGTTTGGGAAAGGCGTTAGTCTTCTCAACAGTCTATCTGCTTCCTTAGCTCTTCTGTCATTGGGCGCTTCTTCTGGCAACTTTACCTTGAGACTTGCATATTTCCGCAAGTCCTCTTGTTTTCAAGCTCGGATGGTTTCGACTTGCATGCTTGTTGTAAGTCCCCTAGTCAGTCGTATGCGCCTCTTTCCAGGGTCTTGCGCGTTTTCTCGCAAGTCCCCTTGTCTAATGATGATTTCTGACTTGTGCGCTCGCTACAAGTCCTGTAGTCTTGATTCAGAACCGCTTGGAATTGCTCAATTCTTGGAAGTCCCCTTGTGTGATGTATCTTCGACTCGACCTCTTCTCGGCGTCTCTTGGGCTTGCGCTCTTCCTGCAAGTCCCCTAGTGCGACGTCTCTTCGACTCGCCTTCTCCTCGGCGTCTCTTGGACTTGCTCTCTTCCTGCAAGTCCCAAAGTGCGGCGTATCTTCGACTTGCTATCTTCTTGGTGTCTGTCGCGCTTGCTCTCTTCCTGCAAGTCCCCTTGTGTGATGTATCTTCGACTCACCCTCTTCTCGGCGTCTCTTGGGCTTGCGCTCTTCCTGCGAGTCCCATAGTGCGGCGTCTCTTCGACTCGCCTTCTCCTCGGCGTCTCTTGGACTTGCACTCTTCTTGAAAGTCCCCTAGTGCGGTGTCTCTTCGACTTGCTATCTTCTCGGTGTCTTTCGGGCTTGCTCTCTTCTTGCAAGTCCCCTTGTGTGATGTATCTTCGACTCTCACTTTTCTCGACGTCTCTTGGGCTTGCGCTCTTCCTGCAAGTCCCCTAGTGCGGCGTATCTTCAGCTTGCCATCTTCTCGGCGTCTCTTACGTTGTTAAAGGCTTGAGGGCGCCTTTTGGAGATGAAGGGTTTTTACCATCTCTCTCTTTCCCTTATTTTTTTTTAAAAACTCGAGATGCGCTTCTTTATTCTATTTTTCTTTATTTTGTCAAAGGCGTAAGTTTTTCCTTTTGATGGCGAAGGGTTCTACCCTGTCTCTTCTTTTTGTCAAAGGCTAGCCGCCTTTTGGTGATGAAGGCTTTTTTTCTTTTTTTTTACCCGTTCTCTTCTTTTTGTCATAAGCTGGAGAGCCGCTTTCATTATTTATTTATTTTATTTATTCATTTTCTTTATCAAAGGCTTAAGAGCCGCCTTTTGTTTCTTTCTTATTTTCAAAGGCGAATGAGACACCATTAGAGTTGGGGGGTTTCTACCCTCTCTTCTTTTTCGTCAAAGATTTAAGAGCCTCTTGTTCTTAATTTCATTCTTCTTTTCAAAGGCGCAAGAGACGCCACTAGAGTTGGAGGGTTTCTAACTTTTTTTCTTTCTTCAAAGGATTAAGAGTTGCTTCTTCTTAATTTCTTGCTTCTTTTCAAAGGCGCAAGAGACGCCTTTTAGAGTTGGAGGGTTTCTACCTTTTCTTCTTTTTCGTCAAAGGCTTAAGATCCGCTTCTTCTTAATTTCTTTCTTCTTTTCAAAGGCGCAAGAGACTCCTTTAGAGTTGGAGGGTTTCTACCCTCTCTCTTTTTTTCCAAAAGGCTTGAGAGCCGCTTCTTCTTTCTTTCTTCTTTTCAAAGGCGCAAGAGATGCCTTTAGGAGTTGGAGGGTTTCTACCCTCTCTTCTTTTTCGTCAAAGGCTTGAGAGCCGTTAGGGTTTCAACCCTCTTTAGTTTTATCAAAGGCTTGGGAGCCGTTTTTGGAGTTGGAGGGTTTCTACCCTCTCTTTTTATCAAAGGCTTTAGAGCCGCTTTCTTTAATTTTATGTGCTCGAATCTCAAAGAGTGAGAGCAAGAGGATTTGGGCGCTCCAGTCTCAAAAAGTAAGAGAAAGATGATTTATGCGCTCGAGTCTCAAAGAATGAGAGCGAGAGGATTTAGGCGCTCGAGTCTCAAAGAGTGAGAGCGAGAGGATTTAGACACTCAAGTCTCAAAGAGTGAGCACAAGAGGATTTAGGCGCTCGATTCTCAAAGAGTGAGAGCGAGAAGATTTGGGTGCTCTAGTCTTAAAGAATGAGAGCAAGAGGAGCTGGGCAATCGAGCCTCAAAGAGTGAGAGAAAGCGTATTTAGGCGCTTGAGCAAGATGATTTAGGCGGTCGAGTCTCAAAGAGTGAGAGCAATAGGATTTAGACACTCAAGTCTCAAAGAGTGAGAACAAGAGGGTTCAGGCGCTCGAGTCTCAAAGAGTGAGAACATTAGCATTCTAGCCACTCCCCTTTTATCGTTGGTTGGAGGATTTTGACTTTCTAGTCTCAATGACTGAGAGCAAGAGAATTTTAGGCACTCGAGTCTCAAAGAGTGAGAGCAAGAGGATTTTAGGCGCTCGAGCCTCTTGGTTGTCGAGGGCAGGAGGATTTGTTAGACACTCAAGCCTCTTAGTTGTCGAGGGCAAGAGGATTTCTTAGACACTCAAGCCTCTTGGTTGTCGAGGGAAAGAGGATTTTATTTATTCATCTACTTTATTTTAAAATCGCTTGCACCTCTTGTCGAGGGAGACTTTCATTTTTCACACATATATTTTGTCAAAAAGCGTTGGGATTTCTTTTCTATCCTTAGCTTCGTTGATGCATACACAAATGAAATACATTTCAAGAGAAATAAATGAGCATGCTTTAAAAGAAATAAACATGCGACAAATATAATCTAGTGCTTGAATCACTGATAGATTAAGTACTCATATGGGACATACTGATACAGAATATGTGGTTTAACTATTGCTCCAGCGGCGATAAAATCGTGGTGGCGCTTTCTGTTGTGAAATCGTGGCATGAAATGGAGCTGGTGGTGACGAAAGTTGTGGAGACAAGGTAACTTTCGGGAGTCGACGATGGCTGACAGTGTGGAGGATGCAAGCGCTGGTGACAGAGGCGCCACCTTCTGGCTCTTCTTTGTTGCATTGAGACAAACTTTATTATTGTATTTGTTGATGACATTGTGCTACGATTTGGTCATGTTGGCGGATACTGATTTTCTTCTTGGAAGTCGAGCTAGAGATGTTTGAACGCGCTTGTGAAGGTGATGTCGTCATGGGTAATCTAAAGTGGCGCCTGCACAAGCTTTCTTGTGAATATTTACTTGATTGAATGGGAACATAAGGGGAGGGAATGGTGTTGGTGTGATGACTTTGAAGGAGTCCTCTCTTGGAAGCATTTGAAAACAGTTCAAGTGCAGGCGATGGTCCTCCCGGTGCAGTCTTAATTCCTTCATTTAGGACCTCCATTATTGCAGAGTATTTGACTGCAATACAAAACAGTGGGAACCCATTCATCCATTTCTGGCAAAGTGAAATTCAGCAAGAGAGGAATACAATTAGTTAGGATCGCTCAATACATATCAAGGACAACATTTCGATTTAAAAGTAACGCTTCCACAGATTTTTATGCTTGAAGTTTTAAAATCATCATTTTTTTTTTATTTTTTTTTTAACAGAACATGTTATAAGATATCAAAGAATTGATATCGTATACATAGCTTTCTTCGTGAGAAGGTGAATTCCGCCTACAAGATTCTCTTTGTGGAATTTGTCTCAATAGTTGATGTGCATTCGACGCCCCTTAGCACTTCAATTTATGTACAAGCGACCATGGAAGCTCGAACGAAAAGCCGCTGATATGGGAACGCCACTGCAGTTGATACGCCAGGACTCAGCTAATAGCCGCTGATATGTGAACGCTGGTATGTGAACGCTGATATGGGAAAGCCCACTACAAATAGCCGTGGTGTCATGACGAGACAGCCGCTGTCTGTGGATGGTAATTGCAGGCGCGGGATGAAGACAAGTAAAGATCAGCTGCATGTTCTTGATAAACGAGGGCGCTGATATGAAAAATAGGTATGCTAGCTGATGGTGTGAGGCTACGGATGTAAGTGATGGTGGTTAAAAGTTGAGAGATGGGGGCGCTGAAAGGATGAGTTATTGAGGCGCTCCTAGGGGAAGTTGGAGGCGCTTAGATGCTTGAGAAAAGAGACGCCTGGATGAGCTGGTGATGGTTTATAGAGGAGCTAGCGTGCTCTGAAGTGGGGTGTTGAGTTTCTTCCCTTAACATTGATCCAGTGTCGTTGCATCGCGTGAACTGCCAGTAGTTGTTTCGCCGCCTGCCTCACTTTGATTCGTCTTGGGCGACTGGAATCACTGGATCTTCAGACTCAATTTGCTGGTGGAGGATTTCATCGAATCTTCTCCGCCAATTCTTCCCTACTTAAAATCGAAGCGTTGATGACCATCTTTATTGACCTTTTCTTTCAGTTCAAAGCAGATCCCACTGACCAGGATAGACGTCATAATGGTTCAGGGTTTATTGGTAATGGTTTCTACCGCTCTTAAAGTTGTCGTTGGTGATGAAGGCGCTGGATGAAGAAAAGTGAAACGAGACCCGCTGCTTGTGGTTGACTAACAAAGCCGCCGAGATTGAGAGAAAGAAACTAAACCCGTTGATGGTAGAGGCGATAACCGCTGACCATGGGTGACAGCCGCTGGGTGGAGGTGGTAGGTTATTATTTTTATTTTATTTTTTAAGAGATCAAAGAGAAATGGAGACGCTGAAGGGAGACGCCCCAAGGAGATGGAGGCGGTGAATAGAATGGGTTACTGAGGCGTTGGAGAGAGGGAGATGAAGGCGGGGAGAGGGATGGAGGCGTTGGACGAAGGAAAGATGTAGGCGGTCTATTTTGGAGAGCTTTTCGTGGTTACTGCTGTCCTAATCCTATGAGATAGGCTCCCACTGTGGTTTCCAAAATGTTTTAGGTACAAATATTATTGTAGAGTCGGAAGTCTACTCTAAAAAGTAGTACATGGTTAGCCACGAGAAGTTAGCTCTGATCTCATAGTAGATAGAGGATTCCTATTTATAGACATTTATTGAAATGAGAATGTCCAACATGTATCCTCTCCTACCTTTTCTTATCCTACATCTGTCCCTATAGTAATACAAGTGTACTTTAGATTCTTGTTCATGAACCCACACGACTTGGACTGTGCACGTGCCGTCAACAGGGAAGGGGCGCTATGTAGCGCTTTTTCTTGGATATGGGGATATTTCTCCAGTCTTGAAGGGAATATTCTTTAGCATCTCTTCTTGGATGTGGGGAGGCTGACATTCTACTTTGACATTTTCCAGGTATCTACACACGTTACAGACTCGCCTAGCGCCCAGACGCACCGAAAGAAAATCGAAAACCCACCGAAATAAGCACTCTTTGGCGCCTTTTTTTCCTAGGCGCTTCCTTGGCGAGCGCCCAGGACGTCGTGTATTTCCATCATCGCTAAGGCTCTCCAATTTGTATTTTTTTTCTTTGTTGAATTGGAAATTCGAGTTCTAAACGAATCCCAAAGAAGTTTACATTTATGACTACAAAGTGTTACATGTCAAGAAATTTCGAAGAAAGATATGTATGCACCAATATTACATTTGCATTTTACTTTTGGGGCAGGATCCCTCGACAAACCATTTTGACAAAATATCTCGACCATCCCTTTAGATGCATCCTACGGTTTTGGAGTCTGCCGACTTGACAACAATTATTAGATTTTACTCGGCTCCTCGAGCCAAGCCAAAACTTCAATGAGATATAGAAAAGGTAAATTAGTATTTTACTATAGGAAACTATTATTTCCTTTCGGCCATCTTCTTCTTCCCTGATCAACACTATATAAAGTTACTAGATCAAGTAAAATATAAAACTAGCTAAACGAGCTAGTCTCCTGAAAAAGTTATATGATGCGTCTTTTTTTCCTTCTAATTCATAAGCATATTACCAATCTGTCGTCTTATACACATATGGCTTATACCCTGGCGGTGGTTACATGATGTGCGAAGAAAACATAGTTGGGTTTCTCAATTTTGACCAATGTAGTTAATTTTGGATATCGGTTCATCTCGGCCGGGACCGATACACTGGTACGATTTTATATCGGGGATATTATCGTTGAAATATCGGTTCTAGATTTAGAGACTATAATTTTATATGAAACATTTCTCCACACATTTTCGGATAAGATATAATAGATAACATCAATTTTATCAAAAAAAAAACAAAAGAGTAACTTTAGTAGACTTGTTTCTAGAGCTACATGCACCTTTACTACCACCCGGAAGACTTTCTTTGCCAAAATTACCCTTAAACTTTATAGAAAACGACCAATACCGTCTCATATCAGGAAATGTAGGAAAGTTTCGTATCGACCGATATTTGACCGAAACGGCCGATATTCGACCGATACGGCCGATATTATCGGGCGAATATCATATCCTCGATATCCTTCTTATCGTATCGTTCTGGGACGATATCCGAAATATCCCCGATATATCGGCCGATACGGTCGATATTGACTACATTGATTTTGACAATAATAGTGTAGAGACGGACAGAATAATTAATCAATCTAATGAAGGAAAACGAAAATATGTGGTTATAAGAGGCTCATACCCTGGCGGTGATCACTAATAATGTAACTACATTTCCAAAAGGAATTGCTATATTCCCTCCTTGGGTTGTGAACAATGGACATGATGGTCGTTTTAAATATTTAGGAGTTTTCATTATATATTCTAAAATGATCCAAAATTGATTTCGTTTATCTTACAAGGGGATGATTACTCGGCCTGATCAAACTACTGTGCTCAAAATTTACCAAGGATGATTACTAGCTGAGTTTCATACACAAGTGTAAAATATAAAGAATTTAAAATTTTTAATTAATCCGACAAAAACAAACAAAAAGATTGATCATAAAATCTCCAGAATTTATTTTTTCTTCAATAGAGGAGAGGAGATCTACAGTAGAAAGAGAAAATATAGGTCAAGCGGTTACAGAAGATAACCACTGGCTTGGCCGTCGGAGCCGAGTAATACTGGCTAGTGCGGTTATCATCATTCTAAAACCGTCGGATACAGACATCGATATTGGAGAAAAGATGCTTTTAGATAAAATTACAACAATACCCCTCTGAGTTTCATAAACACATCACCAAACACACTTGCAATTCGCACTAAAAACTGTCTCAGTCTCGTTTGGATTCCCCCAATTTCAAAACCCTAAAATCGAATTAATGTTGTTGGCCAGGGTCTCTCAAGTTAAAGAACAACAATGGAATCCTTTTTTTGGCTGGGAATCCGGTGGATAAGGAAATACATCATGATCATCTTTCAATCTCAGCATCATGATATCTTTTCTCAACTAAAATACATGGTACTGTTGGGGGACATGTGCTGCTTTAGAACCCTAACCTTTTCTGAAGCAGAAACCCAAGTACTAATATGGGGCTTCAGAAATTGGGGAAATGAGAAACATTTTAGCCAGATTCCAAGAGATCTATTCATCATGAAGAACTCCTCCAGATCTGAAGGTAACATCTCAGTATACAAAACCGTAGCTTCTTTTCCTTTTCAAAGCCTTCTATAAAGATCTCTGCGAATTCCCCCACAAATTGACCACTGCTGATATTGGGTTCTGGTAAAATCAGGATTTTTGACTATCCTTACATGTGCTGAAAATTTATTTGATTAAATGCAGGGATGGAGGAATGAAACACATAGATTAGGACCACAATCGCATTATGATTTCTCCTCTCAAAAACAATAGTAAGTACTAATTGTTCATTTGCTTCACACTCTTAGATATATCTTGATTCATCGATTGTATGGTTGTTTCATGCTAGTTCAAAAGGCTACCAATTTAAAGAACAACTGTAGTATTGGTGCTTCTATGTGTTGAATACTGTAAGGCCCAGCCTTTATCATTACAAGGCCAAGCCCGAAACTGAAGAATGCAAAGCTTTGAGTACTCTTTCTAAGAAAATAATGCAGATCATAATGATTCTCCGGGTTTTGAATTGTGTTTGTGATTTTAATATGTAGTAATTTTAGAATCATTATGTTATTGTTCTTATGAAGTCTTTTGTTTTTTTTTTTTGTGTTCAGAAACCCAAGGTTTAAGGAACAATCTCTTAATGATATAGGAATACTGAACGCGATGTTGTTGGTATAATCACAGAAAGAGCTGGGTGTGTTTGCAGTGATGCTGCAAGAGGCTGAATCAAAGAAATCGTATGAGTTAAGACTTCAGAGTATAAGGAGATTGCTGGTTTAAAAAAGGATTCAGTGTGATGTGATGAAGGGTGAGCATAAGGGGTTGAAAGTGAAGATTAACAGTCTAGAGAAGGAGATGCTGGTAAGAATTGAGGAGAGTGAGGAGCTGAAGTCTTATAAAAAGAGGGTTGATGATGATTTTGAAGATTTAATTGGGAGGAGAACCAGAGGAAGAGAACAAAAAAAATGGAAATGGAGGTCGAAATGTGGGTAAACTCGGAATGGATATGAGTCGAAGTCTGTGGAAAAGAGATCAAATGATGAATTTGGAGTTTTAAAGGGAAAGTGTATGGAATTGGAGGTTTAAGCAAGCGTGTCCTTGAATTATGGAGTCGAATTGGGTAAACAATTGAAGAACTAAATGTTTAAAACGGTACATTGAGATGGTGAGCTTATGGAGTACAGAAGTATATGTAGTGGAATGCAAAAACTAGTTTCGGGTCTAATATATGAGAGACCACAACAACGCAAAGGTTGGATGTTAAAAGTTGGGTTGCTGACTTGCTAAGAATCGAACCAAAGCCCTCGGTCCCGTTTGTACTTCCGGGAGACCTCAAATGCGTGATAGAATTTCTTCAAAATGAGTAAACCCCATCTACCACATTCATGGTTGGCAAGAAAATCAACCATGTCAGTATCCAAAAAAAGGAAAAGAGAAGTTGATGTTATTTTTTTGTTTTGTATTTTGTTGGAGGGTTTCTAACTTTTTTTCTTTCTTCAAAGGATTAAGAGTTGCTTCTTCTTAATTTCTTGCTTCTTTTCAAAGGCGCAAGAGACGCCTTTTAGAGTTGGAGGGTTTCTACCTTTTCTTCTTTTTCGTCAAAGGCTTAAGATCCGCTTCTTCTTAATTTCTTTCTTCTTTTCAAAGGCGCAAGAGACGCCTTTAGAGTTGGAGGGTTTCTACCCTCTCTCTTTTTTTCCAAAAGGCTTGAGAGCCGCTTCTTCTTTCTTTCTTCTTTTCAAAGGCGCAAGAGATGCCTTTAGGAGTTGGAGGGTTTCTACCCTCTCTTCTTTTTCGTCAAAGGCTTGAGAGCCGTTAGGGTTTCAACCCTCTCTTTAGTTTTATCAAAGGCTTGGGAGCCGCTTTTGGAGTTGGAGGGTTTCTACCCTCTCTTTTTATCAAAGGCTTTAGAGCCGCTTTCTTTAATTTTATGTGCTCGAATCTCAAAGAGTGAGAGCAAGAGGATTTGGGCGCTCCAGTCTCAAAAAGTAAGAGAAAGATGATTTATGCGCTCGAGTCTCAAAGAATGAGAGCGAGAGGATTTAGGCGCTCGAGTCTCAAAGAGTGAGAGCGAGAGGATTTAGACACTCAAGTCTCAAAGAGTGAGCACAAGAGGATTTAGGTGCTCGATTCTCAAAGAGTGAGAGCGGGAAGATTTGGGTGCTCTAGTCTTAAAGAATGAGAGCAAGAGGAGCTGGGCGATCGAGCCTCAAAGAGTGAGAGAAAGCGTATTTAGGCGCTTGAGCAAGATGATTTAGGCGGTCGAGTCTCAAAGAGTGAGAGCAATAGGATTTAGACACTCAAGTCTCAAAGAGTCAGAACAAGAGGGTTCAGGCGCTCGAGTCTCAAAGAGTGAGAACATTAGCATTCTAGCCACTCCCCTTTTATCGTTGGTTGGAGGATTTTGACTTTCTAGTCTCAATGACTGAGAGCAAGAGAATTTTAGGCACTCGAGTCTCAAAGAGTGAGAGCAAGAGGATTTTAGGCGCTCGAGCCTCTTGGTTGTCGAGGGCAGGAGGATTTGTTAGACACTCAAGCCTCTTAGTTGTCGAGGGCAAGAGGATTTCTTAGACACTCAAGCCTCTTGGTTGTCGAGGGAAAGAGGATTTTATTTATTCATCTACTTTATTTTAAAATCGCTTGCACCTCTTGTCGAGGGAGACTTTCATTTTTCACACATATATTTTGTCAAAAAGCGTTGGGATTTCTTTTCTATCCTTAGCTTCGTTGATGCATACACAAATGAAATACATTTCAAGAGAAATAAATGAGCATGCTTTAAAAGAAATAAACATGCGACAAATATAATCTAGTGCTTGAATCACTGATAGATTAAGTACTCATATGGGACATACTGATACAGAATATGTGGTTTAACTATTGCTCCAGCGGCGATATTAGCTACGAGCTTGTATTCATGCGCATTATAAAATTGAAATACACATGAGCGCCACGATGCGAGGTGTCAAATTAATACTTCACCTATTGTACAGCTAGTATGAGGAGTGCAATTTCACTTAAAATATGCTTGATGCGAAATGTAAATATTCGCCACTGAAGTCTCATGCATACGTGCTTTACTATCTCATTTTCAAATTTTCAAATGGGTATTCAATGCTCAAAATATTGTGCGATGGGATGATATGTTACCCGAATTACAAGATGTCATATTTCTAAGGATGGCAATCATATTAAAGAGTAGGTTTCTACTTATTCACGAAGCGTAAAGGAGATAGTTTTGTTTACCTTTTTTGTTAAAACAATGTCGCACTGCACACTAGCGTGCTTTGAGATGAGTTGGGGTTGGTGCCGACTGCCGACTTATTTCCCTCAAGGTGGTCTCGTGGAGGCGAGGGGCATTCTTGGAACTGGCGACTTGTCCTTGTTTAGCCTTTCCTTTTTTGTCAAAATTGGACTGACAGCGGCTGGAATTGGTCGCCTCCTTTTCTGGCTTGTTCTTCCACTTTCCACGGCTTCGGAGGTATTGGCTCGATGCCACTTTAACCTGTATCACAGCAAAAACAATGATAGAGGCGGGCGAGTTCCTTTAGATTTTCAAATACATAAATTTTTGTTTTATGACGATCCATATTGTAAGATAAGTTAATGAATAAACAAGGACAATGAGAACTTCTCCTCGTATTAGAGGCGTATACGCTGCGATAGACTTCTCTTCTTTCAAAACTTCCAAATTGTTGGTGGTAAGTGAGTAAATAAACAGGTGGTCGAAGATGTGCCGACGCTGCCAGAGTTAGGAGCTTGTGGTGGCGCTTTCTGTTGTGAAATCGTGGCATGAAATGGAGCTGGTGGTGACGAAAGTTGTGGAGACAAGGTAACTTTCGGGAGTCGACGATGGCTGACAGTGTGGAGGATGCAAGCGCTGGTGACAGAGGCGCCACCTTCTGGCTCTTCTTTGTTGCATTGAGACAAACTTTATTATTGTATTTGTTGATGACATTGTGCTACGATTTGGTCATGTTGGCGGATACTGATTTTCTTCTTGGAAGTCGAGCTAGAGATGTTTGAACGCGCTTGTGAAGGTGATGTCGTCATGGGTAATCTAAAGTGGCGCCTGCACAAGCTTTCTTGTGAATATTTACTTGATTGAATGGGAACATAAGGGGAGGGAATGGTGTTGGTGTGATGACTTTGAAGGAGTCCTCTCTTGGAAGCATTTGAAAACAGTTCAAGTGCAGGCGATGGTCCTCCCGGTGCAGTCTTAATTCCTTCATTTAGGACCTCCATTATTGCAGAGTATTTGACTGCAATACAAAACAGTGGGAACCCATTCATCCATTTCTGGCAAAGTGAAATTCAGCAAGAGAGGAATACAATTAGTTAGGATCGCTCAATACATATCAAGGACAACATTTCGATTTAAAAGTAACGCTTCCACAGATTTTTATGCTTGAAGTTTTAAAATCATCATTTTTTTTTTATTTTTTTTTTAACAGAACATGTTATAAGATATCAAAGAATTGATATCGTATACATAGCTTTCTTCGTGAGAAGGTGAATTCCGCCTACAAGATTCTCTTTGTGGAATTTGTCTCAATAGTTGATGTGCATTCGACGCCCCTTAGCACTTCAATTTATGTACAAGCGACCATGGAAGCTCGAACGAAAAGCCGCTGATATGGGAACGCCACTGCAGTTGATACGCCAGGACTCAGCTAATAGCCGCTGATATGTGAACGCTGGTATGTAAACGCTGATATGGGAAAGCCCACTACAAATAGCCGTGGTGTCATGACGAGACAGCCGCTGTCTGTGGATGGTAATTGCAGGCGCGGGATGAAGACAAGTAAAGAGAAATCAGCTGCATGTTCTTGATAAACGAGGGCGCTGATATGAAGAAAATAGGTATGCTAGCTGATGGTGTGAGGCTACGGATGTAAGTGATGGTGGTTAAAAGTTGAGAGATGGGGGCGCTGAAAGGATGAGTTATTGAGGCGCTCCTAGGGGAAGTTGGAGGCGCTTAGATGCTTGAGAAAAGAGACGCCTGGATGAGCTGGTGATGGTTTATAGAGGAGCTAGCGTGCTCTGAAGTGGGGTGTTGAGTTTCTTCCCTTAACATTGATCCAGTGTCGTTGCATCGCGTGAACTGCCAGTAGTTGTTTCGCCGCCTGCCTCACTTTGATTCGTCTTGGGCGACTGGAATCACCGGATCTTCAGACTCAATTTGCTGGTGGAGGATTTCATCGAATCTTCTTCGCCAATTCTTCCCTACTTAAAATCGAAGCGTTGATGACCATCTTTATTGACCTTTTCTTTCAGTTCAAAGCAGATCCCACTGACCAGGATAGACGTCATAATGGTTCAGGGTTTATTGGTAATGGTTTCTACCGCTCTTAAAGTTGTCGTTGGTGATGAAGGCGCTGGATGAAGAAAAGTGAAACGAGACCCGCTGCTTGTGGTTGACTAACAAAGCCGCCGAGATTGAGAGAAAGAAACTAAACCCGTTGATGTAGAGGCGATAACCGCTGACCATGGGTGACAGCCGCTGGGTGGAGGTGGTAGGTTATTATTTTTATTTTATTTTTTAAGAGATCAAAGAGAAATGGAGACGCTGAAGGGAGACGCCCCAAGGAGATGGAGGCGGTGAATAGAATGGGTTACTGAGGCGTTGGAGAGAGGGAGATGAAGGCGGGGAGAGGGATGGAGGCGTTGGACGAAGGAAAGATGTAGGCGGTCTATTTTGGAGAGCTTTTCGTGGTTACTGCTGTCCTTATCCTATGAGATAGGCTCCCACTGTGGTTTCCAAAATGTTTTAGGTACAAATATTATTATAGAGTCGGAAGTCTACTCTAAAAAGTAGTACATGGTTAGCCACGAGAAGTTAGCTCTGATCTCATAGTAGATAGAGGATTCCTATTTATAGACATTTATTGAAATGAGAATGTCCAACATGTATCCTCTCCTACCTTTTCTTATCCTACATCTGTCCCTATAGTAATACAAGTGTACTTTAGATTCTTGTTCATGAACCCACACGACTTGGACTGTGCACGTGCCGTCAACAGGGAAGGGGCGCTATGTAGCGCTTTTTCTTGGATATGGGGATATTTCTCCAGTCTTGGAGGGAATATTCTTTAGCATCTCTTCTTGGATGTGGGGAGGCTGACATTCTACTTTGACATTTTCCAGGTATCTACACACGTTACAGACTCGCCTAGCGCCCAGACGCACCGAGAGAAAATCGAAAACCCACCGAAATAAGCACTCTTTGGCGCCTTTTTTTCCTAGGCGCTTCCTTGGCGAGCGCCCAGGACGTCGTGTATTTCCATCATCGCTAAGGCTCTCCAATTTGTATTTTTTTTCTTTGTTGAATTGGAAATTCGAGTTCTAAACGAATCCCAAAGAAGTTTACATTTATGACTACAAAGTGTTAGATGTCAAGAAATTTCGAAGAAAGATATGTATGCACCAATATTACATTTGCATTTTACTTTTGGGGCAGGATCCCTCGACAAACCATTTTGACAAAATATCTCGACCATCCCTTTAGATGCATCCTACGGTTTTGGAGTCTGCCGACTTGACAACAATTATTAGATTTTACTCGGCTCCTCGAGCCAAGCCAAAACTTCAATGAGATATAGAAAAGGTAAATTAGTATTTTACTATAGGAAACTATTATTTCCTTTCGGCCATCTTCTTCTTCCCTGATCAACACTATATAAAGTTACTAGATCAAGTAAAATATAAAACTAGCTAAACGAGCTAGTCTCCTGAAAAAGTTATATGATGCGTCTTTTTTTTCCTTCTAATTCATAAGCATATTACCAATCTGTCGTCTTATACACATATGGCTTATACCCTGGCGGTGGTTACATGATGTGCGAAGAAAACATAGTTGGGTTTCTCAATTTTGACCAATGTAGTTAATTTTGGATATCGGTTCATCTCGGCCGGGACCGATACACTGGTACGATTTTATATCGGGGATATTATCGTTGAAATATCGGTTCTAGATTTAGAGACTATAATTTTATATGAAACATTTCTCCACACATTTTCGGATAAGATATAATAGATAACATCAATTTTATCAAAAAAAAAACAAAAGAGTAACTTTAGTAGACTTGTTTCGAGAGCTACATGCACCTTTACTACCACCCGGAAGACTTTCTTCGCCAAAATTACCCTTAAACTTTATAGAAAACGACCAATACCGTCTCATATCAGGAAATGTAGGAAAGTTTCGTATCGACCGATATTTGACCGAAACGGCCGATATTCGACCGATACGGCCGATATTATCGGGCGAATATCATATCCTCGATATCCTTCTTATCGTATCGTTCTGGGACGATATCCGAAATATCCCCGATATATCGGCCGATACGGTCGATATTGACTACATTGATTTTGACAATAATAGTGTAGAGACGGACAGAATAATTAATCAATCTAATGAAGGAAAACGAAAATATGTGGTTATAAGAGGCTCATACCCTGGCGGTGATCACTAATAATGTAACTACATTTCCAAAAGGAATTGCTATATTCCCTCCTTGGGTTGTGAACAATGGACATGATGGTCGTTTTAAATATTTAGGAGTTTTCATTATATATTCTAAAATGATCCAAAATTGATTTCGTTTATCTTACAAGGGGATGATTACTCGGCCTGATCAAACTACTGTGCTCAAAATTTACCAAGGATGATTACTAGCTGAGTTTCATACACAAGTGTAAAATATAAAGAATTTAAAATTTTTAATTAATCCGACAAAAACAAACAAAAAGATTGATCATAAAATCTCCAGAATTTATTTTTTCTTCAATAGAGGAGAGGAGATCTACAGTAGAAAGAGAAAATATAGGTCAAGCGGTTACAGAAGATAACCACTGGCTTGGCTCGTGCGGAGCCGAGTAATACTGGATAGTGACGGTTAAGTCATCAAATTCTAAAACCGTCGGATACATACAATCGAATATTGGAGAAAGATGCTTTTAGATAAAATTACAACAATACCCCTCTGAGTTTCATAAACACATCACCAAACACACTTGCAATTCGCACTAAAAACTGTCTCAGTCTCGTTTGGATTCCCCCAATTTCAAAACCCTAAAATCGAATTATGTTGTTGGCCAGGGTCTCTCAAGTTAAAGAACAACAATGGAATCCTTTTTTTGGCTGGGAATCCGGTGGAGAAGGAAATACAATCATGATCATCTTTCAATCTCAGCATCATGATATCTTTTCTCAAAACTAAAATACATGGTACTGTTGGGGGACATGTGCTGCTTTAGAACCCTAACCTTTTCTGATGCAGAAACCCAAGTATTACTAATATGGGGCTTCAGAAATTGGGGAAATGAGACAACATTTTAGCCAGATTCCAAGAGATCTATTCAATCAGTGAAGAACTCCTCCAGATCTGAAGGTAACATCTCAGTATTACAAAACCGTAGCTTCTTTTCCTTTTCAAAGCCTTAGTCTATAAAGATCTCTGCGAATTCCCCCAACAAATTGACCACTGCTGATATTGGGTTCTGGTAAAAATCAGGATTTTTGACTATCCTTACTATGTGCTGAAAATTTATTTGATTTAATATGCAGGGATGGAGGAATGAAACACATAGATTAGGACCACAATCGCATTATGATTTCTCCTCTCAAAAACAATAGTAAGTACTAATTGTTCATTTGCTTCACACTCTTAGATATATCTTGATTCATCGATTGTATGGTTGTTTCATGCTTAGTTCAAAAGGCTACCAATTTAAAGAACAACTGTAGTATTGGTGCTTCTATGTGTTGAATACTGTAAGGCCCAGCCTTTATCATTACAAGGCCAAGCCACGAAACTGAAGAATGCAAAGCTTTGAGTACTCTTTCTAATAGCAATAATGCAGATCATAATGATTCTCCGGGTTTTGAAATTGTGTTTGTGATTTTAATATGTAGTAATTTTAGATCATTATTGTTATTGTTCTTATGAAGTTTCTGTTTGTTTTTTTTTTGTTTCAGAAACCCAAGGTTTAAGGAACAATCTCTTAATGATATAGGAATACTGAACGCGATGTTGTTGGTATAATCACAGAAAGAGCTGGGTGTGTTTGCAGTGATGCTGCAAAAGAGGCTGAATCAAAGAAATCGTATGCGTTAAGACTTCAGAGTATAAGGAGATTGCTGGTTTAAAGAAAAGGAGATTCAGTGTGATGTGATGAAGGGTGAGCATAAGGGGTTGAAAGTGAAGATTAACAGTCTAGAGAAGGAGATGCTGGTAAGAATTGAGGAGAGTGAGGAGCTGAAGTCTTATAAAAAGAGGGTTGATGATGATTTTGAAGATTTAATTGGGAGGAGAACCAGAGGAAGAGAACAAAAAAAATGGAAATGGAGGTCGAAATGTGGGTAAACTCGGAATGGATATGAGTCGAAGTCTGTGGAAAAGAGAGCAAATGATGAATTTGGAGTTTTAAAGGGAAAGTGTATGGAATTGGATGTTTAAGCAAGCGTGTCATTGAATTATGGAGTCGAATTGGGTAAACAATTGAAGAACTAAATGTTTAAAACGGTACATTGAGATGGTGAGCTTATGGAGTACAGAAGTATATGTAGTGGAATGCAAAAACTAGTTTCGGGTCTAATATATGAGAGACCACAACAAAGCAAAGGTTGGATGTTAAAAGTTGGGTTGCTGACTTGCTAAGAATCGAACCAAAGCCCTCGGTCCCGTTTGTACTTCCGGGAGACCTCAAATGCGTGATAGAATTTCTTCAAAATGAGTAAACCCCATCTACCACATTCATGGTTGGCAAGAAAATCAACCATGTCAGTATCCAAAAAAAGGAAAAGAGAAGTTGATGTTATTTTTTTGTTTTGTATTTTGTTGGAAACAAACAAGGGACCATAACTCATCATGAAATACTCTTTAATTTATTTTTCTCAGGAACTTCATAGAATTGATTGCTGCTACACCCCCTCTAGTCTCTCTTTTCTTTGTTAGAGAGTTGGTGGAAATCATTAAGAAATCCACTCACTCTCTCTCCTCTCCACTCTCTCTGTAAAAAACCCTAAACTCATTTCATCACGGATTTAGGGTTTCAATCTCATCACTCCCATCATCAAAAGTTTTTGATCTGTTTGTGGTTGAAGGAAGAAGGAGTTGCTTTCTTCAGAGATCTTGATTTTTTGAGTGTAAGAAACCCTTAACTCTTTTGGTTTATTTGAATCTCTGCATGTTTAAGTTTCAATTTTGTTTGTGTGTTGTGTCTGTGTGTACTTTTTCAGTCTTGATCTTATTGATGTACTGAGTATGTTTGTTTTTGCCTAATTTTCACTTGTATGTTTGTTTGGTATGATTTTGGTGATTTTGAGTATGTCTAGTTTCTTTCTAGTACTAATTTGTACACAATATTCTTCTATTGATGTTGTTGTCTTGATAATGTTTTGTTTCAAGTTGATTTTTCTTGTAACCCGAGCATGTTGCAAGCATGGGTTGTGGTTGTTTGCACATTTGGGAAAACGACTGCAAGGGATTGGTATAGGAAATAAGAATTCTTGTTTATGAGGTTTGTTCATTTACTGCTTTACTTGTTTGAAATTTGTGTTTTCTTCTCTTTAATTTGGAGGTGGAATGGATATTAGCTGTAGTTCGCAAATGATATTTTTGTATACTTTTTGATGATTTGTCACTCGTTCTTCATCCTAATCATGTAATTCTTTGTGGGTTATTCTCTTAATGTGCACATACTCATGGTAATAATTTCGTTCCTCACAGGTTTCTTCATGGATGAAATAGACTTGCTAATTGAGACGTTACTTATGCTGTCTTCGCTCCTGTTATTATTCGGCAGCGTCGGTGCCTTGATTTTATTAAAGCGCTCACTATTGTTGGAAAGAATGATCCGCTTCTCAAAGACAGCTTGGCGGAGCTCTATTGGGTATTTTCTGCATCCTGGTTTAGCATCGTTCTCGGTTGGATCGTATACATAGCTCTCATTCTAAAATTTGGCCGTTGGTACTACTTCCCGTTCAAGAAGTTTTGGCTCATAATCAGTACTGCCGCATCATTTCTTTTTTATGGTACTTGGTAATGAACTCTTGAAAGCATTCATAATCCGACATGGTTGAGCCTTTTAATGTTTTGGCTGTCTATTACAAAAGATTAAGGCTATATGTGAACATAATGGGTGTTTAACCTACTGTTCTTTTTGCTAAACTTTATTTATTAGAGCTATTGCTATGAACTTTGTTACCAATTATACATCTTGCTTGTCTACAGTACTCTTCTGCATATTTGCAGTATGTTTGTGTTTATGTCACATCACATGGCAGAGCTACTAGATAGCTAGATGTATGTGCTAGTTTGTAGCAGGTAATTTCCTTTTTCTATTCAATGGAAGAGGACAAATGATTTACTTGTAATTGTAAGAATTCTTGAATTCTCAAGGATGTCAAGAATGCACTAATTCAAGTAGGTGTGAGAATATGCTACGCAAGTACGCAACTTAATAATGTGGTGCGAGGATAGGCCTAGGTAGGATGGTAATTCTAAATTCCACGTGGTAGGTAGTTCGTAGTTCCACCAATTTCACTACCAAAATGCAACCCAATAATTCATAAAGTTAGATGAACAATATACAGCCATATTTGGTGCTAGACAAGTTTTGAACCCAAACGGCAACCAATATTTGTTCTCTTCTTCTCCACCATCATGAATATCCTCTGCTCCTACTATGGAATTGAAATGGGTGACAATTGAAAATTTGAAGAACCGAATGTTAACCACCGTTCAATAAGAAAATGCGATATTTTTTCTCTAATTTTTCGGGAACCTAAAAGGTGATGTCTAGTTTGTGTTGCGACGTGGAAATCATCAGAGACTACGATAGGAGAGGAACTGCTACTAATTTTGTGGCAATCCATTACCTTAAGCTTACTGGCACCATCAATTTTTTACCAGATAAGAGAAGACGATTTAAATGTCTAATGGATTGCCACAAAAATCTTATCAGATAAGAGAAGACGATTTAAATGTCTAATAGGGTATTAAAAATCTTACCAGCTAAATTCACCCGAGGTTCAACTGAAGTATCTTCCCCTGGAGGATTGATTAAAGCAAGTAGACGACTGTATTGTTCAGATGAGAATGCTGGGATGGCAGCAGGTTGCATAGGTTGAAATTCCTGAGTTGCAGTAGTGTTGGCAGCAGTAGGTGTTGTTGCAGATGAAGAAGGAAAACCATGCAAGCGATAGCAGCGTTCACGGATGTGACCATGACGGTTACAATAGTCACAGTGTGGGCGAGGTCGTTTGTGGTGAGTTGCAGGTGCGGAACGAGAAGTCTGTGGATGATGTCGGTTGGTATTCAAAGCGGGAGCTTCAATGGCAGGGAGAGGACTTGCCGTGATATGTTGTTGTTCTTCCTCCTGCTGTACCATATTGAAGATGCGAATAGCAGTGGGGAAAGGATCCATCATGAGGATTTGGCTTATGAGATTAGAGAAGCGATCATGCAAACCCTGAAGAAACTCCATGGCTCTGTCACGTTCAAGTCTCTCAAGAAGAGACTTGCCGGCACCACAAATACATACTTCGGTGGCAGCCACGAGAGAATGATATTGATCCCACAGTGTTTTTATTTTCGTGTAATACATAGAGACCGACATGGATTCTTGCCTGATGGCAGCTATAGCAGACTTGAGTCGAAATAAAATAGGAGCATTGGATATACAAAATCTCACCTCTAAATCCTTCCATATTTCTCGAGAGTAAGGAGAAAAAGCAGCTAGCCCTGATGTCTGGTTGGCAAGAGTTGAGAAGCCAACTGCCGACGAGATCGTCACATCACTTCCATCATTGTTACTGCAATTCAGATTTTGGAGGAGGGAGAGATCAGTCAACAAACCCGAGCTTATCCTTAGCATTCAGAGCTTTAGTTATTCCCCTAACCCAGGAACCATAATTATCCCCCTGCAAAAGAGGAGAAGATAGCACTGTTGCAGGATTGTCACTTGGGTGAATTATGTAAGGGTCTAGGGTTCGAGTATTCCCTGAAGAGTTGATTTGGGTTTCATTGTTGGTATGAATAGGACTTGAAGGAGATGATTGATCTGAAGTTTCCACCATTGTGAGAAAGAAATCAGAGATTGATAATTCAGCGGAAGAGATAAAGATAGGTCCTAGGATGGATCAAAATGATACCATCAAAGATTCTAGCTAGGTTATTGGTTTAATGTCTCACAACTGTGTAGACATAATTGTATTGTAATCTCATATTTATACTGGTTACATAAGAAGTAATCAACTAACCTAGAACTGTTTGTACGAGTTTACAGGGAAAACTATACACAAGACTAAGAAGTTTTATAGAACTAAGTTACAGCAGAATAATAGGACTTTACAACAAATTACAACTGCAAGATTTGGACTCAGTTTGGTGGACTTAGCTTCATGTGTTGATGTCGTGTGCTCTCTGCCGCACACTCCAAGTAGTACGCCTAATAATGGTCTAATCTTCTTACTTCATAAAGTAAGTTCCTATAAAGGATTCCACAATAAAATATGTATATGGAATACTTAAACTCGAGATTACAAGGTTATATCGGATCGTAACGAATCCTATGTCAGATCCAGATGCGGGGTTTGTTACGATCGGAAAATTAATGACTACAAGTTGTTCAAATTAGTTGCTAGTACACAAGCTGATATTACTTCTGAAGTTTGGATTAGTAGATTAAGTTCAAATTCATGGAATAGCATAGGAAACATACCGTATGATATACGTGATATTAATAATTCCGTGAAGCCTCTAAAAGGAATTTTTCATTGGATAGGAAACACTAAAGTTATAGTATCATTGGATATAGTTGAAGAATAAACCAAAGAAATCCAAATACCAAGTTGCTATCTAGACAATGTATGGTATCCGTCTAATTATATGGAAGTGGGTGTCTTTGGAGAGGACCTTTATCTATCAGTTTATGATAAACATAAGAGCAGCAATGATCTATGGTTGATGAAAGATTATGCACTTGCATATTCTTGGACCAACATTTTGAGCCTTTCAATGTATAGAGAAGGTTTTGTATCAATACGTCCCCTGCATTATCTCAATAAGAAGAATGGTGAGATACTTTTACATACTGCACGTTGAGAGTAAGGCAATGATGCTTTCATCTCATATGACCCAAAAAGCGAAAGATTTGTGACCCTTGATATCCCCTGCATACCAAAACATTTCCATGCGACTACTTTTGTTGGAGGTCTAGTTTCACTCAATTCAGGTGAAGTCGTAAAGGCTTCAAAAATATCTAAGGTTTTTTTTCCCGTGCTGGCGTTTATAAGTTCTTTTCGCTGACAGTTGAACCAGCAAAAATCCAAGTGTTTGGAGTTACAACGAAGGTATCGCTGGGGAACATATATGGTTTTTTGGTGTGATTACTGGAAATCCAACAATACACCCAAATGGCAAGTAAGTAAGATCTAAGACATGATAAACACAAGAACTTAAGTTTATTTATTAGTCTCAAGAGAAATACAAGTTACACTCGTGAGTTACCAGGAAACCCTAATCCCTTCTCTAAGCCTATGAATTACAAGGAAATCCTAATTCTCTATCTCATATTCTAGACCTTTCCCTCTCCAAAAGATCTCTCCCTTTACATTGCCCCAAGGCCTCTATTTATAGCCTCCAACAACCCTAATGGTATACAACCCACATTATCTCGCCGAGGTTACTTTATACTTCGCCTGGATCATATTTCATAAAGTTTTCCCCCACCTTTCGCTGACTTCACGTGGTCTTTTCGGGACACCTGTCTTATTTCTTGCCCGATAATTCATCTAATTCGTGGGGTTAGCTTCTCTTCCAAGCCAAGTCACATTATTTCGTGGTCATTTCGTAATGGACATCTGATTCCTTTCGCGCTTTACCTCCCCTTTGGCGAGTTACCTCGTCCCAAACATTACTTCGCTGCCGTACAAATAAGGATAATTTTGACTTGATTTGACAAGTCCCTAAGGGAAGAGAATAAGAACCGTCTGAAGTTTGATAACCGCCTTTCCTCCCTTTCTTCGTCTTCCACGTGGTTTTCTTTTCCTCGTAACCGTCGATTACCGGTTCATATTCTTCAGTCGTGGGTTGTTTTGACTAGTCATCTGGTATAAATACTCCTTCTTCTCATCTATCTAAGATCTTAGCCTTCTCCTCTTTTTCCCCTTTTATCTCCAGTAAGCGCTGTTCTTATATTTTTTAATGGCTCCCAGAAAGGTTCCCCCTCCAACCACATCCTGGACCTATGAAGAGTTTACGGCCGATCTTGATAAGGTAGGATTCACCTTATTTCCCGCAATCGATTCCTCTGTTACTCCTCCCATCACTGCTACTGATTCGATGGAACTAAACTACCGGTGGATCCAAGATGAAACCTGGAATTCATCGAGGATGATCATCACCATTGGACAGTTAAGAGAAGGGATTTCTTTTCCCCTATATGATCCCAAGAATCCTCTGTTCCTTGAGATTTTAGCTCATCTTCAACCTGGTGTTTATCAGCTAAGTGGGAACGCTATTCGCTTGGCTAACGAATTTGTTCAAAGATCAAATGGCCTTCCTTCCCAGATTCCTGAATTAGGGTCGGACTTTCCTTCTGCTGATTATAACGTCAAATCTTTTCTGGAAAAATTACTTCGTCCAGTACTTGTCCACAAGATCGTACCAAGAGTGAGGTGTAAAGTTTACCCGTAAGATCTTGGCTGACCCATCCAAGGCATTACTTTTGGATGTCGATCCTACTTGCGAAAAGAGGAACAAGTATCTTCTCTTATTCAACGACGAAAATTGGATGATGTAACCTCTGGTGATCGAAGGTCCCTTCATGTGGGGCTTAGAAGAGAATGGTGTACCTCGTTCCGGTCCTCTTCCAGAGCACGCCCATCTCGCCGAATACGAACCGGGTCGGTTTATAAATTGTCCCAAGATGCCCCATGAGGTAAGTTTGATTTTTCATTCAATTTTCCATGTATTGATCGTACACCTCTCTAACGCCCTTGTTTTTTTCCTTAGTATTCCTTCCCTCCTCCTGACATGATAAAGGACCGCTCCAAGAAGCCACCTCCAGCTCAGGTCTGTATATCGCGAATCATATATTCTCAATTTATTATTCCAGCTTCTAATATTTTACTTCGCAGATGGGGGAATCTCAAGCTGCAGTGGGCCCTGCTGCAAACACAAGAAAGCGTGTCCGCTCAAAGGTTTCCTCCTCCTCCGCTCAGGTTCATCCCTATCTCGCGGCTTGCCTTTCTCCCTTTGATTCACCTACTAACTTTGTGGATTTTAGGATGACTCTTCAACCTCTCCTCGTTCTCGGGAGACTCCTCAACATCGCCCTCGTACATTGGATGTAGACGGGCTGTCTCAAGTTCGTCCTTCGGGACTAACCCGTCCTCTTCCTAGATCCTCTCGCCTTCAGGTTGATGATTCTAAAGACCCAACATATCTTCCTGATATGAAATTTCTTGACAAATCGTTCGAACCCTTCCTTGAGATCTGCGGATGCTGAATCTCTGACCTCCTTGAGCTCTGATTCCTTTCTAGACGCTGATCAAGGGTTTATCCAAAATGCTTCTTTGAGTCTCTCCACTTAACAACATGCTGCCCTGATGTGTTTGGTAAGTGTGACAGCTGATTTTATTTTTCTGAGACCTTAACACCATTACCTTGCTCATTTCTTTCTTATTCGCCTTCTCAGGGACATAATCACAGCATGTCCCATCTCTTGGAAGTTCACGAAAGCCGAGACCTTATTGGACGCAATAATGCTCGTATCGCTCAGTTAGAATCGCAACTCGCTAAGGAGAAAAACATCTCGCCTGCTCTTCGTCGTAAGTTTACCTTTCTTAGCCAATTGGTTTTTTCTTAGATTTGCGTTAGATTTCCAGATAGGCTACTTACTCATCTTTGTTTATCTCAGGGTCTGAACAAAAGCTTAAGGACCAAGTCTCTTATCTCCAAGAAGATGTCCGCGGCTTAAACGAGGATCTCGACAAGATGGCGAAGGACGCAGTTTTACTTGCAAAGAAGCTTCGCCGAAATGCCCAAGATGAAAAGGTCAGGCTTTTTAATGAATTTTGCGACTCAGAGAATATTCCTAGTGTTCCCCTGGAGCTTGAGGTGTTTTCAGATGACGAACACAAACCGGAGCCTACTATCCATGAACCAATTCTTCCTTCCAACGAAGGCACAGAGTCTGATGAAGATGATGGATATGATGATTATAAAACACGGTCCTTTACCCTTGTACTCTTCGCTATTTTGTCAATTAGAACTGTTGTTTCCTCCTTTAGTCTTTTCACACCAAGTATATACTTGTGCCCTGGTTGTAAAAATATGCCTTTGACTTTTCTCTTTTCCTTCGTGCTCCTTTCTCTGATGTCTTGTCTCGTAGCTTTAAATTATGCGTTAAGCACTTCGTAGTCTAGAGAGGAGAATGCTAAAAAAGAACAAAAAATATAAAAAGTATATACTTGCCTCTTGTTCTTATTGAGCTTTGTACGATCAACACAAGATTTCCCTGATTACGCTCTTCATAACTACGCCATTCCGGTATATACGTCTATTTTTTGTTTACCTTTTGTTTTCTTATCGATGAGGTATTAATGCGCCTCCTAGTTAAGGTCTTATTGAGCCTCACCATATTGTGAAGGGTATTTATTCGGCGAAGTCTCAAGCACTTGTTACCCTTGCGAATAACAATCCATCAACTCTCCTTAACATCTTGGTCAAGTTTTTCCTTGCGACAATATGACAGGCCTAACTATTCCCATGAATAGTATCCCCATGACATTGCCGTATTTTTTGGTCACACAGCTCCCAAATCTGGAGGGTGCCATCCCTTTATATTCCCCCTGAGTTCCCCTTCAAGGAGGTTAACCCTAACATGTATGTTGGTCTCCTCCCATCCGGTTATTACGACATTTACTTGTTTTCGTGACTTCTTATCCCCTTCGCCGATGAGGCTCAGGGTTACGAGGTCACACCCTAAGTGAGGTTTTCTTGGGATCGAGCGCATCGTAGCCAAGACTTTCCAGACGGATATGGTCGGTAATGCTCCAGACGTCTCAGGCACCCGTAGCTCAATCGAATACGTCGGCGCCTTGGTCATATTTTTGCACCCCTTACCGAAGGCCATCATAAAAGGAACCCTCAGCGGATAGGTCTTATCATTTCCCCTAGATTTCTCCATGAGAATTGTCCATGACATGCGTTAGGTCTTTGCCTCTTGCATTTTCATGCGAACTAGGGTGGATGCCGTGGGTTCCCAGCCTTCCTAGGCGAAGGTTTTAAGTTTCCCTAGAAACTGTTTATTTCGTCGTCATTATTTGCCTCCTAATGTAAGGTCTTAACTGATCGTGTAAACGGATCCATTCATATAAAATTGTAGAAATATTTTATTGATAAGTTTTGTTCGCTTCTTACATTTAGGGATAATATTTCTTAATGTAAACAGGATTCCAAGGATGATTTATCCTTCTATCTTGTCGTTCTACTTCGTCGTAAATTATCTTCCTTCTTCGTCGGTATCCTTCCCTTCACAGGCTGCTAATTCATATGCCCTGTTCCCAATAACTCTCTTTACGATGTATGGACCCTCCCAAGTGGGTTCTAGCTTTCCTCCTGGTCCTCGCTGATAAGGTGGTATTTCTCGTTGCACCAGCTCTCCCGGGATGAAGCTTCTTGGTTTTACCCTTTTATTATACTCTCTCGACAGCCTCTGGTGGTAGTTCGTCATATGCTGTAACGCAATTTATTTATTTTCCTCGAGATCGTCCAATCTTGCAAGAATTAATTCCGTGTTTAACCCCTTTTCCCATGCTTCTCTCCTCGTTGTGGAAGGATGGCTTCAGTTGGTAGCACTGCCTCTGCTCCGTACATTAAACAGAACGGCGATACTCCTGTTGCTTCTCGCCTTGTGGTTCTATATGACCATAACACGTTCGGGATCTGCTCACACCATCCTTTATGATGCCCTTCCATCTCCTTTTTCAACGTGGAGGCCACCGTTTTATTTGTAGCCTTTGCATGCCCATTACTCTGGGGATATAATGGAGTAGATTTCCCGGATTGAATCTTACAAGCGTTGAACAACATCTTCACATTTTCCCCTTCGAACTGCATGCTTTCCATTGTCTGAAACAATCAGGATTGGTATGCCAAATCTACAAATGATGTGCTCAAGGATAAAATCGTATATATCCCCGTCTTTTGTATGCTGCACAGCCGTTGCCTCTACCCACTTCGTGAAGTAGTCTGTTGCTACAATCAAGTACCTTCTTTGCTTCATCCCCGTGACAAAGGGTCCCACGATATCTATCCCCCACATGGCGAATGGCCACACACTCAATACTGAGTTCAAGATTGTGGCTGGTGCATGTATTCTTTTGCCGAACCTTTGACACGCCTCACACCTTATAGAAATGTCTTTCGCATCTTTATGCATGTAGGTCCAAAAGTAACCCTATGTTCGGGTCTTGTAATCTAGTGATCTGGTTCCGCTGTGGTTTCCAGCGTCTCCATAATGAATTGACTTCATAATTTCAGTCCCTTCCTCCTGCGATAAGCACCTCATCAATGGGCCCAAAAATGATCTCCTATAAAGGATCCCTTCTCGCACCTCGTAATTCGTGGATTTACTTTTGATTTTGTTTGCCTCTTGTCTATCTTGTGGCCAGTCTCCTTTAGTCAAGTAGCTGTAGATTGGTGTTCTACAGTCCTCTTTGCTCATTACTGAGTTCCTTTCTTCTACCGTCATTACCTGAAGTTCTCTTTCTTCTCTGCTTACTGATGGCTGCATCAACCGCTGAATCACAATATGCCCGATTTTCGAATTCTCAATCATGGAAGATATGAAGGATAATGCATCTGCATGTCAATTGTTATCTCTATTTATGTTTCTCGTATGATACTTCGTATTTTCGCCGAATAGTCTTGCACGAGCTGCTGTATTTATTCATCACTGGATCGACTGCATTATACACTCCTTCAATCTGACGAACTACCAGTTGTAAGTCACTAGTAATTCGTATTTCGTCCAATTCCATTTCTATTGCAAGTCTCAGAGCCTGTATTACTGCCTCATACTCGGTTTCATTATTCGTGGCTTTGTATTCCAGCCGAAAACAAAATACTATTCGCTCACCTGCAGCCGAAGTGAATACTATTCCTACACCCCCTTCACAGCTATTAGATGCCCCATCAACGAAGATTTCCTATCTCTTGGGATGACTTTGCTTTAACAGATCTCTTGGGTCCGGTCGGCTTTCGTCTATCTTCATCATGTCTTCCGCACTCCCATCTTCTTCTGAAGGAAATTCAGCGAGAAACTCTGCTATTATATGCGACTTTGTACTTCAGCCTGAAATTGTTGATGTGAGTGTTCCACCTCTCTACTCTCCAAACCCTTTGGGAATGCTTCAAGACTGACTCTATGGGTACCCTTGTGAGGACTTTGATCTTGTGGGTTTGGAAATAAGTCAGTAATTTTTGTGATGCATAAAATAATGCCAATATAAATTTTTCAATCTTAGGGTAATTTCTTTCTGCGGAGTTCAAGGTTTTACTCACGTAGAATATGGGTTTTTCTACTCCTCCGTCGTTCCTGAGTAGGACTGCACTAATAGCATTTGGTGTGGATGCGAGACAGAGTAACAGCTCCTCTCCTGGTTCCGGCTTTTGCAGGATTGATAACTTGATTAGGTATACCCGCGAGATGAACCTTCCCAGTGCCGCTAGCTGCCCATTTAATTTTGCTCCCTTCTTTAAAATGTCAAAGAAGTGTTTACATTTATCAGATGACCGCGAGATGAACCTTCCCAGTGCCGCTAGCTGCCCATTTAATTTTTGCACATCTTTTACGATAGCTGGTCATGGCATTTCTAGTATCGCCTGTACTTTTGTAGGATCCACCTCTATACCTTTTCGAGAAAATATATGGCCTAAGAACTTCGCTGATTCTACCCCGAAAATGCACTTCAATGGATTGAATTTCATCTTGTATCTCCTCATCTGATCGAAGATCTCTTTTAGGTTTTCCACATGATCTCCGGAGTCTTTGGTTTTGACCAACATGTCTTCTACATAAACTTACAACGTTGTGTGTACCCATTTTGCGAATACTTTTTCCACCATTCGCTGGTATGTGGCCCCTGCATTTTTCAATCCAAATGGCATTCTCGTGTAGCAGTACAGCCCTATAGGAGCGAAGAAAGCCGTGTGCTCCTGGTCTTCTTCGGCCAAAGGTATTTGATTGTATCCACAATATCCATCCATGGATGATAACCTTTTGTACCTGGACGCTGCTTCTACCATATGAGGGATATTTGGTAAAGGGAAACTATCCTTGGACAAGCGGTATTTAGATCACTGAAATCAATGCATATTCTTATGCCATTGTTCTTCTTTGGTATAATTACCATATTCGCAACCCAATCTGGATATTTCGCCGGCTTTATGATGCCTGCCTTCATCATCTTCTGAAGTTCCTTGTCAATTTTCTCATGATAGGTCGTCGCTATCTTCCTTATCCGTTGTCTTATTGGCTTGATTGTTGGGTCTAATTTCAACCGATGACACGCAACACGCGGATCAATGCCTGGAATTTCCTCTATGCTCCAGCAAATATGTCTCCATATTTTGTTAATAGTTCCACCAACCTCCTTTCTTCTTCCACCTCCATCTTCGTCCCAATTTTTATGATTTTTGGTTCGTCTTCCGTTCCTAGATTTATATCTTTCGCATGTTCGACTGCGGCGAAATTCAAGGTTGGCTCTCCCAACGGGGTTGGTTCTTTTATGGGCTTCGCGGGTTCTCTCTCTTTTTCTGGTACCTCGATAGGTATTGCCCATCCTTCTTTAGCCTTTACCAGGTATACCCGTAACTCGACATTCTTCTTCATATCCAGTACCTTCCTCTTCCGTTCCTTCTTCCTTTTTACTTTATTCTCGTAAAGATCGATATCTTTCTCGTTGCAGCTCTCGGCTTCTTCTCCGCTTCCTCGTATTTCACCGATTCCACTTGGCATAGGGAACCGTATCATTTGGTGATAAGTGGACGCAACTCCTTTTATTCCATGCACCCATGGTTTACCTATAAGAGCGTTATATGGCGACTCCACATATACCACACATAGAGTAACCTTTGCTTCCAACTCTCCTGCAAATATTTTCAAGCATATCTCGCCTTTTGGCCTTGTCGTCACTCCATTGAATCCATACAGCGTTGTATAAGGTAGCAAGTCAGAATCCTCGTACCCCAGAGCACTAAAGGTATGGTAGAATAGGACGTCTACTGAGCTACCCATGTCTATCAAGACTTTGTCAACCGCCCAAGTCATCTCCTTATTTTGCTGGCCCCCTTCCTGGGATGAAATCCTGTCCATAGATAGGCTAATGACTAGTGAATCCATATGCTGAATTTCTCCTTATGGTACGTCCTTCGCCGAAAAGGATATTTCTCTCCTTTGCCAGCCTTCTAATGGTTCTTCCTTCGGGGAATTCATTATCTCATTACCTTCGCAATCCACCTTGTACACTCTTGAGAGTACGCTATCTTCTCCTAGAATGTGCTATGAAATTACAGCTTAATCGTCTCCTTTCTCGGCTTACTTTTTCCTGTCTGTTGTGACAAGTAATCATAGGTGCCTCCTTTTGGTCAATGTAGTGCGCAAGTTTCCCTTGTCCGATAATCCGGTGTATGATCTTCCTAACACTTCTACAGTTGTTGGTATGGTGCCCTTGAAAATGATGATACCTACAAAATTCATGACTCTTGCTTCCCGGGACTGGTTCTCTCCCCATATTTGGTGGTGCCGGTATCTTCTCGGTTAATATCACCTCATCCCATACCTTCTCCATAGTTGTGTTAAGTTCTGGAGGTTTTAACTCCGTCCAGGCCATCGACTCTTGTCCGATCTGCCCTTTGTTCTTCAGCTTATGCCTCTCTCCTCCGTTCCCTCGTGGATCCTTTCGCTTGGATCCTCCCTTCTCCTCGTCGCCTTTTTGTGAACTTCCCACCTGCATCCTTAATCTTCTTAGCTCGCATAAGATCTCATGTTCTATGGTTCTCCTTCTTATTTCATCAATGTTCACTTCTGTCTTGACGCGTTTTCTTTCTTCCTCACGTTTCCTCTCTTCCTCATACCTTAGCTCGCGATTTTCCCGTCTCGCCTCTTCTAACAGCCTCCTTATATCTCTCTTTCTCTATGGTACCCTTCTAACAACTCCATCATCCCTTGTTCACATATCTCCTGATTTCTTTCGCACTGGATATGCCTTTGAGATGACGCTGTGATATCCTCCGCTTCATTGTTTCCTTCCCACATGACCTCATCAGTCATTTCTCGTTCACGTTCCTCATGCATCATCTGGTCATCTTCCTCCTGATTAGGGGTTTCACCCAGTTCTTCCGATACCTCATCCTCCTCGTCATCGTTTTCCTTTTCCTTTTCTCGGTTCATTTCCTTCTCCGCAGTAGTCCCGGCTTTCACAATATTACTAGGTTTCACCACAGTCCCGACTTTCACTTTCGATCTGCGTTTCCCTTGTATCATGGTCCTTCGCTTTTCATCCTTTACCAATATATCGTCCTTTACCTCCTGATCCCGAGCCTATA
Source organism: Papaver somniferum (assembly GCF_003573695.1). Taxonomy (NCBI): domain Eukaryota; kingdom Viridiplantae; phylum Streptophyta; class Magnoliopsida; order Ranunculales; family Papaveraceae; genus Papaver; species Papaver somniferum. Next base: position 141,033,519 of record NC_039367.1, read on the forward strand.
ATCGTTTACTCCTTCTCAACATCGTTTGTGATTTCGTTTGCCTCACCTTTCCCTTCATCGTTTACCTCGTTCCTAAATACGTCCTTTTATCCACCTCTTTACTTGTCTTTCCGCTTAATCCTCAGATCTCGAACCAGCCTTCTCAGATCTTTGGTTTCCGCCTCTTTGGTGCAACCTCATCTTCTCTCCCTACTCTTTAGACGAGGATATATCCCCAACCTAAGATCCCTGTTTCTGGACGCCAAAATGTGATTACTGGAAATCCAGCAACATACCCAAATGGAAAGTAAGTAAGATCTAAGACATGATAAACACAAGAACTTAAGTTTATTTATTAGTCTCAAGAGAAATAAAAGTTACACTCGTGAGTTACCAGGAAACCCTAATCCCTTCTTTAAGCCTATGAATTACAAGGAGACCCTAATTCTCTATCTCCTATTCTAGACCTTTCCCTATCCAAAAGATCTCTCCCTTTACATTGCCCCAAGGTCTCTATTTATAGCCCCGAACAACCCAAATGGTATACAACCCACATTATCTCACCGAGGTTACTTTATACTTCGCCTGGAGCATATTCCATAAAGTTTTTCACCACCTTTCGCTGACTTCACGTGGTCTTGTCGGGACACCTGTCCTATTTTTTGCCCGATAATTCATCTTCTTTGTGGGGGTAGCTTTTCTTCCAAGCCAAGTCACATTATTTCGTGGTCATTTCGTAATGGACATCTGATTCCTTTCGCGCTTTACGTCCCCTTTGGAGAATTACCTCGTCCCGACCTTTACTTCGCTGATGTGCAGATAAGGATAATTCTGACTTGATTTGACAAGTCCCTGACGACGAATCTCGGGACTTGAAGTAAGATCTTTTCACCAGATTCCCGCGCCTTCCTATGGCCACGTGTCGGCTTACACTTTGGTAACGACATTTGACCTGTGCTTTTTAGCATCTGGCTTGTGCTTCTTGGCATCTGGCATTGGGTATATTGGGATTTTGAAACTTTCCATTATCCTTTTGCTTGAAATGGTTGAACAAGAGAGTGTAGTGACTTCTCTGTTTGACTGCGATAACTTTATCAGTGCTATTTCAATGGACTTCATTACCTATTACTATATACTATATCCTTGTCCACAGTACTTTTCTGCATATATGCAGTATGACTGTATGTTCCTGTGATGTCACGTCACATGGCATAGACACTAGCTAGTTACATTCATGTGGTACTTTGTAGTTCGTAATTTCTTTATCCTTTTGAAAGGAAGAAGACAAATGATTTACTTGTAAGAATTGATAAATTCTCAAGGATGTCGATTTCAATCTTTGTATCATTTTATTATCACTGAAAATTTGACTGGGAGGTTGGGGAGTGTAAAGTGTGTAATTGATCACATTCGACTTAATGGAGCACACAATGCTGCTCAAATAGGATTATAATTTTTGTAATTGACTGTTTCAATTCGGATGATTGTATTTCGTGCTGGGTTCAATAGGCACTTGAGCATGAGTCACAGTAGGAAATTGTAAAAAAGAATCTTGGGTTGGAAAGCAGATCGTGCGAAGAGTAAACCATAGAACATCTTTGTACATTTCCCTTTTCATTGACTTTTTTTGGTTTGAATAAAAATTGATGAATACAACTATGAAAAAGAAAACAATAGCTTCTGTTTCTTTCCGAAGGCCCAACCAATACAATCTTGGCAAATTTTCCCAGCACCTTGACATTTGCAGGTACTCCATTGTTTCCAATGTTTTTTTATCTCTTGCTTGAAATCAATGATTAGAGCTTAATGAATTTTTGTTTTAGTCAGATCTCTCCTTAGTATGTTTAGTCCTGAAACTTGCAGAAATGGTGAACTTGCCAAGAGATATCTTATCAGACATCCTGATCCGGTTGCCTGTGAAGTCTATTGCACGATTCAGGTGCGTAAACAATGAGTGGCTCAATTTATTGAAAAGCTCTGAATTTCTTAAAACACAATACCAGCATGCTGTTGAAATGGACAAATTTAGTATCATGCTCCCCAGTAATGGTTATATAGATACCTTAAGTTACGATCCATTTTCCTCTACATGCGAGGAATCTAGTCATGACATACGCCTAGTTGAATCTACCGAGAGGGGAATTGAGTTTCTTGGATGCTGTAATGGCTTGGTTTTGTTAAAGCATGTTAATAAGTTTCACTCGTGTGTTCTTATGTTATGGAACCCATGTTCTAACGAATGTAAGAGAGTACCAAATCCCCCTGGTGCATCAAAGGATCGAAGTAGGATGTATGTAGAATATGGACTTGCATATGATTACCAAATTGAAGATTTTAAAGTGGTATGTTTAGCGGAGTCTCTTAACAATAATTGGTGTAAGGTTCATGTTTATACGCTTAAATCAAATTCATGGAGAAGAGTTCATGGTGTCAAGATGGATGATTTTTCTGATAGGGTGTTTTCTATGGCTCGTCTGCCTGTTAATGGATCTCTTCATTGGATAATAAATGAAGAAGGGACTGAATTCAGAAATGACCGTTTTATTCTTTGTTTTGATATTGAGAAAGAGAAGCTTGATAAGATGCCACTGGATATCCTTGATGATGCTGCCGAACCATTTTTATGTGTATTATGTGGATCACTTTGCTTGTTTTGTTATGATTCTAAGGTTATAAGTGTGTGGGTGTCAAAGGACAACGGAGTGATGAAATCATGGGCCAAACTATTCACCATTGAGTTAGAAAAACATTTTGGGGAAGTTTACAATTATATACCCTTGCAGTCGTTAAAGAATGGAAAAATCTTGTTAGGGTTAAACCTGGGTGATTATTTATTGCATATGGTTATATATGACCCAAAACAAGACTTATTTCTGGATATCCATCAAGTCCCGGTGGTTTCCTCTCTCAGAGTAGCTGTATATATGGAGAGGCTAATTTCGCTTGACACGGGTATATATCTAGGGCCAGCACAATGGAAAGCCTCCCACAAAGAAGATGAGGCTAACTATAAAGATGATGCCGATGTTGATGATGTTGACGACCATGACAGTGATACAGGAGATGGTGACAGTGATGGTGATTAAGAAGAAGATATTGGGAAGGAAGAGAAGAAAAATCTGTCATTGATGTTTAATCAATTTAGTAAGTTGGGGTGTTCTTATATGGTCTTTGTAGTAGCAAAGATTCGTGTCTTGTTCTTGCTTTTCAGTTTCCTACATTTCATTAGATGTTTTCTCTGCTGAAAATGCTTGCATTTTGTAGCTTTCTGTCTTAAAGTTTTGTGAAATCTGTTGGCCAATTTTTTTCAGTCTGCGATTGTAAGTTTTGCTAATTTGCATAGACCAATCATGTGTGACTATTATGATCTAATGAATCTATTTTTTCTTATGAAACGTTAATCTGTTTTCTTCTGACGAATTTGTCAAATATACATTCATTTTGTAGCTCTTTGTTATTTCAAAGAATTTGTTGTAATCTCTTCCTGCAACTTCCTTGTAAAGGTGATAGTATATATTATATGTGTTTTTTAATTCGTATATGTAATCCCAAATGTATGTGAATTTTGACTACTTAACTGATTTGGTCGGAATTTTGGACGGCTCGGACATATTTCCAAAAACTGGAATATTGGGGCATATCCCCACAATGACAGCCGGTTTTGGTGCATATCCCCAATATTCCCTAAAAAGTTTAGAGGATCAAGCAAATGGATGTTTCTTTTGCACCCCAATCAAGCTACTTCTGGTCTACTATGTCTTCCTGTTGAATACATATGTGCCATTGAGAAGTTTCCTGCGAGATACTAAAAGTCCTAAATTAATGGTTGTCCGCACCATTAAATTTTTGTCAAGAAAAATATTTACATGTCGAACATCCTAATCTAAGTGAACATACAAATAATTTGGACTGCTCATCAAATTTTATTGAAAGTACAAGTAATTATTCAAAAAATTATAAAGCAGAAATCTGAATGATCGAAATTCAAAAATATTTATTAAATCATATACATCTTGACTTTCAAAAATATTAATTAATTTTTTTTTCTTTTTCCCGTAGTCTTTGAGGGTGGTATAAATTTTTTATATCCTCTCCTTTTTTTATCAATAAAATCTCTCTCTTCACCGATCAAAAATAAATAAACAAATAAATAAATAAACATAAAATTATTAGTACACATAAATTAATATTCGTCTTCACAAGCAAATTTTAGTACTGACTTGATTTCTTGTTTTCTACCGTTAGAGTTAGAGTCCTGGATATATAATATGTTGCCCATCCTTTATTTTATATCAGTTTCACTTTAATTTTTGCTTCCCTTGTTTAAGGGAGCTATGAGGTAACACTCGAAAGCAAATACAACAAATAGTTGAAAATATTCTCATCAGACGTAATGAGAATATTCTTATAAGATGTACACTAATCTCTGCAGTCCGAAGTCTATTTCTCAAAATAAATTCACTCCAGTAAAATTAGTAAAAATTTCATGGATAGAGCTGAGCTGAGTATTAATTAGTTAGTTAGTTTTCTCCACTATCTCAATTATTTCTCATTACAGAGAGACATTACTGCTATCTACTTATAACCGAGTTTTGTTCTCACAACTTGGTAATGCGCAACTACATTTACAGCCAAATTCTTAGTATGAAAGTAGCAACATTTATGTAGTATTAGTGTAGATAAAGTATCTATCTCAGTGTTTACTTGATACCGCTACTTATTTTCAACTGCCCAAAACATGCATAAAATGTTACATGATATACAAGCTAATTTAGTGTGATTAGATTGGTTATAATTGTTTGTAAGAAAACCCAATTAAATTTAATGGAAATGAAACCACGTCACACTAACCTAACAGAACAGTAACGGTTTCTTCCGGATTTCTGTTTGATGGGGTGAAGTACCACTCAAAATTTGTGGAAATTGAATTATTGTCCTTACTTTTGATAGGTCTTCACAAATTTTCTTGCACACTATGTAGGTACACGAAATAGGAACACCACGTATCACACCAAGAAGAGTTAGGGAATCTTAGTCAAAGATCCTCGTCAGTGACCTGTCAAATCAGTCAGTATCAGAAGGCGAAGTACAATTCCAAGCGCGAGAAAGCTCCCCGCCCCGAACTAAAGTAGGAGGACTATCAGGGTATTAAGGCAGAGCCACAAAGAGTTTACTTGGAGAAGAAGGCAAGACGCGAGGTAGATAAATTATCAAGAAAGAAATAGGGCACGTGTCCCGACAAGACCATATGAAGTCAGCGAAAGGTGAGGGGAAACTTGATGAAATATGCTTCAAGCGAAGTATAAAGTAACCTCGGCGAAATATTGTGGGTTGTATACCATTAGGGTTGTTGGGGGCTATAAATAGACACCTTGGGGCAATGTAAAGGGGGAGATCTTTTGGAGAGGGAAAGGTCTAGAATATGAGATATAGAATTAGGGTTTCCTTGTAATTCATAGGCTGAGAGAAGGGATTAGGGTTTCCTGGTAACTCACGAGTGTAACTTGTATTTCACTTGAGATTAATAAATAAACATAAGTTCTTGTGTTTATCATGTCTTAGATCTTACTTACTTTTCATTTGGGTGTGTTGCTGGATTTCCAGTAATCACATTTTGGCGCCCAGAAACAGGGATCTTAGATTGGGGGTCAATCATCATCTAAGAGTTAGAAGAAATTTGAGATTGTGAAAATAGGAGATCTAGATAATTAGGGTTGTAAAAAGTTCAGTTGATATTGAAATAAGGATAGGTTGATGGCTAGAACATCAGATCGAGCAGCGCATGTGATAGCAATAAGGAAAAGCAAACGATTGGCATATAAGATGGGAAGGATGGAACGGGCCGGAGCATCAGTTGTGGGAGACAGATGAGAAGAGAACCAGCGACAGACGAAAGAAGATGGCCTCAAGGAAGGTTCAGTACACACGTCCGATACAGACACCGTTGTCGAGGAGGAGATGACTCGTGAGGAGATGGAAGAAAATATCGGAGAAGAAAACATGACGTTGGACCAATTAAGGGAGACGCTTCACCGTGAACGAGAACGGGACCGGGACATTGCGGAATAACAGGTGCAGTTGGTAAGGAATAATGCTAGATTGAGGCAACAAAACCGGAAACTTAATGAAAACGTGGAGATGAATGCCATACACTCGCAAGGAAACACTGTATCTTCGGAGGAAGATGAACTACAGAGAAGGATATATGACCACGAGGAAGATGGAGGAGGACGAAGAATGGATGCCGACGAATAAAGAGACTTGAGAAGAGCACTGGAGATCTCACAATGGGAAGATCATAGGCGAAGACGTGAGGAGGAACAGAGGCAGGAGGACAAACTGCAACGTCAGGCGAACCTTATCTGAGATGAGGAGCAAAGACGACAACCAGGCGAAGGGAAGCTTAGCGTGAAGAGAGGCCGTCACCATGAGGAGGATGGAGGAAACTTGAACCAAGAAGTTCTAAACGAGCTGAGAGACATGAGGGATTTAATAAATAACTCACGAAGAGGTAGAAGAGTGCAGTTAGCAGAAGAGATAAAGGAAGCAGATAAATCGTCATTCACCTATGAGATCATGCATGCGGACATCCCGGAGAAATGCGCCTGCAAGCATATTCAGTGGATCGGAAAGTGCAGTGCAACACTTGAAGCAATATACCCTTTCGATGATGCAATGGGGACGAAATGACGCAGTACTTTGTCGATATTTCCCTACGAGCTTAGCAGGGGAGGCATTAGCCTGGTTTGGTGGACTCCCGGAAAAGTCAATATCATCATTCAAAGATTTGCAGAAGATATTCTTGACGACGTATATAAGCAACAACTTATTGAGGCCAGGGATAAAGACTTTGTTCAATCTGAGGAGAAGGCCAACGGAAAGCTTGCGAGGGTTGGTCACGAGATGGAGAACAATGTGTAGCGAGTTAGCAGGGAGAGTTGATGAACGAACTTCATATTAGCCTTCGTGAATGCTTTGGTCCCAACAAACCTGCTGTACACACAGATATTCATTATTCGAAACTCGATAACGATGAATGAGATGAGGGAGTACCAGGAGGAATACATAGCGTTGGAGGAAAAGTAGAGGCAGGTCAGCGAAATGACATTGGCCCCAGCGAAAGAAGGGAATTCTAGGATATTACCAAGGACGGTGCACGCATTAGAGGATGAACCTAGACGAGGAAAGGGAAAACCAACAGTTCCAATCCCAACAAAGCTTGTATCCGTCTCGAGTGGAGATCATGAGTGGATTGATCAACAAAGGTATGAGGAGTCAAAACGAAGAAATCATGAGTCACCGAAGCTACAATACGGGATACCAACCTAGGAATAATCAGGGACCCAGATACGGGGAATGGAGGCCCAATGGACCAATCTTCGAAGATGCGAAACTCCCACGACTTAACACAACTGTAGAAAAAGTGTGGGAGGCAATAGTGCTAACGGAGGAAATCCCGCCCCCACCAAATTTCGGAAGAGAGCCTCCACAAGGATTTCGAATTCATGAGTTCTGTAAGTATCATCGCTTCCATAGGAACCAAACAGGTGATTGCAGGAACGTTCGGAGAATTATACTTCGCTTGATAGACTGAGGGAAACTCGCGCATTTCCTAGAGAGCTATGTGCCACCACCGCCACCTCGTGAGAATCAACCAATATACCAGATCGAGATAGACCGAGGAAAACAGCAATTATACTGTAATTCGATAATTCATGCGGCAAAAAGTCTCAAAGACTTTCATGACAATGTGCTTAAAAGAGTTCACGAAAGGGATTTCGAGGGAAATGAAATATTCAGCGTCATGACGAAAGAGCCATTAGAGGAATGACATAAGAGGGAGATAACCTTCTCAGCGAAGGATGCACCTGATGGGGAAATTTCGCACACAAATCCTTTGGTCATGACCTTGGGATTCAGAAAATATTTCAGATGGGAGGAAGAGCAAGCTGAGAAAAGGAAAATTTAGGCAATAGACATAATGTTAGTTGATACCGGGAGTTCAGTCGATATCCTCTTTTACCATACCTTCAGGACCATTGGATACATGGACTCGGATCTTGTACCTTCTACATATAACATATATGGGTTCAATGGGGTAGCGTCCAAGACGAAAGGGGAACTGACCGTGAAGATTTTCGCTGGCGAACTAGAGACGAAGGTCACAGTCTGTGTCGTAGATGTCAATTCTCCCTACAATGCTCTCACAGGGCGGCCTTGGATACATGGAACAAAATGAATCGCGTCAACATATCACCAGGCGATACGGTTCCTAATGCCAAGTGGAATCAGCGAGATAAGATAAGATCTGAAAGATGCAAAAGACTGTATAACAAAACAAGTGCATAACTACGAGGAGAAGTTAAGAAAGAAGATGGAACAAAGGAAGAAAGCCAGCGAAGAAAGAAGATCCGAACAACTGATGGTATTTATGATAGAATCTAACAAATAATTGAGTGGAATGCAAGAGGATTAGGAGGAAACCAAAGAAGCAAAAACTCATATCGAGGAAGATAATAAAGTAACTCCATAGGAAGGAGGCCACGTCAATCTAAAACAAGGTGGAAAGGACAAGAAGGGGAAGGTGGATGAAGGAAAAAAAATGACAAAGAATAAAAAGGAAACTCCCACGATAAAGGAGAAACAAACTCCACGAGAAGGAGGGAAGGTGAACCGGTCAAGAAGAAAAAAGGCACAGGGACAAGAGGCAGAGGAAAGCGTTGAAATGCAAAATTCACAGAGTAAATTGAAAGAAAGTCGCGAAGAGGAGGAGATGGCCCGGTTAAAGAAGGAACTTTACCAGGAGAGGCGAAGGAAAGAGGATCTGGTCAGGGAGCGAATAAGGTTAGAAAGGCAAAACGAAAAGATGATTATCAGAAATAATCATTTGAAAATGAAGCAAGCAGAGAGAGATATGCAGGAGGAGAGATATGATGTGGGAGAAGCACGAACTAAAGAAAGACATTATGTGCAAAAACGAGAAGGCCTGGGGTGATGTGAGAAAAAGGAGTGAGAAGATTTGAAGAAGGCCATAGAAAGCAGTAGAAGATAATTCAGAGAAAGGGAATATCGGATGCAACAATCAATAGCAGTTACTCGAGGAAGAAACAATATCCCCAAGGAAAGGAGAGAAAGTGGTTTGCAAATGGTAAACAAATGCTCAAGGAATGAACCGTGCAAGCCATAGATAGCAGCGTTATTCTCATTAAGGCAGAAAGAGAATGAGAGCTTGCAAAGTCTAGTCGCGAGATGGGAAGCAGTATGCAAAGAATTGAAGGGAAGGATCTCAGAAGAGGAGTTGGTGCGATCATTCATCTATGCTTTATCAACCAGACAACCGTTATTCTCCGCACTATTCAAGATAAGAAATAAAGTACGAATGAAGGAGTTGAAAAACTACCAAGCCGAGCACATTTGTATGGAAGAAGAATAGGAAAGGTGCAGCGAGATAAGATAAATGTATTCACTTTATTTTGATGATGAAAATGAAATGATCGATGTACTCAATTTTCAAAAGGATAACAATAAAAATTTGATGAAATTTTGATGAATCAAATATTCGCCGAGTAACCAAAGACAGTAAGATCTCAAGATTAGGAGGCAAATAATGAATATGAAATAAACAGTTTCTAGGGAAACTCAAAACCTTCGCCTAGGAGGGATGGGAGCCCGTGGCATGCACCCTAGTTCGCATAAAAATGCAAGAGGTAAGACCAAACGCATGTCATGGACAATTCTCTTGCAGAAAGCTAGGGGAAATGATAAGACCTATCCGTTGAGGGTCCCTTTTATGATGGCCTTCGGTAAGAGGTGAAGAAATATGACCAAGGAGCCGACGTATTCGGTTGATCTGCGGGTGCCTGGGACGTCTGGAGCGTTACCGGCCATGTCTGTCTGGCAAGTTTTTGCTACGATGCACTTGATCCCAAAGAAACCCCACTTAGGGTGTGACTTCGTAACTCTGAGCCTTATCGGCGAAGAGGACAAGAAGTCACGAAAACAACTGAATGTCGTAATAACCAGATGGGAGGATACCAACATGCATGTTAGGGTTAACCTCCTTTAAGGGGCACTCTGGGGGAATATAAAGGGATGGCACCCTCCAGATTAGGGAGTTGTGTGACCAAAAAAGACGGCAATGTCATGGGGATGCTATTCATGGGAATAGATAGGCCTGTTATATTGTCGTGAAAAGAAAACTTAGCAAAGATGTTAAGGCGAGTTTGATGGATTGCTATTCGCAAAAATAGCAAGCGCCTGAAACTTCACCGAAATAATACCTTTAAAAACAGGGTGAGGCGCAATAAGACCTTAATTAGGAGGCGCATTAAGACCTCATAAACAAAGAAACCAAGGAGATAAGCAAGAAATAGACACAACTACTAAAACATCAAAGTTGTAAAGAGCATTCTCAGAACCATCTCGTCTTGATCGGATAATCCCAACAAAAACAAGAGGAAAGTGTATACTTTTATATTTTTTGTTCTTTTGGCATTATCCTCACGAGACTTCAAAGCGCTTAAGATACAATCTAAGGATACAAGAAGGAACCTGAGGTAAAAAACTAAGATCGAGCGCATACTTTAGCAACTGATTCTCATCGCTCTTTTAAATTAGCATTCTTACTCTCGCCGAAAAGCAAAAGGCAACAGGAATGAGTGAAGAACGAAAGCCGGAACTAAGGGTGATTTGAAAGGTGAAGGCAGAAACGAAGATGAAAACTCGCAAAAGAATAAAAGGCAAGTATATACTTAAAGGCTTCACTATTCTTTTGAGAGTTTCCATGGTCAGTATATACTTGAGGAAAATGGTGGAAATCAAATAAGCATACGCTTAATAAAACAAAATCATAAATCATAAAATGCGATGATTCCCAAAATAAAGTGTTTTCCCCCCAAGATTGGGAGCGCCCATAAAAGAACTAGTTATAAAACACTAATCTGAGATGAGAGAAGACAAAACTAAAGATACTACTGAGGAATGGCACTACCAATGGTGGTTGTCTCAGGAATCTTGCCGCCTACCCCGGTGAGGCTAGTAGAAGTTCCCTTGGACTCCTCGTTGTCCTTCACGGTGTCAGCCTTTGGTTCCTCGTCGTCAGAGATGCTTCCTCGTTGGTAGGATCAACAATTTCATCTTGAGGCTTTTCATCATCAGAAAAAACCTCCAAAGGGAAAGAAGGAGGAGGAATGCCATGTTCAACGCAGTAGTCATTAAAGAGTGGAACCAAATAACTCTAAGTGTTCTTGCGGGCCGTCTTGGCTACCTTCTTGGAAGAATCGATGATCTCGTCCATATTATCATTTAAGTTCTCAACCTCCTCATTAAGACAAGAAACGTCACCACGAGGTTCATCTCTCTCCTGGGTGATACGAAGGACCTGACTGTTATAACGCTCATCCGATTCTACGAAGGCAAGAAAAACTACATTAGAAACAAGGAAGTAAGCCGGGTCAAACAAGATAATAATACACCTAAAAACTACCTTCCACCTGAAGGATAGTAGTATTTAAAGTACTCTGAACCTCAGAGTATAGATGATCGATCCTGGCGACTTCGAAGTTGGACTCCTCAAGTTGAACGCATAACTCATGATACATTCTATCCCAACCTTCACCATGAGGGGATTTCAAAGTGTTCTTGTCAGACTAAATGACGAGAGCGCCTTTTCCGCGAAGACTTGCATGCTTGATCGGAGGAGAGGATTTCGCAGGCTTTGGACGAGAGTAAGTGGCTAACTTAGCTTGCAAGAGTTCCACCTTTTTCTTCAAACAACCAATCTCCTCGTTAGACCGTCCACAGTGCTCCAAGACCTACAAAGAATAACTGTGAGCTCGGTTTTGCTTTTGATCACTCGATCGTCATCTTCTTCCAGTTTCTCATAGTTGGCTATCGACAAAGAATGGAGGTTCCGCGAGGTAGTAAGGGAATTAGAGACCCGTTGAAACTCTAACTTAAGGCGCAGGTTGTCATTGTGGAGATGGTGGTTCAGTTCCTCATTACGGGAGCATTCAACTGACAGAAGGTCCACTTGCAAACAAAGAGTCTCGGCCTTTTCATTAAGGATGGAGTTCTCAGAAACATAAATATCATTTTGAGTTGTAAGGTTCACCATCTCAGCGCGAATATCTTCCAGCGAGGAGGAAGCTTTGTTGGAGATCATTTGACGTTGCATGCATCGAGATTGACGAAACATAAAATAAAAAAAATAATGGAAGCAAAAGCAAGAACAATAGAGGGATATCCATGAAAAAAGAAATTACTCAGAAGCTTCTCTATATTTTGGCTTTGTTTGAAGGAATGATCTCTTTCTTTCTGAAGGTTCTCCGATAAAGCTTTGATTTTAGCCCCATCCTTCCTAGCCATCTCGCGAACAAGACGAATTTCCACGAGGGTGGCCATGTGACGGTAGAATTCCTGCGAAGCGAAACTTAAACTCAGAAGATAGATCTCGGAGCCGAAAAGGAAAAATAGTAGAGAAGGCACAAAGAAATTACCTGGTTCATCAAGGCAGAGTGTTGCTGGAGAGATAGATTCATTGAAGCACTCAAAAGCACACTGTATTATCAATAATGAGGAACTGATCGTAGCGGGTTGTTTTACCGGCTTCATTCTCTTGACACGTAGGAGCTTTGGGGAATATAAACTGAAGGTCATCCGCGGAGTGTTTCTGGCATCATCGACACCTAATTTTATATCAATGTTTATGCTTTCTTTGCTATTTTTCTTGTGAAATACGTATTTTATGTTTGCTTATGAGTTATTAGGTGCAATGAACTCATTTGGAACAAAAGAAGAAGAAATGTTGCTTAAAGGGACAAAAGATGCAAAGGCTTTTGGAGGCGAAATTATTTCTCATTATTTACTTTTATTTCTTAATCTCTGTCTGAAAAGCATGACAACTTTAATGATGATTAGACATTAAAGAGAAGAGGTGAATTTGAGAAATAAGAGGTGGCTGTTGTTGAAAGAGAAAGCACTCATTTGGAGCCAGAAGGGAAAATAAGTCAATTCACAGGCGAGTGGTAGCTGGATCTATGCGGCGAAGAAGGGGAAGAATGAACCGTCAATTCTGCGCAACTGACAGGCCAAACAAATGGGGTTACCAATTCAGGGTATCCCTAATCCTAAGAGTGGTTGTACATAGCTGACCTAGTGGGGTGCATTTTATCCTCAAGGGGTGTAATCATCTATCTTTACTCTTATACCCTAACTCGATTCTTCTTACTCAAAGTTCACCTGAAAATTAGAAGAAGAAAGCAGCACTGCTGCTGTTTACCAGATCTGAAAATCAACACAGGGATTTGAAGCCGAGGATTGATAAGAGAAAAGGTTTAAACTTGATTCGAGTTTGGTTTGATTGGGAGAACTGAAGATGGAGATTAATTAAAGAAATTTCTTGCAGTTCGATTGATTGCTACATGAATATTTAGGGTATGAAACTCTGTAACTGAAGGTGAAAGCTTCGATTCGAGAAATGGAGGAAACTCAGTGGAATCTGATGTACTGGTGATGAAATGGGTTGTCAATAGAGCTGATTGAGGCTGAGGAGAAGGTGAACTGAATCTGGGTAGATGAATGTCTAGGTATAAGATTATGGAGTTGATGATGCTGGTGTTTCAGGTGTTGGTTTAGGGTGTTATTGAATTAAAGATGTTAGAAGCTAATGGAAGAGATGGCCTGAGCCTAGTGGGTGTTGCTTCCATGGCAGTGAGATGAAACTGAGACTGCAATAAATTGCAATTGCAGGTATCGAAACGGGTTTGCTGAATGCTGGGAAATTACAGGGAGTGATTTAGTTGCAACTAGACGGGATTTGTTGGTGATCATACTGTTGGCAGCTTTTGGTTGAAATAAGCTGCAAGAGAGAGTGAATGATGGTGCTGAGATACACCATAAGAAACAAGATAAGAAGTGAGGTTGCAGGTTATGCTAGGAGTGAATTATGGATGCGTGTTTGATGTTGTTGGTTCGAGAGTGAGCTGCAGTTGCAGTTAAACTGGAGTTATTGCATTTATAAATGTATAAGCTATTCCAGGTGCATTGGTTTGAGTATGATGTTGCAAATAAGCTGGAGAGAATTTGAGACAAGGAAGTGCAGGTGCTAGTGCAACTGAAGTGCAATGAAATGGTGTCGTGTAGCTACGATTAGCTAAGAATGGTGTTGCAGGAATGAATGGAAAGAGCCATGTGCAGTTGAAATGAAGTTTGAGCTAAATTACAAATAGTGAGCTACGGAAGAAGTTATGCTGCAACTGAGAAGAAAACTGAAGCTGGCAGTGATGCACAATCATTGTGCATCACAACATGGCTGGAAATCTGGCAGTGATGCACAATCATTGTGCACCATAAATGCTGAGCAGAAGAAGCTGTGATGCACAATCATTGTGCATCAGCAGGCTCAGGCCACTGCGATGGCCTTGGCCAATACCAACCAAGACTAGTCAGATGCTGACTAGAACTGACTCAGACCTGACTCATCTGACCAGGTTTGACTGAGTTGACCCGTTCCGACTCGTTAACCCAGCCGATTTGACTCGTTGACCGGTGATCGGGCGTACTTTGCCGGTCACCTGAGCTGTTTTCCGGCGACGATTTTGGACATATTTTCTACATGGGTTCTTCTCACATATGGGCTTGGTGGACATCTTGCTATTGGACTTTGGGCTTTTGAAGACTTGACCTAATTTTGGAAGGGAGAAAAGATACAAAAAGAAAAGTTTTCTACAACTTTAGATGACGTATTAATCTTGGAGCTTTGGAGATATCTACAACTATGGTTTGCTTTCGTTTTTATTTTTCATCTTCTTCAACTATTTTATGATTATGATTATGATGAACTCAATTATGATGAGTAACTAAACTCAATCTTTGGTTATGGGATAAAGTTGATTTCTCAAGCATGTTATGTGATTTAATGAATTAGTTTTGTCTCAATATTTTATTATTTATGATTCATGGTTAATATTGATTTATGATTTGAATGCTAGCTTGGTTGAGTCCGGAATCAATCCGATTTTTATTCATCTCTATTGCTAGATTAAGGTTTTCAATACGAAATAGTTATTTATCCCTGATTCTAAGTAGCATAGTGCCATTATTATTTGTAGTGATACATATTTTTAATTGCATATGAATCATAACCTTTGTTAAAACGAATTAGTGCTTTTACACATTTTGTTTGCATTGATTAGTCTTATTTCATAGAACTTATTGCTCTTAGGGAGTTAAACTTAATTTTGCTTTTACACTTTAGGTTGCTTTCTAGGTAGATTTCACAATAGCATCTTTTAATGTTGTTTCTGATAAAAACGGGAAATTAAACGGGACACTGTTGCGATCAAGATATCCTAGAACTTCTAATAGATGAGACATTAAATTTCAATTCTAATCATTGATGAAAATTCATGTTTGTGAATGATACTATCCCATGACCAATATCTTCTCCTTATTGATTATTCAATTTATTTTAATTCTTTCGTTTACTTCTATTTCTTTGTTTATTTAGATAAAAAAAAAAACCCCCCTTTTGGTTACTAAGAAACTGAAAATGGATAACAACAAAAGCCTCTTTGTGGGAACGAACTCTTTCTTATCGCATACTATGTTTATTTCTAGTTGAGTGAGGAATTGAATTATATTTGCAAGGCTGACAACCGGTCAAATTTTGGCACCGCTATCGGGGAGGCATACGACTAGTTATTAAGTTTTCAGTTTGTTGTCAACGTTTCTGCTTCCATTCTTGTTTTCAGTTTGTTGTCATCATTTTTGTTTTTTCATATTTGCTTTTGATTTTTGTGTTATTTATAACTTGTTTGTGAGAATTGTTTTCAGGTGCCTAATCACTGGCTTCTAAGGATTGGAACTATCCAAGGTGCGGGATATCAACTCGTAGATGCACAATACTCCAACCAAGTCAAGACACGGCGGGAGAACAGGAGCTAGAAGTGGAAGAAGAGTTACAACTAGGAGAATAACAAGGGGTTCCATTTGTAGAAGAATCACTAGTTGAACAAGAAGAAGAAGCAATGGGTGATGCAAATCGTACACTCAAGGACTTGGCTTCACATAGGCTTGATGCACAATCGTGGCGTATTGAGACAAACTCAACCTTCGAGATCAAGCTGGGGTTGCTTAGAGAGTTTCCAAAGTTTCATGGCATGGTGAATGAAGATCCAAACAAGCATCTTATGGAATTAATTACCATTTTTAAGGCTATTCTACCAGCGGAGATCGAGGCCGATGATGCAATGTTGAAGGTTTTTCCATTTTCTATGATGGATAGCACTGAGGATTGGTTGTACTCTTTGCCATACGGAAGCGTCACTACATGGAACGGGTTGAAGAAACACTTTCTAGAGAGGTATTTTCCTGCGTCAAAGGCTACTCAAATTCGCAAAGAGATATGTGGGATAAAGCAAAACATAGGAGAATATTTGTATGAATGTTGGGAGCAGTACAAGAGATTGGTGGCAAGCTGTCCACATCATCAATTCAGCAATGCTATGATAATCCAATACTTCTACGAAGGTCTCCAATCTAGTGATAGATATCTTCTTGATGCTGCGGGTGGTGGTGCACTAGTGAACAAGACGGTGGATGAAGCTACCACGTTGATTGAAAGCATGGCTGCGAACTCGCAACAATTTTATACAAGAGGTGAACCAATGGTTAGGCGAGTGCATGAAGTTACAGAGTCGTCATCACACCGTGATCAGAGAATGGATAACATGGAGCAAATGATGCAAAAGATGGCTGTCGTTATTTTACCTTCATATGGTGAAGAGTTGGAGCAAGCTAGTGCGGTCTTTCCAAATCAACAAAGACGGTATGATCCCTACTCCAACACTTACAATCCGGGATGGAGAGATCACCCCAACTTTATCTATGCAAACAAGCAAGGCGCGGTTCAACAACCAACTTTCAACCGTTCGAGTGGATTTCAACCACAACAACAACAATTCCAGCCGCAACCTCAACAATTTCAGCAACCACAACAATCGATGCAAAGTCAAGGTTCCGATGTTGATACAAAGCTTCAAACTTTTATGCAAGGCATTTCTACCATGTTTAAGGAAAGTCAACAAGAAACAAAGAGTGCTATCAAGGAGTTGCAGACACAAATGGGCTCCATGGCGGTTGATATAAACAAGTTGAAGGCACAAAATAGTGGGAAACTCCCTTCTCAACCTATCAACCCAAAATAGGGTGTCAATGCTATTACGTTGAGAAGTGGTACACAACTTGTGCAACCCGAAGTTACTGATTCGGGCAAGGTGGAAAAACCAAAGGAACTTGTTTTGGAGGAAAAGAGGGATGAAATTCCCCAAACTCCCGAGGTCCCTATTCCTAACTCTAAAACTCCGATTTGTACTTATGTTCCTCCTTTACCTTTCCTCGCAGGTTTGCAAAATCCAAGATGTAGGAACTAGAAAAGGATATTTTAGATGTTCTAAATAAGATTCATGTGAACGTACCGCTCATTGATGCTATCAAGAAAATGCCAAAGTATGCAAAGGTGTTGAAGGACTTGTTTACCAATAAGAGAAGGCTCAAAGATAATGAAATACTAAGTGTGGGGGAGAATGCTTCGGCAATCTTGCAACACAAACTCCCACTGAAGTGTAAGGATCCCGTTAGCTTTTACATTCCCGTCACAATTGGTAACACCACTTTTAACAAAGATATGTTGGATTTAGGTGCATCCGTAAATGTTATGCCTGCATCTATGTACAATTCACTTGAGTTAGGTCCTCTTAAAAAGGCTAGAATTGTATTGCAATTAGCCGATCGTTCTAATGTCTACCCAATGGGTATTGTTGAGGATGTTCTTGTGCAGGTTAATCAATTAGTATTTCCAGCTGACTTTTACGTGTTATATATGGATGAAGGTTCACCGGACTCGTCTCTTCCATTGCTACTTGGCGTCCCTTCATGAAAACGGCGAAAACCATTATTGATGTGGATAAGGGAACGCTAACTATGGATTTTGATGGAGAAATAATACGTTTCAACATTTTCAAGATGATGAGATATCCTAGCGGTGTCTACTCTTGTTTCTCCATTGATGTTATGGATACCTTGGCACAACAAGTGTTTGAATTGAATGGTGAAGATGCTTTAGAAACTGTTTTGACTACATCCATGGATAATGGTGTAGAGTGTGTTAATGAAGTCAATGAATCCCTTGGTGATCTTAATTCACTACAAGGATGCACGGAAACTCATAATATCTATTTTATTTCTTTACCTTGCATTGATGAAAAGATTGTAACTTCAATTGTGAAATCTCCAAAGTTAGAATTGAAACCTCTTCCCGATCACCTAAAGTACTTGTACTTGGGTGAAAAGGAAGATTTACCCGTGATTTTTTCTAACAAGCTTAGTGAATTACATGAGAAAGAACTTCTAAGGGTGATAAGGAAGTACAAGACGGTCATATGATGGACAATTGCCGATATCAAGGGTATAAGCCCTGCCGTTTGTATGCACAAGATTCGTTTGGAGGACGATGCAAATCCTACAAGGGAAGCGCAACGTTGTTTGATCCCTCCCATGATGGAAGTTGTGAAAAAGGAGATACTCAAGATTTTGGACGTGGGTGTTATATACCCCATATCCGATAGTAAGTGGGTGAGTCCGGCACAAGTAGTACCAAAGAAATCAGGTGTGACGGTGGTAGAAAATGATAAGAACGAACTTGCCCCAACTCGTGTGCAAACCGGTTGGAGGGTTTGTATTGATTATAGAAAATTGAATGCTACTACTAGGAAGGATCATTTTCCATTACCTTTTATTGATCAGATGCTTGAACGTTTAGCTGGACATTCTTATTATTGCTTCCTTGATAGTTATTCAGGTTATAATCAGATTATGATAGCACCGGAGGATCAAGAGAAAACCACTTTCACTTGTCCTTTTGGTACTTTTGCTTATAGAAGGATGTCTTTTGGCTTGTGCAATGCTCCAGCTACCTTTCAAAGGTGTATGGTAAGTATTTTCTCGGAATATGTTGAAAACATAATCGAAGTGTTTATGGATGACTTTAGTGTCTTTGGTGATTCATTTGACCTTTGCTTACAAACTTGTCATTAATTCTTGAAAGATGTGTTGAAACAAATCTTGTGCTAAATTGGGAGAAGTGCCATTTCATGGTAACTCATGGCATAGTTTTAGACCTTATTGGTGCTCTAACCCCTCCCACTACGGTGAGGGAGATACGCTCTTTTCTTGGTCATGCAGGTTTTTATCGTAGGTTTATCAAGGACTTTTCCAAGATAGCATCACCACTTTGCAACTTATTGCAAAAAGATGTGGTTTTTAACTTTGATGAAAAGTGTATGGAGGCATTTAATCGTTTGAAAGAATTTTTGATTTCAGCCCCTATCATTAAACCACCGGATTGGAGCAAGACTTTTGAGCTCAGGTGTGATGCAAGTGACTTTGCGGTTGGTGCGTGCTTGGGAAACGTGTGGGGAAGATACCTCATGCTATCTATTATGCTTCTATAACGTTAAATGAGGCCCAACAAACTACACAACCACTGAAAAAGAGTTCTTAGCTATTGTCTTTGCTTTGGAAAAGTTTCGCTCTTATATAAAAGGTACAAAAGTTGTTGTCTTTTCTGATCATGCAACACTTAGATATTTTCTAATGAAGAAAGAGGCGAAACCGAGGTTTATACGATGGATTTTGCTCTTGCAAGAGTTTGATATTGAAATCAAAGACAAGAAAGGAATTGAGAACACCGTTGCGGATCATTTGATCCGTCTTGCTGTGGACAAGGAAGCTATCCCATTGCGTGAAAGTTTCCCGGATGAACAACTATTCTCAATTGCCTTTGGAGAACCATGGTATGCCGACATTGTGAACTACTTGGTGTCCAAACAAATCCCAAAGAACTTGTCTCGTGCGGAGAAGTACAAACTTAAGAGGTTAGGGAACCAATACATATGGGATGATCCATACTTATGGAAACAAGGTAGTGACCAAGTGTTACGAAGGTGCGTTCACGAATCCGAGTTTAATTCTATCTTGTCTTTTTGTCATTCCTATGCTTGCGGAGGACATTTTGGGAGTAAGAGAACCGCTTACAAGGTACTTGAAAGTGGTTTTTATTGGACAAACTTGTTTAAATATGCATACATATTTTGTACAACTTGTGATAAGTGCCAAAGAACAAGCAATCTAGGTGACCGAAATCAAATTCCACAAACTTTTATTCAATTTATTGAAGTTTTTGATGTATGGGGTATTGATTTTATGGGTCCTTTTGTCAACTCCCATGGGAATTTTTATATCTTACTTGCTGTTGATTATGTCTCGAAATGGGTGGAAGCTAAGGCCACCCCGACTAATGATTCTAAAGTAGTTTCAAATTTTGTGCAAGCTAATATCTTTGCAAGGTTTGGAATTCCAAGGTCCATAATTAGCGATGGGGGTTCTCACTTCAAAAACAGGATTTTACAAAGCTTGTTGAAGAAGTACAATGTGTCGCACAAGATTGCAACACCTTATCATCCCCAAACAAATGGACAAGCCGAGGTTTCTAACCGGGAGGTGAAATCCATTTTTGAGAAGACGGTGAACCCAACAAGGAAAGATTGGAGCATTTGACTTAATGATGCTTTATGGGATTATAGAACCGCATACAAGACACCTATCAGGATGTGTCCCTTTAGGCTTGTGTATGGTAAACCTTGTCACTTACCCGTTGAAATTGAGCATAAGGCGTTTTGGGCTATCAAGCAATGAAATATGGAGATGGACGGGGATGGAAAGCAAATGAAGTTACAACTCCAAGAGCTAGAGGATCTTCGCAATGATGCATTTGAAAGCTCACGCATTTACAAGGAAACGGAGGCTTTTCATGATAACATGATTTCTAGAAAACAATTTTGCATTGGCAGAAAGTACTTTTGTTTAATTCTCGCTTGCATTTATTTCCGGGTAAACTAAGGTCATGTTGGATCAGACCTTTAGTTGTCATTAATGTGTTTTCTCATGGTGCAGTGAAAATTCGTAGCATAGATACACGCAAGGAACTTAAACTTAATGAGCACCGGTTGAAACCATATTATGAGAATTTCACTTCCGAAGTGGTGGAAGGAGATAACTTTGTGGATGCACTCCCTCTGGAGGAGGCATAGAAAGCAAGGAGATATCCGGGATGACGACTTTAAACCAAGCGCTAAATTGGAGGCAACCCATAGGATGAGTATCTCTTGTCTTGTATTTATTTCTTGTTTAGCTTTTTCTTTTCTTGCATTTACTTTTGTTTTTTTGTTGTCATCATTATGTTAGAATTTCCCACCTTGACTTTCTTTGGACGATTCAATTTACATTGAGGACAATGTAAAGTTTAAGTGTGGGGGAGTGGTAAGCATTTGCATTGTAAAATTTTCAAATTTTTCAACTTTTTTGTGAAATAGTGAATAAGAAACCTCCAACTTGTGGTTAGTTTAGAGTCACATAGTATACATGTCTCTAAGATTACACCGAAATTCTCATAAGAGTCACTGAACTTAGAGATGACAGAGAACATGATCTGGTTTCTTACTTGTATGAGAGTTAAAGTTGGATTTAACCATCCCAGTGGCAAATGAGGTGCAAACTGAATTCGGTATTAGATTTGTGATCCCCTATAATGGAGACTACCCATGTTACATCATGTGAGGCACCGACCTTCATTTATAATATGTGCTTTTAGAGTGTGTGTCACCATATGTGAACTCCGTGTAGAATGGTGAGCTACCCAACCTCCCACCAATAGAAGCACTATTTTGATCTCTTGAGTGCTATTTTATCAATCATTAATGGTGACATCGAATTGCTAACTTACATATCACTTGTAATCTTGTTCGCAGTTAGCACCATCCACTTTATCTCTGTCTACACCAACAGGTCCATAGAAACACCATCATCATCAACAAGAGGAGCATCACAAATTCGAAGGAAAGTTGAAGAGGTTTAAGGTTTGCAAGCAACAATACAGAAATGAGGAGATTTCAGATTTGAATAGCAACAAAACAAGGAGCAGAATTTTTACGAGTTGAAGACTATTGTACGAGAGTGAATATTATCAAGATGAGAGTCAAGAAGTTTATGATATCGAGACATACAAGTTGTGAAGAATCGAGCGATAAAGTACTTACATCGTGGCCTTTGTATTTTATTGTTATCTTTATTTTGTATTTGTATTATTTTCTCTTGTCTCAAAAAAAAAAACATTTATTAGGTTCATCATTAGTTTTCATATTTTGTTTATTTTTATTTTGTATTTATTTTATTTATTTATCTTGAAAGAAAACGTGAAACAGAAAAAGAAAAGAAAAAAAAAAGTGAAAAAAAATCCGTGCATTGTATTTTGGTTTGTTTAGTTTGTTTTTTGGTTTGTATTTATTCAATAAAGCCAATGGAAGAAGAAATATCCGTAATGAAGTTTCAAGCAACAAGTAATTAGAGGAAAGAATCACATTGTCAAGATTCTACGAAGTTCAAGAGTTGTCATCAAGAGTTGAAGACCGAAGACGAAGATGAAGACACCGATTGAAGACCGAAGACGTTTATATGGATGTTGTGAGAGTGGTTCTAGCTGCACATCGAACGGATAACGAGGTAAGTAAGCATATTCCCACCTTGGTTAAGTGGTTGATTTACTTTCTTAGAGATCGTCAGAAAATGGGTTTTCAAAATGAATAAAATATGTGGGTTTTCAAAACAATTCGGAGGGTTTTTGCCTTCCTACCATTTAACGTGTCGCAGGATTCTCTCTTCATTCCTACCTCGACACACGTGTGACCCATAAAGAGTTGTTTATTATTGAGAGCAATTTCATAAAACCCTTTCTTGTGAGGCAGAGTCGAGGCTTTTGATCACTCCGAACCCGAATTTCTTTCGAGAAGGGATGGTTATTTCTCTCTCAACTTTTAAGGATGAGATTGTGTTCATTTATGTGTCTAACTTCTTATGACTAGTGTGCAGAATCTTTATGTCTTCATAGAGCGTTGGATACTATCATTACGGAGAACTAGTAAGTTGGAAAAGCAGGTTTTGTGGGTATATCTCTAGTAAATCCTCATGAGAGTTGTATGCATACTTTAGAATAATTTTGTTTGATTTTCTCGAGGACTAGCAAAGTCTAAGTGTGGGGGAATTTGATAGGTGTTGTAAAACACCTAATTTTATATCAATGTTTATGCGTTCTTTGTTATTTTTCTTGTGAAATACGTATCTTATGTTTGCTTATGAGTTATTAGGTGCAATAAACTCATTTGGAACAAAAGAAGAAGAAACGTTGCTTAAAGGGCCAAAAGATGCAAAGGCTTTTGGAGGCGAAATTATTTCTCATTATTTACTTTTATTTCTTAATCTATGTCTGAAAAGGATGACAACTTTAATGATGATTAGACATTAAAGAGAAGAGGTGAATTTGAGAAATAAGAGGCGGCTGATGCTGAAGGAGAAAGCACTCATTTGGAGCGAGAAGGGAAAATAAGTCAATTCACAGGCGAGTGGTAGCTGGAGCTATGCGGCAAAGAAGGGGAAGAATGAACCGTCAGTTCTGCGCAAATGACAGGCCAAACAAATGGGGTTACCAATTCAGGGTATCCCTAATCCTAAGAGTGGTTGTACATAGCTGACCTAGTGGGGTGCATTTTATCTTCAAGGGGTGTAATCATATGTCTTTACTCTTATTCCCTAACTCGATTCTTCTTACTCAAAGTTCACCTGAAAATTAGAAGAAGAAAGCAGCACTGCTGCTGTTTACCAGATCTGAAAATCAACACAGGGATTTGAAGCCGAGGATTGATAAGAGAAAAGGTTTAAACTTGATTCGAGTTTGGTTTGATTGGGAGAACTGAAGATGGAGATTATTTAAAGAAATTTCTTGCAGTTCGATTGATTGCTACATGAATATTTAGGGTATGAAACTCTGTAACTGAAGGTGAAAGCTTCGATTCGAGACATGGAGGAAACTTGGTGGAATCTGATGTATCTGTTGATGAAATGGGTTGTCAATAGAGCTGACTGAGGCTGCGGAGAAGGTGAACTGAATCTGGGTAGATGAATGTCTAGGTATAAGATTATGGAGTTGATGATGTTGGTGTTTCAGGTGTTGGTTTAGGGTGTTTTTGAATTAAAGATGTTAGAAGCTAATGGAAGAGATGGCCTGAGCCTGGTGGGTGTTGCTTCTATGGCAGTGAGATGGAACTGAGACTGCAATGAATTGCAATTGCAGGTACCGAAACGGGTTTGCTGAATGCTAGGAAATTACAGGGAGTGAGTTAGTTGCAACTAGAGGGGATTTGTTGGTGGTCATACTGTTGGCAGCTCTTGGTTGAAATAAGCTGCAGGAGAGTGAATGATGGTGCTGAGCTACACCATAAGAAACAAGATAAGAAGTGAGGTTGCAGGTTATGCTAAGAGTGGATTATGGATGCGTGTTTGATGTTGTTGGTTCGAGAGTGAGTTGCAGTTGCAGCTAAACTGAAGTTATTGCATTTATAAATGTATGAGCTATTGCAGGTGCATTGGTTTGAGTATGATGTTGCAAATAAGTTGGAGAGAATTTGAGACAAGGAAGTGCAGGTGCTAGTGCAACTGAAGTGCAAGGAAATGGTGTCGTGTAGCTACGATTAGCTAAGAATGGTGTTGCAGGAATGAATGGAAAGTGCCATGTGCAGTTGAAATGAAGTTTGAGCTAAATTACAAATAGTGAGCTACGGAAGAAGTTATGCTGCAACTGAGAAGAAAACTGAAGCTGGCAGTGATGCACAATCATTGTGCACCACAAATGTTGAGCAGAAGAAGCTGTGATGCACAATCATTGTGCATCAGCAGGCTCAGGCCATTGCAATGTCCTTGTCCAATACCAACCAAGTCTAGTCAGATGCTGAACTAGAACTGACTCAGACCTGACTCATCTGACCAGGTTTGACTAAGTTGACCCGGCCGACTTGACCCGTTGACCGGTGACCGAGCGTACTTTTCCGGTCACCTGAGCTGTTTTCCGGCGACTTTTCCGGTCGAACAGGGGAATCAAATGCTTTGGAACGGGTAACTGAATCAGCTTCTTTAGGAGGAGCACGAAATGAAGGACACTGCTGCTTAGTGCGAACGGGACGACCAAGGAGACCGGTAGGCTGTATTGCAGCCAAGGCATCCACATCCATGGTCTTTCGCGACCTCTTAGGCGCACCAGACGGGGGAACACTCGTCTGCGAAGTCAAGAGTAAAAAACGAAAAAGCTAAAATTTACAAATGAAAGGCGATAATGATGGTACCTGAGAGGAAGGAGGGGGAGGAGGGTGAGAACATTTCTTGTGACCCTTGGGTACCCCATAAGTGGGTAGTTCATCCTTCGAAGAGGCATGACATCAGGATAGACAATTATCAAAAAATCGCTAGCAATAGACGAAAATGATACCTGTACAGAGGGAGTCTTCTTAGCAACCACTTTCTTCTCCTGTTGCGCCTTGACGAGTCCAGCAGCGGGCATCACATACTAAAAAAAATTGAGAAGCATAAGTACAATTGATAGTTCCAAATGATACAAATCGCAGTAGGAAAAATCATACCTCGCTAGGAGCAGTCCAGCGAAGTCTCCAGGGATCACATCCTGCAAGGTAACAATGTCTTGGAAGGGGACCATTGCGAGGAAGGCCCTTTTCGTCGTAACCCCAGACGAAAGGACCGCCGACTACTAAAGGAAACCTCTCCTATTCATCAACGGAGAGATGAAGTTGGGAATCCACATCTAGTAGAAGCTCCTTAACGGGGGGAGAGACCACTTTCCTGACGAGCTCGAGACCCCACTCCTGATGCTCCCTGGTGCTTGTAAACACAGTTGAATAGTTGTCCATGAAAGAGTCTATATTGAAATTCAAGGAGTCAAATTCGTCCGACGAAGAAGGAATTTGCGAGATACCATCACGAGAACGGACTTTGAACTCGTTGGCGACCCGAATCGCATTACCAGTAAGCTGAAAAACCCCGCACTACATCCTACCGAGAATATCCAGGAAGATAGGGTTTGAAGGATCATACAGAGGGAAGGACAATCCCTCTCTCAACTGATCTAAAGAAACTATCACCTTATCAGCAGACCAGGTGTCCGAACGAAGCCATCGGTAATTCAGCTCCATCTCCTGGGTAACAATAACAACAGGATCCGGGGAAGAATCGACAGCTGGAGTTAAAGTTAAACCTAACTCTTGGAGTTAGGCTTGAAATTCCTCTAGGGTTTTGAGTGAAGTAGATGCTAAAGCGCCTTTGGGAGACATGGTGGTAAAGAAAGCAGAAGGTTTCAAGAAAACACGGTAAGAGGTGAGAAGGAACACTGAGCAAGGAAAGAGCAGAGGTTGGGAGAAGCAGAAAATAAATCCAATTAAAGGTTGAGAAGTGTATTTATTGCAGGAAGAAGAGACCGGCAAAACCGGAAACGGCATGATCTAAGTAAAGGCAATAGGTGACAGGCGGTTACACAAAGAACGTGGCCACGTGGAAGCATAGGGATGGAGAACGTGGAGGTTACGGAATCTAAATCGGTTCTTATTGCATCCTCGCAACAACTTGAATAGAATAATAAAAGGAAAAATGTAGGTACACGAAATAGGATCGCCATGTGTCACACCAAGAAGAATTAGGGAATCTTAGTCAAAGATCCTCATCAGTGACCTATCAAATCAATCAGTATCAAAAGGCGAAGTACAATTCCAAGCGCGAGAAAGATCCTCGCCCCGAACTAAAGTAGGAGGACCATCAGGGTATTAAGGTAGATCCATGAAGAGTTTACTTGGCGAAAAAGGCAAGACATGAAGTAGATAAATTATCAAGAAAGAAATAGGACAGGTGTACCGACAAGACCACGTGAAGTCAGGGAAAGGTGGGGTAAAACTGTATGGAATATGCTCCAGGAGAAGTATAAAGTAACCTCGGCGAAATATTGTGGGTTGTATACCATTAGGGTTGTTGGGGGCTATAAATAGAGACCTTGGGCAATGTAAAGGGGGAGATCTTTTGGAGAGGGAAGGTATAGAATAGGAGATAGAGAATTATGATATCCTTGTAATTCATAGGCTGAGAGAAGAGATTAGGGTTTCCTGGTACCTCATGAGTGTAACTTGTATTTCGCTTGAGATTAATAAATAAACTTAAGTTCTTGTGTTTATCATGTCTTAGATCTTACTTACTTTTCATTTGGGTGTGTTGCTGGATTTCCAGTAATCACACACTATATTTATATCCCTATCAAAAAAATAAGAAACTGATTTTAAAATTAATCCCACAAATACCCTTCGTGACCGAGAGTCATCGTTTATCTCTATTCTTCTTTCATTTCTGATCTAACAAAGTTCTGTGTCTCTTCTCTATTTCTAGCCGCCATCTCCACCACCGCCGTTACCACCTCTGCAGTGACCATTATCTCCATCCGCACCATTAAAAACAATCTTCTTCCTTGAAAAACCTAGCCTAACTAAATAAATCTCAACGTTCGTTCTTGAAGGTTTACTGAAAATTGAAGAGGGGAATTGATGAGATTCATCATCAACAAAATTAATGTGAAGAATTCATCTCCAGAGATGATTGATTAGATAAGTTTCATTTATCATTATACTTTTAAGTCGAGCGAAGTTTCAATCGATCGATTAATTTTATAATTTCAAAATTTTAGAAGTTTAATTTCAACTGAAATTAAAGAAGATGAAACAATGTACAATCATTATGCTTTTCGTTTATCATATTATGCTACATGAAGATTTATCTGGTGCTTTTAAACCTGGAATTGACTTTAGGGAGTTTTGCTGGCAGTGGATGTGGTGGCAGGTGGTGTTGCAAAGGTGGCGGTGGTTGATGTATTTGCATTTGGTGGTGGATGTTGCGTCATTGTTGTTGGTGAATTTTGTTGTTGTGGTGGTGGATGTTGTTGCTATGGAGGTGATGGTGATGGCTCTTGTTGTAGTGGTGAGGGCAATGGTGGTGATAGCATTATTGAAATTGGTGATGGAAGAGTTTGAGAGGGGTTCTTGTTACTTTACTACTGATATAGGAGCAACAGTAGAGTGATGACAGAGATGGAAATAAGAACTCTCCAATAAGGAAAGGTAGTTAATGAGTGTTTCACTCATTAATGTTTTCAGTATTGTTGCTTAAAGCCTACTATTTTTTACTGGTTTACCTCAGGTGTGTATGCTACTAATTGGATTTAGCTCAGGATACATGGTAATTGGTTGTGAATGAAGAAGGTGCAGGGGTCAGTTTAACAAGGAAACTGAGATGTTCTTTTTTGAGTAGGATGCTCTCAACTGGAGTTTACCATTGGAGGTGTTATTGATGGGTAAAGGTGTTTGTGTTGTTTAGATCTGTTCTGGAGATTCAAATTAGCTACTACAGGCTAACAAGGAACCCTCCATTTCTCCACCACCACCACCAGCATCTCCATCGTCATCACCTCTGCAAATTCTTCTACCTTCCTTCGCTTCCGACAATCGAGATGTATCAGCAACATATGAAACCTTCTTCTTCTTCTTCTTCTTCTTCTTCTTCTTTTATAATCGATTTTGTTGGTGGATCTGAAACTGGTGGTTGATGGTTTTGTTGGTGGATCTGAAACTGTAGCTGGTGAAATGGTAGCATTTTTCCATCAACATGGATAAACATCCATTGTTGATCCAATTAAAATGGATAAACTTAAACTGTTGATCCAACTGCAGTGTATCAATTTCAGTTTTATGCCTTAATGGTGATCCATCATCATGGATAAACATCCACCGTTGATCCAACTGAAATGGATAAACATCCATTGTTGATCCAACTGAAATGGATAAACTACTGTTGTTGATACAAAATTATCTGAACCGATGGTGGCGGCGGCGACGGTGGCGGTGGTTGCTGCTATGTATTATTAATGGTGGTTGATGGTTTTGTTGGTGGATATGAAACCGCGGCTGGTGAAATGGTAGCATTTTTCCATCAACATGGATAAACATTCATTGTTGATACAACTGCAATGTATAAACTTCTACTGTTGATCCAACTGCAATGGATAAACTTCTACTGTGAAATGGATAAACTTCTACTGTTTATCAAGGGTATATCAATTTCAGTTTTATGCCACTTACTGTTGATCCATCATCATGGATAAACATCCACTGTTGATCCAACTGAAATGGATAAACATCCATTGTTGATTCAACTGAAATGGATCAACTACTGTTGTTGATACAAAAATATCTGAACCAGTGGTGGCAGCGGCGGACTAGTGGTGGTGGCGGCGACGTACTAGTGGTGGTGGAGGACTGTTGGTGGTGTAATGGTAGTGGTGAAGGAGTGGTGGTGGAATATTTTTGGTGGTGGCGGTTGGTAGGTGGTGATTGTTGGACGGTTGTGGTGGAATGGTAGTTGAATGTTGGTGGTGGTGGTACTAGTGGTGGTGGTGAAGTGATAGAGGAAGAAATTTGTTCCATTTTGAAATAAAGAAAAATATTACATGAGTGAGGTTATTAAGATAATGTAATATTAAATGGATAAAATTATAAAATAAAATAGGGACATATTTATTGTTGAATAAAGATATATTTGTTGGATTTGAAAGAGAAAGACATATAATTAATATACCCTCCAAATTTTGAGTAAAAGAGATAATCTATGATCCATCATCCTCTACATGTGAGGGCCCTGGTCATGTCACGTGCCCAGTTGAGTCTTTCTAGGCAGGAACCGAGTTTCATGGATGTTGTAATGGTTCTTTTTCTTTGTACGTGATTTATTTTCAGCCCACTAACACGGCAAAAAAATTCATGCACGCACATATGAGATGTTGATGAGATTTGAGATGAGATGTTGGGAGAACTGATTTAAACTGGACTTCCATTGCCTTTGAATTTGGAAAACATACGATAGCTACATGCAATAACAAAAAAATTAAGACGTTCAGTCGAATTTGGACAAGATGCGTAAACTATTTGACCAAAAGTTAATTTCCACGGGATTATTAATTTTCACAAGCAATTAAAGAACGGTTACCGAACTTTTTGACTCAAGTTATACAAGGTTTTCTTGTGTGTTTATGGTAGAGACAGTCAACGCTTGTACGTGGCAGTCTTTTTCTTTAATTTATTTGCACTACAAGCAACAATGCTTAGTTTACCGCGGACGGGATCCCGCCAAAAATCCCGCACCTCACAAAATTTAGTGGGACGCATATGCCCACCCCCTCCCAACTCCAGCGGGTTTCAGGTCTCTCTCTTGCGGGATTTTAGGCGGTAGCAACCGCCGTCAACGTAGCATCGTTGCACTGCAAGTCACATTTCCTTGAGCAAATCAGCCCCACTGCTAATCAAACCACCATTCCAACAACATGATTCACATCTCACCCGGAAAGGAGAAAATGAAGGATCCAACCCTTTCTAGTAGAAATTGATCCCCTATTTTTCGCCCCCGCTATGGACAAACGGGGAATGTTGTCTGATGTACTAAACAGTGGAACATACGTCTGTTTAGTGTGCCAGACAGATTTCCAAAAAGTATATATACATATTGAAACCTAAAATTCACCACTCTTCGTGTTGTACTTGGTTTTACAAATATATCAATGAACGTTATTCAACTGTTATAAAGCGGTTCATATGGCATATTTGGGTGGGGGTTGGTTCCAGCATTTTTGTTATTCATAAGGACACTCATGTGTTAATATGGTTGGAGCATCTCCAATACAAGGAGGGGAAAGAACATGAATATTTGGAGAACCTTGCCGTTTACAATTTGTTGAATCATTTGGATAGAACGAAACAAGATCGTTTTTGTGTACGATTACCTAGAATCTAGATATGAATTTGGTTCTGATAAGGTAGAAGTCTTTCATCAGTCAATGAAGTTTTCAAGTTTTCTACTTATACATGGAACATTTTTCTTTCAAGAAAATAATAAATAATCTTTCCCTAGTAAATACGATAGCGACACATCAATATAGAAAATTGTATATTTATGACGTCGTCAATCAAAATGTAAATAAATGTACATGACGTCTAATATCACATATAAATACTTACTAGTATGCACTCAGAAAGATCACATCTTTCAAAGTTCTCTGAGTTGATAATTTTCATACTCTCACAGACCAACTAATAATGTTGGCCTTCTTTAGCCTAGCAGCTGGAGATGCAATCCTGCTGGTATTCCTTTTCTTCTTCCTCTTCAAAACCTGTCAATCCTTTATGTTCAAATCAGCCACCAACAACCGGCTACCTCCTGGCCCTCCTGGTTTGCCAGTACTTGGCAACATATTAGATGTGGGTCTCAAACCACACATAAACTTAGATCTTCTCAAACAAAAATACGGGCCGTTAGTTTGGCTACGTTTAGGTAGCATCAACACTCTAATCATATCTTCGACGGAATCTGCAGCAGAAATGTTTAAAAAACATGATCAGTCATTCTGCAACCGCCACTTAAATGAAACGCTGGTGAGAGAAGAAAACGGCCACAAGGGATCCATCGGACTAAGCGAATACGGTCCCTATTGGCGCATGATGAGAAGGATATGCGCAACCGAGCTTTTCTGCAAGAAGCGCATAGTTGACACAACACCTATCAGAAAAAAATGTGTTGATCAGTTGATCGAATGGATATGTGATGGAGCCAAATCCAACCCAGGAAAACCTATTGAGATCACACGATTTGTTTTTGCAGCTAATTTTAACGTGAGTGGAAATCTCGTCCTTTCTAAAGATAATCTTGTGAATCCCAAGTCGACCATCATAAATAATTTCTTCAACTTAACTTCTGAAATCATGGAAATCATAGCCAAACCCAACGTGTCAGATTATTTCCCCCTCTTAAGTTTTTTAGACCTACAAGGTTTAAGAAAGAAGACTAACAATCTGTCTAAACTTCTTGGTGTTATTACGAATGGCTTTGTGGAGGAGCGCTTGCAGATGAGGATGAATAGTTCATATCACCAACAGAAGAAGCACCAAGATTTCTTAGATGTGTTGATAGATTACGAAGGCAACGGAAAGGATGAACCATCAAAAATCTCTGTTAAATACATCCAAACATTAATGGTGGTAAGGAATTATTTAATGCTAGCGTATAATATACCAATCAGAAAAGTATTTAATTCGTAATGTAATGCGCGCAGGAATTTTTCATGTCTGCAAACAAAGCAATAAGCATAACTGTTGAGTGGGCGATGTCGGAACTTATCCGCAATCCAGAGATGATGAAAACAGCCAAAGCGGAGATTGCCCAAGTTGTAGGCCATGGAAAGAAGATGGAAGAGAGTGACATAGAGAATTTACCATATCTTCGTTCTACAGTCAAGGAGACATTAAGGTTTCATCCTCCTGGCGCATTCCCGATACCACGGACCGTGATGCAAGACATAGAGGTGATGGGATACTCAATACCGAAGGGAACTCTAGTGCTGGTTAATATTTGGGGAATTGGTAGGGACCCAAGTAGTTGGGATGATCCATTATCCTTCAAGCCAGAACGATTCTTAAACTCCACCATCGATTATCGTGGGCAAAATTTTGAGTATATACCTTTTGGAGCAGGACGACGTATCTGTCCAGGGCTCCCTTTAGCTCAACAAATGATTCACGTGATGCTTGGCTCACTTTTTCAATCTTTCGATTGGGTTCTGGAGAAAGGTCTGACTCCAGAAACCATGGATATGAGTGACAAAGTTAGATTTTCGCTGGGAAGAGCTGTTCCATTGAGCACTCAGCAGTAGGGGTGTAAGACATTCGTACTCAGCTGGTGTAACATCATTGATGTTAGTGTCAATGATGTTGGTGTTTGTGTTTTTGGTGATGGAGAAAAATATTAGAGGAAGATGATGTCCGTGGGGTGGATTTTTTTGTTGGTGTTGAAAATGAAGATTGTGGATGAAGAAGACGGTTCCCATGGCGGAGAAAGAGAAGTTTTTTTTCTACGAGTCTTGTGAAGTCTGTAAAGAAAGATCTAGTTGTCTTTCAAATGTGTTCACCAGGATATGATTGTCTGTTACAAAAATAACTAGCTGGCACCCATCCATTTCACCAATACCATCATTTTACTCGTTCATCACGATCAGGTTTGTTGGATACTCGTCCATTTGACCTAATTTCTCTAGATTATGCTATCCAAATATTTCAGTTTCAATTTTTTGATTTTCTTTTAAATTTATTTTGGTCTTTTGTATTTTGTAGTGGTGATTGATTCTTTTAACGAGTGAGGACACATTCTATCTTCTTGGCCAAACCATGGAATTTGGAGCATTGGATTTATTTTTAATATAAGTATACCTAACAAATGTTAATTTTAGGGGTTTTAAGGATATTTTTTATGATTTTAAAATTGTCCCAACCCAAGTTTCTCTGTTAAGCTTTAAGGCATCGTGTTAAGAGAGTTATTTTTGATTTTTTCCGGAGGAGTTAGGATGTTAGTTTGTTCTTAAATATACGGGTTACCATTTCACCTTATGTGGCTGTTCCTGCTTCTAATTTAAACCTAAATTCCTTTTGATATTATTAGAGGAGTTTTATTTATATGTTCACCTTGTTGAGAATATTAGTCCCACATTGTCTGGCCAATCTAAGATCCTGCGGTTTATAATTTTTTGGGCCTCTCCAAACATTGCTAATTGGTTTTGAGTTTGATGCCCGTAGACTTTAACATGGTATCAGATCAGGCTATTGACTGATTCTGCGGTTTATAGTTCTTTAGATCTCTCCACTCATTGCCAATTGGTTTTGAGTTGGATGCCCGTAGACTTTAACATGGTATACCTTGGGTTAGTCCCAAACTCCAATACATGATTACTGGAATACTGCACCAGTGTGAAGGACCTGCATGGAAATGATGTACATCTGAAGCCATAAATCTTCTCTCTTTTATCCTTAAAGATGCGATTATTTCATTCCTTCCAGATGGTCCCAACATATGGCGTAAGGGATTATGTTCCACATGAAATTTCCTGCAGTGTAAACCTCACCAGTAACCAATACTTGCGGTGTAAACCTTACCGCCACCGTGGTGAGCAGTAAGGTTTGAAAAGAATGGTGTCTAATTAATTAGGGTTTCATCTGGGATATAGGCAACTCCCCCATGTCATTTAAGAACGATTTTTTGGGACCATGATTCTATTTTTAGTAAGACATTTAGAAGTAAATCTAGATCACCTCTTATCTAGATATTTATATTAATACCTAAACTACCCTTCTGATTAATTTTGGGTAATGATTAGTGAAATCATTAGTGAAATGATTAAGTTAAAGAAATAGAATTATTGAGAGAGTAAAGTTAGACAAGATGAAGAGGCCCATGCTCACCCCTACTCAGCAGTAGGGGTGTAAGACAAGAGAGAGCTGTTCCATTTGTTATTATAGATGACTTCTCAAGATATATGTGGTCTATTCTACAATCAGCACTCAGCAGTAGGGGTGAGCATGGGCCGGTATGGACCGGTTTTCTCCTCATCCGCATCCAATCCATTGCACTATGGATTTCAAATGTGGCATCCACACCCGATCCATATCCAACGGATTTGCATCCAATGGATACACAGATGGACGGATTGGATGCGGATAATTCAATGGATTTGTTTTAGTTAAAATTTATAGTAAAGAAAATAAAGCTAACACAAATGACTCCTTAAAAAACCTACATATCCTATATATGTATACAAATATAAAAATGTCATGTACAACACCCCAAACAAACATCTTAAAAATTCCTAAATGATCCATAGTATTTTCTTGAACTATATCAATGCTCTTAATTTAACGGATATGGATGTCCAACGGATTTTCAAGGTTACATCCGGGCCCGATCCGTTATCCGTTGGATTTTAAAAATTTCATCCACATCCAACCCACTAACGAACGGTCCGAGCATCCGTCCGCAAATGAACGGTTGGTCCCGGTTAAATCCGCGGATTACGGGCCGAATGCTCACCCCTACTCAGCAGTGGCGGAGCTGGAAATTAAATTTGGGAGTGGTTTTTGAGCTTTAGGGGTGGCTTAAGCCCATTACTTGGGCTTATTTTGAGCAATTTCCCATTACTGAAAAAGTGATACGGTTCAAAACAGAAACTTCACTTTCATATAAACCAACATTTGATAACAGGTTCCTACTATTGACAATCGGTCGTTGTTGCAGCTCACTCTCGACCACCTCCTTCCTCTAAGATAATAACTCTGGATAGCAACAAAAAGAAGAAGGAACCATGGTAAAAGAAAGAAGTTGTCCTTACTGTTGTAAAGAACACAACAAGATTGTGAAACTCATCATGGGCACATACCAACTATTGGAAATGAAGATAGCATTAAAGAAGATAGTGTATAAGGAACAAACTGATTTTGGCCATGATATACGTACAGTAATGCTTTTCTTTTTCTTGGTTGATAAATAATGGGGATGATCGAGTAATGCTACGCCTGGCCTCTAAATATATATCGTATGCTGCTACGAATTGACACTATCTATTCAAAAAATAGGATAAAGGAAATCTTGTTTCTTCGAATGCAGAGGATAAGACAGACTCGTTTGTGTACCATTCCATGGTCGGTATACATACATTATCATAAAGCGAATTTGACCAAAGTACTGTTTTAAGGTGATACTATCAGTTTTGGTGTAATTTTTGTGTTGCTTGAAACATAGAGGCAGCTTTTATGCCATCCGAGAAGTTTTCCGCCGTCTGATATTATCTCGGACCACCCCTAGATATTCGACTTCTTTTATGATTTTGATTTTTGTGCCAGTTATAGTACTATTATTGACCACCAATGACACCGCGTTTCACTTTGGCCGCTTTGAAATTTTCTGGTACATTCCAGAATGCCGGTGATGTAATGTGATTTGTATCGAATATGGATACCAACGAATACACGGATACGCATAACCATGTCAAAGTTAAGGAAACATGAATTTTCCTTTTTTGGGGTTCTTTCAGACCGACGTCCTTTCCGCGCTATGGAAGCCAACCCTTTACTATTCCAAAACTGTTTCGTTAAAATCTATAAATACCCATCAGCAAAAACTAATCTATAAATACTGTTCTTTGGTTTGCAATATCTTCAAATCAAACTTCTGCTATAATCACACGAGATTAAAACAAAGACAGGAGACGAACCTCGATCTTGGTAGTACGATGGCATCAAAGAGAATTCTAAAGGAATTGAAAGATCTCGAAAGAAATCCACCCAGTTCTTGCAGCGCTGGTCCTGCAGGTGAGGATATGTTTAATTGGAAAGGCACCATAATGGGACCAACAGATAGCCCTTTTGCTGGTGGTGTGTTTCTCATGTCCATTAAGTTTTCAGCAGATTATCCTTTCAAGCCACCAGTGGTTACATTCATGACGAAAGTTTTCCATCCAAACATCAATAGCAACGGGAGTATCTGCCTCGACATTCTCAAAGAACAATGGAGTCCAGCCCTTACAATATCGAAGGTGCTGTTGTCCATTGGCTCACTGCTTACTGATCCAAATCCTGATGATCCCTTGGTCCCTGATATTGCGCACTTGTACAAGACTGACAGAGCCAAGTATGAGACGACTGCCCGATCCTGGACCCATAAATATGCTGTGATGAAATAATATGAATGCGCTAAGTGTATGTGGTTTTATCTTTCTTCATCTTCGTTTGTTTAGCAATGGTATATATTTCTGGGGCGGGGTGTAGAAACTTTATTTTGCAAAGTCTAGTTAACCTCAGTTCATTGCGGCTTTTGCCGATTTTTATTTTGTCATTAGTAGTAGCTTATGATAATTCTCTCGGTACTTGTGATTCACTTCGATTTGTAGTGCACATTCCATATTTTGTAATTCGTAATCACCAAAAACAACACATAATTGCATACATTTTATTACATTCAACCTGGAACTAATACACAAAGCTAGCTAACACCCAATTAAAAGGAGAAAACACTCTACCATCCGAGCATTCAAGGTGAATATTTTTAGGAAAATTTCTTGTTTGGTCCGAAGGCTCATATAGTTATTTATAGTAGGGTTTAACCGGATTTTTTTTTATCCGGAGGTCCAAAATTAATTAAAACATGGAAATGTCTATAATGCCCATTACTACCAAACGTGTGTGTCTACACTGCTTACAAATTTGAGTACATATCTGGTACACTGCTTAAAAATTCGAGTACATATTTGCTACACTGCTTACAAATTTGAGTACATATCTGTCGCACTGCTTAGAAATCTGAGTACATATCTGTCGTACTGCTTACAAATCCGATTATATATCTGAATGCTTACAAATTCGAGTACATATTTGCTGCACTGCTTCCAGGTAGAGTACAAATCTGTAAGAATCAATGATAAATAAATTAGAAAACGTGTTACATCACATACATTGTGATGATTATAATTTTTCTTCGACTGTATTGCCATGCTTCTGGGGGCAAAGCAAGGATCTTCTATTATCGTTTTCTTCTTAACTGCATATAGATTGACTCGCTTTACGTACTGCTAGTGTCAATGCCTGCAGACACACAAAAATTAAAACGTTCATCATAGAGGCCATAACTTATGCCCAAACACACAGAGTCTAATTTGAGGAACCATACAAACCAATGCAAATAAAACTCATAATGCACGACAAATGGTCTCCACCAATAAATCCAGAATTTAATGAACCTGAAAAACTGTGGGCTGCACGGTGATATTACTGACTGAGCCATCCTGCTCTTTCGCGGTCTCCACCAATAAATCCTGCAGAAATACATCGAAGTCTGGTCAACAAAAGCAGCAATCTCATAGAAATCCAATCATAATATAACTGAAAAACTATATTACTTCTGCTGAAATAAGTCGTGCAACTATGTTTTTTGTTTTTGCTAGTTTCTTAAAATTAATCGACAACCAAAAAACTAAACTGGAAGCACATAATTGGCATTCTTGATGCCCCTGCCATTAATCCAAAGCATCTAATACACAAACAGTTAATACATTAAGAAAAAGAAAAAAAAACATTAGTATCAACAATGAGAAGACATTTACAGCATAAGCTGCGCTTTACCCCGAAGCTAACATTAGTAGTTTTCCTCAATCATAGCCATAAAGAATTTAAAAGGGGTGTAATTAAATTCAAATTACCATGGGAGGTTATCAATGATTTTACCTGTCGATTGTTACCACATAATGAGAAATTTTTTATCAACAGTAGCTTAATCAAATCTAAGAAGAGCCGAATCTGAAACGCAGGAGACATTAATTTAACATCTAAAATAAAAATGGTTTAAGCAAGCACAGGGATTGCAATTCGGTGGATCAATGAAGGAACCCCAACCTTGAGTGTTACCGAGAAAAGTACACATCTGTTCCAACAACGAAGTTCTCTATGTCACATTTGTTATGCAACTCAGATATGTGCACATATAAATAAATTTAATCTGCTTGCAAGGCTCTATTATTGTCATGGAAATATATACTCGATAGGATAATAAAATAGCAAAACCCAAACTCCTGAATCAGCTAATATCAATATAGAAGACAATGGTCATGGAAAAAATCAATTAATGTTCCACTGAAGAAGAATTCTTTTCAAAGACATCTAAATCAATTCCTGAGTTTTACGCCATGTCTCCAATTTATGCTCATTTCCTAAGCTTTATCAAAACCATTGTTTCATCTGATGTGTTCAACTTAGTCAGCATTAACAACTTTCCAGATGATAAATAAGAAAGTTAAGTTAACATATTAACTGAACCAAACCTGTGAGAGCAATCATTCTACACCGGAAAATCCCTATTATTGTGGCGATTTTTCAATAACATTTTTCTCATCTTTGGTCGACTCTTCCTGCAAAGGAAAAATAAAGAAATGGTTAACCATTTAGTTGTATATAGAGTTGATAAAAAAAATAATAATTAAGGATCTATGAGAAACAACAAAATCGAAGCACATAATGCGGTATTTCACATATGTACTGATGGATCAAACTAAAAAAGTGAGAGATCTATGAAAGAAACAAAATCTAAGAGAAGTTTCTATGAGTATGTCATATATGTACTGCAGTTTCATGAACTACAAATCAACTTCATGACAAGAATAATTAAGAATCTATGAGAAACAACAGAATCGAAGCACATAATACGGTATTTCACATACGTACTGATGGATCAAACTAAAAAAATGAGAGATCTATGAAAGAACCAGAATCTAAGAGAAGTTTCTATGAGTATTCCATATATGTACTGATGGATAATACGATCTGAAAGTACAAACAAATCGAAAACAGAAAAATAATAAAATCGATAGCTAAAATCATTAAAAACATGATAATCTAACCAAATAACAGAATAAATATGAACAAGATTCATAAAAAAAGAATAAAAACGACCGAGCTCTATGAGTATTCCGTATATGTACTGCTGGATAATACGATCTGAAAGTATAAACAAACCTGATTTTGAAGCGAAAACAGAAAGATAATGAAATCGGAAGCATAGATCTCTCACTTTTTTAAGAATCTATGAGAAACAACAGAATCGAACAATCACAAAGAAGATTTATAAAAACAAAAACAAAAAAAGCAATTCACAAATAGAAATATAAACAATGTAAATCACAGAAATCACTAACATAGAGAACATCAATATAATCGAGTTACGAAAATCATGAAATCGATCTAATCTTTATGATTCAGTTGAAAGCATAACAGAAAACAAAAAAAACATTATATAAAAGATTAGATAACATACCTGCAAAAAGAGGGCGACCTTCAGAAACCCTACGTCTAAATTCACCAGCACCAACAACAACAGAAGAAAGAGAAAGGAGAGAAGAAAACCGATCTGAATTTTTTTGATCGAGAATATAGAAAACTTAAAATGTTATTTGTTAGGTGAAGGTTATTTTAGGAATTTTTGAAATACACATCTTTGGTCTCGCACGTGTACAGGACCTGGGCTTAAAAAATTTGGTCCATTTTCATGTTTTCTTTTAATTATGGACCTCTGATTAGTGGGCTTTAATGGGTGGACCTGTCACTAACTAAGAACACTATATTGGTACCTATTGGTAATTCCTAGATATTTTTATGGCATGCAGTACGACTAGGATTGAACAGGCACTTTAATTAGCAGGAGCACAGCATCTTGGCAGTCACAGCATGGATTGTAAGAACCACCACCGCATCTAATTTGTGGGCATGGTTTTGTTGGTCTTGGGCACACAATTAGGCATCTAACTTTTGGGCAGTTATTTATAACTTCCTGACCCTCCTCCGGTATCAATCCTGAAAGATATATTCAGTATTTAATCAGTTAATTATATGTAACAATATACTCCTATGATTGAAAAAAAAAATAGACTAGCAAGGAAGTAGTAGTCTTACTGCTTGCAGAAGATGCTACTGGCATGGCAATTAAGACTAACAAGAAGAAGCTAATGAGGAATTGGCCATGATTTACTGCATTGATTCTTTTCTTTTTCTTCTTTGATGAATGATGATGATGCTCGAGTAATGCGTAAGTGACATTTATAAATACGTTAATATGATAAATATGTCTTTTGATATTGAAGATATAAGATAAAAAAAGGATAAGATAGTGGATGTGGATGTATGCCATTATTTCTATAGTGAATATGTTAATATGATAAAGTAAATATGGCCATGTGTGCTATTTTTTTTAATTCCAAAATATCCTAGTTTTGGTGTTATACTAGTAGCTACAAAATTAAAATCCTAGTTGGAGGCTGTTGATGTCCCATGGTTTTTGTACCTACCTGAAATATAGTTATTACTCCCATCTTAATTTAACCGTCAAAACCAGGGACGGACCTAGAAATTTTCATAGAGTAGGACTAGAAAATCAGTAGTTGTCAATGCAACCAAAGGCCGCGGCAAATTTTTTTGAACATATTAAATAAACAATGGGTTTACTAAAATTTGTCTTTAAAATATTAGGTATATAGAAAAATGTAAGATTAATATCCATTAATTTTAATTATGAATAGTGATTGTAGAAAAAAAATTATGATTTATGGAAGAAAAATGAAAAAATATGTGGATGCGATAATGAAATTTTATGCTTTAAACAAGATTTTTGGACTAAAAATTGATTGCGCTAAAACTACAAGGATTAATTATAAATAGGGGAGGGCTAATTACTAATATGGGACCGCTAATTACTAATTGTATAAAGATTACTTATACAAAAAAAAATTTCAAGCTAAAGGGCTATAGCCCGGGTTAACCCCTTGCTAGGCCAGTCCATGGTCAAAACCCATGTGGTTTGGCTGTTTCACTATGATTTTCCCCCTTTTTAAACTCTGTAATTGCATTGTTTCTCCTTCTCACGAGGCAACATCTCAGATAACTGAGCAGTTTCCTTGGGTAAAACGAGAAGATTAAAAGCTTCAATGCATGCTTCACGAGTCTCTTGCGTCATCTCTATTCTCCTGATGTCTTCATGGATATTTTTGCTGCAAAGAAACTTAAAAAAAAAAGGGTGAAACTTTGCGTCTCCCACAGGGTCCTTGTAAATTCCAAAACAGGAAAGTATGACTAACAGGGCAAAACACTTGTATATTATACTGATCGTTGAACTTCTATGTGTTTCTATTGCACATTACTGGTTAGTATCACCTCTCTCGTGTATTGATTTGTATATACAAAATCTCACATGTTGATTTGTGTTTGTGTTCAGAATCTTTGCATACCTTATCAAGTAAAATTAAGAGAGAATGCACTTTCTAAATGACTAGTATAATATAATATATAGGACTATAGTCTTTATATACTGACCGTGACAAGGTGAAACACACTTATTACACTAGTTACTATGAGCTTAGATGATGAACAACAACTACAGTGCACAACCAGTATCAGCACTTTTTATTTACTTATAAAAGTAAGTTTTCTCCTAAATTATCCCACAACACATTATTTTTCTACTGTTTGTATCCTCGATTTTATCTTCTAGACATCATCAGAGCCATGTAGTTTCTTGCCTTGCTTAGGAATGTTCTTTCATGTATATTTCAGTAGCATATTTCCAGTTGATAACCTTCCATATGTTCTTCAAATAGTCTGATCTGACATTTTTGTACTGCAACAAAAAGAGACACTCACACAACTTAACAAAGAAGAACGGAATAACTAGTATAAGCTTGCCTATGTTGAAAAAATCAAATTTCATACTTTCAGATGGCGTACTTGTAGTGATTTTACCAAACAACAAGAGGTACTGAGGTAAAAACTACTTGAGAGTTGTGATAAAAGAAAAAGAAAACTCGATGTCACCTGTAAATAATATGCATGCTCCCAAACGTCGATTCCTAGCAAAGGTACCAATGCTGCTCCTTTAGTAACCAGTGGATCCTGTAACAGTTGACGAAAATATAATTTATTAATTGAAACACCTGTATTGATGGATTTCTATAAACAACAACGCTAAACCGGCAGGTGAAGGATGCTACGTACAGAAACTCCATATTTCATTGTAAACTTGTGTGTCTTAGCGACACAAACTGATTACTGGAAGGCCACGAATTTAACTAGCTAATTCAATTTTTCAACATTTTAAGAGCTTCCCACATGCATCATGTGATACTAGAGATAAGAGGACAAGAAAGTTTTCAGTTTCTAGTCATAGTTTCATAAGCATGAAACTCATGACCTTTTATAAAACAGATATGTGGACATCATATTCCCGCATGATGACTCTCGTCAATTAAATTACCAGACGGACACAGTGGAAGCGTGAACAAACACTGGGGAGTTCAGACTGAAAACACCCACCAAGCTCCAAATTCTAATGTAGACCTTATTACTTTGTAATCTTAACACCAAAATAACACGTTCATGGCAAAAATCGTATCTAATCTAGCAGATGATGCGCCAAAAAAAAAATCGGCATAATGTCAAAAATTCAACACAAACGAACTACCAAATTGATCATAACCATAGTAAAAAGCTAATGCCGTCAAAAGGATGCCCTATATTTAACAGAAGCTTAGTAAAAAACTTGCCTGATTTGCTGTGGTCTGAACCACTAGCCTCTTCAGCTCTTTATCTAAACCTAGCCACTGCAAAATTCAAGAAAAAAACATAGAAAGAAAACAAATAAATGCCTCAAACAGTAGTTATGGCCCTTATGGGCGAATGAAAATTAACAGCCAACCACGCACACACTTTGCACCGGCACTAGGCAGCCGATCGAGGGGACAAAGCAGGCACTGGTTGAATGCTCAAGCGCCACCGCAAATGGTATAAACAGCATTCTTTTGAGACAACTAAACCAAATGTTGTAAAGCTAAATTACTCACCACCCAGCCAGACCCTTGTAATGCAGCACCTTCTGCCTTCATTATTTGAACTAATCTTTCCAGAGATCCAAAATTAGTGTCAATAGCCGCGCCAAGTGGCCCAAACGGAGGCACACCACCCCCTTCCTGCAATGCATTTCGAAGACATATTTACAGATACTGAAAGAAAGGAGATAAATAAAGAAGGCAAGATTGCTAACTTACATTGACGGGAATGAGATTTTTCCAGAAAATAGCA
Organism: Papaver somniferum; assembly: GCF_003573695.1. NCBI lineage: Eukaryota > Viridiplantae > Streptophyta > Magnoliopsida > Ranunculales > Papaveraceae > Papaver > Papaver somniferum. The sequence goes on from NC_039367.1 coordinate 141,077,018, forward strand.
TGATTGATGTGACCACCACCATTGAATTTGATTGAGCTTTGCAGTTTAACAACAGTTTGAGAATCTCCTTTCTCCATGGCTTCATGTAATTGCTCAAGCGCCTTATTGTAATTAGTTACATAAGTTTGATGATGTTTTTGGTGATGAAGTTGCATGATTTCTCCACTAATTACTGGTTCAAGGGCACTGTAATCATATGGAAGCTCAGGTAGTGAGACTGTTTGAAACTCCCTACAAAACCCTAAGCTCAGATTCTGAGGATTCAACCCTGTAAAGATAAAATAAAATAAAATAAGAGATTTTCTCATGAGTAGGGTTCGAATAGCAGCCATTGATTACGAATTCTAGTCCTAAACTCAATCGGAAAATGAGATATATTTTTTTTGTCAAAGTCAAGAGAGTTGCATGGTTTTATGGAATTTGAAGTGGCGACACGTAGAATGAAAAATGGTAACACTTGTTCAAAGTAGGGAAGCCTATATGAAACGGTAAACAGGCATTGAATGCATGCGGATCAACCCTGACAATTGGAGAGGGGGCAGTTAACCCATGGGCTATGTTGATGTGGCCGCCCTGCGTGCGTGTATCAGAGTCATTTTTGTACGTTCTGCACTGATTTCTCACGTTTACGGAGGAATTGTAACAATTGTTAGGACAGTCTTAGATTGTGCACGTAACGTATGATCAAACATGGATCATGTGGCCTATTACATGGGGCAATGTTAATGTACGGGTAGAATGTTTGATAGGACTCAAACGTAGAGGAATCAATCAAAGATGCTTTTCAACGTCAAAAATTCTTAGCGAACCACGGAAAAAACTGTGTAAAAAAACCGCCGGACACTGAATTAAACTCAGGCGGGACTCCCTGCCGTTCTCTGTGGAGTCCAACGGAATCGATAAAAAAAACACAAAATTGGTTAAAAAGACCAAAATCAATAATTCTTGAGTGAAAAGGACATTTAGATTTTGATACCGGACAAAAATGTAAAAGTAGTCAGGATGTAAACAATTTCATCCTACCCATTTTCAAATACTTTTTCTTATTTTTAATTTACATAAGGATGCATCCAATTTCATCCTTGATATTTTTTGAGTTTAAACCAGGATGAATCCAGTTTCATCCTTACTATTTTTTGGTGTCCATTTTACCCATAACAATTTGTACTCGTCCATTTGAACCATGTTTTAAAAATATTTGGACAAATGACCCATTTTTCATAAAAAAAAAACTGTGAGAGAAAAAGTAAATCCGATTTTTGCGTGGTTCAGAATCTCGGTCTGTCTAGACGCACTGTTTCAACATTTTCCCAATAGACATTTTTTTTCTTGATAGAATTCTCAAATGAGGATAATCTCCTCCGCATTTTAATGGGCCTAGATCAATCCATTGAGTGGGGAATTGAGTTTCTTGGATATTGTAATGTCTTGGTTTTTGAGGGCGTTAAGGCATATTGATGAGTCTCACTCATGTGTTCTTACTACCAAAAAATCTACCTATTGCTATACCATATATTGTCGCATCTTTAATATAGGTGTTGCAAAAGTTAATTTCTAGTCACAGTACTTTTCAGTTGCAGCTAAAAGCTATAATTTACTGATGTAAAATGAAATTTTTGCCACACAATAGTAGCAACAATATGAAAAGAGTGTGGTAAAAAAGTATAATCTCTTGCTGCAGCAATAAAAACTGGGTGCAGCAGTAGACTTCTTGCTACATAGGTTATCGCGACACTATTAGGAGTTTATGCCATAATCACTGGGTGCTGCAATATATTAAGTTTCTTGTAGTGTATGGTGTGGAACCCATGTTCCAAAGAATTAAGACGTTCCCTATTCACCGGGTGCATCAAAGGATACCAAATTGAATTTGGTTGTGAAATATGGATTTGGTTGATTACCAGATTGAAGATTTGAAAGTGGTTCGTATAGGGGAATCTGTTAATAATAATAGGTATCTGGTTCATGTTTATACACTTAAATCAAATTCATGGAGCAAGGTTGATGGCGTCAAGATGGATGATTTTGTTGATAAAATGTTTGATCCGACTCGCTAACACAGGGCTGCTAATGAGAATATCATTTTATTTGGGGGTATACCAATATCGCTAACACAGGGCTGCTAATGAGAATATCATTTTATTTGGGGGTATACCAATATATATATAGGACAAAAAAATAATTGCCTCTTGGGGATGTAAAATGGTACCCCATTAGCATCCTTATGTTAACGCGGGTCTCTTTGTTGGATTGCGTATACGTTAGGATGTAAATTTAGAAAGGACCATTTGATATGGAGAAAGAGAAGTTCCATAAGATTCCACTGCATATCCTCGATGTAGGTGCCGAACAATTTTTGTGTGTATTAGGAGGCCCACTTTGCTTTTCTTCGTTTTGGTTAATTTAGTTTTACTATGTGAGAGTTCAGTAAGGATAACAAAAAGATGGAAATGGATCCGACAGTTATTCCCTTGTATCTTGCAAAAATCTGTATCTCAACCTTTTGGTAGAATCCCACATGATAACCTGAGACGCATGTTTTGAAAAGGTTGCAAAATACCCAGCATCAGTCAAAGATGCTCAAAATTTTTGTAAATACCAAAGTTACGATTCGCCACGTGGACGCAGGAGAAGACACGAATCATTTAAGGAAATCCTGCCGAAAGATCTTGCACTATTTCTCGAAGATCCTCGTCACTGACTTGTCAAGTCAGGATCGTCATTATTGAATAACTGATGAAATGAAAACCATGTGCGAGATAGTATATTAAGGATAGGTAACTCACTTGAAGGATCTAAGTTGCGAAGAATCAGTTGGAGTATCCGGAAAGGCACCCGCCACGAAATAAAGATGGACGAAGTAAAGGTTACTTGACTAGAAAGATAACTTGCGAAGTAAATAAATTATGGAGCAAGAAAAAAGACAGTTGTCACGACAAAAACCCAAAGATGTCAGCGAAAGAAAGGGGAAACCTTCATGGAAAATGATCTGGGCGAAGTATAAAGCACCTCCACGAGATCCAGGCGAAGAAAAATGAGTTGTACACCATTATGGTCAATTGGTCTATAAATAGGGGTCCTTGGGCAATGTATGAGGAGTCAGATTCTGGCTGAGGGATTGCTTTGCTTAGAGTGAGAGATTAGGGTATCCTTGCACTCAAAAACTTGTATTCTTCACGACTTGGAATGGTTAATCAATAAAGAACTTTTTATCCAAAATCTTTATCATATCTTAGATCTGTTTCTTCTCTTACTTGGGTGTGCTACTGGATTTCCAGTAGTTACATTTTGGAGTCCAAAAACATGGACTTAGATCGGGGATTCATCCTCATCTAAGAGTTTGAAAAAGGTTTAAATTGTTTAAAACTATAGAAGTTAGAGATTTTGACGAGTTGTTTTAAAATTAGGGCTTTGTAGATCTTAAACGATTCATTCGTAGTCAAAACTAGAAACCTAGGAGAGAGAGTGGCCCTTGGGTATTTCATCGGAAGATTGAAGGCAAGAAATTAGTTGGAAGAGATTGAACCAAGGATCAGTTGATGGCTAAAACACCAGACCGGGCGAGACACGTGATAGAAACAAGGAGGAGCGAGCGGTTGGAGGCACAGAGAGAAGAAATGAAAGCAAATGCATCAAATGGAGAAAGCATCCTAAGTCGGCGGAAAGGAAAGGCGGAGGAAGATGCTAAACTTACGAAGGGACCTGTCTAAAACAGGAAAGCTAGGGCTATCGCAAAAAGAGGAACGATCCATGAGAAAAAGAGAAAGGATGTTGTTGATGAGAGCATGACGTTCGAAGAACCGAATGAGGTACCCCATTGGGAGAAAGGACGAGCAAGATACAAATCATAAAAACAAGCTGGAACGGTACAGTAAGGAGGTCAGGTGATGCGACCGGATTACGAACGCGGCAATAAGTTGAAGATGGGAAGATTGCAAGAAGAAGATACCAGTTCAGAGGCAATAACAGTTCCATCTCAAATGAAGATTCCGCAACGAGGAAACGATCCATGGGAAGATTACGAGGAAGATGGAAAAAGTAAGAAGGAAGAACATAGAGAAGGAAGATGCGGCAAGGATATGAACGGGAAAGAGACCTGAGGAGATTGTTGGTGGAGGCGAGATGTGAAAATGAAAAGCTGAAATACGAAGAGTAAATGAGGCGCGAGGACGAAAATAAACGTAATAATAGCGAAGGAAGCGCTTACGAAGTAAGAGGGAGGATGTTTGTACCCAGAATTACTTTTGGGCACGAAACACGATGAATAGATGATTTGGTGTGTATGTTGGGTTAGGAGACGAATTGAAGAACAAATATACAGTGACACAGGTTTAACGTGGTTCGGCATGGTTGCCTACATCCACGGACGAATCCCCTTGGGGGTGATATTTTATTGATATCAGAATTACATTGTGTATTTTTCTGTATTAGCTATCTCTCTATCCTCCAGTTTTCCCCTCATCTCACTCGTTTTTGCTCATCACTATTTATACAATTGTATACATAATTTCAATATAACTTAAATGGCATTAAATGCTCATTTATGCCTCCCTCTTCAATTTTGCATGAAGCTGCTGGAGTTATTATTGCATGTATGAAACTGCTGCATGGATCCATCTTTAATTCTGCATGAAACTGCTCATTCATGCCACCATGTTAAATTCTGCATGAAACTGCTCATTCAAGCCACTATGTTGAATTCTGCATGAATAATGGCTGGCAGTATAGTGTACGCTGGCTAGCAGCATAGATGACTGCATTGGTAGAGACTGCATTGGTAGAGACTGGATTGATGACTGACATGCATAATGGGCTGCCTGTTTGGATGGAGGATTCCGCCTGTGGGCATGGCCGAGCAACATGGCCGGGGGAGATGCTCGGGGGAGATGGCCGGGGGACATGCCCGGGAACTAGTTGGCAGTATCGCTGGCGGTATTGACGAAAATTGGCTGGAAGTGCGACTAGCAACTTTACTTCGACCGTCGACCGATGGTTGACCCTGACCATTGACCGGTATTGACCTTTGACCATTGACCGGTGTTGACTTCACGGAGCACTGGACTTGCTTGTAGCTACTTCAGTGAGTAAGCTGGTGGAAGGATTGAATGAGGGCCAAAGGGTAATTTAAGTAGCAATTTGGCCCATTATGTGGCCTTTTAACTCATGGTACAAACATCTCCCCCTCTTAACCTCCAACTCGTTGGAGGCTAAGAAAATTTTGTTTTCCTTAGTCAATGGAAGAACTCGCCCCCAAGTGTGGATTGTTGATGTTGAGGTGATTGGCAAAATTCCCTTGTTGTTTGCGAAAATCAAGACGCCCCCAAGGGTAAATTGTTGTTGTTGAAGTGCAAAGAAAAAAGCCTTCGTCGATTGAGGAAATCGTAATCAAGTCGCCCCCAAGTGAGGTTGTTGGGATTGGAAGATCGGGGTGAAACAATTGAGTATGAACCATTGTCGTATGCGAAAACAGACTGAAGTCTGAACTGGACTGCGACGGAAGCGTGATGCTTGACAGGAATGGTGTTGAAAGTGAGCTGTAACTGTTGATGTAAAACAGAACTGAGGTAGTTGCATAGCAAAGGGGTGTGACCCTTTAGTAGTTGAGATGGTAACAGATTTTGTGTGTTGTTGGACCTCCAATGGTCTTGGTTGTGCCACTGGATGTGACATCAATCTTTATATGTCTTCAATAGTAGCAGCGATGCTGACTAGATCAGAATAGTTAATCCGGAACTGGATTGCAGTGATTGAGGTAATCTGGACTGCGATGGCCACAAAAAACTGTGCTCTGTAGTAATGAGCAAAACTGGGTAGTAACAACATTGAGCGAAGTTGGTCTGCAGCAGCTGCGATCAGCTGGACTGCAGGAGCTACGAACATGACTGCATCAGCTGTGGTCAGCTGGACTACAGGAATCACGAGCATAGTTGGGATGCAACAACTTCGATCAGCTGGAATGCAGGATCTGCGAACATAGATGGACTGCAGCAGCTTCGATCAGCTGGAATGCAGCAGCAACGAGAAAAGTTTCACTGCAGCAGCTGCGATCGGCTGGACTGCAGGGACTGAGGACATTGCTGGACTGCAGCAGCTGCGATCAGCTGGAATGCAGCAACGACGATCAAAGTTACATTACAGCAGCTGCGATCAGCTGGACTGCAGGAACTGCGAATATAGCTGGACTACATCAGTCGCGATCAGCTGAAATGCAGCAGCGACGAGCAAAGTTACACTACAGCAGCTTCGATCAGCTGGACTGCAGGAACTGCGAACATAGCTGTACTGCAGTAGCTGCGATCAGCTGGAATGCAGCAGCGATGATCCAAGTTACACTACAGCAGCTGCGATCAGCTGGACTGCAGGAACTGCGAACATAGTTGTACTGCAGTAGCTTCGATCAGCTGAACTGCAGCAGCGACGGGCAAGACTGCACTGCATCAGCTGCGATCAGCTAGGCTGAAGGAGATGCGAACATAGCTGGACTGCAGCAGCTTCGATCAGCTGAAATGCAGCAGCGACGAACAGAGCTGGACCACAACAGCTTCGATCAGCTGGACTGTAGCAGCAACGATCATTATTGGGTTGCAGTAGCTTCGATCAGCTAGACTACAACAGTTGCTAAGGAACTGGGTTAAAACAGTTCGATAAACCTGAGTGTAGCAGTTACAAATAAAACCATATTGTATCAGTTGAGTCCAACTGAGTACATAATGGATTAGCAAAATTAGAATGCATCAGTTGCGTCCAACTGAGTGCAGCTGTTGCTTAAGAACAGGATTACAACAGTTCGATCAACTTAGCTGTAGAAGTTTAACATTACTGATTGCAATAATTGCGTCAAAATATTAGGGTGTATGCTCGCCCCCACTTAATCCTATAACTCGCTAGAGGATTAAGAAGTTTGGGTTACCTTTTGTTTCGATTTTCAGAAGCTGAATTCCGCATTGCATTTAGGTGCTATGTAACTCGCCCCCAAGCGTATGGAGTGTTACGCAGCTCGCCCCAAAAGAGTTATCTTTTGGACCATGAGGTGTTACATATCTCGCCCCCAAGTGATGATCACACACGTTGAAGTGATATGCAACTCGCAAGATAATGATTTTCATGCTGCTCAATGCTCGCACAATGGTACACAACCTTGCTACATCTTGCTCGTACATGGAATGAAGTTGTAGGTGTCTGCTATCTGGAATTCACACAGGGGGACAATCCCACTATTCCAGATGCGCGCAGAATTGAAATGTATGCATCTCCTTGTGAGAAAATGCTCGCCACATTATAGGTGTCCTAGTGAACAAAAGTATGCATTATTATATGAAATGATGCAATGATATGTAAACTGTATACGTACCTGATGAGATGTGGTATTGCGACACTGTGTGCATAGGGCTGTAAGGACGTCCACTCAACAACTAGATTTTTCTCCGAGATTGGAATGCACCAGTTGAATCGAAACTGGGTATTGAAGACAATTGCCATGGAACAGTATTTTCGCAGCTACGATCAGCTGAGCTGTAACAGCTATTAGTGAAACTGGACTATAATAATTATGCGAAAAAGGACTGCGGCAGTTCGTTCAACTGGACCGCAGCATTTGCTGAAGAAACGGACTACAATAGCTCGGTCAACTAGACTGTAGCAGTTATGATGACCACCGAACATAAGTGTCTTGAGATCTGAAAATCCACACAACTAGCATGAGCATTTCATGTTGTGGACTTAAATCAACACAACATCAATCTTTGAGGATTTCGTTATGGCTTCATATGGTAGTTTAAAATGCGCCCCTCTTTGATGTCGCCGCTCCAGCCTCAAAAAATAATTTTTCTTTAAACGATGAAATTTTTCCTTCGTGACGTTGGAAATTGACATACGATCTCAACGGGCCGAATATCACTTCCTTTGGACGCACGGAGAAGAAGTTATCGAAGAAATGAAATTGGTCGGTAAGCGGCTTGCTCCAAGACCGGATTGTACAAAAACTATTATTTTTTAATTTGAAAAATTTTACCAACGAGCCAAAAATCATCCAATTCGGACGTGGGATGAAGAAGATATCAAGGAAACAAAATTTAAGACCAAGCCCAAGTGGGGCGTATAAATCCGCTAGGCAAATTGACGTGGGCTGAAAAATCCAGGTTTACGAAATTAAGTTGCTCCGAGTTTCACTGAATCAGATCGAATTTGCCGGCCGTCTGCCGCCGGCAATTGCTGCGGAGCAGGGACGAAATATGCTGACGCCGTTATGTTTAAAGGAATATTCTAGCAACGAACGTGAGATGATGACTGCACATCGCTGCTGACGTGGCAGTCAATGATTGGTCCTTACTACTGACGTGTCAACGATGGCGTGGAGGATTTCTGCTGACGTGGCATTGCTTGGCCAACATCACGTTGATGTGGCATATGACACATCAGCCCTATTGACGTGTGGTCTTATGCTGACGTGGAAGCCATTTATTGGCCTGATTTGGGTGACGTGTAGTGCTGACGTGGTATGTATGATGCCGTGGCAGGCACTAATTGGACGGGGATGCTGACGTGGCAGTTTCTGACGTGGCGACTCTTATGTGGTTGTTCTTGCTGACGCTGCTGCTGCTGACGCCATGCTGACATCATGATTCACTAACACTGAAGTGGGTGATGGAGACCATAACGTGGGTGACGGTTTCTTAAGGGGGTAAATGAAACCCTGAAGTGGTTGAACGGATCTGGTCGCCGGCTTGACCGCCGGCCTTGGACACCGGTCGTGGTTTAACAGGACTGCAGCAGCTGCGATTAGATGTACTGCAGTAAATGAAATCAAAACTGGACCCAATCATGTTGCGGATCGAACATCCAACAACAATTTTGACGATGTTTTTACGTCATCTTTTACCGTGGACCGAACGTCCTTGGAGCGGTTTCAACGGTCTTTTAGTGATGCAGTTTTATTGGTTTCCGAAGGTGATAATTTCTGCAAATCTGAAACAACGAATCTGGATTGCAGCAGTTACGATTAACTGGACTGCAGTTTCTATAATTTTATATGGTCAGCAGCAGCTGCGATTATCTAGACTGCAACAACGATCAAACTAGACTGCAGCAGTTGCAATTAACTAGAGTGCAGCGGTGATTTTTCAAGACGTTCAAACTACTTTTTAAAGGAGACGATTTTGAAGTATTTTCTTTACAACTTTTCTCAATGGGAAAACACGATCTCTTTTCTCGTATTCCCCTTAGTCGGCGCCAATGTTTGTACCCAGAATTACTTTTGGGAACGAAACACGATGAATAGATGATTTCGTGTGTATGTTGGGTTAGGAGACGAATTGAAGAACAAATATGTACAGTGACACAGGTTTAACGTGGTTCGGCATGGTTTCCTACATCCACGGACGAATCCCCTTGGGGGTGATATTTTATTGATATCAGAATTACATTGTGTATTTTTCTGTATTAGCTATCTCTCTATCCTCCAGTTTTCCCCTCACCTCACTCATTTTTTCTCCTCACTATTTATACAATTGTATACATAATTTCAATATAACTTAAATGGCATTAACTGCTCATTTATGCCTCTCTCTTCAATTCTGCATGAAGCTGCTGGAATTATTATTGCATGTATGAAACTGCTGCATGGATCCATCTTTAATTATGCATGAAACTGCTCATTCATGCCACCATGTTAAATTTTGCATGAAACTGCTCATTCAAGCCACTATGTTGAATCCTGCATGAATAATGGCTGGCAGTATAGTGTACGCTAGCTGGCAGCATAGATGACTGCATGGGTAGAAACTGGATTGATGACTGACAGGCATAATGGGCTTCCCGTATGGATGGAGGATTCCGCCTGTGGGCATGGCCGAGCAACATGGTCGGGAGAGATGCCCGGGGGACATGCCCGGGGGACATAGCCGGGGGACATGGCCGTGGGAGATGGCCGAGAACTAGTTGGAAGTATCGCTGGCGATATTGACGAAAATTGGCTGGAAGTGCGACTGACAACTTTACTTCGACCGTTGACCGATGGTTGACCTTGACCATTGACCGATATTGACCTTTGACCATTGACCGGTGTTGACTTCACGGAGCACTGTACTTGCTTGTAGCTACTTCAGTGAGTAAGCTGGTGGCAGGCTTGAATGAGGGCTAAAGGGTGATTTAAGTAGCAATTTGGCCCATTATGTGGCATTTTAACTCATGGTACAAAAAGAGGACTTTAGATCTGGAGATCTTACAGGAGCTGCGAGGTATGAGGATAGAAATAGGGAGGTCAGAAAGGGGTAGGAAAACACAATGGACGAAGGAATACGCGACAACCACACTGGCTCGTCCAGAGTTGGAAACAACACTAGACGAAAAACTGAGGTGATATGATCAAAACCCAAGGCATGGGGAGTCGCAGCAAAGAAAACAAAGACCACGAGGAGATAAGGCAAGATGTCATGAGGCAAAGAAGATGCAGACGACGAAGCAAGGATCTAACGCGTTAGCATGAACCGAGTTGAAACTCCCAGGACTCAATACAATTGTAAGAAGGGTATGGGCGGAAGTCATATTGACCGAAGAGATCCCATCCCCACCAAATCTGGGAAGGGAGACACAATATGGGAAGAGGAATGATGAGTTTTGCCGATATCATCGCTTTCATGGCCACCATACGAACAATTGTAGGAATGTCCGGAGAATCATACTTCGTCTCATTGAATAAGGAAAGATCGCACACTACGTGGCAGATCAGAGGCTTCCACCACCACCCCAACACGACTACCATAGGATCCAGACAGAGAGGCATCAGGTCGAAATAAACAAGGGAACGTGGAGGTCCGGCTATAACTTCATAGTGCATTCGAAGGAAGAAATCCAAAATTTACATGACAATGTGCTCTCAAGAGTATACAAAAGGGACTATGAAGGAAATGAAATCATCCTTGTGGTGAAAAGGGAACCTCTGGAGGAGTGGCAAAGGAATGATATCTCGTTCTCAGCACGAGATGCACCAGAGGAAGGATCGCACACGGACTCATTGGTAATCATCTTGGTTACTCACGAGGAAAATAGGTTCGAAGCGGTAAGGGAAATATCTGGGCTATGAACAAGGTCTTATTGGACATGGGAAGCTGAGTGGACGTCCTTTTTTTATCATGCATTTAAAGCTTTAGGGTATGAAGATTCTTACGTTATGCCTTCGGCGTACAATCTATACAGATTAAATGGGGTGGCAACAAAACCAAAGGGTGAAATATGCGTGAAGATTTTCGCGGGTGGGCTAGAAGGGGTCGCATCGACTTACCACCAGGCAATAAGATTCCCAATGCCGAGTGGAATTTGCGAGATAAAAGGAAATCAGGGAGACGTGAAGGATTGCGGCGAGAAGGATATTGAAAACTACGAGGAAAGACTAAAAAGGAGGAAGAAAAGAAGGAAGAGCATGATGGAGTCAAAAAAGCAAAAAGAACTGATGGTATTCATGGAAAAGACGAAAGAAGGGTGGGCCATACTGATAGACGCATTTATGTGTCTAATTTGTCCTCAATGTTTCATATTGTTAGTACCCGATTTCGTACTTATTATGGTGTTATGTGTGTTTATAGGTATTTTTTGGAAATAAACATTGTTGGAAAATTCGGCTCCAAAAGTTGCTCGGGACACCTCCAGAGAACATTTGTTATACGGATCCAAGATTTGGATAAGGGGCACCCATGGTTATGTGTAGCCCAAATTCATCTTCAGCACCCAGGGCTATATGTATCCCAAATTTGTCCACAGCACCCATTTTTTATTGGCACCCAAGAAGCTGGTTAAGGGGCACTTTCATCCCCTTCGTTTGAACTGAATATTGGCGGGAAAATATTTTAATTCACTGTCAGATTTCAATCAAGGATTTGGAGGTGTTATAGGGAGACTAAATGGATGAAAATTTATGGGATTGTTCCTGGGACATATAAAAAGCTATTACAAGTTTTTTGGTCTATCAAATTTGGCTGAAAAATCCGTGAGAAGAAATCAGGGAAGCACGTGCATGAGAGGGACAGTTCACGGGATTACATGAGTTTTGGAGAATTTAAACGTGTTCTGCTCATGTATGATGACTCTAGCAACACTTTGGACCTTGAAAAAGATAAATGAGGAGATTTTGCATCTGTGGAAACGCGTGAGAAGCTAAATCAGGGAAGAAAATATTCCCAAAATATTTTCTTTACTGCCCGAGTTCAATGAAGAATATTGAGAATTATGGCATGATTAAATGAGTCTAAGGAGTATAAATAGGTGGATGAGATCATAGAGAGGAGGTGTCGAGAGTCTGGGGGCTGAGGAGAGCCAGAGAAGAAGAAATTCGAGTTTTCCCAAACTCGGTGTCTGCTGCTGCTGCTGATGAACATGAAGAACACGAAGAACGGACCAACCAAGACCGTCGTTTTCCAACAGTAACAACGACTCACAACCGTGGGTCGTACATCAGAGGCAGACTTATTTGTCAGCGTTTGCGACACACAGCCGTGACATACACAAGTTAAGTTTCGTACATCATAGGAAGACTTATTCGTCGGCGTTTGCGACTTATTTATTTATACCCATAATCAATTTCACACACACCTGTAACTTGCTTTCATATGGAATACACAAGTTAAGTTTCGTATTTCATTGTAGGTATGTCAGATATGCAATGACACAGGTCATACAGCCCTGGTATGCCCAAAGAGATACTCAAACTTTCACAACCTACTATGCAAAGAGTGTGCAAAGGAAATACTGAGTTGTGCATCATGTGCTTGCTATGAATGGATTGTCGATGCCATTACTGCTTACAATGGAGGTTGTATAATAAAGAAAACTCATTTGACTGACAAGCAAGAAAAGGTCTTATGTGCTGAGTTAGAAGATAAACTAAATGTAAAGAGTTGTTTTCATTGTCACAAAGATACTCATTTGGCATATGAATGCCCATGGAAGTCAAACAAATGCTTCACTCCTCACTGCAACAACATTATGAGTCTATTTACATCAAGACAACAACACCGTCTAGGTGATAAGTTTCTAAAGTGCAATGTCTGCGGTGCTTTCAAATGGGTTTATCAGAAACACGACTAAACTAATGCTAGATATAATCTGTGTAACTGTTATCTTATAATAGTTATGTAATCATGTGATGCAATGATGTAATGAACTTAAACCAAGAGTAAATAAAAGAAGTCTTTTCATAAAAAAAGAAGATCAAAGTAACACATGCCATGTGTAACTTTTATTTTCATAAAAGAAGTTTTCTTACCCACTTGCTCTCTATCATAGAAAATTCTCATCATAAGCAAATGAAACTTCTGAACCAACTTACATACAGGCATCCTCCTTAAATCAAGAATCCATGAATTAAAAGCTTCACAAAAATTTGATGTCACATGCTCATACTTTGATGACCTATCAAAGTAAGCTCTTGCCCATGTCTCAACTGGTTCTCTGTCAAACCACGCTGGTGCAGATTCCTTGGCCTCTTTGAGTCTATCCATCCAAATTTTATGACCTACCTCACTAAATGACCTTGCTGCTCTCCATGTCATAAACTCAAGGTTTTTGCCAGGATGGAGCTTCTTAAAGTTCTTATAAAGATGTTTAAAGCAGTACCTATGAAAGTGATTTACATCACTGAAATTTACAGAAACACCTTCAATCAAACCCTTTTGCCTGTCACTAATAAAATTCAAAGCCTTGGGATGTGCCTTCAATTCCTCAACCAATATACTTAGAAAATTTATCCATTCTTCCTTACACTCTGACTCACACAAGTATATAGAAATGGGAAAAATACCATTGTTTCCATCAAGACATGTAATGGCCAACAAAGTACCACCATATTTTCCAGATAAATGGCATCCATCTAGTCCTAGAATAGGTATTGCAGACTTCACAAAACCATCTAATGACACCCTATATGCCACACACAGGGACTTAAACTTCTTAGTCAAAGGGTCAGTTGTTAACTTAGCAATGTTTGTGGTATTTTCCTTCAGAATTTGGTCACATAATGCAGGCAGCAATGAATACCCTTCCTCATAACTACCCAAGATTTTCTCATTACACAGATGATAAGCATGCCAAGCAGTATAGTATGAAATTTCAACCTTGTGATTCTTTTTTACCTCAGTCATGAAGTCCCTGGGCTTGTAGTTTGGATGTGCTTTGAAAGATTCAAGCATCACCTTGGATACCCATCTTGCATTAACCGATGGATGCTTGATACCATGAATTGCCTCATAAGTGTGGACAAAATGACCTGAAAATTCAAACAACACACATAAAATTTAGTTAATAAACAAGTTATACAAGTTAAAATGACTTGGATATATAAATGGACATCTTACATTAAACAAATCACTAACCTTTTTTGCATTCAAATGTTTGCTTATCAGAAAGTACAGAGCAGTAAACCCTCCATGGACAAGTCTCATCTTTGCATTTGTATTCTTGTTGCTTTTTCTTGTTTATCACTTGGACAATGGAATGGTTCAGGTCAAGTGCTAGATTCTTTAAATAGTCCCTACAATGTTCTTTACTCAACCATTGCTGCCCAACAAACAACTTCTCCACAAACTCTTGACCTTCAGACAACTTGTGATCTCCATCTATGTTGTCAGTTTCTACAACATATTACTTGAATTCTTCAGTTGAGTTTAGTGTTGCTTGAATCTGACAAGTTAGGTTGATCTCTTCATCATCATCTATCTCAGGTTGATAAAGAAGTTCATCATCATCACTCTCATCTGGTTCATTAGGAAAGTCATCCACATTTATTGTCTCATTTTCTGAGTTGCTGTCAAGGTACACACATGCAAATATATCTTCATCATCTAGATGTGACATCACTTCATTGGGGTCAACAATAGTAGATACTTGACTTTCATATGTGCTTGACTCAACTTGAGTGGCCTTTGTAGAAGTTTTCTTTGGGTCCAAAATGGGCAGAAAATCCAAGTCTTCTTCAGGTCTATAGTCAGGCATCTTCTCGATGTTAGGATGCTCAGCCCTTGAACTTTTTCCGACAACATAACCACCTTTAGTGGGATAGTATGTAAGTAAATCATTCATTGTACCTACATTTAAATATACACAACCACCAAAAGCAATTAGAATAATCATTCTAAATCATTCATTGTCACAATATATGAGTCACTCTATTCCACATTTACCATTACCCTGCAGTACAGTAAAAATTGCTTCAAATAAGCCATCTATTTTCAGCAGACAATAATTGAAAACATTCACAGTAACTGGGTTCAAATATCTCAACCACACATGCCAACTTTCCAGACACACAATTATATACTCTGTAAGTCATCAACATGACCACAGTACTCTCACCCACCCATCACTAAATTAACAAAACTATATACCAATTTTTAACATAAAGTACCGGTCGACAAAAGTAAAGAATGAATCAAAAAGAGAACCTAAAAAAATCCTGGAACACAACAAAACCCTAAAACACAAAGGAGAAAACAAAATTGACCCATTAAAGTACTTTTTCTGCAAAGAATATCACTCGTAATATCATTAAAAGCAACAAAAACGAAAACCCCCAGATTAAATTTAAGCAATTAGGGATTTATTTAGACTTACCTCAACTGAAACACCAACTTTAACCACGAAATCTTGTAGATCGGCGATAAACTAACTGAAATCAACCATTTCTATAGTAACACGATACAAATTATATTTTCTGACAAAAATCGTAATAATCGTCTCTGCAATCAGTCTAGGAGAGAAAGAGAAGAAAAACCCTAGAACTAAAACGATTTTGGCTAAAGGAAAAAGATAAGCCGTGTATCTCTTTTAGCCACACACATGTCTAACAGAACGTTTGATGACTTGGTTAGTAAATAAATCAAACTTAAAATTTGTTTTGGTCATTTCCGTGTTTAACTGACTTTTGTAACTGTCAACGCCGGTCTCGTGATCCAAATTCTAATTAAAATTTTGGGGTGACACAAACGAAAATCTGGTCATTTTGTTGTGACGAAAGTCAAAATATCCCTAAATTTAACTTCTACATGTCATATCCATCAAAATTTAAAGTATCTAAATAATCATACTCAGGAGTCAGGTCCTTAAGACTTGGTTGCGCATCTGACCCAAAAGAAAAAATAATATCTGACCTGACCCTGACATGCTCCGGTTTCATATTTCTGTTCTTAAATTGACATCAAGAACATTTATTTTATGAAAAGTTGTTGGGGTGTATCAAACCAGGTAGAGACTCCTCCTGTTACTACTAATTTTGCTAAGTAAACTTAAGCTGCTTAAAAAAGAAAAAGAAAAAAAATGGTAAACTCAGGCTTTCCGGTACATCATTAAATTTTTGCCAAGTTAGAAAGAATACATATAATGATAGAGCAGAGCTATCTTGCATGACCTTGCGGGAAGCTATCCCACTCAAGCGGTTTCTTTTTCGTTAGATCATGCTAAAATTCAGATGTAACAGCCTTAAACTCTTTAGAGAAAATGGTGTGTTCTATTATAAAATGGTGGGTCATTTTCTAAATGTGAATCTAATAATTGATTTAATCATCTAACGTTAAATAAGCCGCTTTTACAGAAAGCCATCCCGCAAAATCGTGCGGGACAGCATTTGTCATACTGATACGCATGTCTACCATGGTAAAGGAAGCCTCGGCAATGTGAATATGCAATCAGTGAACTGGTACATTATAGATTTCAATGCAATACCTTTTCATTTCCTTTTACATGTTTTATTTTTTCAATTCTTTATCTAAGGAGCTCTTTGCAGGTGGAGTGGAGTAATGAGCTGAGCCGACATCGATGAAAGTGACTTCTGTCAGCTTTTTGTCCCTCTCGTGATAATGGTTCTTGCTAAGAGTCAATTCTGAACTCTGAGTAGTGTAATCAAATTAATTCTCACATTTTCAAGCTTTCTTTTTTGACTGATAACTCAATCCAAACCGTCCACGAACTCTACGCATTAATTAGTAGTAATTATAGCCCATGCATCTCCATGTACTCGATATACACATCTGGGATGACTGCCCATTACATCAGCAGCAGAAGAAGTAAGAAAGAAAGAAAGATACTGTTAGATTTTGTAAAACACATATATCAAAATAGTTTGTCACTCTTTCATTCATTCAATCTGCCTCTTATATAAGATACACAACCCTAGTTTTAGACCCTAGAGTCCGACCTTACAATGGACTGTCCATAACAGTTTAAGCATTGGACTATGAAGATGGGTCTCAATCTGGAGACTGAGAAGATGGGTCTCAATCTGGAGACTGTGAAGATGGGTCTCAACCCAACAGTCTCGAGCCCATATATAACTTTCCTAATACCCTCCCTCAAGACGGAGCATGGAGATCACACATGTCCATCTTGGAAATAAGAAACTGAAACTGTGCTTTCCCTAAAGACTTAGTAAAAATATCCGCCAATTGCACTGTTGTAGGAGTGTAAGAAGGCGTAATAAGCTTCTGCATGATAGCATCTCTAACCAGATGACAATCAACTTCAATATGCTTTGTTCGTTCATGAAAAACTGGATTCTGAGCAATATACAAAGTCGATTGACTATCACAGAGAAGTCGCATTCCATGTGGATGATGAACTCCCAAATCACACAGTAATTTTTTCAACCATTTTAATTCACACGTCGCCGCCGCCATAGATCTATATTCCTCTTCAGCTGACGAACGAGAAACAGTATGTTGCTTCTTAGTTTTCCAGGATATTGGAGAATACCCAAGAAGAACAAACCAACCCGTCAACGAGCGTCTAGTTAAGGGACAACCAGCCCCATCTGAGTCACACCATCCTTTCAAATTAAGACCACTATCAGAGCGCAACAGAATTCCCTGCCCAGGATTCTTCTTCAAATATCGAACCACACGAAGAGCCGCTTCCCAATGTGCTATTCTCGGCAGTTGCATGAATTGAGACAAAATATGAACAGAATATGCTAGGTCTGGCCTAGTCACGGACAAATAGATTAAACGCCCAATCAGTCTTCGATATTTTTCCACATCCGTGAACAAATCTCCTTTGTCCAAAGAAAGACGATGATTAGTTTCCATTGGAAATTTTGCAGGTTTTGCACCTAATAAACCTGCTTCCATGATGATATCCAACGCATATTTGCGTTGACACATATAAAAACCTTGTGCACTTCGTGCCACCTCCAAACCCAGAAAATACTTCAACTTTCCCAAATCTTTCATCTTGAAACATTGTCCCAAGTAAAGTTTGAATTGATCAAGCGCAACTAAATCATTACCCGCAACAATCAAATCATCCACATATACCAAAACATTAAGTTGGGTTTTTCCCTTAGTCATGATAAAAAGAGAATAATCGGAATATGATTGCCGAAACCCATAATTCTTCAAAGCTGCAGACAATTTTGCAAACCAACACGAGGAGCCTGCTTTAAACCATATAAAGATTTTTTCATCCTACACACCATATTAGACTTACCTTGAGAAAATCCAGGTGGTATTTTCATATACACTTCTTCTTCCAAGTCTCCATGAAGAAATGCATTATGTACATCCATCTGATGCACTTCCCAATTCTTAATTGCTGCCACAGCTAGGAAAGTCGCACTGTCGTCATTTTCGCCACTGGTGCAAATGTCTCATTGTAATCCAACCCTTCTACTTGATGATTCCCAAAGATCACCAGTCTAGCTTTGAGCCGCACCAACTGTCCATTCTCATCATACTTCTCTGTGTAAATCCATTTACTACCAAGAGCTTTCTTTCCCGGCGGTAATTCTTCTAATTCCCATGTTCCTTGTTCTTCCAAAGCTCGTATTTCTTCTGCCATTGCCTTACGCCATCCTGGATGCTTCATGGCTTCTTTGAAATTTTTAGGCGCAGACCCAGCAGTAATTGCTGCAAGAAACTTTTATGAACTGTAGAGAATTTATCACAACTAACATAATACGTCAAAGGATACGGCGTACCTGAGGATGATTGTGGAGAGTGAGCATGGATGGACTATTTTGTCGTACAGTGTGCGTTACAAAACCTTTGAGCCGACTAGACGGAATCTTCTGTCTCCTTCCTTTACCCATACTAGCTTCCGTCACTTCCTTCGAGACCACAGGGTTCTCAGTAATATATTCTGGGTTCTCAGTATCATCGGGTTCTCAGTAATGTCTTCCGGGTTCTCAGTAATGTTTTCTGGGTTCGCAGTAATACCTTCCTGGTTCCCAGTAACATATTCTGGGTTCGCAGTACTGTCTTCCGGGTCCTCAGTAATGTAAGTTGGGTTCTCAGTAATATCTTCTGGGTTCTCTTGCTGCACTATTTCTTCATCATCACTCCAACACACGTCATTATTATCCTGAACTATCTCAGTTGACTGATCAGGTACCCTATATATGTAAGGAAACTGATGTTCATGAAACTCTACATCCCTTGAAACTAAAAATTGTCTTTTGTCTAAGTCATATACTTGCCACGCCTTCTTCCCAAAAGGATAATCCAGAAAGAAGCACCTTCTTCCTCGACTTGCAAACTTATCCCCTTTACTACTTTGATCATGTACATAACACAAGCAACCAAATACTTTCAACTGACTATATGGTGCCGGTTTCCCAAATAGAACTTCATATGGAGTTTTGTTATTTAGAACCGGTGTAGGCGTTCGATTAATCAAATACGCTGCTGTCAAGGCACATTCTCCCCAAAATCTGATCGGTAAATTTGCTTGAAACCTCAAAGCTCTTGCCACATTCATTATGTGCTGATGTTTTCTCTCAACTCTTCCATTTTGTTGAGGTGTTCCTACACAGGATGTCTCAAAAACTATTCCATTAGTTTTAAAATAGCCACGCAATGCATTAAATTCAGTTCCATTATCACTTCTAACAATTTTGATTTCTTTACCAAATTGACGTTTCACAAGCGCAATAAAGTTAAGAAATATCGTTGCAACCTCAGTTTTGCTTTGAATTAAATAAATCCACACACCTCTTGAAAAATCATCTACTATTGTCAGAAAATATTGTCCTCCAGACGACGAGCACGTCTTATAAGGACCCCACAAATCTATATGAACCAAATCAAAACTACAACTGGATTTGCTCAAACTACTAGCAAAACTACTTCTACGATGTTTTGCACGTGGACAAATATCACACGCATCATTATTTTTCTTCAATAATCTACCCATACCTGGTAACCGTTGTAACACTTTCTCTGATGGATGTCCCAATCGCTGATGCCACAGCTCATACGTATCCTCATTCACCGTAAGCACTTTAACTGGAGGCACACCACAGAACATATATAGTCCACCTCGTCAACCAAACCTGTATAAGACATAAATTGTTAGTACATTGAACATTACATACTACCTCATCAATGAGTTGTGTAACAGAAATCAAGTTACAAGTTATCTGTGGCACATAAAGCACATTGTCCAATCTCAAACCACCAGGAAGAATAACTGTTCCTATTTTCTCAGAGTGAGCATATTTTCCGTCCGGCAGTCCCACCAAACATGCTCTAATATCTTTCACATTTATCATATCATCTCTTTTACACGTGATATGATTTGTAGCTCATGTGTCTATAATCCAGGATGTTTGATTTGTCTTACCTTGGAGCTGGGAACTGATTTTTCTTGAATTTAAATATTCAAGAACCTGCTGAACTTGACTTGCAGTCACGCCTGTCAGTCCTGATGCATCTCCTGAAGATCCAGTGGCGGGATGAGATGATGTTGTTGCTGCCGAGATGTTCAAATTATGCGTACGTATATTGTCTTGTCCTCTACATCCTCTGCTGTTCACAAACCCGGCACCAGCACGTCCTCTACCACCTGCTCTACCACCAGTTCGGCCTCCTCGACCATATCCTCTTCCACCTCTTTGTCTGTCACCCCACCATTCCGGGTATCCAATCAGCTGAAAACACCCTTCCTGTGAGTGCCCTTCTCGGCTACAATGCTTGCAAAATTTGTTAGGATCATACATATTATTGTATGGATGCTGGTCTGACTGAACCTTGAACGCCATAACATTGTCCTGTGTCTGAGACGCCACAACTCCTTCCCCCAATTTTAGACGTTCCTAATTAACCACAGCTTGATAAGCCACATCTATAGATGGCAGTGGTTCTCTTGCCAGTAATTGTTCACGCAGGGAGCTATACATGGTATCCAAACCAATCAAAAAATAGTGTAAGAAATCTTCTTCTCTCAACGTACTAACCTGTGTTGCAATGTTACACGTGCACAGGACACAGCTACACTTTGGTATCTTCATGTGTCACCATCTCATCCCATATCTTGTTCAATCTCCCATAGTACACTGCAACCTCCTCAGTCATCTTCTGTTTGCATTCGCTTAAGGAAGCTTTCAACTGGCAGATCCGAGTTCCACTTACAACACAAAATCTCCTCTTCAAGTGCGTCCATAACATGCTCGCATCATCATAATCCCCCAACGTTGATCTAATATTTGTCTCCAATGTATTGCTGATCCAAGAAACCAGCATTGAATGCACTACAATCCACTCCTCTAACTCCTCAGGTTCTGTTGGTTCTTTGACGGTTCCATCAACAAAACCAAATTTCCGTTTGGCTATCAATGATCTTCTCACTGCTCTAGCCCATTCATCATAGTTTGCTCCCTTTAATACAATAGGTGTGATGATAATCCCTGGTCCATCACTTGATCCCAGATGATATTCTGGTTTCTTCTTTTGCATATTGTTTTCTACCTCTTTTCCTGTTTTAGATGATTCTGTATCATCCGCCATGTTTACTGTTCTAGGGTTTTCTTATTCGTGTTAATCAACTCTGGCTCTTGATGCCATGTTAGATTTTGTAAAACACATATATCAAAATAGTTCGTCCCTCTTTCATTCATTCAATCTGCCTCTTATACAAGATACACAACCCTAGTTTTAGACCCTAGAGTCCGACCTTACAATGGACTGTCCATAACAGTTTAAGCATTGGACTATGAAGACGGGTCTCAATCTGGAGACTGAGAAGATGGGTCTCAACCCAACAGTCTCGAGCCCATATATAACTTTCCTAATAGATACAGCTAGATTGTGTATTCAATCGATGATTTTACTACTAAAAGAAATTAATGTACCACATAGGTCTCAATTACTGCTACCAGCACAACTACTAGTACTAAAGTCTAATTTGCTTCTTTCAGGATTAAAAGTAAGTTTTCTTTCTCTGTTCCTACATTTTTGTTCTTCCTCTCTTCATTTCTGATATGGGTTTTTAATGGTTTCATACGACTGTGAACAAATTTTTATTTTGATCATCACCACCATTTTTGAAGAAAAAATTAGCGGTTTTATTAGGCATGTTCTGAAAGAATGCAAATGACTAGCTAGTTTTTGTTTCTGCCATTTCCACTTTGTATCATCATCTGTTATCTTCAAAAGAATTTTGATAGATTTCTGATTTTTATTGAAACTGGTTACTCTACTTTTTTGATTTGTTTACACTTAATTCTGGTGTTTTTTCATATGATCTGAGTTTTATTTTAGTTAGATCTCTACTTTGTTATTTTAGGCTTTCTTGAGTGTTGGATTTAGTTGCTGTTAAGGTTCAAATGATTGAGAATGAATAAAATAAAATACGAACAAGATCATTAGATGTGATTTTATAGGTGCTATTTTAAGCTATGCTTCTTTGTTTACGTATCCTGATCTAGTATGATCTTTATTATTTGTATCAAGTGGGAAAACAAGGATTTGATTCTGGGTTTTCATTTCTTTTGATTTTTGAAAGCAAGTGTTTGGACATTTCTGTGATTATGAATGACTGATATTTTTTTGGACATTTCAGTGATTATTAATGATTGAGATATTTTTACTAATTGATCTCATTTTTTTTTCCATTGTGCAGGAATTTGCAGGATTATCAAATTTCTAGGAACATTTCAAGAGCTACTGCAGTGATTTCCTTCCTCTCAAACAGCATTTTGAGGCTTCCTCAATTTAGTAGAACCTCTACTCCATCTAAACACATTACACTGTATGGAGATTGTTGGTCCCGTCGTCGACATAATCTCTTGTCTATGGAATTGTTCTGCTGTCCATGGAAAGTATTATCCCTGTGAAATAAAACAAAACGTGAAATCTCTTAAAAATTTAATTATCAAATTAAGAGAACGAAGGGATGATGTGAAGGAGAGGGTTGATATTGCAGAATCAAACCCAACAAAACCAGTGAAACGTACCCATGAAGTCGGCGGTTGGCTTCCTCGTGTAGAAGCTTTGGAACAACAAGTAGAAAATATTTTACGAGAAGTAGAAAGTGCTTATAATGGAGGCGGCAGCTATTTTTGTTGTTGGGGTCGAAAGAATTGTTGCAGTGGTTACAGACTTGGGAAATTGGTAGTGGAAAAGATAAATGCAGTAGAGAAATTGTTGGAGGAAGGTAACTTCAATGCCGTTGTTGAAGAATCTCAACCCGATCCTATTCGAGAGATATGCACCAATAAAACTCTTGGAATGGACCAAAAGCTTGAGCATGTATGGAGTTTATTGGTTGATGAGACAAGTCCTGTGAGAGTTATAGGCTTACATGGAATGGGTGGTGTTGGAAAGACTACTCTTATAATGAATCTGAACAATGAGTTTCTTAAAAGAAACCATCCTTTTGATTCAGTCATTTGGGCTGTGGTGTCGAAAGATTTCGATGTAAAAAATATTCAAAATCAGATCGGCAAGTCACTTGGGTTGTCTTGGTCAGAAGAAACTATAGATGATAGAGCCAAAGATCTGACCCAAGTGTTGAAGAACAAAAAGTTTGTGTTGTTCTTAGATGATATATGGAAAAGAGTTGATTTACAAATAATTGGAATTCAATCTCAAGAGCTAACCAAATCTAGAGTTGTATTCTCAACCAGATGCGAGTCGGTGTGTGGGTGCATGAAAGCTGATGAAATCATCAAAGTAAATTGCTTAGATTGGAATGATTCTTGGCGTCTTTTTCAACAAAATGTCGGTCAAAGAGCGCTAAGTTTCCATACTGATGTATCCAATCTTTCTAAGAAAGTTGCCAAAGAATGTCTTGGTCTTCCGCTAGCACTGATCGCTATTGGTCGAACCATGGCTACAAAATTAACTCTTCAAGAGTGGAAACATGCACACAATGTTTTGAAGAAATCAGCATCTGAGTTTTCCGGTATGTCTTGTCAATATACTTAGGCTATAACCATCTAAATTTGAAACTATCTCCTCATAATTTTAGTGTTTGCTGCTATTACTGAATTTTGGTTGAGAAATCTGGAAACATACTAAAATTTAGTTTATGTGTTGACAATTTTCTTTTGCAGGCATGGTTGATGAAGTGCTGGTTATTTTGAAGTTTAGTTATGATAATTTGCAAAATGAAAAGTTGAAGTCTTGTTTCTTATGTTGCTCCTTATACCCAGAAGACTATTTGATAGGTAAGGATAAACTAATTAGACTTTGGTTAGGAGAAGGATTCTTAGATGAAGTTGATGATATGGATGAAGCTTATACCGAAGGTCATGATGTAATTGATAGTCTTAAAAGTGCGCGTTTGCTAGAAAATGGTCCCTGTAACTGTTGTATGGAAGATTCGGTGAAGATGCACGATGTAGTTCATGATTTGGCAATTTGGATAGCCTCAGATATCTGGGAAAGAAAAGGTAAGCATTTAGCAGTTCAAGCAGGAAGCAAGCTAAAGCTCCGTGAATGGAAGAAGGCAGAGAAGATATCTCTAATAGGAAATATCTCTATCAAACAACTTAGTGGAGCACCAAATTGCTTGTATCTCTCAACTTTGTTGCTTCAAAGCAGTAACGTGCGTACTATATCTGATGACTTTTTCCAATGCATGCCCATGCTTAAAGTTTTAGATATGTCCGGTGGGAAAATCAGGGAGAAGCTACCACCAAGCATTTTCTCGCTAACGGAATTAGAGTACCTTGATCTATCATGTGTCGACCGTAGAAATATTTCTAGAATTGAACTAAGTCCACAAACTTTGGGTTGTCTTACAAAATTAAAGATGTTGGACTTATTTAATTCACAGATATACAACTGGGAAGAATTAGGTGGACCAAGTCTGAGCGACTTGGAATGCTTAAAAGCATTGGATTATCTCGGAATCAATCTAGAGACGGTTGTTGCACTTCAAAAATTGGTAAGTATCCACAAATTGCAATTGTCCACAAAATTGCTGCTAGTCAACAGATGTGAGGGTATTACAACTCTCGTTTTGTCACCGATGTCTTTACCATCATCACCAATATCATCAATAGTTAGCCTGGCAAGCATGGTTAGTTTAAAATCACTACATCTCAAAATGTGTGATGAGTTAGAAGAGCTGAGAATCATGAGTTGCGTAGGTATGGAAGATAATGTTACTTTGCTTATGACTTTGGAGAAACTTTATATTGATAGCATATGGAATTGTCAAAGATTGTGTGGGATGTGCCTCGAAGGTCAGGGATTCTGCTTTTTGATCCTTAAAGATGTAAGTATTATGTATTATCCTAAAGTGAAGGATGTATCATGGTTGATTTATGCTCAAAATCTTGAGAAGCTTGAACTGTTTTGTCTACAAGAATTGGAAGAGGTAATATCTGATAGGTTTGCAGGAGAAGACATGTTAAGTAACGTGTTTTCAAGACTAAAGCATTTGAAGTTGCATGGGCTCAGGAACCTAAAGAAGATATGTAAGCATAGTGTGCAATTCTTGGTTTTGGAGTACGTTATAGTGATGGAATGTCCACAACTGATGAAGCTACCATTTAACAACAATGGTGTCATTCCGAACACTTCATTCTCTGTATTTTGTCGGGTGTTTTCTCGGTTAAAAACGTATTTGATCACTTTGTAGGTTTGCTGTAATCTATTTGGGGAAACTCTAGTCTGTTGCAGAATTTTTTTGAGTCTGCATTTCAAATTCTTGCAAATTTCTGAAGACTTCCGGGACTTCTTACAGTCGTGCATGACTATAACGGGTCAAATGCATCTAATTTTGCCAATTTAAAATCCTTTCTTTGACAAGCATCCAGTTTCGTGGATAACAAATTTTTTTCTACAATCAAATGATCTGCAAGGAGTGTGTCTGTACGTCTCCCTTAACTTTATCATGTTTGGGCGCAACAAAAGGAGCAATTTCAATGGTTTCATTTTTCTTATATTTATCAACATGGATGATTGTTTTACAACCTCGGGCAAGCACATCCTGATAACTTATACCAGCTTTGTCTTTGCGTACTTGTATTTTGCAAAATTCGAAACTAATTAACGCCTTTTCACTGTGGAGGAGTTCATAATCATATGTTTGAATTTTGATAGCATTTGGTTCCTATGCTGAATCAAAAAGAATCATTTATGCTCCTTATGCTGCAGCCGAACATGATGAAGTTAAGGGAGATTAACTCACTCCGGCTGCAGCATAAGGAGCATCAAGTGCATTTTCGATTACTTCTATTGGCTTTTGACTTGACGCTGTGGTGTTGTTGGCTTATTTTTATTTTTTGAAATTCGAGCTCTTAACTACAAGACTGGAATAATGCTGTTCTTTCTTTTTTTTTTGCTCGATAAAGAAAAGATATATTGAGAAGATTAGCAGCCAAAAACAGCAGCTAACCAGCAAACAAAAAAACAAGGATACAAAGCTAGAAGACTAGCAGGAAGGACAAACCCAAAAACAATGAAAAACAAGGATCAGGGAGGTCTAAAGAACAACTCCCTCCAATTTACAATCACGTCAGTAGTTGAAATACCTGACATACAAGGGGTATAACTTTCCCACTGAAAGACTTTTAACTTAATGTCATTAATGATGTCCTCAACCTTTCTTTCCTTAGAGTTGAAAGTACAGTTGTTACGCTCCAGCCAAGTGACCCAATAGCAGCATATAAGCGAATCCACACCTCCTTACCACAAAGAGATAAACAAGTTGTTGACCAATTCTTAGTAATGTCCAAGGTGGTGCATGTTAGATTGACAGATCTACCAGACTCGAGGCAGAAATATCTCCAGATTTGAGTTGTGAAAGAGCAAGTTAAGAATAAGTGAGCATTAGACTCAGCACCTTGTTTGCACAAACAACAAACATTAATACGAGGGTTCCCACTAGGAGTAACAAGAACAGAACCTCTTTTTTGTAGATTATCTAAGGTTGGCAGTCTATCCAACACGCATTGCCAAAGGAAAAAACTAACATTGTGAGGCCAAGCTCTTAGACCAGACATGCTTATGAGGGAAAGTAGCAGAAGTAGAATCAGAAATAGATAGATTGTAGGCTGATTTGACAGAGAAATTACCCGAGCTGTCTCCCAGCCAAACCAAAGAGTCTTCTTCATCGGGGTAGAAAACAATGGAGTCGAGCATAGAGAAAGCTAGAGACAGTTTAAAAAGAAGTTAGGTTAACAAGCATAGAGAAGGCTAGGTACAACCACACCAAGTTTTGCCAAAGGAATAATGCTGTTCTTTGCATGCAAGTTTAAAAAGAAGTTAGGTTAATGACCAATGTTCAGATCTGAAGCATGTTTACGAAATACGAAACCAATATTCGTGTGGAACTGTCATGGCTAAACTATGCTATGAACTGCTAATTTTATTAAAAATTACTTGAAAACAATCAATAAATACAGGCAAACCTCAAATCTAACTGACAATTATCACTTCCCTAACAAAATTCAAATTTAAAGCCAATATCAAACTCTGGACACACTTTGAGCTCATTGATCATTCAAACAAATACTAACCTACTGACTAAAAAACTGGGCACCCTTTAACCACAATACCAGGTTCGGTTGGGCAAGTAGCTAAGGGACAGTGATCAAGCTCGGTCCCCCACCACTTTAAATTCACTTTCTCATTTTGTAGTGCGAAGAACAGTAGCACACCCATGAAGGCTGTTCCAGTATCCAATGCTGCCGACAAAACGTAATTGTATTTCTTCCACCACCCTTTCCTGTACTTGAACACAAAGTAGTTGAATATCATCCCTGTGATTAGCCAACAAGCAATATTTGTAGGAGTTGCTGGAGGCATGCCAGCGAATCCATACGATATCAGCGGTATATTGATCAATGGAATCCATTTCTTCTCGGGGAAGATTTTGCTCATCACCCAAATTGGTACTGGCAAAATAGCTCCAACGAGGTACAACCACACCAAGTTTTGATACATTCCACCAGCTCCGAATAATCTGTTTGGTCCGATCAGACCCCATATAACAGAAGCATTGAAGGTGACTTTGTATTTTGGACAAGTCCATGGATTATCGGGATGTTGAGCATCATCTACACATATGTTTTCGATATTATCAAGCATCCACCAACAAACACCAAGGTTGACTACACCAGCTATAATTGTTCCAGCAAGCTTCATCATATAAAGACATCTTTAGTAAGTATACTGTGTACCTTTCATATTTTGCAAAAAATGTAACATTGCCTTCTTTCTGAGATGTTTTGAGTTTCATACCTGCGCGGTGTACATACACTTAGGTGGGATTTTCATGTAGTGACCAAGTTTCAGATCCGACAAAAACGAGAGTGCATGAACAGTACTGATACGGCCATATATTTTGAAAAGAAGACTAGCAATGGGTTTTCCTGGTAGGATATAACCAAACATAAATTGGGCTATTATGTCGTATCCAGGTTGCTGCAACATGAGCACAGAAACATCCACTAGTTAGGGCAAGAATTGATTATACTGATGTCTAATTATTTATACAGGAAACTAAATGGAAGAAGGGAAAATTTTAAAGAGATTGAAAGTGAATACTTGGTTAGTAGTTGCTTGGATGACTCCAATGGGTAAGGTAACGACAAAAGCCAATACAAATGCGAAAAGCATCCCCCACCAAGGAAGCTGAATATCTTTTGGCCAAATGAACGACATTAAGAAAGACAAACCAATGCTTCCTCCCAAGAGAATGAGATACCACCACTGAGGAACTTCTTCGTAAGCCTTCATTAGTTTTGCATGTATGTCTAATTTCACATTCACCTTGTTCCATGCTGATTTAGTCTGTTTCCAAATGTCACTGCAAGATTCGAAGTCAGTCACGATATAATACCAACAATTAATTTGATGTGAAATGCGAAGTTTGTATTGTAGCAGAATATTGGGGCAATACTCATGTTGAATTACACTGGCAAGAGAACATCAGAGTATAAACTTATAAGATTCTGAAAGTGTTCAATAATGATCAAAAAGAAACTACGTAAAATATATATACCTTCCATGAAAGAGAGCAACATGAACGATAGTAGCTGAAAATCTTGCGAATCCGGACGCAATAGAAAGAGCAAATAATGGGCCGAGATATAACTTGCCATAATTTTCATAAGCCGCAATATTAAGATCATATTGTGGTGTCAGGATCTTGCTGGTATCGTAGATTTGACCAGTATGAGTGAAAAGTTTATTCGAAAACATTGGAAACCTTCTGTAATCAAAAGTATTATATTTCCAATAACAGAGAGGAATGATTATGTAAACGAACATGATGAATCCAACTGCAATGTTGAGTATTGAAACCCATGGTGTAA
Source organism: Papaver somniferum (assembly GCF_003573695.1). Taxonomy (NCBI): domain Eukaryota; kingdom Viridiplantae; phylum Streptophyta; class Magnoliopsida; order Ranunculales; family Papaveraceae; genus Papaver; species Papaver somniferum. The sequence goes on from NC_039367.1 coordinate 141,106,542, forward strand.
CAAGTGGACTACCATGGTAAGCTGAAATTCCTGCCCAATCAAGAGTGAAAGCACCTATACCAAGTCCATTTTTACCAGAAAAAACCTGATGAGCAGTAATGCTATGGGGCCATATCCAGCATACCCAAGAAAAGAATGTCAACATTGTGAAAAGATAACCAGGGAAAGCGTAGTAAGCGAAACTTGCCCCCATGAAAATGAGGAAGAATTTCATTCTTGTTAGGCCCCTGGAATTGGTTTCCTTCTCATGGAGAGCTCTGTGATTTAGTAAAAATTATAGTTAGTAAAGATTCTAGGTAATAATATGTAGTAAGTGGACAACAAGGGTCCATAGCTCAGTGGTAGAGCATTTGACTGCAGATCAAGAGGTCACCGGTTCGAACCCGGTTGGGCCCTTTTTTGTGAATCTTTTTTAAGCAAGTTCCATATCAATTTGTTTTGTTTGAACGTGATTGGAATGGATTACCTGAACAAAGAAACTTGAGCAAGGTTTGATGGCCACCACATTTCAGCTGGATCAACCAAAAACCTCTTCAACATCCCTGCCCATCCATACCCCAATATCTGCAAAAATTCCACTAATCATACATCCAGAACCACCTAAAGTCACCAAAACGTTTTCTACCCCGACCAAAGGGGTTTTTGAACCACAAGATCAAAAAAGAAAAGTCACCAGAAAGCTTTCTAAGAGGTTTCTACCCCGACCAAAGGGGTTTCTGAACCACAAGATCAGAAAAGAAAAATGCATTGATAAGACAATATGCACGGAACCAAAGGAATGAAAATTTATTACGTACCTGAGTAGTCAAGACAATAAGAAGAGCGCAAAGGAAGTTCAAGCTTTGTTTATAATAAGCTTTCATGACAGTAATAGCACCAATAGAATAAGCATCACCACCTCCACTAGAAACACCACAGTTTGCAAAGATTGTGATAATAACATGCTCTTTCATATTAAAAGGTCCAGGATTTAAACTAAAACTTTTGCCGAGAATTATTATATTCCTTTTTGGAAGTACCGATGCCATAAATTTACCAATGGGCAATACTATTATTTGCATCAAGATGGCTGATATTGTTAATGGTTGAGCACGATAAGTGAAGAATGTGTTTAAAAATATGAGTATGGTACACGAAAGTGTACCTAAAAACCATACCCTAAACGTCATTACGGGTATTGATGGGTCATCTGTTTCTGGTACTACTAGTCTAACTTCTTCTATCGGTGAATGATCATCTGATGATTCTTGAACGTAATGGGTTCTCTCTTTTGATGACTCCATGGTGGATTTTTGGTTTTGAGTTTTGAGAACCCTAGTCTCTCTTACTGCGTAAATCTATCTCACCTTGTCTAGTCTTTATATATAACAAGTTAACAGGTTTTAAGTAAAAAGTTCGTACAAGTATTATATATTTTGACAAGTTCAGAATTATATTTTTGCCATAAGAAATATACGAATCTTAATGCACTCATTTTATTAATGGCAGGAAATATATTGTATATTTTCTCTAAAGATATTTGAAGAAAAATTAACGGTGGATGATAGGTTGGTACGAAAATAGGGATTACTTTACATAAATAGGGTTTCTAACGTTTATATTTTTGCCATAAGAAATATGCGAATCTTAATGCACTCATTTTATTTATTTATGGCAGAAAATATATTTGTATTTTCTCTAAAGATGTTTGAAGAAAAAAATAACGGTGGATAATAATAGGTTGGTACAAAAATAGGGATTACTTTACATAAATAGGGTTTCTAACGTAACTAAGTTAAGACTTTAGGAGCAAACACAAGCAGAATAACCCCGCCTGATGGACGAACACAAGCTGACGTGTGTTAAATGCACCTGAGGCACAAGTAGACTTGATTCTACTTTTACATTGCTATAGGATGTCCAGGGAACACCTTCGATCAATGTGGAAAGCATACCACATTCCAATTGGAAATGCTATAATAACCTACAAGATTGCCAAGTATACTATTGTATACTTCAGTTTATAGACCGGTGGACATCAACGTTGTCTGATATTAAAGAGTGGTTTCAAGTATACAATTATGTAACATTAATGTCTGTAACACCACCGACCTAATCAGGTAGAACCTCCACCTAGCTAATTATGTCAAGTATTGTTACCTAACTGAATATTTGTTGTAGCCTCTAGAAAATGTGAATCAACAATCAATCAACTTGTTATTCTTAGATTTGGACTGTTTATCAGATACAGTACAAGTGATTATTAAAAAAGAATTATACTCCCTCCCCACAACATATATAGGTGAGGGACCAATTCTCTTAGATTAAGAATTGTTTTTTGATTTCACAAGTATCCATGTTTTTTTCTGCTTTGCCCTTAATTGTATTTTCATGTTAGAGACATATACCCAATTATGATGATTCTCAAACAAATAAATAAGAGTAGTAGAAGTAAAATATCGTTTTGAAATTTGCACTCCGCCTATATAGTGGTACAAGGAAAAATGAAAATCCCGCCTATATAATAAGTACGGAGAGAGTAACAAGTTAAAGCATACAAATTCAACCATCAATAATTCAAAAATCAAGTAATTTGAACATATTCATTAGCACTTTCTCTAAAAATATAAATACAAACAAATAATAATCCTTCACCAAGAAAGTTTATATCGGATTTTATCATTTATGAAAGCTTATACTGGATTTATTTGTGATGCATACTAATTTTTTAATCAGTGACGCCGTAATTGAGGTGTGGCAGTCAGTCCAATTTCCAATAGATATGATAGAGTTGGGCTCCATATAAAATGGTTGCTTGGTTTTCTCCACCATCTCAATTTCTCCTCATCATAAAAGAAGAATGATTTTCTAGGGATCATGATTTTTTTGAGGGGATCATGATTTTATTAGGCCACCTTCCCTATAGTGATAAGGGGTGTCATGAAATGTTGAAATGACTAACCTATTCTTAACCTAATTTAATTTAAAATCAACTTAATAACCACCTATATATATAACCACCACCTCCTCCCACCATCACCGCCCACCACCGCCGATTACCACCACCACTAACCACCGATTACCACCACCACCGCCCACCACCGTCGATTACCACCACCACCTCCGATTATCACACCACCAACCACCGATTACCACCACCACCTCCTCTCACCACCACCGCCACCGCCTATTTAAGAAATGTAACAACATCAATGCAATCACAATTAAGTTCGGTTACATAATAATTTTATCGAGTATAAAAGACGCCAGTCGCAACCTGATTCTGCCATGGAACCACTCCGGAGGTATTTTCCAACAAACCCTTCACTTTAATTTGATTTTGATTGCTTCAATCGAATAGAAATCATCAAAATAGGGTTTTAATAGGAGTTACAGAGCCATGTTCGGTTAGGCCGATTTTCCAAAAAACCCTAGTTTAGTAACCAAACTTCTTGAAAATGAAGAACACGAAGAACAATTCGGTTCTATTGGATTTAAAACTAAGTCACCGAACTCTCTGTTCGGTTGTTTCGTAAAAAATTTAAAAACTACAAAGTAACCGAACTCCATCCTTAGAATCAAAAAAAAAAAAACAAATCCAGTCTAACCGAACTGTGTTGTTGTGGCCACTATGTTGAGTTCCAAAATAACCGAACTTAGCCAGTAGAGTTCGGTTTGTTCGCAAAAACTTTTAAAACTACAAAGTAGCCGAACTTAGCCAATAGACGCTGGAACTTCACATTTTTTTTGTTTGTTAAGTTCGGTAACTTCACAATTTTATCGCAGACACTAGTCCAGAAGGGTTTAGAAATGACGCATTTAAATAACGGATTAATCACGTAAATAAGATTTCACATACAAATACTGTCATATAACATGAAAATAATCGGGCCCACCATCTAACGAAAATAAACCGTCATTTTGAACCGTGATAACTTATAAGATGTGTGATTTAATGATCAACCATTAAATCACCGAATAAGTCTGACAAATATTTTAGATTTTTATACACTCATCAATAGTTTTATTATGCGCCCAGAAGTGATTAGCCACGTATAGCACCGTGTTTCAAGTATGAAACAATGGTTAGCCAGCGTCTAACTTGCCGAAAAAGAAGAACAATTGGTTTCCGAGTTTATTTCTTCTAGCCCATCTCTGTTTAGTTTCAGCTAGACTGGAGATGTATCCTTGTCCTTATCACCCCGGATAATCTCTTTCCGTTGGCCTTCATTTTTATTTTATCAAAAACATTGAGAACCCTAGACGTTTCTCTCAAAGAAAAATCCTTCCAGCAACCATGATATCATCTCGAGCTTTGAATCATTCTATTCAATCTGTATCCATTTTCTTCGATCTGTAGCATATTAAACGATCGAGATTATTTTATTCTCCTTCTCTTGCATACAGCTTGCTTCACTCACAATGTCGATCTGGTTTCTGTAATGTTCTATTCTCTTTTTATGGTTTTGTTATGCATTACATTAGCACTAAGAAGATGAAGACTTCGGATAATTTTACATGTTAAGAACCCTAGCTACTACTGATTAGATTGTTGGTCAGTTTTCAGAAATTGTTAGGGTTTTTACTTCGATTCTTCAGATTCCGGTCACAAGGTTCATTTCAATTTGGATTTCTAGGGTTTCTACTCCGATTCTTAAATTTTTATTTTTTAGTGACAACATCCGTCTCAATTTTAGTCGTTAGGGTATGTACTTCAATTCTTCAAATTGGGTATCAGTCAGTTTCCGGAAATTGGGAAGGTTTAATGTTTTTGTTTGCAGGATCGATTCGAACGCATGTGCTAGGTAGTTCGTCGATTATTAGTTGGGTGATTACTGAGGTATGTGCTTTACTTGATCATGGTCTGCACGGAGTTTATACTGCTTTCGAAAGAAACTTTGATGATGGTGATTGTACACAGTTATGTTAGAGTTTGAGTTGAGATTGTAGTGATGTTGAGAATTGTAGTTCAGATATGGGTTTGTAAGATTATTTCTCCTTCTCAAAGTTGAAGTTGGTAGAGGTATGTTCATGTTGACTTATATGTTTGTTGCTGCGGGTTTTATGATGCCCATGATAGTTATAAACATCATTGCTTTCATGGTGATAATGATCAGTTGATGTTGAATTCTAGCTTCAACATCTCTGAGTTTTGGTCCTGCAGCTTCATCTCCTTCTGTCGTAGTTGAGGTAGACATTGCATGTTTTCTTGCTCTACTTGTGTGCATAGGTTTTAGAGTGAAACAGGGGAAATATATGAAAAGTAAGAGGTTACTCCTTATCAGAAAAATTTATAAGCTTTTGTTTGTTTTTTATTTTCTGTTTTTGGTCTTTCCCACTAATTTAGAATAATAGAAACCAAGGAAATAGGAATATGGTTTATAGAATGTTACTCCTTATTGATTGCAATATCACAGTTCTTTATAATCCACCACTAACGCATAAATGTTGTTGTCTATCTTTTAATACATGCTCATGTCCATGTTATTCATAGGTTCATTGAGCTGGTCTTCCTTTATATTTATGGTTGAAGTTTTAGTCCAAAGCTGAATTACAACTAGAGGATCCTTACTGATTAAACCTTTTTTGGTTCCAACATTTTCAGCTAGATGGCCGAACTTCCTCTGTGCTTGTTCTGTCTTCTCCTCGGGCTCAGTTCAACATCACTGGTCTTGGTGGCCCCTTCCTCAAAATAGTGCAACATCAAAGTGGTTTACAACAAGTAAGGGATTGCACGCTGCTGGACTAAGTGGAATAATGGCTGTCAACCAATATATTGTTGTTGCCTGGGAGGACAATGGCTTCAGGTAGCTGCTGAGACAAGTATAACATGCTGGTGTCCTACCATCACTGAATCCTCCTTGTTGGACAGGGTTTGTGCCTTAGGAAGTATATTTATTAATGCTTGAGAAGAAGTTTGTTCATCCTCAACTACATAAGGTTTGTAATGTTAATTTTGTAGTTCAAACTTCATTTGTTTCCTTTTTTCTTCAGTTTTAAAGCATGTAAAGCTGTATAATTATCTGTATGCATGTACATTTGATCCCCTGGTTCATTGTATGCTTTTATAGCTACTATTTCTTTAATAGAAAAAATGATGATTTACTTTTACTCTGCAGTCTTCTCTAAAGATAGCTGCAATTCAAATGCATCCAGCAGAAAGCAGAGACGAATCAAGATTTCAACAAGTTAAACTGAAGATGTGCGACTCCCAGGTATATATGCATCCTGAAAAAATGCACATTGTTTCTGATAAGTAGAGCCATTCTGAGGTTTTGCTAGGATTAAATTCACTCCACCCAATCTTCTTGCATAACTCATTAAGTAGTTTACATACAATTGAATTTGTATTTGATCTGTAGATATTATGATTTTAATATATGCCACATATGCGAATGTGTCAGGTATTGGTTTCTGTGTAACTGATTCACATCATTAAGTATTTAAATGTGACTTGGAATCTTGTTATATATATATATATTAGGATCCCCATACCTTCGTATATCTATTGTTTTTTGAAGATCGTTAGGAAAAGAGCAGCTGCAAGTGTTTTTGTTGATTTTAGAAAGGGAGATCCACAAAGCAATGATTATTATGACGAGTTGAATGATGGAACTATGGCAAATGCGATAGAGATGGAATACTTGGACGTGTTTCAGTAGGTGGCCAAAAACTTAGATAAAGTGAATTCAGTATTAATGTTGTTTTAGATGAAATTTCGGGTTGTTAATGTAGGATGAATTTATCTGTTTCTGTATATGTGAGTTTGGGCTCTTAATGTAAACTTGAATTCATATTTCAGATAAAGTCAAGTATATTTACTTTTAAATGAATCCGTCTTTTTTTTTTTCTTAATTTTCAGATTTAGATGATTAATTGGACTAGTTTCAGATCCCGATTCAGCTGGATGAAAATCAAAATCAAATTTCAAATTTAACTGAACATGAGTCTAGCGGGAAAAGAAATCTAAAAAATGACGTAAATATTTATTTATAATAATAATAATTTTAATGATTTTATTTGTAATTAAAATTATTTAAATGAAAATATTATTGTTTATGACAAACATAAAATGTTATTGTATTTTACACACAATAACCATGATACTTAATAACAGATTTACTACGTGACATTTAATCACAAATTTTATTTGTCATACTTAATAACGTTCGCTGTTTGTCATTTATAAAAAGTCACACCAAATAAATAACAGATGAAAACCGTGATAAATCATGTTTTATAACAGACTTCAATTGTCATTTATAGCCCCTTCTGGACTAGTGAGAAACCGAACTCAGAGTTCGGTTGGTTAGCTATTAGGTTCAACTTTGCGAAAGAACCGAACTTTGTAAACTTATATACTCTTATATTACGTAAAGTTCGGTTAGATCAAAAGTGCATGCAGTTTGCGAACCAACCGAACTTTGTACACCAAAGTTCGGTTAGTTGAGAACCAACCGAACATAACGCTGTAACTCCTAGAAATTCTATTATTTGAGAGTTCGGTAACCTGCGTGTTTGGAACAAGTAACCGAAGTACACTTTCAGATGAGTTCGGTTACTTGTTCATCTCACGGGTCAACCGAACTACAGCTTCAGATGAGTTCGGTTACTTGTTCTTCATATAAAGTAACCGAACTGTTCAAAATCCAGTTCAAATTCGGATCATTTTGAAGATTAACAAATATTCTAGGAGAGGATGGAGATGAAGAATCAGATGAGTTTTCATCATTTGAATACTCAACTTAGTGAATTGGATTTTTTTTATTATTTTCCATGTTTTTCTCCTTCATCTTCTCTAACTCTATTCTCTCAATAATTCTACTCAACTAATAATAAACCCATCTTTTAATTTAATATCACTAATTATTTTTAACTAAATCATTCACTAATCATAACCTAAAATTAATTAAGAGGGTAGATTATGTATTAAATAAATAACTAGATATGGGGTGACCTAAAATTACTTCTAATTCCTTTACCCAAAATAAAACCGTGGTCCCCAAAAAGTCGTTCTAAAAGAACATTAATGCATCTGTACTTACTTATCCTGACTTAATTGGGATATACCCATATTAATGGGGGATACTTAATGAGACGAAACCCAAGACATTATGAATAAAAGAAGCAATCCCTTAACCTTGTATTTTCTAAATGGCTAATGTGCCCTTGTTTAATTGACACTAAAAATTCTCATTAGGTTAATTAATTGAGTTTATATTAAAATTTTGAAATTATGAATTTAGTAGATTAAACCTTTAATCCATCTTATGAGTTCGATTTCAATCAGAAAATTTGATTTTGAAAATGTGAAAGGTCGGCAAGGTCGACGTTTGAATAACATGCCGACCAAATACAGCCGGCATGGTCCTTGGATGAAGAAAATGCCGATCCTTTTTAGGTCGGAATGGTCTTTGAATAACGACTATCTTCGGCCAGCAATCTTAAGCTCGGCATGCAAATATTTCCTACCACATATAGCCGGCAGGCACATAACTTATAACACTGCCGGCTTACCTGTAGTCGGCATGCTAAGAATTTATAACCTTGCCGACTTGTACTTATACCAAACAGAAAACATAATACGGGAAGATGTAATTCACTTAATTCATGTAATTTTGGTCACTACATTGATTGAAACATAAAATACAACTCCTTGTCGATTGAAAAACGAATGCACTTAGCATGTGCATCAAGCCTTTGAACCCCTAGGCGACCCTAATAGACGAGTTATAGTATCGTGAGGGTTTACTTAGAGATCTACCCACAAAACCTACACTAAAACCATGAATATTCATTGGAGGAATCCCATTCATCTCCGGGATGCATGAAGTCCGGGGCATACTCCGGGATTTTGGAGACCATGAATTCATAGCTTGCATCGAATGCGAATGCTTCCCCCTTTTCCTCAAGTAGCGCGCTTTCACGGCTTCATGCAACAAAAACAAAACACAAACTTAATTTGTTAGTGGTGTTTAGTAGGAAGATCAAACAACATGGATCACGTAAAAGAAACCACAAAAAAACTTACAAATTGTTCAATGGACAAGTTGAAGTTGGTAGCGTTGAAAATCCAGGGTTGGAGAGCTAAAAAAGCGAGGATCGCTTCAATGACTAAGTGCCTATCATGCACTTGTTGCACACTTCTTCCATTCGCATTCCAAAACTCTTGCCTAAATTTGTTATGTACCCTAGCCCAAAAGGTTACGGCATCCACCCTTACGGAGGACTCATGTCTAACTCGAGTTTCCGCGTACCACGCTTTGGTGATTTTCAAATCTTCGTTTGAATCAAATGAAGCCATTGTTGTATGTAGAGAGCTATAGGGTGAGTTAGATGGAATGTACGATGATATGAGCTTTGAAGAGTATATGCAAATAGTTGTGTGTTATTTTGTAGAGATAAGTAGTTTATTTATAGGATGATGGCCAAATTTGGCCGTTATAGTGCCCAAGTACAAGTCAATCAATGAAATTGTACTTGCAAAAAATTTAAATTTTGAATTCATCGGCGAGGTTTGTTTTTCCCAGTATGCCAACTAAAACTAGTCGGCAGGGTGAAAATTTTGTTACCATGCCGACCTTATGACTTTTAGGCATCAGTAGAATATTTTCTTTTGTGTATCCGCCGACAATGCATTTTGACATTTGCATGCTGGCTATGATAAGGCCGGCAAGGTAAAAAATTTCTTACCATGCCGACCTTATAAATTTTAGGCATCAGGAGTTCATGCAATTTTCTGTGTATCCTCCGGAAATATATTTTGACATTTGCATGTCGGCTATGCTACGGCCGGCAGGGTAGATTTCTTACCATGCCGACCTTATGACTTTTAGGCATCAGGAGAACATGCAATTTTATGTTTAACCGTCGGAACGATATTTGGTCCCTAGCGTGTCGGCCTTGATTTGGTCGGCAAGGAACATATTTTTTAACCTTGCCGGCCCTAGTGTGCAGATAATTTCTGGTGTCAGGGCCGGCAGTCTGACAGTTAAAAACCTTAGCGGCCCAGGTGTGGTCGGCAATGTAACTTAAAAAAATATTCCGACATAAGTATTGAAACTTTACATAGCTAAACAAACCATTCATTCAACAACTAGAAATCCAACACTTGTTGTCCAAAATACGAAAACATATCCCATAAACCTTGAAAATAAACATTTGTCCAACCGTTAACCTTAACATTTGTCCAACACAACATAAAGAAATAAAGTAGAGACTGCATTCATTCACCACCACGACCACGACCCCGACCCCGTTTAGGAACACCACTACTACTACCTTCACTACCACGACCACTACGAGTCCTCTTTTTGTCAGCATTCATCTTGGCTTGTGCTTCCCTCCGGTCTTTTTCTTCCCTCTTTACTTCAGCATCAGCTTGCTTGAAAATTTCAGTAGCATCCTCATTGTCAACATTGCTAGCAAATTCAATGTGATTGTCTTGTTCCTCAATCGACAAAGGCTCTCCTCTTTCTCTCGCGCAACACATCACCCTCACAAGGCTCTTCAAATGCCCCTTTTATTTTAAAATAAACAACAAACAGTTAATAGAATGATTTGATAATGTAATCTTAAAACAGTAAGAGAAACTCTAAAATACTTATAAAGAACTTAAGACTTGTTGTTGGGTCTTTCGATGCCGACTTCCTCATACGAGCCGAATCTTCAGCAGTCATTTCCCTAATCAAAGTAGGAAGAGCCCAACCCAAGTACCACGTCATGTATTTCTCACTAGCTTCATGACCGGTGGCCACCTCGTCATAAAGATTCACATCGATGTTACGACCACGTCTACCGTCCCAATGTTTTTGAGCTGGAGATGGAGCGTAAGAGACGTTAATAATTTTTTGGGACGTGGTGCAGTCAGCCCTTGACACAGTAAAGAACGGATTATCTTCATCGAAATGAGGTTCTTCTTGGACGTAACCCAATTGTCGCATTACCCAATGTGGATCGTACATTGAATATCCAGTGGTGATCAACAACAAGGGTCCATAATATAATGCAACTTCATCTCTCCTTTGGATTAAAACTTGATTTCTAGCATCTCGATACGGCTCAAATATCACCTCCTCCGCAGTCAATTTTTCGATGCTGATTCGGATTTTGATAAGATTTTGTGACATTTCCTTATCCTGAGTATCCTTAAAACTGTACCTTTACGCTCTTGGCTTATCAACCGCAACATTCGCATCCACTTTGATGTAGGAGTTGGCTTTCAACAAAGAATGGAAGTGCTCATATATCCAAACCTATGCAAAAAATAAAGTTTTGTAAGAATCTTATCTTACGAGAATTTTGCAAATATAAATGATTTAGACAATAAAATTACCTGGAAGAGACATATGTTTCCGTTAACTTGCACAGTGAGTGCCCTAGAACCCTTTGTCAACTCATTTTTCAAGAAGTCGACCATCGCAGTAACCTAAGAATACTCATGCATCTTATCTAAGGGATCCAATAGTTGCATATAACTGGCGTCGACCAAGTTCCGGAAATGTGGGGGAAGATACATTTTCCCAAGACGTATAGCAAATAACCTGACGCACTAACATTGGTTCGCACCGGGTTCACCCTTCCTTCCTTATCAAAGATTTTATTGGTGTCACATAATGTGTCCCTCAACTTCTTCAGATTAAACTTCTTGCTTATATTACCATCCTTCTTCTCAAGTATAGACTCCGTCTCAATCTTATTCCAACCGAACAATTTATGGATCAATTTTTGAATATCCTTAAAAGAAAACTTATTATTGAAGCCTTCACTGACTGCTTTTCCCTCAACCTCGAGGCCTAGAATTTTATGAGCATCATCGGGAGTTATCGCCATCTCACCAAATGGGAATAACATTGTATCAGTATCTCCGTAGAACCTCTCACAGAATGCAGATACGGTAATTTTATCAAGCTCAATATTCGAACTCACCACCGCAGGCCACAACCCGGAGTTCTTGACAATCACTTTCACCTCCTCGCATTCATCCTCAAGATTCCAAGTCTTAGTCACTGAACATGAAGCTTGGCGCCTCATGAGACGGACGGCATTCTTGTGATCCTAAATACCAAAAAAACAAAATGAAAAGAAATACAAACACTTGACGCAAATTTAAGATAATTATACACTTAAATAAAAAACAAAGACGAAATGAGATTACTTACGATAGTATTGTGGATCGTACATGCCCATGAGTCGTTGTATCCAAAAAGAACATTTCCACCATCTGCTGAGGTCCTTCTTGGAGGCTCACCTTTTTTCAGTGTAAGCATCAAGTGAGGGGGAGGCATGTGGGAATCAGCTGGTTTAGTGATCACCCTCTTCTTCTTTCCGGTTTCAGTTGAAGTTGAAGCTTCGGTTTGTTGCAAAATAGCTAGAGTTTGTTCTCCATCTCCTTCTTCTTCTTCTTCTTCTTCTTCTTCTTCTTCTTTTTCTTCTTCTTCCATTGCCTCTTCAACAATTTCATCTTCGATATCCTTATCTTTATCTCCATTACCATTACCATCATCATCATCACCTCCAATTTAGGCATTTCTTGATCACCATCATCATAATCATTGTTACCTCCTCCAGCAGCCGGAGTGCTTTCATTAACATCATCATCATCACCTCTTCTACCAGATGGAATTGATTGGTCTTCATCTAGAGCCTCGTATGAATCACTGGGTTCCGATGGTGGTTCAGAATCATTCGGTACACGGATCTTGAGCGTTCCCGGCACAACGTGTGTCCCTCTATGTGTTGAAGTCAAGAGTTTTTCACCGACACGAGGAGGTCTTGAAGGAGGACTAAGAGCTTCCAGAGTTTTATGCTTTGCCTTTTGCAACTTGAACAAGAACGATTAAAAAAAATACATAAGTCGACAGGGTCGACAAATATAACCTTGACGGCTGCACAAAAGTCGTGAGGGTTGACTAAATAATGCATGCCGGCTAAACAGAGGCCGACAGGGTAATATTCACATAACATGCCGGCTAATAATAAATATGAACAGTAGATACAAGGATTTTCCACAAAACCAGTCGGCAAGGTCCATTACCAACACACTACCGGCCAATAAACAGCCGGATTGGTTTTATCCAAATATCATTCCGACTTTAAAATTCAAGGAATCAGGAGACACAAACTATTTTCAAAACATCCAGCAGGGTAAAAAACTATAACACACCGCCTGAAAAAAACTAACGCCGGCACGCTACTAGGTTGAATAACTTGCCGACACTGCAAGTACCAGTTACAGGTATTCAACAGTCGGAAAGATCTTCAACCTAAGAGCCTGCTGGCCAAACCCTAAATATGAACAGTCGGCAAGGTCGATAACATAATACCTTGCCGTCGTCGCAACTGCCAATTTACAACTTCGATTTTTCTAACCTAATTTGACATGCAAACATGAAATTGAAATACTAGAGTGAGTTTAAGTATGCCTTTACTTTCTTAATCGCACCATTTCTCGTGTTTCAGCGGCTACGAATTCTTCTTCTTCAACCATTTTTTTCTTCACTTTCTTTTGAACCAAACTTGCAATTTCAGGGTTATACTCATTGGTTTTTCAATTAGCGTCTTTCATACGACTAGCTTTACCTCTTGGCGGATCCATTGTTGAAAATTAATCGGAGTTTTCGAATCGACGATTTCGATGAATTAATCGACGAGTTTCGAGTTTTGATGGAGAAGAAGAAGAGAGCCGGTATGGTTGTGGAGGAGAAGAAGAAGAGAAGCAGGAAGATGAAATGAAAATAATAAAACTGATTTAGGGTAATAGGATTATAAAAGGTAAGGATATTTTTGTAACTTATCTCTCCTAAAATTTTTAAAAAGAGTCCACTTAAAATTAGGTATACCCCAATCAAGCGAGGTTACTTATAACTGAGTTTTTGTTCTCACACCTTGGTGATGCACCTACATTTTATAGGTGACTTCTTTGTTTGAATGCATCAACGCATTTATAGTTTAAGTGTACTCGAAGCATCTCAAATCAATATTTACTTATTGTTCATCCACTAATAAACCACCCATAGTCTCAAAATCAATACAATTTCAAGAATTACTATAATTATGTGACATACACCTTCTTCTCATTTGGTCTTTGTTGGATACACTGGTTCCTACTATCTTGTACTAAATTTCTATTAACTGGTTCCTACTACCTTCTTCTCATTTGGTCTTTGTTGGATACACTGGTTCCTACTACCTTGTACTAAATTTCTATAATATTTTGTTACAGAAATGATTAACGTACCGTGAATTTAAACCGTGAGGCGCACCGTGTGAGAGGGGATGGTGGGGATCATTTCTGTCCGCCCCTATCCCGATACTAAGCACGTGCATCGGGACCGTTCATTGCCTTTACGGTGCATTTCACGGTGTAAGGCTTCGGTCAACGTATCAAAGTTCATTTTGTCACATGAAAAGAAACAAAAAATCTTGACAAGTCTTGAGTTTGAATTTGGAGCACGCATCTCCAACAAGATTTTCATTTATTTTTTTGAAAAAAAATTTTACAAACAGAAAACTACAAGAGATCTCTAGCCTTTGATGTATGAGCAGTACAATGAAAGTAAAATGAAAAATAGTTTAGATCTAGGCTCTAGCCTTTTTTCCAAAGAACTGAATCTCATCGTTACCCAAACTTGTTACCCGATTATAGGGAAACTGACCTCCATCAAACTCAAAAGTCAAAATTATTCACAAGTTGTTCAAATCTTTCTGAATAAACTCCTCTTGAAAATGTTGCAATGAGAACTTTTGACCAAGGTTTCTATAAAAAAGATTGTGGAAAAGAGTTTGCTTTATTGCTCTTTAAAGAAGTTGAATCTGGTAGAGATACTAACAGTTTCATGGATTGAATTGGGGTCGGTATTAAATAGATTGTGAGTTTTCTACACCATCTCGATTTCTGCTTGCTACTGACAGACATTAATGCATCTATATACTTATAACTGAGTTAATGCATCTATATACTTATAACTGAGTTAGTTTTGTTTGTGTGAACACATAAATCACGAAGTCATTCACGTGTTCACAAACAATATTCGCATACACTCTAACTCTAAAATTGTACGTTGTATGTGTAAAGGAAATGATTATATCGATTCATCGACTCAAAGTCTTCGAGCTTGTCATTGTCTAGTCGAATATTATCATAAGTAATGTTCGTATAAAGGAGTAAACAGAGAATCAAGTATAAATGTAAAGCACATGAAGCACAACGCTGAATGTAAAGTGCTGAAATGTAAATAAGACAAAGATTTACGTGGTTCGGCACTAAGGCCTACATCCAAGGGGAGCATATGCTTGGAACGTGGGTCCTACTTCTGAGATGCCGTTGCAACCTTATCTTCTTGTGCCTTTTGCCCCCATTATGCAGAGATCTTCGGCATATGCTGCGGTCTAAGCTTGAATACGAATACCTATCCTCGCTTATTCCACAAGATGATTGACACGTGTATATCTCTTGGTATTTAATGCGGGCAGTTGGACGTCCGCTCCTATCAGACAAGTGTCTCTTAGTCTGGTCACATCCGCGTCAGTCAAACTCTCTCTCAGTCGTTGATCTTGGATATTCCTCGAGATAGGATGTACTAACACCCAAGGGGAGCACCTGGTGCTCCTCTTTGCCATCATACCTCTGTGATCCTCAGTCCCTGACCGTCAGATCTGCTGACCGATGATATTTTATGATGAGATGTTCTTCTAGGTTATGACTGCTTGTTATCATGTTTTGATGTCTCACTTTGCATGCTTTCCACGCATCTCTTCCTGTACACTTGGTGGATGATGAAATGTGTACATACAATTTGCCCTTTTTCTTCTGACCTGGGCGTATTTTGCAGTTTAGAAGAAGAAAGATCGTCATATACGTTTTATCTCTCCTGAAATAACTTCCCCCATAAATACGGGCACGTTTCCCACTTTTGCATTAACTTCCCCCATAATTTCTCCTTGGTACGAGGGACATTTATTGTCTTCTCTAGCTTTATAAATAGGAAAGTGAATGTGAAAAAAAACTTGGGCTTTTTAATAAAGTGACCACCTTTTTGAACTATATTTAAGAAAGTGGCCGTTATTTTGAATCTTTATATAAAGTGGCCGATATTTGTTTTTTTTCAAAAAACGGGTAACGGCAGTTATTGCCTATGTGTCAGTCATCCAGCCCATTCAAAAGACACTTAAGTCCCTCAAATCGTATCACTTGGTCGAGTTATCAAGTTCATCTTCTTCCCGTCTGATTCAGTTCCTAAGATTACAGTGATTCATTAACAAATTTATATGAAAACAAGTATATATTCATGATCTCCAAATTACAAATCAAAAAATTAAACCAGTTATTAGATAAGACCTTATAATGTTGATGATGATCATCGTGATGGTATAATTATTGGTGTTCATGGTACCTAATTCTTCTCAAATAACCTCAAGAACCATGGTTAGCCAACGAAATAGACTTGGTTCAAAAAATGGTGACAACGAAACTTGATTTTTTAAGGAACTACACTGTCAGTCCTTTTCACAAACACCTTGTGTGTGTCGCGCTGCTGAAGTAGGAATTAGTTTATTGTGCTCGGTAAGCTCTGTGGTATCTTCTTCATCGCTGTAATTTCATATTTCATCGACAACCGACAAAATTGATGATACACAAACACTGAAACCACCACATTAAGAAACTGAAACAATCCTTTGTTAATTGACGTAATGTACTCAGCTCTGCAACCCATTCAGCCTATTCACTGCAGCAATTACACCCTTACCTGCATATTTCAGCTGCAATATCATCTCATCTTATTACCTCTTCTCATTTTCACGACATTTAAGCCTAATTCCTTCCTCTGCATCGATAGCAACAAACACAAACTCATAGGTCATTCAGTATTCAACCTTCTCCATACTCAGCAACACTAGTGTACCTGCAACATCACCTCTTCAATAGCAGCTGCAATAAGTCCTCACCTCCAATATCTTCATAAACCGTAGATACCATACCCCATGTTGACATCAAATGCTCATCTGTAGCTGAACCCATACAACTGCATCTGTAACTTAACCACCATCTCAATTTCTACAACTCCTTCCAACCCAGAAACCACCTACAACTACAACTCTAGGTGCAACTCCACTAGAACAACAACATCATAGCTACTCTGCAATACAAATATCTTCAACACAAGCCCATACATAACTGAGTCTCTTCATCTCTTCCTTGTTGAGTTCAACAGACCTATCTGATATCAGTTGCTCATATAACCATCAAACTAACAACACCATTTCTTATTTCTGCTATTGCTCTTCTCATTGAAGTCATATCATCTCTCTGTAATTCTCAATTCCGGCACACCCATATCTCACACTGAACATCAGATCTTCAACCAACCTTCCAATTGATTAAACAAAGAAAAAAGGGGAAAGAGCCCCAAACCCTAGAATTCAAATCAACTGAAACCAATCGATTTCACCATCTAAACATGAGTTTTCGTCAAATACTAAGTTAATTAATGCTTGGGTTCTAAAAATCTTACCAGGATTCGTATTTCTTCATCCCCGATTTGTATTTCACCTTCCTGCATCCAACGAAACCCTAAAACTTCAAAATTTCCAAATATCACTTACATCACGCATAGTCACCTTCATCACTGATTACTTATTTTTCATTAATAACTTGAATTTTTAACCCTAGTTTCAAAGAGAAGGATCGTGGAGGGAGAGACGTAAACGAGAAGAAGAAGAAGATGAAAAGGAGTGTCTGAATCGCAAGGTTATAAGGACGGGGATATGGTGGTAATTTTAAGCCTGAGAATTGACTAAGTCAGCTTGGTGGACTGTTTTGGTGGGACCAGGTGTTATATCTAACAGAAAGGCCACTTTATAGAAGAATTTGAAATTTTGTCCGGTTTATAAATTATATGGTAGGAAGCTGGCCACTTTATTAATTTGCCCAAAAAATTTTCATCATCTTCTTGTCAGTGTTCATCCTTTTCTTGTCAGTTTTCATCCTCTTCATGTGTTTTTTGTTTTCTATTCTTGTTCTTTAGTCATTTATTATCGTCGTCCTTGTGAGGAAGATAACAACATTCAATTTTCTGACTTTTTCGCTCTCGACTGCTGCTGCCCCTGTATCAAAGATAACTTGCTTTTGATATATCTGATCTTTCTATCTTCGACTGTGTTGGTGATTGCCATCCTCTTTTATACAGGTATGGGGTTTTTCATAAGCTGCTCATCATTGATTCATCTATTTTCTGTTGTTATATCTACCCGTTTGTCTTCTGCTGTTGTACTTTTGGCTTTGTGATAAAGAAAGCATATGTCGAAGCATGTATGTTTGCCCCTGTTATTTGTTACAAAGTCTGTAAGTCTGTATCTAAGTATCATCTCTGGAGTCTGATGGGGTATTTCTGGTTATTTTCAGTTTTTAGGGCTTTTGATGTTAATCCGGATGAAAATCAGTTTATGGGTTTTTTGATCTGTAGTGATCTCCTCGTATTCTCCTCTAAACTGTTTTTATGTTTCCTTGTAGCTATGTCTGATCGTCCGCGGGCTCCTTACCAGACCCTGCCGTCTAGTCCGCCAAGATCCCCTCCGCGTAGAGATTATGAAAGATCTCCACTAAGGGAAGTCTCTTATAAATCTTCGCAATCGGATCCTCGTGGTCATAGGGTTTCATATTCCTCTGGTGCGAAGGCTTTGCCTACTAAGAAGGGGGATCTGCCGAAGGGTCCTTCGGGGTCTAGGTATGTTGTTAATCGCGCTCCTTCTCGTCCTCGTGAAGATTCTAGAAGTACACAGGCTCCTCCTCGTGATGATTCTAGGAGTACGCGGGCTCCTCCTCCTCGTAATGAAACATTGGATGTTCCGCCCCTTCGTTCAATGGCTCCTCCTTCAGTGCCCCTGCAAAGTTCTTTGCCGCCTCCTCCAACGATTTCTTTCAAAGGGAAGTACTCCAAGGGTACTATGTCGAAGCTGATCCGTCTAAAAATCTTCCTTCAAAAGGAAAGCTTCGGAATTGAGTCCATTCAGATTCCGCGAGCGAGAAGCTGTCCCCGTGATACGTAGCATTTCAGTTGGTAAGAAGAAGGTCACTTTCAAGCATATTGATCTTGAGATGTTCAAGGAAAAACATGCTTCAAGCTTTGAGGTTCGCTTCTATGCCCCTGACGATGATATCACTTACGACTCCTCTCTAAGTATCAGTTTGATGAGTTTCATCTGTTGACTACGGTTGGAGCCTTCGAGGCGGGTCTCATGTTCCCCTGTATAAGTCGGGTGACTCCTTTTATTATGATGTGCTGGCTAGTCGCGAAGGTTCTTCCACAAACACTCATAATCGTTCCGTGTCACAACTGTCTGGGAATTATCTTCGTGCACTGAAGGAATGTTACCTGCGGAGCAAGGGAGAGACTATGATGACCTGCTATGTTCCAAATCCTGCTGAGAGAGAGTGGTACACTCCTCAAATTTTAACAGTTCCTTTGGGGATTATGTCAACAGTAGAAACCGTAAGCCGTGGAGTGTTAGTCTTCGTAACATTGCTTCCTCGGGTGAAATTCGTCTTTTGAGTGAGGTGAGTGATGCCAAGCTGAAGTATTCCTGGTACTGAGGGATCTGCTAAACGGAAACTCTTTCCTGCTCGTGAAAGGATTAAGCGTGATCATGATTATGAATGGCATGCTACTGTATTGATAGTTGGTCCTTGGGCTTATGGTTGGATTCCTGGTCCGCGCGGTTGGCGTCCTTCTAAAACAGCAAGCCTCGTGAAACTCCTCCTGCTCGTTATGGAGATTTCTGTCCTTGGCGTCCGAATTTCGGGCATGAATTTTCCTTACGCTCTTGATGTCGTTGATGGAGATGAGGAGGAGGGTTCTGGTGCTACCCATCCACCGAAGAGTGCTGCTGCTGCCAAGGTATAGTTTCTTCTTATATTCTCTATTCTATTTGCCCCTTTTTCCTTGTTGAAAAAATTTTTAAGTGAGGGAAAAATGAGCCTTTGTGGGGTGTGTACTGGTTTGTAGGTGTCGAAGAAGAAGAAACTTGGACCCAAACAATCTTCTACTGTGACCGGTGAGGCTGAGGTTTATGAGGAGGTTACGAGTCCTGTAAACGAAGGGTATGTGAGGATGAAGAAATGTCCGATGGAGAAGAGCGTACGATACTTCTCCCCTGATGACGAGGTGGTAATGGTGAAGAAGAAGTTTCCGCGGGTGGTGATGGTGAAGAAGAATTGCCGCGGGTGGTGATGGTGAGTCTGAGGGTAATATTACCGGGTGGTACTGGCGGGGGTGGATCTGCCCCTGTTGGCGATAATATTGTGGTGTGGGTACTCTGCCCGTTATTTCCCCTGAATTTTCTTTTGGTAGGATATATTCCGGGGGGAATCCTTTGATGTGAATGCTCCATGGGTCTTGCCGAAGACTTCTCATTGCTTTCCCCAAATGATGATTGGGATGTGCTTGGGATCTTGGTAAAGAAGGTACCACTGGTCAGCAGGCTGAAAACGCAGGTGGTCATGCTGAGGTGGTGATGTCGAGACTTGCGGGGTGAGGAGATAACAGCCAAAGGGAAGTCTGCGGTTGATCTCCTTCAGAGGATTTCCCTTACTCGCTAATGCCTGAAGGCGAAGATGCCATTTTGGCTTGGCTTAAGAAGAAAAATCTGATGTTCGTCCCAACCCTGCCCCAGTGGTCTGGTGAGAAGAATTCGACGCTTATACTCGTCAGATGATGCAATTGTCTTCTGAACCGCGTTGCTGAGATGTGGGAGAAGAATCTGAGAGCTTCAGAAGCTAACCTAGTGGTTGACTCCCTCCTCTGTTGCTGATATGATGGCCATAGCTGATGGGTACCAATACGGTTTTCCCCAGCAGCGTGTCTTAGAGGTAAATCCTTGTACTTTCTCATGATATCCGAACATTGTATTCTTCGTGATATCCGATCCCTTGGGTATAATAATGTTTGTTGTTTGTGACATAGATGATGAGGAGCGAACATTGTAACCATGTTCTATACCAATTCTTAAAGCAAAGTCTTTAAAGTTGGAGGCTAAGCTTCGTCATAGAGAAGAGAACTATGCGGCGAAGTGGAAATAATGAACTGAGGGGTCGCCTGAAGGAAAAGAGGGCTGGGTAATGCTGAGGAGAGTCTCGTTCGGAACTTGCTATAGTCCGCAACGAATTGGAGCAGACTCGTAGAAATGTATCGTCCCTCACAGGTTCGTATTTTACGATCTTTCACTCCTCGTGATTCCCTATTTGTACTTTGGTGTTCTGTCTGAGTCTCCCCACCCTATCTTCAGTGGGTGGAGTCCCCGAGCTGATATGGCTTCGGAAAGAAAGGGAACGACAGAAATCCCGCATTGCAGAGTTGGTGGGTAAGTTGAAAAGCGAAGCCGTAAAGTGGAATGCTCGTGCTGATGAGCACAACGCCTTAGCAGCTGAGTGGCGTGAAAAGCGAACACTGATGGTTGATATGCAAAATAAGTACAATCATGACCGTCGTCTGTTTAATGGTACGCTGCTATGGACGCGTGACAACCTGCGTGAGCTCGAGGACATGCTTCGGACTTAGAGGCTAGAGTGCGCTTTTTGGAAGGAGAGTTACAACAGGCTCGTTCTTTCTTAGGCCCCGGGGTTAGGGATAGTATGCTGCATCTTCCGAGGAAAGAGATAATGCTAGGGCTGAGGTTGGTGCTCTTAGTAAAGCCCTAGCAGCGTCTCGAGCTGATGTTGCTCGCCAAGTGGAGTCTGAAAGAGATCTTGAAGTGAATGTGTATCGACTCCATAAAAGGATGGGGGAGATGAATGATGAAGTCAACCATCTTCGTCACTTGGATTCAATGAAGCAGGTAGACTTAGACGCGAGTCAATTTGCTCTTACGAACCTTCAAACGGATTATAAGAAACTATCCGACGAATATGACTTTCTTGATGAGGCTCGGGACGCAGTTGTTAATGAGTATGAAGAGGCTTCGGCTAATGTCGAAGGTATAACCTCGTTTTATCGAGTGTGATTCTGTTATTTCTTCGTTTTAACCCCTTGGTATTTCTTGTTTTCAGCACTCGAGGGACAGCTTCACGCAGCAAATGATGAGCTTAAAAAAGCTCAATCTGCCTTAGTGCAGCAGGAAGGACAAGCCAACTATTTCAAAGGGTTGGCCGCGTCTCGTGAGGAAGCAGCAGAGATTGCCTCCAAAGAGGCGGAACGCCTATCTGCATTGTTGTCTCAGGCCAACCAGCGGACCGCTGTTATCACTTATAAAGCTCGATGTCAGTTGGCTGAAGAGACCAACAAAGTCCTAGACAAGATTGAACTTGATCTTAAAGTCGAACATGGTCTTGTCAAGAATTATCCGCGTCGTCCCCTTCCCGCGCCCTTGCCTGGTTCTTCTGGGCCTTCTTCAGGTGGTAGCGTACCTTCATCTCGCAAAGACAACCCTGTTGATGGAGTTGTATCGTCCAAGTAGATTTCTTTTATTAGTCATAGAAAGTTGATCCTTGTTGATTATATAATTTCGGATCATTTTTTTTTGTTTCTTGCTTTATCTTATTTGCTGAACTTGTAATCAACTCTTTATGAAATGGATCATCCTTTTGGCATACCTGGGTTATCAATTCATTTTTATTTTAAGTATGTGAAGCGTTGAACTAGAAATAAATTGCTTCATAAAAAGTTGAGAGTGTTTGGGTGCAACATCGAAGGTAAATACCTTCGTGATCGTCTTGAGACCTGTCACCCCGCTGGCGAATCCTGGGCCAGAGGATTCCCAAACGGTGGGGGCCGAGGTAGCGTTCTAGGATATGGGATGCATATTTGAAAATTTACATGCACCCATTCCGTCGACCCGCTGCCTTAAAATTGGTTGGGTATCTCTTTTGCTGGGTGCCTTCCCCCTGGTCTTACACTCATAGACACTGATAGGGGAGCCCTGAGAGATTGTAGATTAACTACTTTCCCCAATATTGTTAATTTATTATGTAATGTACATGCGTTCACCCAGCGGGCCTTTTGACCATTTCGTTTGCTTGAAGATTTCCCAAAAAGTTTGTTTGATTGATAGGTTGAGGCCTGCTACTCCTCGTCCAGAGATAGAAACATGTAAAGCGGTTACGCTGCCTTTTCTTCTGGTATTCTTCACGCAGATGCAAAGCTGCGCTGCTCCTATGGGTAGTACGGTTTGAGCCATTTAGCATTCCAAGGGTGCCGGAGGACCTCGCCTTTCAGATTGCGAAGATAGTAGGAACCGTTTCCCGCAATGTCGTGTATTATAAAAGGTCCTCCCCATGTAGGTGCTAACTTTCCCCATTTCTTCTCTCGTTGATACTGCGGGATTGTTCTTAGCACATACTGCCCTTCTACAAAATTTCGAAGCTTAACCTTTTTGTTGTACTCTCTCGCTAATCTCCGTTGATAATTTTCCATCTTTTGCAATGCTGCTTCCCTCCTTTCTTCCAGGTCGTCCAGTCTCTCTAACATCATGTCTGTTGTGAGATTTTTCTCCCATGCTTCGGTCTTTGTGGTTGGCATGAGGATCTCTGTTGGGATGACTGCTTCAGCTCCATAAGTGAGGAGAAATGGGGACTCCCCAGTGGCAGATCTTCGTGTTGTCCTGTATGCCCATAATACATTGTGTAGCTGTTCACACCATCGCCCCTTGTGTTCGTCTAATTGCTTTTTGAGGATAAGGGAGGGTCTTGTTAGTAGCTTCCGCTTGTCCGTTGCTTTGAGGGTATATGGGGGTGGACTTGTTTTCCTTATTTTGAAAGTGTCGAAGAGCATGTCTATTTTCCCCTGTAATTGTTTACCATTATCGGACACGATTTCCGCTGGTATGCCGAACCTGCAAATTGTTTTGGAATATGAAAGTAAACACGTCCACGTCTCTGATCCTGGCTAAGGCTTTGGCTTCCACCCATTTACTGAAGTAGTCCGTGGCTACTATCAAAAATCGTCTTTTCCCTGATCCTTCGATGAAAGGCCCAACGATATCTATGCCCCATTTTGCAAATGGCCACGGACTATCCACAGAATTCAACGTTGTTGCTGGTGCGTGTATCTTTTTGGCGAAACGCTGACATTCTTCACATCGTCGGGACATTCTTGCAGCATCTTGTATCATTGTGGGCCAGTAATATCCTTGCATTTTTTCTTTGTCGGCTAGTGATCTCATGCCGCTATGATTCCCTGCGTCACCATAATGGATGTCATTTAGAATTCGATGCCCCTCTTTCCTGGATAAGAAACGTAGTAACGGTCCGAGGAAAGATTTCTTGTACAGGACCCCATCCCGAAGATCATATCTTCCTACTTTGGAGAGTATTTTCCTGGTTTGTTTATGATCCGCGGGTAAGTTTACATCCTTGAGAAACGCATGGATCATCATTCTCCAATCATTTTCGTTGTTGAAATCTTCGTCTTGATTTGCTCTTGACAGGATATCTTCTTCGTCAAAATCGTTATGGATGTCTTCTCCCATCTGATCTTCGATATTTTCTTCCACTGTATCTTGATTTGTAGCAAGGGAAAATTTTGATGCAATCGAAGGCTCGTATACCCTTGTTATTTTGATAGCTTCGATTCTTGTCCTTCAGCATGGATGATATATATGCTAGGGCATCCGCGTGCCTGAGATCTTCTGCATAAGTGCCGGAACTTGATGTTCGGAATTTGTGATGCCAATGTTTGGACCAAGGCCATGTAAGCTGAGAGGGTGTCGTCGTACACATTGTATTCGACCCTATTTCGTATGACAAGCTGCGAATCACTTGTCAGTCTTACATCAGTTACCCCCATCTCTATTATCAAGCGGAGGGCATGTACGACTGCCTCGTATTCGACGATGTTGTTAGTATGCTCTTTGAATTCTAACCTGAGTGCTGTACGATCCTTTCTCCAGTTGGGGTGGTGATGACAATGCCTATTCCTGCCCCTTCCTTATTTTTGGAACCATCAACGAAGACTTCCCATCGTCTTTGACTGGGTTCGAGGACATCAACTGGATCCTTGCTTTCCTCGTCGGCTTCTGGTATGCCCCTAATCTCTTCATCGTTGTCCAGGGGGAGGTCTGCTAAGAAATCCGCCAATACTTGGGATTTTTGGGATGTTGAATTTCATGAATGATGTTGAATTGGTCCAGGTGGGTGTTCCACTTGGCTATTCTACCTACTTTTCCCGCGCTTTTGAGGACTGCTTCCATGGTGCTTTGCATGGGACGCGGATGAAGTGAGTTAGGAAATAGGTTCTCAGCTTTTGAGTAGCCCATACTAATGCCAGGATGAGTTGTTCGATCTTCGTGTAATTCCTTTCCGCAGAATTGAGGGTCTTGCTGACATAATAGATAGGTTGTTCTATCTTCGTATTGGTTTTGAACACTGCGCTAACTGCGTCTTCTGTCGCTGCTATGTACAATGCCAAAACCTCATCAGGATCAGGCTTCTGTAGGATTGGAATTGAAGCCAGGTATTCCTTGATTTTTGGAAGGCTTCTTCGCATTCTGCGGTCCATTCAAACTTACTCCCTTTTTTGAGAATATTGAAAAAATGTTTGCATTTGTCCGAGGATCGGGCAATAAATCTGCCCAAGGCTGCTAAGGACCCATTGAGCTTTTGCACTTCTTTTAAATTCTTCGGAGATGGCATTTCCACTATGGCCTGAATCTTGCGGGGTCTACCTCAATGCCCCTTTTTGTTACCAGATATCCGAGAATTTCCCTGAGGTGACACCGAAGGTGCATTTTTCTGGATTTACTTTCATGTGATGTTTCCTCATTGCTTCAAAAATATCTCTCAGGTCCTGGTGGTGATCTTTGCGCAGCCTACTTTTGACGAGCATGTCATCAACGTAGACTTCTAGGTACTACCAATCCATGGTGAAGATAGCATCGACCATTCTCTGGTAAGTTGCCCCTGCGTTTCGAAGTCCAAAGGGCATTCTAGTGTAGCAATAAAGGCCATGCGGGGTGTAGAATGTGTGTGTGTTGTGTTGATCTTCTTCTGCCAGGGCTACTTGGTTGTAACCAGAATATCCATCCATGAATGACAGCTCTTCGTACCCTTCCACTGCTTCAACCAGTTGATCTATGCTCGGTAGGGATAGCTGTCTTTTGGACATGCCTTGTTGAGGTTAGTAAAGTCGATGCATATCCTAACCCTCCTTTTTCTTAGGAACGATGACCATGTTCGAGATCCATGTGGGTATTTGACTTCCTTGATGAAGCCTGCTTCTAGTAGTTTCCATTCTTTCTCTACTGCCTTATATACTCGGTGCAACTTTTCTTATTTTCTGCCTGAAAGGTGGCGTGCCTGGTTTGATGCGCAGCTCGTGTTGGATTATTTTTGGATCAATCCCCGGCATGTCTCCTAACTTCCAGGCGAATACATCCGCGTATTCTTTAAGTATTTGGTTAAGGAATCTTCTCTTTCTTTCGTCCATTATGGTCCCTACTTTGATCATCTTCGGTTTTCTTCCGTTCCTATGTTGAACGGGCTCCACTGGTGTGAACCGGCTTCGGGTCCCCAAGGACTGGGACGTTCTTTAATTGCTATTTGGTATGTTTCTGTCCTTCTGGCTGCTGAAGTACTTGCCTCTGTGTTAAGACATTATCATTTTGTCAAGCCCTTCCCTGCGGTTTCATTGAGGAACAGGTCTATGGCCTTTTCTTTCGCAGCTTCTTTATTTTTGGTCCTTCGGGTTTTTCGCTGCTCTTCTTGTTCGTTGTTGATACGATCCTGAGTGGCCTGGCACTCCTTTGCAGAGACTCGATCTCCCTTGATTTCCATCACTCCCTTGGGTATAGGGAATCTGAGATACTGGTAGTAAGTTGCTGCCCCTCCCTTGAGTTTGTATACCCATTTTCGGCCAATAATGGCGTTATAGGGGGATGGGGCGTCTACCACGCTGAACTGTGTTTCTACTTTCATGGGACCGGCGTGTACCTGTAACACGATGTCTCCCAATGGCTTTGTGGGTGCTCCGTTGAATCCGTAGATGGTGTAATAAGAAGACATCAGCTACTCATCATTGAGCTTCATCCGTTTGAAGGTGTCTTAGAATAGAACGTTAACTGAGATTCCCCCGTCGATGAGGATCTTTTTGAGGTTACATCCGGCCACTGCTAGTGTGAGGACCAAGGGATCGTTATGGTCTTTCATATATTCTTCGATATCTTCAGTATCGAAGATGATAGGTGCGTCCATCCACTCTTCGTTCTCGTCCACCTCTACTCCATCAATCTTATATAACTCGCAGTGATCTTCGAATTTCTTTCTTAGCCTCTTTCCTATCTGCGCTGTAAGTGAGGGTCCTACGGCTTTGGAACACGAATGGTGTTGATTGTACGGTTTCCCTCTAGAAGTTGGACTTGCTTGGTTCGTTTGGATCTATCCTCGGTGACTTTCTTTCGTATGTATTGCTTGAGTTCGCCAGCATCAATCAACTTTTGGATCATTATTTTGAGGTTTTTGCATTTCTCGGTCTGGTGACCATTGAAGCAATGATACTCACAGTTATCTTTTGACTTCTCGGTCCTTGGGGGATATTTTTCCTTAGACCATGGCCACTCCTAATTTTCCCTTCCTTTGGTCTCTCGCAAGATCCGTGCGTAGCTAGCATTGAGCTTCGTATACACCTGATCTTCGAATTTTCGATCGTCTTTTTGTCGATCATCTCTTCGTTCCTTCCTATCTTCGTGCGGTCGTTCCACTGACCTATTCCTTTTGGCCCCGCTGGTTTGTTCTGCGGAATTGGTACGGTGAGACCTTTGCGTTTGTGCCCTCGGGTTCTCACATTGTATTTCTTCAAGACGAGCATACTTCTCAATAATTATTCGAAGATCTCCTTCTGTCTTAGGTACGCTTCCATGAATTTCTCTGCGAGTTGATCGTAAGAGTTGATGGAATCAGGTGGTAGGTTGTCAAACCAAGACAAAGCCGACCCCTTCAGACTTGATAGGAAATACCTACAGAGGACGGCGTCGTTTTGACTCCGACGGGCTAAGATACGATTATAATACCGGATATGTGTCGCGGGATCACTGGATCCGTCATAACATTCAAAAGTTGGGACAGGGCACTTCAGAGGAATGGGGGTATTTGCCAGGAGATGAGTTAGGGGCGTGGAGTTAGCCTCTTTCATCACTTCTTCAAGCCTTCCTCCGCCTTGTCTGGCTTTTGACTACCTGATCTCAGCCATTATCTCATTATGCAGCTCTTCCATCGCGCGGTAATGTCCCACGTTCTCGTGCTCAGTTGAGTGTTTATTTCTCCGGTCTTCACTGTCATAATAATATGAGTCTTCGGCGGAATAATCAGGATCAGATGCACTGATTCCCCTAGCGGCGTTTGCTAGGATGATTCTTCGGTCTCTATTAGGCTCTGGTTCCTTAGAATTTGCTTCGTCCAGTTGTTGGCTGGTCTTCGTGCTTTGGGAGATCCGATCTTTTAAGTCTTGATTCTCTCTGGCCAGCAGAGCTATGGCATCAATTCTTCGAGCTCTACCATCAGTCGATGGGACTGGTTAGACCCCTGATTGGGAGTTCCTGCTTGTACCCCTACCGCCATGGTTCCCCCTTCATCTACTGTGTGTATTAAGGGTGGTAGAGGATCATCTTCGATTGTTGGTATCTCCAAGTTTGGTCCCCTGGGTTGAGTTTCCACCCGCGGTGCTAAAACCACTGGTATAGTTTGATTCTGACCGTTTGTTGACGGCATTCCGAAGGCTGGCGGGTGTGCGGGCTGATGTGTCATAGATTCTGCCACCCCTTTTCTTTGTTGATGGAATTGGTTTGTAACCAAATTTTTGTTAGCTTCTGCAGCCTGGAGGGCCGCAACAGTTGCATTGCTCTTCGTAGCTGCTGCTTTGAGAGCCGCGGCTGCAATGGAGTTAGTGTTCATAGGTGAGGTGATTTCCGCAGCATCCTGCCTCTGATTAGCTGTCTTAGCTTTCTCTCCTTTATGCTTACTTCGGGTCATGACCAGGGTAGTCCTCGGTGTCTCCTTTGATGAGGCTTTGGTTTTTCCTGCCACCAGTGTCTTTTCCATCTTGAGTCCTTTTCTGCATAGGGGAATTTCAAATAAAGAGAACCAAAGATATCCACGAGGATCGGGTTAGTGTCATTCGTACCCGAAAAATGTGTGAAATAAAAAGTGTTTACCTTAAGAAAGAAATGAGTTTCCCGAGGGCCTTAATAAAAGAAAAACATAAATACTTCAACGGTCTTGTTTTCGCAATACAAATCCTCTAATAAACAATCATGGATCTACATCCGCAGTGAAGATAAAAAGATAGGAAATCTTTTGAAAAGGCAGATCCGTAGCGAAAACTCATGAATCTGATTATCAAGTCTTTTACTTAGTTTAAAAAACGCCGCACATGGGAATCTGTGATAGATAGTCGTGGAATCGTTTTCTTTGAAATGGTGTTTGTGAAGATAAAGACCATGAACCCAGAATAAAAAAGGTTTTGAAAGCACGCTGAACCTAAAATAGAGCACAGCCATAATGCACATTTAAGGTGAAATCACAGGATAAGATAAATCTTTTACCGGGACAAAGTCCCTGTTTCTAGCGCTAGATTGTGAACACATAAATCACGAAGTCATCCACATGTTCACAAACAATATTCGCATACACTCTAATTCTAAAATTGTACGTTGTATGTGTAAAGGAGATGATTATATCGATTCATCGACCCAAAGCCTTCGAGCTTGTCATTGTCTAGTCGAATATTATCATAAGTAATGTTCGTATAAAGGAGTAAACAGAGAATCAAGTATAAATGTAAAGCACATGAAGCACAACGCTGAATGTAAAGTGCTGAAATGTAAATAAGACAAAGATTTACGTGGTTCGGCACTAAGGCCTACATCCACGGGGTTGGTGTTTCATTATGTGTTGAATGGTTACAAAGATAGTCAAATGACTTTAGAGTATACATAGGTCTGCCTAAGTATGGGGATTACTTACTCTTCATATTTTTCTCTCTCCTATGTTCTCCTCTAATTGCTCTCGATTGGTCGACCCCCTCTCTCTTAGTGGAGAGGGGTATTTATAGGGTTGGAACGTGGGTTCTACTTCTGAGATGTCGTTGCAACCTTATCTTCTTGTGCTTTGTGCCCATTACGCAGAGATCTTCGGCATATGTTGCGGTCTAAGCTTGAATACGAAGAGCTATCCTCGCTTATTCCACGAGCTGATTGACACGTGTATACCTCTTGGTATTTAATGCGGGCAGTTGGACGTCCGCTCGTGTCATACAAGTGTCTCTTAGTCTGGTCACATCCGCGTCAGTGAAACTCTCTCTCAGTCGTTGATCTTGGATCTTCCTCGGGATAGGATGTACTAACACCCAAGGGGTATTATCTGGTGCTCCTCTTTGCCATCATACCTCTGTGATCCTCAGTCCCTGGCCGTCAGATCTGCTGACCGGTGATATTTTCTGATGAGATATTCCTCTAGGTTATGACTGGTTGTTATCATGTTTTGATATCTCGCGTTGCATGCTTTCCACACGTCTCTTCCTGTACGCGTGGTGGCTGATGAAATGTGTACATACAGTTTGAATGTAGTAACATCTATAGTTAGTCTAAATGAAGAGTCTCTACTCAACATTTACTTGATATTCATGCGATACTTATTTTCAACTGCCCCAAACATGATTAACACATTACAAGATAATATTATCCCTTTTTGTGTGATTGAATTGGGTCAGTATGTAATGTTTAGTCTGAACATACAAGTTCGGATTGATACTGAACAAACTGCTCATCAAATAACAGAGACACATTAAAAATGGCTTCCGTCCCTCTTGGAAAATAGGGGTTCCTGTTTTGGGGTTTGTATTTGTTTGTGCGGTTTCTATAGAGTCCATTTGGGCAGTCTGTCCATAATTTTTATTAATTTTGATGGAAATGACCATAATCTACCAACATAACAATAACTTGATTGAGAATGAGTTTTTTTAATCTATCCTAGTATTGTAACTTCCTCCCCAAGAGCAAGTCCAGTAGTACAATCCATATTCCAGGCTTGCAGAAAGCATATACATGTAATGTCAAGTTTAATGGTCTCCGAGTTGGCATCCACATTTTTTTCGATGATATGTTCTAAGGATTCGTAAAGCTTCGAATTCAACCTAAAGTACCAATCTGAATCCGGTTCAACATCATTCTGAATTACGCTCAATTTGTAGTTTGATTGAATGCAATTTAAAATGACCGTTCAAGGAAAATCATATTGGCATTTTAGAATCTAATTTATCTTCCATCGTTCGACTTGAATTTCCACGATATTTATGTATTCAAGTGCCTGAAACATGGCATTAAGGGAAAATTGGGAAAATGCCCCAATATGAGGTGCACTGTTGGAAATCTGCCCCAACGTTAAAAAAAAAGTTGGAAAAATACCTCATTCCGTTAACTTTGACATCCAACCCAGTTAAGTCATATGTGTAAGGCCACGATCACCACCAGAACCACTACAAAAACCATCATCGCCACCACCTGAATATTAGACCCTGAAACTTGAATTCTGAAGGGTTTTTTCGCGTGTGAGAGCTTATGCATGTGACTTAACTGAGTTTTTAACGGAATGGGACATTTTTCAATTTTTAAATGTTGAGACAGATTTCCAACATCGCATCCCGTATTGGGACATTTTCCCTATTTTCCCTAGCATTTAACATGACAGTTGCTACTGGCCCTTTTGTAGGATGGATTTTGAGTCATAATGTTTGGTCTAAACATCCGTTTAATCTTGATGGAAATTATACCACGTCACCCTATGACGTAAAGTATGCTTATTGGTTATCCTTGAATATAAAAGAGTTATAACTTTAAGAGAAGATTCACAAACACATCAATTCTGTGAAAACCTTTGTAAGTGTCCCAGTCCCAAGAATGGGACTCAACATCTAACCTGACGGTCCTGACCCGGAAGTTCTCAGATTCCAAGTTTGTGTTTCAATTCGAAGCGGCTACTCGCAGTCCAAGACTCCAAGTTCACGTAATCCACACCTAGTAGCCCCAATGAAACCTTAAAATCCAGAAAGTGGACTCGTGTAGGAGAGCTGTAAGTACTAATCAAAAGTGCAAGCTCCTACTAATTTTGTGGCAATTCACTAGCTTAATGCACATGCGAAAGGAAAATGTAACCGAAGTAAACTGATATGTTCACAGAGATGTGCATCTTTTAGCCCACCATTAAACTTATAGAAATTTATTACTCCCTCCGTACCTATTATATAGGTGAGTTTAAAATTTTTGTAGTACCATTAGATAGGTGGAGCTCCACTTCCAAAGTTGTTTTTTCCACATACACCCCTATTAATGATGCATGGGTATCATACAGTCTAGCTTTACATGTGAGATAGAGATATATAAAATAATATTTGTATTGAAACAAGGTAAGGATAAATTTGGAACATAGAAGTAAATTTATGAAAACTAAACATTTTCTTATTCTAAGAGAATACTACTTCTCCGCCTATATAATAGGTACAGAGGGAGTATAACAAAATAAAGCACCAATTTCCAAAATCCAGTAATTAATATATCTCTCAGTAGGAAATTCCTACTCTTGTTTTTTTTTTCTATGACATCAGCCAACCAACCAGTACCAATTTTAGAGTTGGTAGTATCAAATGAAGTAACAACATTAACCGAGGATTCAATCATCTTGCAATCCTTGGACTCAACAAGATAATCAAATCTGAATTTATTTATTTATTAATTTCGTCAAGAGGGAAAAATGACATATTTTCTCTTTCCTCCGAACCCTTCGAAACTCGTCCTATTGGCACCGAGAAAGACTGAAACAACTTTCTCAATCGCCTGGAGCACGAGTTTCCTATTATTCATCTCTCAGCTTCTTCTTGTTGTTTTTCTGTTTTTCTTTCTTCTTCAACTACAATTAATCGTCGACCATAAATAATCTTAATTGGGTGAGAATCAAAAATCCAATCATTTTTTATTGCTTTTGATTCGATTAAGAGGTTAGATTTCATTAAGTTAGAGATTGAAAAATAAGCTTTAAAACTAAATACGGTTGAATATTTCCCAACCGTAGGATTGATTTACGGTAGAAAAACATTAATTTCCTCCCCATATAAATCTTATACGTTTTGGGAAAATATGAACTCCCAATCGTATACAATGTATACGGTTAGGTTTTCTTACCGATATTATATTTTCAAGAAATCAAAATCAAAATTTTCTAACTACGCACGAGATGATATTTTCACTATTTTGCCAACTGTTGAGTTACGTAACTTTGTATGCGATTGGAAAACCTAACCTTGAGTTAACCTTACTTCGTGTATAGTTGGGAAAATACGAACTCCCCCTATATTTTGTATATGGTTAGGAAATCTCACCGTAACTTCAATCTTCGGAAACAATTTATTCGAAATATTAACTACAAATTAAATGATTAATCTGATTTTATTACTAATCTTATCACTTTTATTTAATTTAGTTTATCTAATCATTAACATCCCTTAATCATTTCGATAAGGGTTTTGGAATTACTATTTGATAACCTGATTTTTCATCATCTTGTGAGCCTTTAAAATCCGAATTTTGTAGCCCCTATAATAGCTTTGTAAAACAAACAGTTGATGAGCACATAATAATAAAGAAACATGGGCTTGTTTAATATCAACGAAAACATACAAAAGAAAACGGTTTATGAGTAGCAATAAGTCATAAGAGTCATGTCGTGACGAGGTCATCCTTGTGACAGCTTCTATAAGAATGCATTTTTTAACTTTTGGATATTAAATCATAGATGTATACACATCTCGAGGTAGAATTTAGAAAATAGATATATACACAATTTTTTTAATAATTCCTATATTTAATTGTAATTGTTTCTCAGTCCTTTAAAATCAAATACACCGAGTAATATTCTTTCAAAAGGTAGTGTTTTAAAAAGAATTCTTTAAAAAATACAGTGATCATGGACTACACAGTCGAAACAATTTCAAAGTTACATCATGAACATCAATCGGTAGTGATCTTCAAAGAGCTTCTGAAACAAACAAAAGATACCAATTAGTCGAGGAATCCATTTGTTCCGGATCAATAGCAAATATCACCACTAACGAAGATATATCAACCATTATAACTTCATTTTACGCCCAGGTCCGTAGCATAGATGCAATTAATTAATTCGCGGTCCAATTTTAAGCTTGAGCAGATCAATGTTCTCTGCTAAGTTAAGCTTGATTCTGGAAGCAAACACCACTCGTTGTTTATCATCTGCATAGAACTCCACTACAGCCTCCTTGTTTTGTCTCACCTTGTATAGCAAACAATATCTATCCATTAATTAGTCTTCTTCACGATATAGGATACAGATTGACCATCTTTCTTTGAATGGAACTTTCGTTTTTAGGTTTAGAAAACAAGGAAGAGGGATAAAGATGGGATTTTGACGATTAAGATTGTACGAGGGACTAAGAAGGGAGTAAGATAATATTGAAGGCCCTGAAAAATAAGAAAATACAACAAAATATATTGATATCTGAAATCCAATATAAAAGTTATCACGAGGATGACCTCGTCACAGCACGACTCTAAAAAAAAGTACGAAAGTCTTTTACATTAATACAACTAAAACTCCAAATCGTGTTGGGTTTTCTTGAATTTATCAAAATTAAATTAAGAAAAGCCCATTTTAAAACCCTAGAAAAACAGAATAACAAATTTTTTATACAAAAATCAGAACAAATCTCACATTTTTGATGGAATTGAATCAGTAGATCTGTTAGAGGATCTATAGAGGAGAAGATGAAACCCAGGAAAGGAATGATTTATGATATAGATGCAGGGAGAGTGAGAGAAGGATGGATTTTCTTTTTATTTTTTTCCTTAAGAAAGTGAGTGCAGTTTCCACTAGATGCGATAAAGTTGGGCTCCATATAATA
This sequence comes from Papaver somniferum, assembly GCF_003573695.1. Classification (NCBI taxonomy): domain Eukaryota; kingdom Viridiplantae; phylum Streptophyta; class Magnoliopsida; order Ranunculales; family Papaveraceae; genus Papaver; species Papaver somniferum. The sequence continues at coordinate 141,141,425 of NC_039367.1, forward strand.
CGATTGCTTAGTATTCTCCACCATCTCAATCTCTCCTCACCATAAAAGAACATTAATGCATCTGTACTTACTTTTAACTGAGTTTTTGTTCTCACAACTTGATAATGCATATACAATTATACATCTACAGGTGATTTCTTTGTTTGAATGCAGCAACGCAGTTATAGTTCAAGTGTACTTGAAGCATCCCAAATCAATGTTTACTTGATATTCATCCACTACTTTCAACTGCCGAAAATATGTATAACATGATACTACAAGCCATTATAGCGTGATTTATTGGTTCATAAACTTTTGGTCTGAACTTCCACTGTATTTTGATGGTAAATATTAAAATATTCAACAGAACAGTAACTTGATTTAAAATGAGTTTTGTTTTTCGATCACGTTGAAACTTCTTTTTGTGTTTTCCATCCCTAAATAGGCACTCTGGCATAATTTAAGAAGAAGCCGCAACTCAAAAGTTTTTAGAGCTTCTCCAATGAAATGTGTGTAAAGGAAAAAGTCCTTACCCACGTAGGGACCACGTCCATTTTTCTTAAATTATTCCTCCAATCCTAACCTCTTTGACTAATATGCATTTGACATGACATAGATTTTGATAGTGGAAAATGGATCATTTGTCCAAATATTTTTAAATCACGTTTCAAATGGACGAGTAAATAATAGTTTGGGTGAAATGGCCAAAAAAAAATAGTAAGTTTCATCCTAGCTTAAATTTAAAAAATAGCAAGGATGAAACTGGATACATCCTGTGTAAATTATAAGAAAAAATATTTGAAAATGGGCACGATGAAACTGGTTACATCCTGCCTATTTTTACATTTTTGTCCATTTAAACAGTATCAAAATCTAACTGTCTATTTCATCAAGGAATTGTTGATTTTGGTCTTTTTAACCAATTTTGTGTTTTAATAGACATCCTCTTGGCAAACCTCTTGTTTCAGAGGTTCACCAAGAGGATTTGTAACCATCCTAGTCATCATTTTTTGGATTAAAATTAGATTTAATATATTAAAAATGATTTACATTACCGACTAAAAGTCTAAAATTGTTGAGATTATTAGTCTCACATTGTTGGGCATTCTAAGATCCTGCGGTTTATAATCTCTTAGGGCCTCTCCACTCATTGCCAGTTGGTTTTGAGTTGGATGCCCGTAATCTAACATGGTATCAGAGCAGAATATTTGCGACGAGTCTTTGACCGCGCCTTTACTCCGCGTCACCAGATTTAATTGTCCACGTGTTACACGTGAGGGGTGTGTTGAGATTACTAGTCCCACACTGTTGGGAATTCTAAAATCCTTCCACATTGTTGAGCATTCTAAAATCCTGCTGTTTATAATCCCTTAGAGCAACTGCAATGGTGGGAGTATAACCAAAGACCAAAAAGAGAAAAAAAGACCAAAATTTGGATTTAGTCCGTGTTGTGACATTCCGGTACAAGACTAAATTTGATGGAGCGTAGATATAATGTTCGTTTGATGAGGGGCGGTGGTATACTGCACGCCTGGATGGAGCGGAGGTATTATGCACGCCCGTCAACGGGCGGAGACTTTACATGGGCGGGTTTTGGGGCGAACGTATAACATACGCCCCATAACGAGACGGAGATATAGTGTTCGCCTTGTGGGGTAGTAGAAGTAGTCAAACTTCTAGAAATCGATATCTTTATGCAACCAATCAGGCTGACCTTGTTTACCTGTAGTGTTGTGAATGATGGATTATATACATGCACGCAATTTAGTTACTTGACAATGAAACAACTTTTTTATTTTAAGGATAAACTTCAAAATCAAATATGGGATGCGTTGTATGCTCGATTATTAATGTTAGATGTGCGATTCCAAACAATTGGTGACAGATGATGCCATGTAACCAACACCGACTAGGTTGGAGTTTACAACAGTCTCAATGAGGCGGTGTGTATATCAACGCCTGATGCCAGGCGTAAACTTCAGCGATGCCCAATCGGGCGTACATTTCAGCAACGCTCTATTGGGGCGTAGTTTATATGCACGTCTCTTCGTGGGACGAAGACTATACATGCGCTTCATGTCAAGCGTAGTTTATATAATCGCCCAATGAAAAAGGAACATTATATCACCGCTCGACTATATTTGGTTTTACTCTTGGTTCCAGACTAAATATAGTCTGTAATTTGATTTTAGTCCGTCTTTTAGTCGATAATCTGTCCCGATGTGTTTCATTTTTTTACCAAATATATAGGTTTACTCGCCCACTGTGATTGTCAATTGATTTTGAGTTGGATACACGTATTCTAACAAAAATTTTCCACAATTCTTTTGTTTATCCCTATTTTTATTGAACGGAAATTGTTCTTCCTTTTTTTCTTTTTTTTTCCTGTTTCCAGTGCCATCAAACTATATTATCTCGGCGGATCAATGATGCTTCATGAGTACATCATCTTTTAGTGGGGAATGGGGATATCTTTTTTCCTTCAGATTCACCACTTCCCATAAAAAGATGAATTAATCGTTGTTCATTCACTTGGGTACTGCTGATGAACACGGGAGAAGTAATTTTGATTTACTTTTATTAATCAACCCTTCAAGTGTTCAACTCCTTTTGGCTCCACCTTGAATGTAATCTTATTCCTTTCTGTCAATGGCTTAGAGAAATTTTCCTCGAGGAATTTTTCACAGAAGTTGATGACCGTGAATGTTTTGACTTCTAGCAATTTTCCGGTCAGTCTCTTTCGTAGCTAAAAAGTAACTCTTTTATATATTTATCGAAAAATTTACTTTTTTATAATTTTTATCGAATAATTTTTTTAATCACATAAATAAGATCACAGCTCTGCATAGAAGTGGTGAAAAAGCTACAGGGTTGGAGAGAATTTTTTTATTGGGTTAATTGGTTTTTGGTACTTAAATTTTGTCATATATTAGTGTTTGATCAAACATTTGTACAACGTAGAGTTTAGTACTTGAAAATAACATTGACTTTAGTTGACCCAGTTAAATACTAACTTTCTATTAGAAAAAGAAAATAATACAATAAAATAGAAAATAAATTAGAATTCTTAAGCGAATTGACTATTATAACCTCTCTTTCCTAATATTTATCCCATAATTTTGAGAACCCATCTTCTCATCTTCTCCAAAACTATCACCGCCGCCGCCACCACTTTCCGTCTCTATCTTCTCACCATTCTTCAACCGCTTCAGTAGCAATATCCATACCCATCACCGCTACCACCACCATTTTCAGTTTCTAATCTTCTAGCCATTCTTCCGCCGTTTCAGACTTCTATTGCTACGCCTGTTCTAACAAACTATACAAACACCAAAATCAAAAAGATTCACCCCCATCCAAGAACCGTAAATTACCAGCACCACCACCCATGCAATTAAACTTATCACCGCTTCAATTCTTACAATAAAAACCAACAAAGATCTTTATAAAATATTGTTCTTATTACTTCTTCTCTTGTCAAACCATTGGGGATTTTCAGATCCCAAAATTACCTTCAATTTCTTTGTTAGGGTTTACAGATCCCCAAATTAATTAACCATCAACTTATTTATACATCTTTACTGAGTTGTGGTAATAGGGTTTTTGATCTTTGAGATTAATCTTTTTTGTATTTGTTCTAATTTGCAGAGGTGATTTTCAAGTTTAGTTGGCTGAGTAAATCGATCTTGTTACTGGGTGATTAGGGAATTAATTGGGGAAGAAAGAAAACATATAGGTGCTTTTTAGTGATGATTGTGAGAAAGAACAGAAAATGGGGCTAACTGAGAATTTAAATGGCGTCTGCGACTTTACACGATCAAGCTTGTGTTTTGGTATTAATGGCGATGGAAGTAAATGCCGCAAAGGAAACCAGTGGAAGAGAAAAACTAAAATTATTATGATGCGTGAAATGAGGCTGGTTGGTAATATAAAATTATTTAGGAACTCTTGGATCTGGACCGTAGGCAGTGATTGAATTTTTGAGAACGTTAGATCTTAGGCCCACATTACGGGTACACTTGTAAACTCCATTAATAAATTACACAAAATTAATTAAAGACGGGTCATTAACGTCAACGAGGGTCAACGTCATTTTTAAGTATCAAACTCTAAATTGGACAAATGTTAGATCGAACACTAACATTGGACAAAATGTAAATACCAAAAACCAAATAACCCTTTTTTATTCCTTATATTTAGGAACATTAGTTGCGAAATAGGATACAGGATGTCTTCCCACAATGCCATATATTGTAGTTGCATATTTTCTGACTACTACATCCAAGTGAAATTAAAGACTAAAAACTACTTAAACATACAAGATCAAAGATGAACAAGATGTAAATAGCATGAAAAGTAAAGATGAACACAAGCATACACTAGTGGAAAATGGAAGTTAAACTACTCTCAGGACATGAAGTAATATCACGAAAAACGACTGTGTCCATCAGCTGCATTCTAGAAGTGGTTTTTTTCCAAATCGACTGTGTCTGGAAAAAGTTGAATTCTTTAAAAAAAACTACTTTCTTTAACAGTAGATCGACAAAAACTGACAGAAACAGTAGTTTTTTAATGATATTTCATAAAAAAAATTGATATTGATTCAGCTGAATCCAAAGCTGATTCAACTGAATCAAAAACTAAAAACGGGAATTAATTAATAATGACTTCGAAACTGAATATAATAGCGACTTTAAACTCATTTTGTATGGAATAGTGAATTTATTGAATAGTGAATTCAATTTACAATTTCAACTATCTCAAATCTTCAACTGTGTGAAAGTTAAACTTGGATTTACTACTTCCTACTTTCCCTGAAGAATCAATAGATGCTGATATAGTATTTTTAGACGAAGACCTATTTCCCAAATCATACCCAGAATGACCACCACCACTAGCACCATCTCTCCCACCACCAGGCGGAGAACAAAAAGACTCGTTATCAATTTCCCCCGCCGTCTCCTTCAACACCCCAGTCAAAAGGTTGCTGCGAAGCCTTAGGAATTTCATTTACTTTCCCACTGAACATGACTAAATTCTCCCAATCCCACTACAAGGGAGTCTGTATGTTCCACAACATCACTTTTCCGAGTCCAGAACCACCTGCAACCATCCTTTGATTAAAAAAATGTATATATTTAGTGGGGAGTACAAATGGTTTCTCAATTAGGAGAAAAAATACGAATCTGATATCTGGACGATGTCTACCATGAGATAAACCCCAATATATTAAAATTAATAACATTTAACTAGCTTCTCGTAAGAAAAAACAATCATAAATGTCGGCTAAATGTGTACATTCATAACAATGGCACTACCTGTCGAATGTCCAAAGAAAAAACAAGGAATTCGGTGTGTTCAGGAAGAAGTTATCACTTACTGTAATTGATCTTCTGAGTAATATGAATGCCACTCTGTGGTCTTACTCCAATGTCTAGTCCTGTTAAGAGTAAACTGAGCAGTGTAGATGGCTGCAGCAGCTAACAGAGATGGTGGTAACCTAAGCATGTCATGATCAACCAAGGATAGCTCGATCAAGAAAAAGGAGAGAAGTTCAAGCTGGTTCAAAATGCAGACATGTTTATGCAGTGTTGGAATCACAATGTCGAAACTGGGTAAAACTAAGGATGCTAAACATGTTTCTGCAGTGTTAGATTCACAAATCGAAACTGGGAAAAACTAAACACACTTGATAAGAGATATATGACTTATAAGTGAAACATTTACCATAGCAAGAACTTGCTTCCTTGTATAAGCCTTGTCAGAAATTAGAATAAGATCATCTACAACCGGTACTGAAACTTCCTCATACTTGCATGCTAAAAGCATAGCTGTAACTCCAACCAACTGAAGTTTCTTTCGTTCCACAATTTGGTGGGCTAAGAATCTGTCTATAATGTTAACTATAAGGAATAATGTCTCATCCATGATCTCAAATTTATAATGCACCTGTCAAGATTCAAACCAAGAAGGATGCTTAGCATATGTTTTGTTTACCCTTTCTAGGAGATAGAAAATCATGTCAAAATTTCGTATACCTCGATTAACCAATCAACTAGGATGACCCTCATCTTCTCATTGATGTCGGATTGCTGAACCATATAGTTGGGAGATACACAGCTAGAATTCTGCAAAACAGGCAAGGTTCAGTCAAGTTACCTCAGGCTTTACAAGTCTACCCTATCTTACTTTTGCATTCTTACTTTTGAAGTTTTGGGGATTTCAGCAATAAAGAAAGTAAAGGTAAAGTACACTCTCAATTGGAACAGTTAGGCAAAGCATTTGAAGGTATTCAGATTGAAGAATGTCACTAAAGCAAGTAAGACTAGCACTTGATTCTCAAATGTGCACTTTGAGTAAATGGAGTATGTGCACTTTGAGTAAATGGAGTAGGAAAATCAGACAATGCTACACCAAAATAAACCTAAGGAAAACCAATCTATTTCGTATATCACATCTAAACAAAGAGATTACTGGGCAACATTTTGGTTCTAAGAGAAACGAATTACCACTTGACAAGGTTGGTTTTGGTTAGAAATTTGAGTAGCAATCTTTCTTGTAATTGGTCTATGCACAACAACGGAAGGATTTTTGTCACAGATCCCATGATTTCTATACAAAAAATCGCACCGAGGTTGGATACAGCCTTGAGCCACGAAGTACCTATCACGCATTAAGATTCAAGATTCAATTAAACTCATCAAGTAAGAACTAAACCAGAGAAAAAACCTACTGAACCCAAGAAAAATTGAATGAATACGTACTTGATATTCTCATGGATCCTCCAGAAGTTGCATTTGAGATTTGCCCAAGCAGCCTCCTTTTTTATATTAAATTCAGCAGTTTGAAGCAGATCTATTAGAGGTCCAATAATATCATTCTCTTATAACCGACTACAAAAATTCTGAAATGAAAGCATATCCCGTTAGAGCAATTGTCAGAAATTGCAGGAAGGACAAATACAACATTTCTATTTAGAATCCACCTTAAAAACATAATAAACACTACCTGAATCTGGTCATTGTTTCAGGCAGTAATGTTTGAGACAGTACATCAAGCTTATTTCACAGAAGGCTTGCATTCAAACAAACTTTTATTTTCGGCAATAATGTTTGAGATAGTCCAGCAAGCTTCTTTCTTGATGCTTTTAATGGTACTGAATCAACAGGTTCATGAGGTAGGAAAGTGCTTGAAGTTCAAAGATACACTAGATAGAAAACATAAAAAAAAACATAAGCCAACATAAACAAAAACCATTTACATATAACAGTTCATCACATTCCATAAGGATTGATATATACCTGGGTGTGACGATCATCTCAAGTAACAATATTTCCAACCGTGCATAGGGGATGATTGAGTACAGTAGGAGATGGGTGACTACAAAAGAAAATTTCTTTAAAAATTATATACCATGTGTACATATGGCGGAGTCTAGAAACATAATACAATAAAGTGATACTGCAGTAGGCACCAACTTCAATAACAACTTGAATTTTGTCATTTCTACCGTCAGACAGATAGGAAAGGGCCTAAAAGTCATCTGTAAGTACTTGTTCATCAGTGAAATTGATAAGACGCTCAAGAGCAGGGAGTGCAGGCTTTGTCTGCACAAGGAATTCACCAACAAAGAAAATTGATATCTATTAGGGATGACAAGCAGGATACCATAAACCAACCTAACAGTAGTGATAACCGGCGACTTATACCTGTTCAAATGATGGTTGTGGCTTGCCCCAAAAAAATTTAGACAGTCCAGTTGGAATTTCTCAGCGTAGAAAGTTTGGCATGCTCATTTGATTTAATTAACAAAGTAATCAAGGCCCCATGGCCAAGAACAAGATTTCGACACTTAGGTGAAGCACCGTCAACATTCTCAAATGCCCACATAGCCTATATTATAAAAAAAACAAGTGTTAGTCTAAGCCCCATTTGCTTACACATGGTAAGTAACTTCACCTAATCTCATCCATTAAATTAGGCAAAGCACGCCTAGTTACACAAAAAGAAGAAATAATATTTAACAAAACTTGATTCCTTTGGTCTTAAATTTGTTATTATACTGGGGGAACTCAGAATGTGCAATAAAAATTGGGATAGGTCTGTGATCAACTAATGAATCACTTACCAATCCTCAGCCTAAACTATACATATTAACTGACAACGTATTTCTTAAGGGACAAACCAAGGGATTCATAGGTTACGCACCATGTCTAGGGAATTCAAGTAAGTGAATTCGTAGGTCACAATGTCTCCCATGAAGACAGGCTTGCTTATCATCCCTTCCTACCAAAGAGGATCAAGGTAAGTGTATCAACCAACTCCATCAATATGAAACACAAGTACCTAACAAACATAATAAGAAGCTGCATTAGTTCTGAAAAGAGTTGGCCAAGGCAAAAAACAAGCATATCACAAACCAAAACAACAATGACTCTGTAGATCTTTACGGTGATGCTCCAAAAACTTATACAAGACGGCCATATATCGTAAGAAACATCCTAAAAACCATATCACAGAACATAATTGAATGCTAAAATGATTCAAACCTTTGGATTGTATCTTTCTTATATATAACCTCGTAGGGTAGTCATGTAAAAGGACACATAGATTTGGTCGACAGTGCTTACAGCTCCTTCAAGTGAAGTTAAATCTTGCAAATTGTATCCTACTTTTGCATTTAGTTGAAGACCTGGTATTTTTCTGATTTAAACTAAAGCAAAACAAAGATAAATTCAGTACACCAATAATACTAATAAAAAATATAAAAAGAAAAGGTTGAAGATTACTTACAAATTAGTAACAAAATGAGCCAGTGCAGGTAACACCTTTCCAATTCCCTCCAAAAGGATCGCTACCATGTGGAATTCATCTTGTTAGCTGTTGTGGTGAGTTCAAGCTGGTGTAAATAACCCCAAGAGCATCAGCTGTAGATCAAAAACATGCAAAATAAAGATCATTTATTAGTTCAAAAGTCATCTATCACTGCTGCCTGGGGAAACCGACAATCCTCCAATCTAATTCAAAATCTATTCATCCAAATCTTGTAATACAGATTCTAATGAATTTATGCAATGATACCTAAAATCTACTACACTTAACAAGAAACATCATTTGCTAATGTCTGTATAGAAATTCAGCCACTTCAATCTAAGTAGATGACACACATATATCTTAATCCATGGAGAACCTTAGAAGCTAATAAAGATGAATCCTTTTTCTGCAAATTACTTTGTGAATCATAGAATTCAGATATTTTGATGAAAAAAATGAAATATAAGCAACAACCCAAATCTTACAATACCAAATTGACATACTTGAAAATCCAAAAATCAGAAATTGTCATACCAAATGAACACTAAATAAATAAACAACATGACCGAATCATGGATCTGAACTTGAAGCTGAACAACATGACCAAATACAGTTATTATCAACAAATACAATTGAAATCATATAAAGAACTAAAATATGTGAAATTCAACATATAAACAAACAATGAATCCAAATTCTTTCGCAAAAATTACATCGAACAAACTAGATCTACTAAAAACAAGTCAAACTACCAATCAAAATCAAAAAATCTTACAACAGACATCCAACATGATTCAATCAATTTCTCCTCCGATCTTCACGAACCCAGAAAATAAATTCGTTTTTCTTTTTATTCTTCAAGACTTGTATCAATTTTTTATTCAAAGTTAATAAAAAAATTCTGAGCATTCCCTAGAATTTTTCAGAGATGAAGACAAAAATGAAACTGCTGCAGATTCTAGGGTTGTAAAAGAAATGCGGATTTTTTTTTTGGTGTTATTCAAAGTCTGAAACTTCGGGGATGAGATTTGGGTTTAGGAATTTTGGGTATTATTAAGTTGCTGGTGGTGAGTGAATGGAGATGCAGAAGAAGAAAATATGGTGTGCTCGGGCTGATGAAGGTGGTAGATTGGTAGCTGTGGTGGTGAGTGAATGGAAAAGAGAAGAGGGATTACAGGGTTGGGGTTTGGTAGTTGCAGTTTGATCTTTGTTCGAAGAGATAACGAAGATGGAAGAGAGAGGCGCAGAGGTTAGACTAGAAAGAGATAAAGATAGATAAAGTTTGGGGGGACAGAATTTTCGTGCTATAGAAACTATTTACTCTCACAGTGGTTCTTAAAACTCTATATTTTTACAAAAATGCCCCTTAAAAGAACTGTTGTGCCAGAGACAAGTTTTTATAAAACAACTGTTCCTCACAGCATCTCTAGTTACGTCAGCCGAGTAGCAGTGGTTTTCATGAAGCCTAGGAACTGGTTAAAAATCTGTTTTCCACTAGTGATATAACGTGGTTCGGCCATGAAGACCTACGTCCACGGAGAAGAAGATGTTGTCTTATTGATTATAAGGTCTTACCCTTGAAAGTGTTACAGATCTCTTCTAGATTTCTCACTTTCTCTCTATCTAGATTTCTCTCAGGAATTCTCTGTAGAAAGACCATCTAAAATCGTTACATCCGTTGTCCATCTCCTAGTACATGGACTGGTATCTATAGGCCAACTAAACTCGTGGTGATGTGGTCGTCCGAACTTTGTGGGCTGTCTTCCATCGCTCTGGTTTCCTCGGGATGACATCCATACTACTTCTTATGATGGATCGCTGGGTTCTCCCTCCGAGTTGTCTCGCCTTCTCCTGGATCGTGCTGGCCTTCTGTGGAGAACCTGGTGCTCTGGGTCGTAGTATGGATCGTCGAGTCTCTCATCACGATGCGGAACTACCCGCGTCTTGTTCTTATCCTTCATTAAATCCGGTCTTGCTTTTTAGACTTGACCGTCTGAGCAAATTAGATCTTTATCTACACGCGTCAGTCATGTGGCGTTGGTACAGTTTCCTCGACTGAGAAAAAACTACCTTTTGGAGGATGATTCGGTGCTCCTACCTTATCAGCTCATCAGATGTTCATCCCTTAAGATGCTGAAACGTGGCCGTCGGGTATTTTACCCACACATTTTTCTCCTTTTCTTTGCAACTTGCCGAGGGCATGATGGGAAGAAAACTTGGTAATCGTCGCACCTTTTCCGCCACGTCCCTGGCTTACGCCACGTCTGCATCTTTAATGTGCTTTTACCCATCGTACTTGAGGCGACGGTTGGTGGTCCTTTGGTTTCTTATAAAATCTATTGGGAGGAGAGAATGTCGCCTTTAATACCTTTTTCAGAGTTCAGAATTTTTTCATTCTTTCTCTTCTTTGTCTGTTGCTGTTTCTCCTTTACTTCTTGTCTCCCTTAAAGAGACTCACGATGTATGGAAGGAAATCTCCATCTCGAGCTTCAAGACGGTATGGTCCCTCTGCTTTTGTATCTCTTTTTGCTTTCTCCGATGGTTTCCATCGATTCTTCTGTAATCATGCGATTTTGTTGGTATCAACGATTCTTATCATTTTTCCTTTCCCTTTTTGGGCTTTAAAGTTATCTTTGTCATTTTTGACTGATAACTCCTGCTTTTGCTCCAGTTGTGAGGCTTTTCCGCCATTTTATCCGGAAATTCTTGCTGGTATACGTATGTTAGTTTCGGTTTTTCTTTACTTTGTTAGCTGTTTGAACTTATTTCCTTCTGGTTTTGTTTGTTTTCATCAGTACCGGAAAAGCTCCGATGAGAACTCCTAGTTCTGAGCGTTTCGTCGGCCCGTCTGACGATGAGTTTCTTGAATCGGCGAGGGTTAGAAACCATCTTCAACGATTCGAGATTTCTTACGCCACTAACGAGAAGCAACATGGCGTTATTTCAAGGGATCTTCTGGCGGCGAACCCCTGTGGGCCCGATGAGATCATTGTCTCAGTGGGCCAACTTGACGCCGGCCTTCGTCTTCCCCTATACTGTCCATTGAATACTTTCCAGTACGAGGTACTGTGCCTGCTTGATCCTCAGCGAGCCATCAATCATCCCAATGGTAACTTCTACAGGATTGCCCGAGAGTGTAATCGCCGAAGCCAAGGAAAAGTTACTCGTTACGAGTTGAATTGGTTCGATCCTAAACAAAAGGGTTTATAGACTCCTGAAACCTTTGTGGAGAAATATTGGTGTCTTCAGTCCGACACCTATGATGGTTTTGGTGTTGGAGTCTCTAGATCTCGGAAGAGCGCTCGAGATATTACGTACTTGTCCGATTTGGATCCAAAGTTTGCTACTAACCGCACGCTTCGTAAGACCCACGACCCTAAACGGCCTCTTTCTCCTATCCGAGTTAAGGGTCATTATATTTATGGTTGGGATGATCTTGGTAACGTTCTTCCTTGCATTACTGAGATGCATGCTCATCTGCTTGCTTATAGGACCTGGGAGATCAAATGGAACGTCCCTCGTAGGCGGTTGTCCCAGTCTGCTCGGGCTGGCGAGGATGCTAAGGTAAAAAATACTTGTCTTGTATTTTGACGTATATATATATACCTTGCCCCTGTTTTTTTCCTTAGCGGCCGAGGTTTGTTGTGTTTTTGGAAGAGGATGAGGTTGACTGATGGTGCCGGGACATCAAATGCTAGTGCACTTGAGAATGCAATGGAAGTTGATATTGATGCCCTGGTGAGGACTAAGTGTTAGATGTTACTGATTCGTTATTGAATGATCTTGACCAAGCTCTGCTGGCTGATCCGATCGATCCTGACGCTGCTTTTGGATCGGAGATGAGTCTGCCACAGGCGAGTGCTGTTGTTGGTGGCAAGGGAGCAGGGGGTGGTCAAAGTTTGGCTCCGAGAAATTTTGGTTCTCCGAGAATACCAAGTATCTTTGCTAGTGGGTTTCCTTCTACCTCTGCGGGTCCGTCCAACATTCCTTCTGTGCGTCTGTTTAGTGGCGGCTCCGAGTTCATGGCTATGATAATCTCGGATAAGTATGCTCTACTTAGCGAAGAGGAGAAGGATCACATACAGGATTCCTTGGATAGGGCTTCACAGCAGCAGCTTGTATTATCGGTATGTGATTAAAAGCTTTTGCTCCTTGGCGTACTTTTATTATTTTTTCGTTTTTCCCCAGTCTTGACTAGTAGTGTTGGTTGTTATATTTAGAGAAACAATCTTAGAATTGGACTTATCACCAAAGCTCGTGCTGCTGGAAGGAGAGCCAAAGCTGCTGAACAGGAGGCTCAATTGCTTCGTACTGTACTGCAACTGGCTAAGGAAGAAGCATTGGCGTTTCGCCAAGATAAGAAGGATTTGGAAGGTATTTATCTACCTCTTTTCTTCTTAGTATTGCATCTCCATGGTAGGGTTTAGACTTTTGAATGAGTCCCTGTATTGGTAGTGATGGTCAAGAGATTGGAGGAGAAGTTAGAAGATGCTCGCCGTAAGCATGGTAGAGAATGTAGTGAGATTAGACTTGATGTGAGTTCGCATCAGTGTAAGATTGACTCCTTAGAAAAAGAAAAGGTGTTGTTGCAAAAAGATGTTGATGTTCATCGGAATCGTATTGTGGAGCTACGCCATTTGCTGGACAAGGAAAAGAAGATAGTCGTGAAGCGTTTAGATGATATCAAGATACTTCAAGCTCAGAAGGATGAGCTTATTAACTGGAAGTGCGATCATAGGCCTATCATATTACAGGCGGAGGAAGACAAGGAGACATTGAGACATCTCAAGCGAGATTATATCGCTTCGGATAAGGAGCGCGATAGGCATATCTTATCTTGTCCTCAAAGCGAGGCGGCTGTGACTCCTTCAGAAGCAAGGCTTATTGCTCTAGATACCGAGAAGTCCCGTTTAGATCAGAACATAACCACTGTTTTGCATGAAACCGAAGGTTATTTTCATGTTAAGTTGTGCATTGTGTTATGCTAAATATGTTTTGTGGGCTAATCGTCTTTGCTTTTGTGTTGTAGAGATTTGCAAACAAAAGGATGAGTTGGAGAAGAAATTGGAGGAAGAAAGATCGGCTAGGCGTATCCTTGATCAGGAGCTTGATGAATTGGTTAATATCCATGAAGAATAATTGGTTGTCGTTCATGCCGATAGAGCTAAGATCCTGGCCAATCTTCATGCGCAGTACAAGGTTAAGATAACAAAGGCATGCAAGGATGTTGTCCCCCGAGAACGCCAACGAGTTGTTGCTGCGAACATCGATGTCCCTCCGCCAGTTGTCGAGCCCGTACAGGATGCTGCTATCGTCGAGGGCGAGGGATATGTTGAGCAAGAGGCTCCAGGCGATGGACATGCCTGAATTTGCTCCTTTCTTGCTTTTGGTTTCTTATGTTTGGACATAAATTGGTTGGTTTACTTGCTCCTTTTTGGAAACAGTTTCGTCTTTTGTTCGAAAGTCCTCAATTGTGGGAGGCGTAACATTGTTGTTTTTGTGGTAAGTCCTCGTATGTGGGAGGCGCTTTAACTTTGCTGTTAATTGGTATTTAACATTGCTGTCTGGCAACTGCCATGTTTTTTTGTATGATGCTTTATCATGCTTTGGATTATGAAAGAGTTTTGATTGCAATCTGCTGGTCCAACTCTGGGTAACATATCCGAGGAGTGATCAATTCCTTAATTGGTTATGCTATCTCTTACGTTGTTTGGACTGAGGTTATAACAACTTTCATTTAGCCTTCGTTTGTTTTTGCTTAGAGATCGTTGTTGAGCTTTTGCTCTTTTGGGTTAGATGTTGGAGCGTGTTCGCAAGAATGAGTATCTCCTGTTGAAACAGGGTATCGGTCGATATCATGATCGTGACGATGTTACCTTGGGTCTAGTCCGTAGAAGGTAACTGAGGATTGTTTCCCCCGTATTGTTTTGTAGAATGGGGTGTGGCCAGCACCATGCCATAATGATTTCATCTGTTTGATGTGCATGTTAGAAATTCAAATATGATATGACTAGTCCTAAATGTATGTAAAATAGATAGGAAAAAATAATAAAATAAATATTATGACCTAGAATATAAATTTGAATTTAAAATTTAGACAAGTAATAGTCAAAAAGAGTAGTTTTATTAATTTCAAAAGAGGGTGTAAACCCTTAGTACATTTCGAGGGAGGTTTCATAACCTTCTTACAAGTAGGGGCTCATGGCCCTTTCCTCAAATATGAACGTGCTAAACATCAACCTTCATGGGTCGTGTGATGTCAGGAGTCTGCTAATGCTTCTCATTAGTTTGTAGTGGTAGTTGGGCTTTTGTCTGTAGCCAAACTTGTGAAGGAGACCTTTCCGTCAGTGAGTTGTTTTTCCCTAGTCTGATTGGGCTTAGGAGCTGTTGTCGCCTTTTTGATGAGTGGCTAGGGGTTTAGTGCAAAGTCATCTAGGATGGGCGTCTTTGTTCGTTCAAGGTACGTCTGCATGCTATCCTTGCTAATGCGGTGGTTGTAACCTGAGTAACAATCTATGAAAGATAGTAAGGCACTTATAGGCGCAGTACTTATGTCAGCAAACTTCTGTGAGCTGTTGTAGGGGGAATTCTTCAAGATGTTTTGGGTGCCGGTGTATGTTGTTTTGTTTTTAGGACAACCCTCGATCTCAGTGTGAGTACGAGGTATGACTTCTCCCTCCTTGGGGAGGTCCTGTGATTGCTATAAGAGTCGTGCTACCGGCTTCGAGGCCACGGTGTTGCACGAGGCTTGGGTGCCAGGAGAGTGTGTCGGTGCATCGCTTATTTCCATGTAGTCATGGGTCTCGGCTGGGATATTGATGCCTCTAGCTCTCCTTTCTTTTGCCTTTGGGGAATTCATTTTGTTCTTGCCGTTTTGCACATCCATCTTGTAACAGTACTTTGCCTCGCCAGAGTCTCCAATGATTTCTTCCACTCCGTCAGGTGTTGGGAATCTTAGCCTTTGATGATATGTGGAGGTCATTCCTTTGATTACATGTATCCAGGATCGTCCGATAATGGTTGTGTAGGGTGACAACACGTCTACCATGCAGAATGTGTTTAGGGTAAGGATTCTTCCCACTCGGATCTCTAGTGTTATCTTCCCTCTTGGGCGAGTGGACGACCCGTTAAAGCCAAATATGTTGTATGTAGATGGTACGAGGCACTCTTCTTTGAGGCCCATTTGTTTGAATGTTTCTTAAAACAATATCTCCACAGAGCTGCCACCATCAATTAGATTTTTGGGCATTGCCCATGGTAGCGCTTTGTTTTTTACTACCTCGCCCTCGCATTCGGGAGTGTGATGGCCATCGTGACCACAAGAGGATCGTTGTGATTATGTCCTCCTTCCACTGCTTCCGAGGCTGAAAAGCTGATAGGAAATTTCATCCATTCCTCCATTGCAGGTTCTCTGGCTACACTGTAGACTTCATCGCCTTTAAAGTCTCGCTTGTGTATTCTTCCAGTAATGTTTACTTCTCACACAGGGGAGGTAATCTCCGAGCGTGAGATGGTGTTGCAGCCTAAATACTGCGCCTCGCGAGGTATCTCCACGCGAAGTATGGGTGCCTCAGTTGTTGGTGGAGCTGCTGGTTGCACCACATATTCTTGCATCTTGCCTTCATTGACCATGTCTTGCAATACCTTCTTTAGGTCCCTACACGAATCCGTTGTGTGGCTGTGGAATTGATGGAATTCACAGAAGTCAGACCGATTTTTAGTTCGTTCTGGTTGCTGACCTCTATTCCATGGGTAGGTAATTGTGTGTTGTCCGTCGATCTTCTTGAGGATCTCTGAGATTGGTGTGTTTAGATTCCTATAGACAGGGTCTATAAACTTCCCCTTCTTTTGTTGGGTCTGATCTCTTCCTTCCCATCCTCCAGTCCGATGTTTATCGAACTGGGTTGGACCACCATTGGATCGCCCTGCTTCTTGGGATGGAAGGTTCTGTGGTTCTACCACGTTGGTTCCTTTCACCATTTTGTTATAAGTTCCGTCTTGGAGTTCCTCCAAGGCAACATAGTCTTCTTGGATTACTCTTAGTTTACCCAGATTCTTTGGCATGCCCTCATGCATACGGACAAAGAGTGGGTCCGTCTTTCTAAGACTGTTTTTAAAGCCCAAGGTTGCATAGTCTTCGGGGACATTTCCAATCCCGGCGCATAGCTTCCTCCATCGTGTGACTAAGGAACGGAGTGACACGTTCGTCCCTCTCGATATTTGGAACAACGCGTCAACTTCAGGTCGGATTCGACTATTGTGAATGTACGTCTCTAAAAATAGCTCGGATAGATGGTGGTCAAATGACTGAACTGGGCCCTTGTGCAGATTGTTGTACCATAATAGGGATTCATCTTTTAGGCTAGCAGGAAAAAACTTGCACAACACCATATCATAATGGTCCCATTGGGTGAGTGTCATGCGATAAGTCCTTAATTGCTCAACTGCGTCTCCTGTTCCAATGAACGGGGATGCAAACGTTGGCAAAGATCTTTTCCTTGGAAATGTCAATCTCAGTAGATTTTGACAAAGGGGTGATTCACCTACTTCTCGCAAGACTACCGCTAGTTTATGGTTCTCATGTTTTCCTGCTTTTTCTCTACACATGGCTTCGATCCTGTTGACTCGTTCTTGGAGCTCGTCGTCGCTTCGCCTCGTTTCGGCCTTCTTTCTTCTTCCCACAGCTCTCTCGGGTTAGAAAGAGGGTTTGATGTAGTGACGCCTTGACCGCCCCGAGTCATCATATGACTGCTCAACGTATGACACAATCTTGGAACGAGTTGACCTCGAGTACCCCCTTATCCAAGGGTTGGTAGATGCGAGATTCTCGGCCTGACAGTTAGTTTTTACTTCGTCGATTCGTCTTTTATCTCGCGATGTTTTGGGTCAACATATGATGAACATTTAGAGGGACTTCCCTCGTGATCGGGTATACCTCGGCTTCCCTTGGGGAAGCGATCTGTTGTTTCCTCGTTAGAGGTGTCTGGGATATCAATTCGTTCATCATCTTGCAAATTTTCAAGGGGGATTTCTTCCTCCGGAATTTCCTCAATAGTAAAGAGTGACACCTTCTTCTTGGCCTTTCGTCTTAGTCTGCAGTTCCTTCATTCTAACTTCTTGTTTCACCTTTCGAGTTTCACCAATCTTTCATGCCGAGCCTCTTGAGCTTTCAGGATGGATGCTATAGCAATATTAGCTTCGGCGAGGTCAGAAGGATTACTCTTCTTGTCCTCGGAGCTGGATACTCGCCTTGGCAAGTGGTTCAACCCTCCTGGTTGAGTAAGATGGATATCATTATTCTTGTCGAAGGGGTTTCCCTCGCCTTCGGATCTAGAATTGTCAGTCAGTCCTTCCCGATATTGGTCATCGGGTTGTCCCTCGCCTGGGATCAGAGCTTCTCCTTGCTTTATATCGTCGAGTCCTTCTGTTTGGGCTCCACCATTTTCACCTTGGCTCGTATGAGCGGATCGTCTCGTAACTATTACCTTCCCCTGCAACATATGCAATAATACTTAATTTGTCTTTTCTCTAGAAAAGTGGGACCCTAAGTTTGCAGGTCACGTGCAATTACTGATTTATAGTTCAGACTAGACAGTTTAGTACAGGGAGACTTTGCAGTAAATTTTTGGAAACATATGAAAATGTCAAAACATTCATTTCAAGCGTGAGGTATTAATGACGGAGGGAAAGATGTTTTTCCAGTCCTCTCTTTTCGAGGAAATAACTCCATCATTACGCCTCCTGTTTTTAGGAAAAGAATCTTATCAGGATGATTGAGTGCGTTTTCCCATTCTAGGAAACATATCTTATCGTCTTTTGACTTTTGATTATAAACAAACTTAGAGTTTGATGAACGATTATGTACTCATTAATCATTCCCCTTGACTTAGATTTAGCTTCTTAAGAAGGAGATCTTGGACTTTGTTGAGTTTGATGATGAACATCACGAAAAAGTTGTCTTTTCAACTCTCATAAGGTGATTTCTTCCTTATGTAGTTTACTGACTTGCAAATCTTCCCAACTCTTTCATGGAGGAGATCGTTTGAGAACCGAAGTGTTTGAAACTCCATGTTTACTCCAATCTACAACTCTCCTGAGCTTCTTGAGGAAGATGAAAAAATCTTTATAATAACGAAAAAATCTTTTGAAAAAATTCATTAAAGTCACAGATCTGTTAATCCTGAGGTTCTTCTAGACTACCAATATCGTGAATATCGAGTTTGAGTCCGAACTCTACTCATTCATCTCAACAGAAATATTATGGAGATGGTTAAAACTATAGTGATTTTACTAGGGAGGTAGATTATATCTTCATACCTCCCTGTTTCTAGCGCCAAAATGTAGTTGCATATTTTCTGACTACTACACCCAAGTGAAATTAAAGACTAAAAACTACTTAAACATACAAGATCAAAGATGAACAAGATGTAAATAACATGAAAAGTAAAGATGAACACAAGCATATAACGTGGTTCGTCCATGAAGACCTTCGTCCACGGAGAAGAAGATGTTTTCTTATTGATTATAAGGTCTTACCCTTGAAATTGTTACAGATCTCTTCTAGATTTCTCAGTTTCTCTCTATCTAGATCTCTCTCAGGAATTCTCTATAGAAAGACCATCTAAAAACGTTACATCCGTTGTCCATCTCCTGTTACATGGACTGGTATTAATAGGCTAACTAAACTCGTGGTGGTGTGGTCGTCCGAACTCGGTGGGATGTCTTCCCTCGCTCTGGTTTCCTCGGGCTGACATCCATACTACTTCTTACGATGGCTCACTGGGTTCTCCATCCGAGATGTCTCTCCTTCTCTTGGATCTTTTTGGCCTTCTATGGAGAACTTGGTGCTCTGGGTCGTAGTATGGATCGCCGAGTCTCTTATCACGATGCGGAACTACCCACGTCTTGTTCTGATCCTTCATTAAATGCGATCTCGCTTTTTAGACTTGACCGTATGAGCATATTAGATCTTTATCTACACGCGTCATTCATGTGGCGCTGGTGCAGTTGCCTCGACTGAGACAAAAATACCTTTTGGAGGATGATTCGGTGCTCCTACTTTATCACCTCATCAGATGTTCATCCCTTAAGATGCTGAAACGTGGCCGTCGGGTATTTTACCCACATACATATGACCACATGACCATTGGAGAAGCTCTTACCGTGTTTTCTTTCGGATTTTTTTTCTCCTTGGTGCAATGCTATAACGCTCTAATTCGTGAGCTGTCTCCAAGCTTTGCGTTAGATAGGATCCGAAAACACTTCTGTCGTACTAATTCATAGTCAACACATCGTATTTAGCCATCGATTCTATATTCTAAGATCTAGATTACGTATAACTGAACTGATGGACAACATTTGGACAAAGAAAAATGGTGCGCGTTTTAGCGCGTCTAGTCATTCTTGTGTCTAGAGGATCTCCCAACACACATATTTCGAACATACTAATCAACACTTTTTTTAGCGCGTCTAGTCATTATTGTCCTTATTTTTGTCGATGGTCACATGACATTCAGTGACTGGTCGCATGGTTCCGTATACGACTGATCATTGTCCAAAAAGGTTTTTTTTTTGTTCTTGGTTGGTTTTACAGTTCGTTCACCATATGCTCCTTATGGTGAGTTATTAATTATGATAAACAAACAATAAGAGCTCCAAGGTGTAGTTGCAGGAAAACCTACAACCACACCCCAATGTATCTAAACAATAACCTAAGTAATCATAATGAATTCTTTTATTTATTATCAAGGTTTTAATTGGACACAAAGGATTACAATGACTTTACTTGCTCTCCAAATAAATTTTATCACTCCTAGTTTCTTGTCTAACACACACTAAAAGATATCTCCTCTATGTGATGACTTCTTTCCTTTATATAGGATTCCTCATAATGGATGACAGCTAAGAGACGCATTATTTTCGGAATCACTGTGCGTTACATTTGCTCATGTATACTCACTCATTCTCGCACAGCTTATACTTCGCATGGATCATCACACTTTACTCGTGACTTTGCTGACATCATCCAATACGTCACTTCAACTTTGCCATGTGCGATAACCCTCGCTTACATCAGATAATCCTTACTTCGCATAGTTATTGATATGTGCGATATTTCATTCCTACATTTTGCCTCTTATCATTTCGCTTACATTGTGAAGTGAGCGATATGAGAAATTTCCATCCTATAATATCGCATGTATGTATTGGTGTGATGATTAAGATGCACACAATACACTTGCAAGTATACAAGGTCAATATTTGTAGTAAAAGAGTGAATAGGGGTTTGTCCACAGGGAGAGGAGCATATGAGAAGTTTTCCTAACTAAGATGTGTAATAAGCTAAGGGCAGGCAAGGTTTCAGGCAGAGAAATAAGAACACAAGGTAAGGCAATAGAGAAGCAGGCTAAGAACCAAAGCAGGGAAAGATAAGCAAAGAACCAAAAATGCAGGGAAAGGCAATAAAGAAGCAGTTAAGAAAAGCAACAAACAACCAAGGCTTGGCAGCCAAGGGCAAGAGGCAGGATTGTGTTCAGTGCACTGACTTCAGTGCACAATAGTTATAAAATGCAAGAAAATGAAAGGCAAGAAAAGTAACAGGTGATACAAGCATACAAGACTGAAATTAAAAGTGACTGAAATTAAGATTGATTAAAAGAGAAGTGGTGGGCAAGCCAAAGCATATGATCCACCTTGTATCCTAATCAAGTGACATGGTCTAGGTTAAGTTCAATCCTAAGCATACAACTAGAAATGAAAGAACACCAACTTGCTCACTAGTCTACCCCTAGCATTGGCTGTCTTTTGACAGTACAGCCAATCACAGGCTCTATGAGCATTGACATCTCTCATTTGCACAATCTAAACACAGCAGGGAAGAACTATCTAGCTCATTCACACTTGACAGTGCACAAGGCTTCACTGAGCCTTGGCCTGAAGATGATTAGCTCATGCTAACCATGAAGTGACAAACATCTACATACATAGATATTCATACATAACTAGCAACATATCAGATAATTCAACACATAAGCAACTTGCAACTGTTAACTGAGAAGAACACTGAAATTGAAATTCATAAAATTTTAGCAAATTCTCTACTGGCTAGTCCAGAGAGGTAAAAAATAGTCTTCTACACCCTTCACCCAAACCCCTTTATACCCAATACACATAATTTTGGTTTTTCCCAATTTTCCCCAAAGTCAGTAGAACTAGGGTTTGGTGAAATTGATTTACCTACTGTTGATGAGATACTCGCTCCATCTCGTCGACCCAATCTTCTCTGCTTCTTCTCGTTCCTCTCGAGCTCCAATTGATGCTTTAATCATCTTATATCACCAATTTCTCACCTAGGGTTTCAGGCAGAGAGATGAGAAATTGAGGTTGTAAATGATGATTAAAGAGATGGTACGTGATGGGTTTAGGTAGAATAGAGTTGGGGAGAAATTAGTGGAGTGATTTGGGGGCGTCAGGGAGAGGTGGTGATGATGGTGGTGCGGCAGGTGAAGAAGGTGGTTCTGCAGCAGGGTAATGGCGGAGAAGAAAGGGTTCGATGGTTTGGGAGAGAAGGGTGTTTGGTTAGGTGGAGGTTCGGTCGCTAGGGTGTGAGGCGGCTTCATCCAATCTTGATGTTCTGTGACGCTGAGTCACTGGATGCGAAGCTGGTAGATAGATCGGACGGTGATGTGAAGTGAAGATTGTAGAGACCGTCAGATTTTTTGATACAACGAAGTTAACGGCTCTAGATGGGGTTAGGTGTGTAGTGTAAGGCGGAGATATCAAACGTTGATGAACAGCAAGGGAGCGACCGTTGGATTCAACTACCATCTAATCTGAAGGCTTGGAATTTCAGCGCTGTGGTGCTTGGCAGAGACTTCAGATTTTGATGCTCTATGAAGGAGCGACCATCGGATGCTTCTGGGAACTGATCTGACGGCTGAGAACGGAGGCGCTTTTGTGTGTAGAAAATGAGGTTGTGCGCACCATTCTTCGCGGCTTCCTTGCGTAATTTCTCCCGGCTTTTCACTACTTTTCTGCTCTTTTCGCTCCGCGACTCATCCGAACTTTATTTATTACCTAAAAATGCAAAATTAATTAATAAAAATATTTATTCTTGAAAACAATGAAAATACAGAATATGGGATAAAATGTAGAATTAATGCATAAAAGATGAGTTAAAATGCCAACAAAAAGGGATAAATATATACATATTTGGCACTCATCAAATACCCCCAAACCTGAATTTTACTTGTCCTCAAGTAAAACAAAACTAAGGAAATCCTAACTATACCACTGTCGCTGGTCTCTCGAATGCATTTAGCGTATGCACTAAGCCTTTTAAACCACTAAGTGTCCCTAGTGGACGAGTTGAAGTCTCGTGAAGGTTTACCAGTGTGCCTACAAAACCTAGGACAAAATATAAGCTCAGATTCCATCAAATGTGACATGTGCAAAACAGTTAAGCTCACAGCAAAATGGAGATGTCAATCTAGCTATCGAAGGCACAATCCTAGCACTGATAACAAAAAAGACATGTGATAAGAGTGTAAAGTGTATCTACACATGTGTAAAGAAAGATCTGAAGTCATGACTACTAATCACCAAGAGATAGTTTCTCAGGCTAAGAACTGAGGTCGAAATCTAGCTAGCTGTCCGGACTTTACGAGAATTGTGAATGAGTTGGAGGTATTTCACAATTACTCGCGTTGTACATCAATGGCATACACCCTCCTTGCTTATTACAAAAAACAAAATGACTATTTACATGACTCTTATTTACATTGACTATTCTTTTTATTTTTGGAACAAGAGATGATGGAATTGATAAATACTTGATTTTTTGTTTTTTGATTTTTTTTTCTTTTTTTTTTTTTTTTTTTTTTTTCTGATATACATCGTTTTTTTTTTTTTTTTTTTTTTTTTTTTTTTTTTTTTTTAAGGAAACACTTTTGATACATATACAAAAGGAAACAAAAATTACATGACACTTTGCAAGAGGTAGCCCTTTTTGATGCACCCAGTTAAATTCGATGGTTGTCTTTCTTAATGTAACCTCCACCTTCTATCCCAACCAACCAAAGAACAAGCTAGTCAAGTTTCGTTCAGTATTCTAAAGTGATTGGCAATCGTAACTTCCTATCAAACACCTTGAAGATCGAGGCCATACATGTATTGGTAGATCGTGCGCGTGCAAATTTCTTATCACTATGTGAATTGTGCTAGAATCAGGGTGCCTAAATATCTAGACTAAGACTCCTAATAATTTTACATATTTGCACAAGAGTCAACATTTCAAGGTAAATGAGCTCCATTTTTATGATTTTTCATTTTTTAATTTTTTTTTGAATTTTGATTTTTTTTTTGAATTTTTTTTTTTTTTTTTTTTTTTTTTTTTTTCAAAAAGAAGGAGTTTTTTTTCAATTATAGCAAATTATCATGGTATCTACTCTATACCCCCAAACCTAAACTAAACATTGTCCTCAATGTTTCAAAATATGGAAAGAATTATAAAACAATATATGAAGAGGAACATGCTGAGTAGAGTAAAAGGAGAGAGAATACCCGATTGTACGGGTAGCTCGATTAAAACTCCGTTATTCAAGGCAAAAATCCATCATATTAGCAGTCACAATGGATGAGCACAAAATATATACAAAAGGAAATTTAACTAACACATTATCTACAAGAAAATTTGGTTTTTAATGGGATTGGACTTTTTGGAAAAAATTTGGTTTTGTTGGGAAAATTTGGTTTTGATGGGAAAACGAAAAATTTTGGTTTTTAGGGAAACATTTGGAAAACTTTGGTTATTTAGGGAAAGAGTGGACCAGTTTAGTCCACATAGACTGGGTCCTCCAGGTGGTTGTTTCAATGTCGGGTGGAAATGGCTCAAGGAATGGCTTTAATCTCTGCCCGTTGACTTTGAAAACGTTCTTGTTGGAGACATCCTCCACTCTACAGCTCCATGAGGAAAAACTGTGCGTACTAGGTACGGACCCTTCCATCTGGAACGCAGTTTTCCTGGAAAAAGATGTAATCGGGAGTCATACAGCAAGACTTTCTGACCAGGAGTGAAGGATTTGCGCAGAATACGCTTATCATGAAATATCTTCATCTTTGCTTGTACAGCTTGGCACTGTCATAAGCCTCATTTCTCAATTCTTCCAACTCGTTGAGTTGAAGTTTCCTTTGAATTCCAGCTTCGTCCAGAGAAAGTTCAGCTCTTTGATTGCCCAGTAGGCACGATGTTCTAATTCCACAGGTAGATGGCACGGCTTTCCATACACTAGACGATAGGGGGACATGCCAATTGGTGTCTTATAAGCTGTTCTATAGGCCCACAAAGCATCATTCAATCTCAATGACCAATCTTTCCTGGACGGGTTGACCGTCTTCTCCAGAATGTGCTTAATTTCCCTATTAGACACTTCCACTTGTCCACTAGTCTGAGGGTGGTGGGTACGAGAGTAGCAACCTTGTGAGTTATGCCATACTTGCGTACTAAAGACTCAAAGTACTTGTTACGAAAATGTGAACCGCCGTCACTGATGATAGCTCTAGGGGTACCAAAACGTGAAAATATGTTCTCCTTTAGAAATGAAAGTACCACCTTGTGGTCATTTGTTCTGGTTGCTATGGCTTCTACCCACTTAGAAACGTAATCAACTGCGACTAGGATGTACAACTTGCTGTCAGACATGGGAAATGGACCCATGAAGTCTATCCCCCAAACATCAAAAATCTCCACAATCAAAATGGGGTTCAATGGCATCATGTTTCTCCTCGAAATGCTTCCTAGCTTTTGACAGCGTTCACAAGCAACACAATAATCATGGCAATCCTTGAACAATGATGGCCAATAGAATCCACACTGCAAGATCTTTGCAGCAGTTTTCTTGGCACTGAAATGGCCTCCACATGCTTGGTCATGACAGAAAGATATCACATCTTTCTGTTCAGTGTTGGGGACACATCTCCTAATGATTTGGTCTGGACAGTACTTAAACAAATATGGGTCATCCCAAAGGAAATGTTTGACTTCAGCCAGGAATTTAGAGCGGTCTTGTCTCGACCAACGTGAGGGCATCCTACCTGTAGCGAGGTAGTTAACAATATCAGCAAACCAAGGAAGGTCTGAGATAGACATCAGCTGTTCATCTGGGAATGATTCTCTAATCAGCTCAACATCAATAGACTCTAAAGTTAATCTAGACAAATGATCAGCAACCACATTCTCACAACCTTTCTTATCACGGATTTCGAGATCGAATTCCTGTAATAAGAGTATCCATCGAATAAGGCGAGCTTTAGCATCCTTCTTGGAAAGAAGATACTTCAAAGCCGCATGGTCTGTGATATATGATCTTAGACCCTATCAGATAAGATCTAAACTTGTCTAATGCGAAAACGACGGCAAGCAATTCCTTCTCGGTAGTTGAATAATTGAGTTGGGCATCATTAAGGGTTTTGCTAGCATAGTATATCACATATGGTAGTCTATCAACTCGCTGTCCTAAAACAGCACCAACAGCATAATCAGAGGCATCACACATAGTTCGAACGGAAGCTTCCAATCGGGTGGTCGGACTATAGGAGCGGTGGTGAGAAGGGTTTTTAATTCCTCCCATGCCTTCACACAGGCAGCATCGAAATTGAAGGCAACATCTTTGGAGAGAAGACTGCACAGAGGTCTGGAGATTTTGCTGAAATCTTTGATGAATCGCCGGTAAAAACCAGCATGACCTAGAAATGATCTGATCTCCTTCACAGAGCAAGGTTGTGGTAGATGTTGAATGAGGTCAACTTTAGCTTTATCCACTTCAATTCCTTTCTGAGATGATGTGTCCTAGAACTATTCCTGAATTCACCATAAAATGGCATTTTTCCCAATTTAGAACAAGGTTCTTTTCTTTACATCTGGATATCACGAGGGCAAGATGCTTCAAACACTCGTCAAAACAGAACCGAAAACAGAGAAATCATCCATAAAGATCTCGAGAAAACTATCTATCAGTCAGAAAAAATGCTCATCATGCAACGCTGAAAAGTAGCAGGTGCATTACACAACCCGAAGGGCATACGTCTATAAGCAAACGTCCCAAATGGACACGTGAATGTAGTTTTTTCCTGATCTTCCGGAGCAATGTGAATTTGGTTATAACCGGAAAAGCCATCTAGAAAACAGTAGTGACTGTGTCCAGACACACGTTCTAGCATTTGGTCAATGAAAGGGAGCGGGAAGTGATCCTTCCTTGTTACTGTGTTCAACTTCCTGTAGTCGATGCATACTCGCCATCCTGTGGTTGTACGAGTAGGGACTAATTCATTCGTTCTGAAAACAGTAATGCCTGACTTCTTAGGCACAACTTGAATGGGACTAACCCATTTGCTATCGGGAATTGGGTATATGATACCCGCATCAAGTAGTTTCAGGATCTCTCCTTTGACTACATCTCTCATGTTAGGATTAAGTCTCCTTTGCATTTCCCTCGATGGTTTGGCATTCTCTTCAAGGTTAATGTGGTGCATGCAAATGGTGGGACTAATTCCTTTGAGATCTGAGATGGTCCATCCTAAGGCCTCTTTGTGTTCCTTAAGTACTTCTAAAAGCTTACTTTCCTGTTCCGTGTCTAAACATGATGAAATAATGACAGGTAAAGTATCAGAAGAACCTAGGAATGCGTACTTCAACGTACTAGGCAATGTTTTCAATTCAAGCTTGGGTGGCTCAACAATGGATGGAATAAGCTTGGAATCAGAGATAGGGGTGGTTCCACTTCATATTTCCTTTCAGTGACGTCCATTTGAGGTACAGATTCGAGCAGAGATAGGACGTCACTACAGTATGCATCATCATAGAATCAGGGTTAAAGTTCTCCATACATGCTTGAAAGGGGTCGACGGATAGAATGTTAGTCAACGAATCTTGCATTAATCCTTCAATCATATTAACTTCATGCACATCATCATCAAGATTCACAGGTTGTTGACTAATATCGAACACATTCAATTCTACCGTCATGTTACCAAAAGACATTTAACACTCCATTCCGACAGTTGATGATCGCGTTGGACGTAGCCAAGAAAGGACGTCCTAAGATGACAGGAATGTGACAGTCTGGGTTTTGTACAGGTTGAGTGTCTAAGACAATGAAGTCTACGGGAAAATAGAATTTGTCAACCTTGATCAAAACATCTTCCGACCACTCCACGAGGAATCTTGACAGATCGGTCTGCCAGTTGTAGAGTGATAGATGTTGGTTTCAACTCCCCAAGACCTAACTGCTCATAAACAGAATATGGCAGTAGGTTAACACTTGCACCTAGGTCTAATAACGCTTTATTGACCGTGTGTTCTCCTATAGTGCAAGAAATTGTTGGACATCCTGGATCCCTAAACTTGGGTGGAGTTTTGTTCAGAATGATGGAACTCACCTGCTCAGCTAAGAAAGCACGTTTTTGCACATTGAGCTTGCGCTTTTGAGTACACAAGTCTTTGAGGAATTTGGCATAAGCAGGGATTTGCTTGATTGCTTCAAGAAAAGGAATGTTGATGTTGACTCTCTTGAACAGATCTAACATCTCATTGTAATGGGTACTTTTCTGTTGATAGATCAATCTTTGAGGAAATGGAGCAACAGGAAGATGAGTTGGCAAAGGGACATTCACAGCAGTAGAATTGTCAGATTTTCCAACTTGCTCAGATTCTTTGGTTTTCTGGGGTTGTGGAGACAACGTGGAATTTGTATCAGACTCATTAGGTTCGCCACGTTGTTCTCGATGACTTTACCACTTCGGAGGGTGGTAATGGCATGGATTTGATCAGGTGAGGTTTCAGTGCAGGATGTTGTGCCTGTTTGAAATATCCTCTTTGGATTTTGTTGGGGTTGGCTCGGAAGTTTACCCTTTTCTCTCTCACATATTTGATCCATCTTTTGATCTAGATTTTTCTGACTTTGCATCAAACTCTGGAACATTTCCTCTAGGTGGACAATCTCTTGTCGGTATTGTGTTGAGGATATGATTGTTGTTGAGAGTTTGATTGTTGTTGAGGGTTTCTCGGGTGTTGATAACCTTGATTGTTCTGATATCCCTGATTGTTTGATAGCTCTGATAGCTTGATTGGGTTGAGATGGTCCTCCTTGAGTGGGTCCTTTTGACCATGAAAAGTTAGGGTGGTTTCTCCATCCTGGATTGTAGGTCTGTGAATAAGGGTTATGCTCTGGTTTTGAAACATGGCATGTGCCTGTTCAAGCCTAGACTCCTGGACTGCAAGCAAATCTGGACAATTTTGGAATTGATGGTTGGGGTCGTTACAAGCAGCACAAACAGATGAAGCGACATGTTCTCGGAGAGTAGTGGTGGAAGGTTTTGAATTTTTATGTAGTTCTAACTCTTCTAATCTCCTAACTATTGATGCCATGTTTGCTCTACCCTCAAAATCCGCTTCAATCCTAAAAGCCTTTGCTTCGGATGTAGTCTTTCTGGTTTCACGGATGGATTCCCACTGTTGCGTCTTTTCAGCTACTTCAATAAGAAGTCCCAAGACGCGTCAGCAGTTTTATCTACGAATAGACCATTACACATCGACTCAACCGTTGTTCGGGTGGACACATCTAGACCTTCATACAAAATTTGCACAAGTCTCCATTTTTCAAAACCATGATGGGGACATTGGAGCAATAATTCATTGAATCTCTCCAGGTATCTAGCTAAGGTCTCACCTTCTAATTGCACAAAGCTATTCAGACTTTGACGAATTGTCGCAGTCTTGTGGTTCGGGAAAAACTTTTTGAAAAACTCCTTTATGAGGTCATCCCATGTCATGATGGATTGAGGCTGTAAAGCATAGAGCCAGGCCTTTGCCTTATCTTTCAGGGAGAAAGGAAAAAGCCTTAACTTCAGGGTTTCGTCGGTCATTTGAGTGAAACGCAGAGTTCCACAAATTTCCTCGAATTCTCTCACGTGGTGGTAGGGTTTTCATTCTCAACACCTCTAAAAATAGGAAGCATCTGTATTGTGCTGATTTCAGCTCATAATGGCCATTAGCCTCGGGCAGCAAATACAAGAAGGTTGACTGGCTCTAGTTGGGTACATATAATCCTTGAGGGTACGGGTTCTCCCATTGTTTCTGGTTGATCTGGACTGTCTCCCTCAGAACTTAGAATTTCGATAGGTTCGTCTGGGTTAATTCTAACAAGTCTGTTTGTCTGGTCTCTGTAGGTCACAATCATGTCCTAGTAGGTACCTTAACTAACATGTTGGTCAGACAGAGCAATCGGAAACAATTTGGCCCAAGGGTTATGAAGATTTGGTTTTGAATGGGTTTTGGTTTAAAGAAGGGTTTTGTTTTTGGTTTAAAAATTTGGGCTTTGAAAATTTTGAACTAAACCTAGCATAAATTATCACAACTCATAAAAGAAAATAAAAACAATAATAATAATTAAACAAACCCATAAAAGAAAAAAAGAAAAATAAAGAAAAACAAAAAAAAAAAAAAAATATTACATCCCAAATAAAAAAAAAAAGAAAATAAAAATAAAAATTATTACAATCCCAAATAAATAATTAAATAATTATTACAAGCCCAAATTTGAATTTAAATGAGGCCCAAGTGGGTTAACTCATGGGTTAGGCTTACTTGTTTTTGGAGGGAAGCCCAAAAATAGGCTTTTAGTCCCCTTTTAGTTGCACAAGCCCAGTTGGGCTTTAGGATCGTCCTAGCAGCTCACGTCCAAGCCCAGCAGCAACAGGTGGAGCAGAGCCCAGCAGAATCTGCAGCGAAGCCCAAGAGCAGAAGTTGCAAGCCCAGCAGAAGTTGAGGTTACACAAGCCCAGCAGCAACAGAAATAGGCAGCCCAGTTGACAGCTTCAGTTGGCAGCCCAGTTGGCTTGGCAGCAGCAGCTTGGCAGCAGCAACAGCAGCAGCAGCAGCTTGGCAGCAGCAACAGCTCAGCAGAGAAGGCAACAGCAGCAGCAGGCTTTGCAGCAGGCTTTGCAGCAGACTTGGCAGCAACAACAAATAATGCACAGCTCCAGCAGCAGTTAGCAAGTGAACAAGATAGCAATGAACACACACAACTAGGCAAGCACAACAAGGCCACAACAGCTATGAAAACTTCAAAAATATGGCAGCCAGCTCCCCGGCAGCGGCGCCAAAAACTTGGTGTGATGATTAAGATGCACACAATACACTTGCAAGTATACAAGGTCAATATTTGTAGTAAAAGAGTGAATAGGGGTTTGTCCACAGGGAGAGGAGCATATGAGAAGTTTTCCTAACTAAGATGTGTAATAAGCTAAGGGCAGGCAAGGTTTCAGGCAGAGAAATAAGAACACAAGGTAAGGCAATAGAGAAGCAGGCTAAGAACCAAAGCAGGGAAAGATAAGCAAAGAACCAAAAATGCAGGGAAAGGCAATAAAGAAGCAGTTAAGAAAAGCAACAAACAACCAAGGCTTGGCAGCCAAGGGCAAGAGGCAGGATTGTGTTCAGTGCACTGACTTCAGTGCACAATAGTTATAAAATGCAAGAAAATGAAAGGCAAGAAAAGTAACAGGTGATACAAGCATACAAGACTGAAATTAAAAGTGACTGAAATTAAGATTGATTAAAAGAGAAGTGGTGGGCAAGCCAAAGCATATGATCCACCTTGTATCCTAATCAAGTGACATGGTCTAGGTTAAGTTCAATCCTAAGCATACAACTAGAAATGAAAGAACACCAACTTGCTCACTAGTCTACCCCTAGCATTGGCTGTCTTTTGACAGTACAGCCAATCACAGGCTCTATGAGCATTGACATCTCTCATTTGCACAATCTAAACACAGCAGGGAAGAACTATCTAGCTCATTCACACTTGACAGTGCACAAGGCTTCACTGAGCCTTGGCCTGAAGATGATTAGCTCATGCTAACCATGAAGTGACAACATGCATACACTAACATAGATAATTCATACATAACTAGCAACATATCAGATAATTCAACACATAAGCAACTTGCACTGTTAACTGAGAAGAACACTGAAAAATAAAATTTGAACCAATTCTCTACTGGCTAGTCCAGAGAGGTAAAATAGTGTCTCTCTAATGCTTCCCCCAACACCAATTTATACCCATTACACAAAATTAGGTTTTCCCCCAATTTTCCCCAAAGTCAGTAGAACTAGGGTTTGGTGAAATTGATTTACCTACTGTTGATGAGATACTCGCTCCATCTCGTCGACCCAATCTTCTCCTGCTTCTTCTCGTTCCTCTCGAGCTCCAATTGATGCTTTAATCATCATTTATATCACCAATTTCTCACCTAGGGTTTCAGGCAGAGAGATGAGAAATTGAGGTTGTAAATGATGATTAAAGAGATGGTACGTGATGGGTTTAGGTAGAATAGAGTTGGGGAGAAATTAGTGGAGTGATTTGGGGGCGTCAGGGAGAGGTGGTGATGATGGTGGTGCGGCAGGTGAAGAAGGTGGTTCTGCAGCAGGGTAATGGCGGAGAAGAAAGGGTTCGATGGTTTGGGAGAGAAGGGTGTTTGGTTAGGTGGATGGGTTCGGTCGCTAGGGTGTGAGGCGGCTTCATCCAATCTTGATGTTCTGTGACGCTGAGTCACTGGATGCGAAGCTGGTAGATAGATCGGACGGTGATGTGAAGTGAAGATTGTAGAGACCGTCAGATTTTTTGATACAACGAAGTTAACGGCTCTAGATGGGGTTAGGTGTTGTAGTGTAAGGCGGAGATATCAAACGTTGATGAACAACAAGGGAGCGACCGTTGGATTCAACTACCATCTAATCTGAAGGCTTGGAATTTCAGCGCTGTGGTGCTTGGCAGAGACTTCAGATTTTGATGCTCTATGAAGGAGCGACCATCGGATGCTTCTGGGAACTGATCTGACGGCTGAGAACGGAGGCGCTTTTGTGTGTAGAAAATGAGGTTGTGCGCACCATTCTTCGCGGCTTCCTTGCGTAATTTCTCCCGGCTTTTCACTACTTTTCTGCTCTTTTCGCTCCGCGACTCATCCGAACTTTATTTATTACCTACAAATGCAAAATTAATTAATAAAAATATTTATTCTTGAAAACAATGAAAATACAGAATATGGGGTAAAATGTAGAATTAATGCATAAAAGATGAGTTAAATTGCCAACAAAAAGGGATAAATATATACATTATTTGGCACTCATCATGTATCTTTTCGTATTCTATCTTGCCGACACTCCTCCAGAATTCCAGTTTTCTTTAATTACGCGTGTGTTTTTAACCACTTGTTATCTGACACGTCCTTTTAACCGCCTGTTTTTATTTGTTCATTCCTCGCATTAATGAAATGGAATCTCGAAAAATGGGACTAACTTTTCCTTATATATATCTTCTTTCGTCTTCTTCTTTCTATTTTCTTGTTTCATCTTCACTTCTACTGCTTTCACCGATCTTGATTTTGTCAAAACTAAAACTTATTTCACCAAATAATTTACTTCTTTTACTCATCATCATTCCCATTCTATAAATGGCTCCTGCTGGTAAGAAGATGGAGACAGAATTCAACAGTTTAAAGGACGAACTACATTCGAGAGGTTACTCACTTTCTATTCCTTCATCATCTGGCTATTCATCCAAACTCAATCTTGATTTGATCAACTCCGAACAATGGAATAATCAAAGAGGTATTGTTTCATTGGGACAACTTTCTATTCTTCCAATTACCTTGTTCAACCCAGAAATTCCCCTATTCTATGAAATTATTGTTGTTAATCGATTCGCACGGGGAATATTCCGAATAAGTGGTGATGCGATCAGAATAGCTTTGGAATATTCTGGTCATGCAGCTGGTTTAGAGACCTCTTATCCGTATGAGGTGCGGAATATATTGCATCATGATAAGGTCATCGATTATACCGAATATACTCTTGATAACTTCTTCAAAAATTACTATGTTGCAATTATGAAAATCAATTCAACTAAATGGTCTGTTCTCTTAAGAAGAAAAGATGGTATCGCTGAAGATAATAATATCATGCGAGATGTTGATTGGAATGACAAATCTAACAGTTCTTCTTGCAGATCTAATGACTCAAGATGGCTTAATTGCCTTGTCATTTTAGAGGGTATTTATATTTCTGGTAAAGATGAGGATGGCTATGATATTCCTCTTCCCAAAAAGTTTTCTTCTTACCAACCTTGGAAATTTGTACTTTCCGAATCCGAGACAAAGAAAGTGGTATGGGGGCTTCGCATAAATGTTCTCAATGTCGCATAATTTCCTTCCAATTTCTTATTTCCCATTTTTTTTGTTTGTAGGCTGCTAAGAGGGCCAAGACTTCATGCAATGCATCATCTTCGCAGAATAATAAAGTAAGAAACATACTGTTTAACTTTAACAATATTGTTGCCTATGTTTCTTATCTTGATTATTCGTGTAGGTGAAACCTTTGTGTGATAAGACTTCATGTAAAGGTAAGAATAATCCTAAAAGGCCTACGTCTAAGTCTTCCTCAAAAACGACATCTTCAATGGATGATCTCCCCAGGAAGCGTGAAATATACGATTCTTCTTCAAGTTCGGAGTCTAGTGAGGACGACATTCTTGCTCCTGAGGATTCATCAGTTTACTCTTCTTTCAAAGAGTTATGCAATCTTTTTGCTGGAGATCTTTTGACTGCTGTTGACAATGAAGAATTGAATCGTGCCTTTGGAATGTGAAAAAGCGGGGGTCTAACAACACCATCCAATATTTCGCTTAGCAATCTGTATGGACTAACTCCGAAATAATTTGCTAGAGAATCAACTAGACAGTCAGACTCAATCTAGATAAAAAGTATCTCAAGGAGTTATTATCTCAATCTCTCGATTTGATCTTTACTCAACCAAATAGAAATCTGCGAGTCTTTATCAAAGAGAGATAACTTGGACGGTACTAAAGACCAATGTCCAAGGATCAATCGACTACAATCAACAACCAAAAGTTGTACTAAAGAAGTTGATGATCTTAACGCACAACCTGTATTATTTCTATTTTATAAAATATAATGCGGAAAAGAAATAACACAGACACCAGAAATTTGGTTAACGAGGAAACCGCAAATGCAAAAAACCCCGAGACCTAGTCCAGATTGAATACACATTGTATTAATCCGCTAAAGACACTAGCCTACTGCAAAATAACTTCGGATTGATCTATAGTTGAACCCTTACCAATCTTGCACTGATACAAGGTACAGTTGTACTCCTACGCCTCTGATCCCATCAGGACACTGCGTACTTGATTCCCTTAGCTGATCTCACCCACAACTAAGAGTTGCTGCAACCCAAAATCACAGACTTGATAATAAACAAATCTGTCTCACACAGAAAAGTCTATCAAAAGGATATATCTGTCTCCCGCAGATAAACCCTAGGTTTTGTTCCATCTTTAGATATAAAATCAAGGTAACAAGAACCAATTGATAATCCGGTCTTATATTCCCGAAGAACAACCTAGATTAATCAATCACCTCTCTACAATCCTTCCTAACTACACAAGCGGATTGTCGAGGAATCACAAACAGTGAGATGAAGATGTTTGTGACTTCTTTATCTTGCCTATCAGAGAACTCTTACGATATCAAGCCAATCAATCGATTGTGCTCGTACGATAGAAGATGCAAGATCAGATCACACAACTACGATAAAAGTAGTATCCGTCTGGCTTCACAATCCCAATGAAGTCTTTAAGTCGTTAACCCGAGTTTAGAGATGAAACTCAAGAGTTAATGGAGATCGACTCTGGCGAGCGAACTAGTATCAAACAGACGTGTGGGGATTAAGTTTTGTTCTATAGAGATGTCTCATATATATAAACTTTCAAATCGGGGTTTTGCCTTAGGTACAAAGCAAACTCTATCCACCGTTAGATGAAAACCTGATTTAGATTCAAGCCAATATCTCTCAACCGTTAGATCAAAAGACATAGCTTGTCACACATACTTGGGTACACGTTTACTGGGTTTGAGAAAACCATGCCCAAACGAGTACACGTATGTTGGTTCAACATGATAACCCAAAAGGTCAACCATATGAGCATCTCATATTAATCATGTTTTTCTTCACCATAACTAGTTCAATTGACTCAAATGAACTAGTTAAGAGTTGTTCAATTGCTATGAGATCTTATTTAACTACACAAGACACAATTGAAACAAAGATGATTCGATTCGATTAGAATCGTCTCATGAACATTATAGACACGTTTTGCATAAAGCATTCCTTAATAATTAATGTTTCATGTTCAGAGCACATCTTTAGTTCATAACCTCTTAAGCTCACAAACAAGTTCGCGGACTTAAGTTAATCGGTTGAGTTTTCCAAACTCAGCAGAAATTCTCGGGTCGAGAACTTCCGCCAGTTCGCGGACTGGTTCGCGGACTTAGCACACAAACGAGTCTTGGAAATCCCAGCAGAAATTCTTGGTCGAGAACTTCCGTCAGTTCGCGGACTTGGCAAGCCAATTCCACAATCCTACCGATTTCTCTTGATCAACAAAGTTCGAAAACTTCGGTTCAAGGAATACATGGTTATATAATCTAAACTCTCATTCCAATCACTGAAACATTCTCAGAGGGCGATATTCAATCGTGAAGACCAACAGACCTTTCTCGTCAGAGCAATTTACAAAGTGATTGAAACTTTCATGACTTTCGTCACTAGGTGAAGATAAACCTGATCAAAGAGAAACGCTTTACCAACACATGATTTCAAGTAAAAGATAAGCAATGAATACTCATATCGAAATATCAAGTGTATATGATCTAGTCTATATAGGATACGACTTTTGTCTCACAATAAGTAGGAGAAGAATAGATAAACTTTCGAGAGATAGATAAGTTCAAGTCTTCACATACCTTTTTTTTGATGAAGTTCCACGGTTCCTAAGTGTAGACCTTCGTCGTTGTCGTTGAATCACCACGAAGTCCTTGAGCTCAACTACACTTTTCCTATCCTAGTCCAAGACTTAGCTAATAGGCTAGAAATCAAGACTTTATAGTTTTGATCACTAAGATTGACAAACATGCTTGATATAGAAACACATGTGAGGTTGACCGAGCTATGCTCTATGAATCTCCCCCTTTGTCAATTTTAGTGACAAAACTATTAATACATATGGAATACAAAAAAGATAAACTTTAGTGGCTCTTATTCCATAGTCCAATATTCAACGTTCCTTGTAATCTTCGTCCTTCCGAGTACTCCAATGATCCCAAAGGTTGTAAGTTTAGTATCACTGTTGTTGAAGATCCGTAGATATAACAATGAGAGAAATCGAGATTCTCGATCATTATTATACAGTGTCATAGTATTATTATGAACATCAAAGTCCAATTGCATCACAACTTTAACAATAATACTATGGTGATATGTATCACTCCCCCTTAGTCAATACTCTATCTCGATCATGGAAACCACTCCCCCTTACACAATGATCCGAAAACCATATGTATTTGTAGTGTGACCTACAATATTTCTCCCCCTTTTTGTCAATAAAATTGGCAAAGGTACAAGAATGGGTTCATAATGAAATTTCCACAAGAGACATTTCATGACCAAAAGAAAGACAACATATCATCTTAATTTAGATGCAATCTTATAGCCGAAGCTAACAGCATTCATCAAGGAGTTTTAACACGCAAAATAACCCCTTTAAAATTCCACAGACGCACTCCCCGCAAGATATTACCATTAATCACAAGTTCAAAAGAACTCTCCCCCATTTGATGTCATTCCCAAAGGAACAAAAAGTGTGACCTTAATTTCGAGAGAAAAGAAGGATTTTTATTTGGACACCAAAAACCATGTGAATGATTTTTTATATCCAAAACTCAACCAAAATACTCACAAGTAAACCCATGAATATTCTAATTGGAATACGCAATTAAATCAAAACCACGAAAGTGATCAATTTAATTGAAATTGCTCAACATAAGTAAACTCACGGAGCAATAGGCTACGACTAAGTTAATCATATGGAGGTGACTAACTTAACCGTTCAAGTACTCAACATAAGGAACACCTTACGGAATACGTGACTACATTAACCAATAGAACATGATAGTGTAGCCTTTCATATACTCAACACAAGAATTTGTGGAATATATGAAAACTCAACTAGATTAATTACAAGAGGACCTATAATTAATCCGATTGGAATACAAACAACCAAACTAATTACCGAAGTAATCAATTTAATTATTTTGGGCTCAACATAAAAGAGATCACTACAAGAAAATTGCCAATTAGCGACAAAAGCAATTGTCGCAGAATGTTCTTCGCTCGTCTCTAATTCATTTTACCGACGAAATACTTTGGTCGCCCAAATTGTCGGGAATTGCTAGTCGCTGAATGGTACTGGCGACGTAAAACTTTATTTTGTCGGCAAATATGAAGTAGCGACCAAAGTAAACTTTGGTCGGTAATCAAAAACATTCACCGACCAAAATATATATTGCAGCAAATAAGAACTATTAGCGACAATGTGTTTTCGTCGAGTGAATAATTTAGCGGCCAAATATACTTGTCCGTGAAAATATAATTAGAGTCAATGACACCATTTTTCGCAGCCTAAACCTCCATTTCGCGAACACAAAAGATTGTATACACCTTTGTTTCATGAGTAATTTTTCACCCAAAGTTAATTTTATTTTATTTGTATTGGATAGCTATAAAAATTAAAAATGTGAACATTAAGAAGATGAAGTGGAATGAAAAGCAAGAGTTTATTAGATGGATCTTGTTTTCCATACATGATGACATTAGCGGCGAATTGTAACAAAATTTTAGCATGAGCAAAAGATTAACACAATCAATTCTTTAATTTGTATACATTTTTAATGGAAAAAAATAGAAAAATGCTAATGGTGCTCCAGTAGACTCAAAATACAAAAGTAAATAAATGGATGTTCAATTCCAATCTTCAACCTTCAATTCTGTTTAATTCCAATCTGCAATCGTCGATCCCCCAACCTTCAAAATATCAGAGCAATCTGATCAGATTAGTCACCCACTAATGTTTCAATCGCACGGTAAATTTTTAAGATTCGTCTTGTTCTGATAGCATCTTAGAGGTTTTTTTTCGTCTTGTAATGAATTATGCTATACTAACTTATTATATCGTTAAGAAAAAAAAAAAGAGATCATTGAAAGCAAAAATATTATTCTGTAAGACAAACATGCATATATAATCACAAACCATTGATAAAACATGGAAAACAATATCTTTGAACCCATGTCTTCATTGGATCCTCTTTCGTCCCTCGTAGATCTCTTAATCTATTCTATGATAAAATTATGAATTAAAAAATGAGAAGCAAACTAATTTACTAGATCAGCCGAGGAAATTAATTAAAGAAGAAACTGATGTTTGCTTAAAAATTGAGAGAGGAGATAAGATAAAAAAACACAGAGCAGTCACTTAGGAACGAAAACAAAAAAACTAGGACTTTCTATATAGGAAGAAACAATCATAGACCGTAGCATTAGGCAGCAGTTAGAAAGATTTATGGATGAAATTCCCCTCAATAACCAACTCATGCACGTCTATCGGTGGTCCACCACGTAATAACATAGATTAGTTTGCAGTAACATTAAAAGACTGTTTGGAGATAATTAATATTGTCGCAAAATTAGAATTTTGTCATCGACATCAATTTTGGTCGCCTTTTTAAAAATTTAGCTACAACATTATTTGTGGTCGCCAATTTAAAAATTTAGCGACCATTTTAAAACCGTTTAGCTACATTATTTCTGTTAGGTCGCAAAAGTATTTTTCCTGTGACCAAAATTTAAGTTGTCGATGTTAATTATTTTTGGCGACCAAATTGTATATGTCGCTCGGAATTTCGTCGTTGATGAGGTATTTTCTTGTAGTGGATTACGGAACCCCGACTAAGATTATCATAGAACATGATCATCTTAACCGTACATGTACCACATAAGAAGGAAAACTTATGGAGTACAAACTAAATAACCAAGGATGATTAATTTAGTTCATAATGCTCAACATATAGCATCTTACGGAACAACCAACAAAGCCAAGGTTAATCGACTAAGTTGTAAGGTGCTCAACATAAGAAACACAATGGAGCCTTCACGGTAAAACATGAAAATGGATCAATGAAGATCAATACCGTGGATAACATACAAGGATCTATTCTATATTTGCATCATTACGACATAATAGACTTTATCCTTGTCACACAAAAGATTTAATCCTATTTTCCATCAAATAAATTACCGCATAGGCATAACTTTTGCATATGTCAAAAGTCCATTCGTTTTTTCATCAATAAGAATACCGATTCATGAACGACTTTACTTTTGACTGCAATATGGGACCTTCAAGTTCACAGACGCAAACAATACATATCCCATAAAAAAATATTGCAATATATCAAACCAATAAAATACTGCAATAATATCATCCTCCAAATATTTTTAGAATTTAATACCAATAAACCTAAAAAATAAACAAGAAGATGAAAACAAAATAGCTATGTGTAATCACAATCTTCGCTATTCAAAGCACTAGTTATTCTTCCAACAAATTCAAAAAGAAGACATCCTAGGCTACAATGCCTTCGAGAAATTCAGCATCATTCCCGAAATCCTTATTGTCAACAACCATTGGAACATACGGTTCACGAAGATAGGAGTTAATATCAACGAACTGTTTTGGCTGACTATGTCGTACCAGGGCTCTCTGAATTTCTAAGGACTTTGACACAAAAGCCTTTATTTCACGAATCTTCTTTCTTACTTCCTTCAACTCATCAAGAACATCGGAAAAATTCTGAGAGTTAGAAGACACTGCCTTTGACTTTCTTGTATTCCTCCTTTTTCTTTTTCGAGACGGTGTTACAGGAGATTTTTCCTTTTCCTTGATTGATGGCTTAACAATCATGTTGACATCTTTTATCTCCATAGACATGATAGTTTGAGAACAGTTATAAACAACTGATTTTTGTGGATGGAAGACACAATCTCATTAGGTCTAGAGACAAAAAGGATATCAGGAAGGAAAAAGGAATGTAGGGTTCGAAACCTATAAACAGGTTCATGGTCGTTCAACTCTAAACCCTATAAAGAGTAGAATTGTCGATAATAACCCTTTTGTTTGATAGACAAAAACAACAACCCTAAAGAAAAACTTTTCTTCAAGAATGCACGTTTGCGATCTTGTCTCTTTCGATCAGGCACATGAGACAAGATTTGCACAACAACACAATTAATTTGTGCTGCGGTGAACAACAATTTTTCCACCACTTTCCTCAAGAGAGGAATCTTCAGGCTTCTGTCTATCAAAACGATTTGACCATACTTTCTTTTTAAATGGTCTAATTATGTCCCTGGAAACCAACTTCTTTGATGAAGATAAGATACTACATACCTTGGCGGTCTTCTGAGCAAGTTCTAACTTTCTTTCTAATCGATCTTCTCTTCGTTGAAGTTTGTTAGCGTGCCTCATTTGATGCTTGTACTTGTGACATCTTGATAGTTCGTGACCCTTCATCGAACAAAACGAGCACGTCAATCTTGAATAATATTCAGGCATCTGTGGTGCGATAGCAGCTAAACACATAGTAGATCCTGAAACATCACGATCAGAGTTTCCATAGGATAAATCAATCGTATCTTCCATCTTGATTGGGTTTCATTATTCCCTGAACCCATTGAGGTTGATATATGTATTGCTACAAGTATCAAAATCGATGTTTTCACCAAGAATCCCTACACTTGATTTCCTATCTTCATCGGAATCATAAGTTTCAAACATTTCATCAAATGTTACAGCTAGACCTTTGTTACCAGTGTATTTTCTACGATTTGGGAATTCGTTAGCAAAATGGCCAAAACCCTTACACTTAAAGCACTGAGGCATGTCCTCATCATCAGCCTCGTCAGCCTCCCTATTTTTAGGAGGTACGCGACCGTGAGGTTTGTCTGATGACCTAGGTTTGTCTCTTGAAAACCGTTTAATTCTCTTCAACAGAAGATCCCTAAACTGTCTTGTGATCAAGGAGACCGACTTGTCAAGGTCTTCATCTAAAAAATCATTCTCAGATTGAACATCCTCAGAGACATGAACACTTTTACCTTTGGCAAGTAATTTAGTGCTCTTCTGTGCTTTAAAGGCAACATCCGTACCGACTCTGGATGTATGCTCATGGTCAAAGATATTTAGCTTCCCAACAAAGGTGTTTCTGGAGAGATTATTGAGGTTATTCCCCTCAACGATGGCATGCTTCTTAGATTCGTATCTAGATGGCAGCGATCTGAGAATTTTCATCACAATGTCCTTTTCAGGAATAGTCTTACCCAATGAAAAAGATGCATTAAAAATTTCAGACACTTTGTGATTAAACTCATCAAATGTTTCTTCATTTGCCATATGAAGGTTCTCCCAATCGGAATTAAGGTTTTGAATCCTAGATTCCTTTTCACTGGAGTTTCCTTCAAATACGGTTTCTAAGATATCCCAAGCATCTTTAGACCTAATGCAATTAGACACATGGTGTTGAAGGCTTGGGGCAATGGCATGTATGATAGCATTCAACCCTTCACAATTCTGCTTTGCAGCAAGAATCTCGGCAGCATTATATTCACCAATATTCTTGGGAACAGTTCTGTTTCCGGCTGCAACAACGGGCGCATCATAGCCATTGACTACATATACCCATGATTCAAAATCACGCGATTGAAGAAAAGCTCGCATAGCAATTTTCCACCATAAGTAATTTGAGCCATCGAAGACTGGTGGTACGTTAATAGATATAACACCTCTGTCCATAGAATCAGATCGCTACAAACACGGACTTGTTAGGTCTTAAACGTGTTTTCCTGCTCTGATACCAATTAAAAAAGCAGGTGTCTAACAACACCACCCAATATTTTTCTTAGCAATCTGTATGGACTAGCTCCGAAATACTTTGCTAGAGAATCAACTAGACAGTCAGACTAAATCTAGATAAAAAGTATCTCAAGGAGTTATTATCTCAATCTCTCGATTTGATCTTTACTCAAGCAAATAGAAATCTGCGAGTCTTTATAAAAGAGAGATAACTTGGACGGTACCAAAGACAAATGTCCATCGATCAATCAACTACAATCAACAACCAAAAGTTGGATTAGAGAAGTTGATGATTTTAACGCACAACCTGTATTATTTCTATTATATAAAATATAATATAATGCGGAAAAGAAATAACACAGACACCAGAAATTTTGTTAACGAGGAAACCGCAAATGTAGAAAAACCCCAGGACCTAGTCTAGATTGAATACACATTGTATTAAGCCGCTACAGACAGTAACCTACAGCAAACTAACTTCAGAATGATCTACAGTTGAACCCCTACCAATCTCCCACTAAGACAAGGTACAGTTGTACTCCTACGCCTCTGATCCCAGCAGGTCACTGCGTACTTGATTCCCTTAGCTGATCTCACCCACAACTAAGAGTTGTTGCAACCCAAAATCACAGACTTTATAATAAACGAATCTGTCTCACACACAAAAGTCTATCAAAGGGATAAATCTGTTTCCCACAGATAAACCCTAGGTTTTGTTCCGTATTTAGATATAAAATCAAGGTAATAGGAACCAATTGATAATCCGGTCTTATATTCCCGAAGAACAGCCTAGATTAATCAATCACCTCTCTACAATCCTTCCCTGCTACACAAGTGGATTGTCGAGGAATCACAAACAGTGAGACAAATATGTTTGTGACTTATTTATCTTTCCTATCGGAGAACTCTCACGATCTCAAGACAATCAATCGATTGTACTCGTACGATAGAAGATGCAAGATCATATCACACAACTACGATAAAAGTAGTATAGGTCTGCCTTCACAATCCCAATGAAGTCTTTAAGTCGTTAACCCGAGTTTATAGAAGAAACTCAAGAGTTAATGGATGTGACTCTAGCGAGCGCACTAGTATCACACATACGTGTGGGGATTAAGTTTTGCTCTATCTAGATGTCTCCTATATATAGCCTTTCAAATCAGGGTTTTTCCTTAGGTACAAAGCAAACTCTATCCACCGTTAGATGAAAACCTGATTTAGATTCAAGCCAGTATCTCTCAACCATTAGATCAAAAGACACAGCTTGTCACACACACTTGGGTACACATTTACTAGGTTTGAGAAAACCATGCCCAAACGAGTACACGTATGTTGGTTCAACATGATAACCCAAAAGGTCAACCATATGAGAATATCATATTAATCATGTTCTTCTTTACCATAACTAGTTCAATTGACTCAAATGAACTAGTTAAGAGTTGTTCAATTTCTATGAGATCTTATGTAACTACACAAGACACAATTGAAACAAAGATGATTCGATTCGATTAGAATCGTCTCATGAATATTATAGCCACGGTTTATATAAATCATTCCTTAATAATTAATGTTTCATGTTCAGAGCACATCTTTAGATCATAACCTCTTAAGCTCACAAACAAGTTGGCGGACTTAAGTTAATCGGTTGAGTTTTCCAAACTCAACAGAAATTCTTGGGTCGAGAACTTCCGCCAGTTCGCGGACTGGGTTTGCGGACTGAGTTCGCTGACTTAGCACACAAACAAGTTTTGGAAATCCCAGCTGAAATTCTCGGTCGAGAACTTCCTTCAGTTCGCGGACTGAGTCTGCGGACTTGGCAAGCCAATTCCACAATCCTACCGATTTATCTTGATCAACAAAGTTCGAAAACTTCGGTTCAAGGAATACATGGCTATATAATCTAAACTCTCGTTCCAATCATTGAAACATCTCAGAGGGCGATATTCAGTTGTGAAGAACAACAAA
The DNA here is from genome assembly GCF_003573695.1 of Papaver somniferum. Lineage (NCBI taxonomy): Eukaryota > Viridiplantae > Streptophyta > Magnoliopsida > Ranunculales > Papaveraceae > Papaver > Papaver somniferum. The sequence continues at coordinate 141,186,055 of NC_039367.1, forward strand.
CCTTTCTCGTCAGAGCAATTTCCAAAGTTATTGAAACTTTCATGACTTTCGTCACTAGGTGAAGATAAACCTGATCTAAGCGAAACGCTTTACAAACACATGATTTCGAGTAAAAGACAAGCAATGAATACTCAGCTCGAAATATCAAGTGTATACGATCTAGTCTATATAGCAGACGACTTTTGTCTCATAAGAAATAGGAGAAGAATAGATAGACTTTCGAGTGATAGATAAGTTCTAGTCTTCACATACATTTTTGTTGATGAAGTTCCACGGTTCCTTGGTGTATATCTTCGTCGTTATCGTTGAATCACCATGAAGTCCCTGAGCTCAACTACACTTTTTCTATCCTAGTCGGAGACTTAGATAATAGGCTAGAAATCAAGACTTTATAGTTTTGATCACTAACATTGACAAACATGCTTGATATAGTAGCGCATGCGAGGTTGACCGAGCTATGTTCTAACAAAATGGTCTCTAAAATATGTGATGCTCCTATTTTAGATGATCCATCTCTCGTGGAGCTGCCTCTGCGATAAATCCAAACCTCCAATTCACAATCGGCTCTTTGGTAATATTTGCAACTTTACCTTTTTTTTTTTAGTCTTGCTTTATTCCTAACTGTAATACTTCCTTTAGTTCTCGCATGGAGCCCGTTTATCTTATATAATCTCCTCGGACTACCAAATAAGACTTATTAAGCTTGAGAAAGAAAATGCTAAGCTTAAAACTGAGAATTCGACCAATTCTGATTTGATTCGCAGAGCCCGAGAAATAAATGATGAAATCATTGGTATGTAGCCTTTACTTTCCTTGTTCTTCTATTTTTATGCGATAATTTCGCATTTCTTATTTTGTTATATTCACAGACCTGTATAATCTTTCGGATGAGGCTGCAAATCTCCCTGATGATGAAACCCTTTTAGAACATCTTAGCTCTTCTTTAAATAACTATCCCAACCAAGGATTTGAAAATCTGAGTTCGGAAGAATTAAGACTGAAATATGTTGCTCTTAGAAAAAGCCATAGATCTTTATTGACTTCATTTAATAACTTCAAACATCGTCTTCATGAGAGCCAAGAAAAAATTCAATTTTTGGAAATGAAGAAGAATATGATTATTAATAAGAAAGATGAGATTGCTCTTAAGGGTGCGAAAGCACTAGAAAAATTCCAAGATTCCATTATTGAGGTTCAAAAAGAACATGATTTAGCTTTGAGAGAAAATAACATACTTGTCGAAGAAAGAAATTTAATTCGCTCTCATCTTCTCATAGAAAGCGAAACTGAATTTAGTTGGGCTGCTAGGGTTCTGAATGATGCTAGAAAGGATTTAGCTATAAACGTGAGTCTTCAAGCTGAACATTCCGCACTAGTTAAAGACATTGTTTCCAACTATGAATGTCAAATTTTGCTCTTTTAATACTTGTCTTTTCTTTGAGAATAACATTTTTTTTATGTGTCCTAACCTGCTTATTCATATTTCGCAGACAACGAGAAGGATCATCTTCAGAATATTGAAGAATTAGAAACTCGCTTAGCTTCTAAAGAGAAAGATTTATCTGCTCGCAACTCCAAGTACCGGCAATTGAAGAAGAATTTCACCATCATGGTTTCAAACAATAGTAATGATGCTAATCGTGCTCGCGAAGTTGCTGTTAAGAAAGTCTGCGTTGAGAATAACATTCCTCTTACAAAGTATAATTTCCAGAAATCCCTGACAATGAACATATTTCTAATATTTCGGACAGTGAGGGAGAAGATGAAGAATCTGAAGAAGAAATAAGCGGTTCTGAGGCTGAGCGAGACGAAGAAAATGAAGATTAATCATTTTCATTTGTTGTAAATTCTTTGCCTCCTGAATATATTCATGAAATCTTAAAAACATGCACCTTTTGAGCATAAATTTTCACTCCTTTAATATAAATTACCTTTGTTCGCATTCGCGTCCAAAATATCATTCTCTCGCATGTACATGAGTCTATCAAATGGGGCAAATAAAATTCCCTTTGCATTCCCATTCTTTCCTCTGTTAATTGACACATCTTGATAGACTTAGTATGAGCAGTTTATTTTATAGCTCTTCATGCATTTGGTGCGAATGCTTTCGCAATACTCTTTTTCTCTGCAAGTTCCTGCAAAACAAAATTAGTTTAAAATTTATGTTTCTCTCAAGGTCTTATTTTTCCTTCCTATGTAAAGGTCTTATCTTGCCTTAATTCTGTGCGACGAGATCGCAGGAGGTCTTTACACTGTAGTGTATCGACCCATTGATCTCTTCTTATCTTTTTTTTTTCTTGTATTATTACCTATTTAGATTTTATCGCATAAATATGACAAGTCTTAATACTCCCTTGAGTAAAAAGCCTCATGACACGTCTTTTGATACAATTCAACTCCCTAATAGAGGGTGCCGTCCTTATCTTCCCTATGGTTTCCCCTTCAAGGAAGCTTACCTCTACCGGGTTAAGGTTATGGCTCTGCCTATCCGGTAATACAACAACCAGTTCATTTCGCAGTCTCACATCACACTACCGATGAGGTTTATGGTTGCGATACCGCACCCTAAGTGGGGTATCCTCGGACCGAGTGCATCATAGCCAGGACTTGTCAAGAGTGGAAAGGTACGCTCCAGACTCCCCGAGCACTGTTGACTCAACCGTGTACCTCGGTGCCCTGATCGAGTTTCTGCACTCCTTAGGAGAGACTTTCTCACCTTAGTTTCTCAATCTAAGATTATTATCTTAGACTGAAAATTCAAGGTACCTCTCCCGGATGGGCATTTTCGTTTATTTTATCCCCAAATCTCCATGACTCAAGTTCCAGGGTCAGTATATCTTTCCCTTGATTAATATTTCTAGGGTTCTCCGACTATGACGTGCGATAGGTCTTACTTTTTGCCTCTTGCATGTATGCGAACTAGGTTGCACGCCACATTCAGATTCCTAGTCTATCTTGATAAAAATTATCATTTCTGGTGCCTTTTATTAAGATATTATTATAAACATTTTAATTTTTCTTTTCTTGACACGGTATCACTTCATGAAACTAGAATTTTTCATTCCATTTTCAAATTTTGAGTTTATACAACTCTAGTACATAGACTTCTTATTAACTTGTTTCTCATAAAGAAAGACATGTACATTCCCCATATTACTCACTTATCCCCTTCATTTTATGTATCTCCTTAAGCTCGCAAATACTTTTCAGAATATTATTTCGCATAACCCTTTCAATCTTCTCTGTGCAATAACCATCGCACCCTTTATTTTTTCTTGAGAACATAACTTCTGCCTCTGCATCTTCCTCCTTCAGTAGAAGTAATATTTCTGGTTCGCTTAGTATCATTATTCGCAGAAAACCTTGTTTCAATATTCTTCTTATCTGTTTGTCCAAATATCAACTATAATGCATCCACCATTAACCTCTCAGCTCTTTGACTATCTGCAACATGCTTTTTCCAATGTCTTCGCTTACTCTCTCTTTTTTCGCAATTATCAATGTCAATTTCTACTTTCAATTGTATATCCTCTTATAATACCAATACCCGGAGGTAAAGGAAATTTTATGCACCGGTGAAATGTCGAAGCCACACCCAAGATACTGTGCATCCATGGTCTTCCAATCAGAGCGTTATAGGGTGATTCGACATCCACAACACAAAATACAATTTGTGTTGGCATATTCTTAAGAAGAATCCTCATTGTCACCTCGCCTTTTGGCTTGTTCGCAACGCCATTGAAGCCATGAATTTTATACGTTGAAGGAATCAATTCTTCGTCCCTTCCACCCATGGTTTTGTATGTAGGATAAAAGAGAATGTCGACAGAGCTTCCGTGATCTATAAGTATTCTATTTATTCCCAAAGTATTTGCTTCATCTTCCTCATCATTTTCTACCTTTTCTTTCGGATTAATGCCTAATCTCACTACTAATGGACATTCATGCGATTCACCTCATCCTGGTGTTTCTTACGCACTAAATGAGAAATATGATTTTCCAATCCTTCAATGGCGATACTTTCGAAAGATTGAGAATTTCTCTTTCGTCAGCATCTCTCGCATACACCCTACTTAAGATAGTGTCATGGAAGTCTTCTATGCTTCTGAATGAATGTACAATTGAATTACAATATAGGTTCTTCGCTTTCGCGCCTACTTCAATTACAAATGTATTCTTTCCTTTCTCCGTTGCATATACATTTCCTCCCGGTGGTGGTGGTGGTAAATTCTTTGGTTGTTGTGCTAAAAAATGATCCAATTTTCCTTGTTCAATCATTCGCAATATAATTTTCCTCACATTTCTGCAATTACCTTTTGTGTGACCATGAAAGCGATGATATACACAAAATTATATGATCCTCCTCCCTGGTGGTGGTTCATCTCCTACATTATGTGGTTCTGGGATTTCTTCCATTAGAATGACAACTTCCCATACTTTATCTACTGTAGTCTTCAGCTTTGGCAGGTTTATTGTTTCCCATACTACCCTTCCAGTTCCTTGTCTTTTATTAGAATATGGTTGTTTACCTCCTGAACTTTCTGGTGGATTATCCATTCTTTGAATCTTATTACTATCTCCATGATTTTTAAATTGTCTGTCTCTATACTCTTTGTCAAATTCTGCTTGATCTGCACTACCCATGGCTATTAACTTTTGTTCCATTTCTGCAATGTTCCTTCCTTGATTCCCTGCGACGTACTCGCAACAACATATGTCAGTATTGGGAGTAAACTTTCATTTCCACCTTTCGCATCAGGTATTGCGACTGGGTACGACTCCATATCTCTTTGCTTTTCCTCAAGTGCTATGTAATCCTCTTGAAATTCGCGCAACTCTGACATTGTTATTGTATCCTTTATCCTAAATATTTGTGTATATAATAAATCTATAGCGAAAAGAGCATTGATAAATGCAAGAATAAGGTGTCGCTCATCTACTCGTCTTCCCATTTCTCTACACATGGTTCTCCAGCGCGTTGTTAGATGACGCAAACTCTCATTTGTTCTTCTGTGAAGTCCAAATTCCGTCTCAATGCCTGGTCTTGACATATTATTGCTGATATGTTGTCCTAAATAGACGTTATATAAATGTTGAAGTGATCCAATAGGTTCTATTGGTAGTCCTTCAAATCATTTCAGAGTTCCCCTGCCAGACTCGCAGCACAATATTTACACATTACAGCATCATCGTTCTATAAATGTTGATGAAACCCATTGTTTTCACGTGTTGTATTGCACAGGCGCTCCCATCAAATACGCTAGTGAACACTGGTAAATTGCACTTGGACGGTATCACCGCCCTTTGAATCTGCCTTGTAAAGGGAGTTTTCCCAGCTTCCTCCACTGCTTCTTCTAGTTGTCTCCTTCCACCATTTCTTTTCGCGGTCATCTTTTCTCTTAATTCCGCCATTTCTTTAAGAACTTCTTCACTGAAGCTTTGATCTATATCTTCGCGCATAGGTCTTTTTAATCTTGCTTGCCTCAGTTTATTCTCACGATTATTCTGACGTACTTCTTCTTGTATCTCATATTCTTTAGCTCCTTCTCTTCTTCTCCTACGCCTTTCAATGTTCGTTTCGATTTGTTCTCTATCATGTCGTTACTCTTCACCTGTGCGATCAGGTCGATGTCTTAACATTTCTCTTTCTTGTGGTGCAACCCGTCCTTGTTCCATATCATCCATGCGATGACGTTCGCGCCGCCTTACTCGATTATCATGATTATTTTGGTGTAATGCTTTTTGCAATTCTCTCTCTTCAATTTCTTCCCTTCTTCTTTGTCTGTCTCTTTCATTCCTCGCACGTGTAGCTTCCATTTCGCGCTCGTTCTCTTCTCTCAAAATTTCTCTTCCATGCAATATGTCATTGCTTCGGATTCTCTTCTTCTCTTTCAAAATTATTATGTGTGCGACGTAGAAGTTCACGCGGATGCTCATATCGATTAGTTCCCAAATATTGAGCTACATCCCTTCTCCTTTGTTGGTCATGTTGATTATCATCTACTTGCAGGTTTTCTTCAATGGTTTCCATGCGTTGTCTTCTCCTAGTATCTTCTTGATTAGATCGACTTTGTCTTGATGAACTCCTGCTTGATCTCGACCTTGATCGTGTAACACTTCTTGATCTCTGTTCTTGCAATCTAAGATTCTATTATCTTAAGTCATTATTATGACGTATCAAATTCGCACGCTTTTCATCTTCTCTTTGTCGTTCTGCAACCAATCTTTGTCTAAGTTCTGCAATTGGCATTCTCATCATTCCCCTCAATCCTTCCTGCATTACCAGTTATTTGTGTTTCCTATTTAGTTGAACTTGTTTGTGAAGTATGAACGCTCACTATATCATAATCAATATTATTGTTCCGCTCTTGTTCACGCTGAGGTCCACTTGGATTTTTGTTTCCTTGATTTTCTCTTACTCTTTCTTCTTGTTGGTCAAGATTTCTAATTCTTCTTCTTTCAGCAACTTTATTGATCCTTTTGTCTGTTGTTCCCTGTTCAATAGTAGATCCAAATCTCGCCATCTTCAATTTCCAGATCTTACTTTTTCCAAGATTCTATGAAGTTACTACCAGGATTTATCACCTAAAGTTGTTTCTGGCGCCAAAAATGTAGTTGCAGGAAAACCTACAACCACAACCCAATGTATCTATACAATAACCTGAGTAATCATAATGAATTCTTTTATTAACTATCAAGGTTTTAATTGGATACAAAGGATTACAATGACTTTATTTTCTCTCCAAATAAACTTTCTGTCTCCTAGTTTCTTGTCTAACACACACTAAAAGATCTCTCCTCTATGTGATGACTTCTTTCCTTTATATAGGATTCCTCATAGTGGATGACAGCTAAGAGACCCATTATTTTTGGAATCACTATGCGTTATATTCGCTCATGTATACTCACTCATTCTCGCACAACTTATACTTCGCATAGATCATCACACTTTACTCGTGACTTTGCTGACATCATCCAATAGGGAACTTCAACTTTTCCATGTGCGATAACCCTCGCTTACATCAGATAATCCTTACTTCGCATAGTTTTTGATATGTGCGATATTTCATTCCTACACAAGGTATATTTATGTAGCTCCGTTTTTTTAACACTCAATTTGTTTACAAACAAATAAATACGAGTCCAAGAGCATAGCTCAGTGGTATCCCATCAACTCCAGTAAGGAAGTCAAGGGTTCGATCGCCACCGTAAAAGTTTGTATTTAATTAGTTGTATAGAGGGGTTTGGCGGGGTTGGGTCTAGCAGTGGGGCTAGTCCAACTGGCTGGATTTGGGTAGGAATTGCAAATCCTATTTAAATTTGTTCCCATCTTTTTTTTATAATAGGGTCCCTTTATAGTATGTAATAAGTAAACCGTATATGAATATGATAAGGTATGTTTTGGGACTGCGCAACATATATATATATATATATATATATATATATATGCAAGCACAACACCTGCCTTTCATCTAGCAAAATCTACATAGAAGAAAAAGAAAACAAAATCCTATTTAAATTTATTTTCAACTCTTTTTTATAATATGGATCCCTTTATAGTATCTGAATCTGAATCTGATAAGGTATGTTTTGGGACTGCGCAATATGGATCCCTTTATAGTATGTAATAAGGAAACCGTATCTGAATCTGATAAGGTATGTTTTGGGACTGCGCAACATATATACATAGAAGAAAAAGAAAAGCACAATGGCGATCCTTCCCCAAGATACTATCATGGATATAATTTCGATGTTACCAGTCAAATCGGTCTCCCGATTCAAGTGTGTGTGCAAACTCTGGTATGAATTGTTCAAAAATCATGTGTTTATTAAGATGCAGCACCACCATGCTATCCAAAACAACAAGTTCAGTATTCTACTTGGTTCATATTCAAAATATTATACAATAGATTTTGATGTAACTTCCTCAACTTACTATATGGTTGTTCAAACGAATCTCCCACGTCGTACATATGTATTTGGCAATTCTTCACGGGATATTTTTTCATGTGATGGTTTAATCTTGTTACATAATAAGATAAGTTGGACCAAGAATAAAATCTGCTTCTGGAATCCAATAACTCGAGAATACAAGGTCATGTCGACTCGTAACAAATCCTATGACAAAAACTCTTCTTCCAGATATGGGATGTATTACGATTGGAAAGTTGATGAGTACATGTTGTTCAAATTAGTAGCCAATAGACATTCTAATGCTACTTCTGAAGTCTGGGTTAGTAGATTAGGTTCAAAGTCATGGAATCACATTGCAAACATACCTTATGGTACACACCATATTAACAATTCCGTGAATCCTTTAAATGTGATTTTTCATTGGATAAGAGACAGAAAAGTTATAGTTTCGATGGACATAGTTGAAGGGAAACCAAAGGAAATTCAAATACCCAGTTGCTATCTAAACAATACGCGCTACCTGTCGGATTATATGGAAGTGGGTGTCCTGGGAGAGGACCTCTACCTATCCTTTTATGCTATATATAGTAACATAGATCTTTGGGTGATGAAAGAATATGGAGTTACAGATTCTTGGACCAAAATTTTCATCCTTTCGAGAGATGAAATAAAATTTTATAAATTATTGCCTCTGCATTATCTTAATAAGAATCACGAGATTCTATTACAGGGTGCACGTTCAGCTGTTGGCAAGGATGGTTTCGTCTCATATGACCCAAGAAGCGGAAGACTTGTGACTCTTGATATCCCCTGCATACCAGCACATTTTCATGCGACTAGTTTTGTTGGGAGTCTAGTTTCACTCAATTCGGGTGAATTCGTGAAGGCTTCAAAAATATCTAAGTTTTTTTCCAGTATCCGAGCGCTTATACGCTCTTTTCGCTGACAATTGAGCGAGCAAAATCCAGGTTTGTAAAGTTACGAAAGGGTGGCTGGTGCACATATTTGGTTTTCTGGCTTGCGCTTCTTGGCATCTGGCATTATATTGGGATCTTGTAATTTTCCATTATATTCACTTTTACTTGAAACGGGTGAACAAGAGAGTACGGTTGACAAAGATCAGATTTATGAATTATTAAGAATCAATAGAATTGTTTTACACGGAAGAAGAGAAAGACTCGTAATTGTATTACAGAAACCAAGATGTCTGAGAATAACTTTCTCAGATATATTAATTACACACAATAAAGTTGTCTGAAACATACCACAGACTTAGCAACTGACTCAATCTGAATGAACTAAACTGAGTCAAGTCAAACACATTTGACTTGACAATGCCTACTTACTTTACTTTCCTATTAGCCCCCCTCAAACTGATAACTGATACAAGGATCAGTCTGAAAATAACTAAGAAAGAAAAAAAGAAACATGTTTTGAATGGCTAGTAGGAACAAAACATCCATAAACAGCTAAATGGCATTCTGCAGGTGAAGGAACATCTGAAGGTAGTGTTGCAGTATTTTGACAGACAGCTGCAGAAGTAGATAAACCTGATGAAGTAGTAGTTGTAACAACAGAAGCAGATGGAGATGTTGCAGAAGAACCAAGTAACTGTTGCGGAAGAGAAGTAAATATTGGAGCACACAAACCCTTTGTAAACAAATCTTCCAACTGATTTGATGAAGCTACATGTTGTACATTCATAAATCCACTAACCACTAACTCTCTGACCAGATGAATATGTATTTTTATGTGCTAGACCCTGGAATGTGAAATTGGATTAGCAGTCAAGTAGATTGCACTTGTGTTATCACAGTGGAGTGTAATTGGTAACTTTAGATTGATCTGAAGTTCAGATAATAAAAAAGATAACTCTAATTCAGTTGTAGCTACAGATAAACTTTTGTATTCAGCTTCTGCAGTTGACCTTGATACAGTTTGTTTCTTTTAACTAGACCAAGAAACTAATGAGTCTCCTAAGAATACAACATAACCGCAAGTAGATCTAGCTGTCTAAGGACAACTTCCCCAATCAGAATCAGTATAAGCCCTCAACTCTTGAATATCATCTTTTCTAATAGTAAGACCACAATCAATTGTCCCCTTTAAATACCTGAGGATTCTCTTAACCAATAACAGATGAACATCTGTTGGAGCATGCATAAACTGACTCACATAATTAATACTGAAACAAATATCAGGCCTTGTTAAACACAAATATTGTAACTTTCCAACAATAGTTTTGTAGGCTGACACATCTTGTAACAAAGTTCCATCATTTATTGACACTCTAGGTCCTTTTGCAACAGGAGTACTACAAGGACCGCACTCTGTCATATTAGCTTGATGAAGTAATTCTAGAGTATATTTCTTTTGGGTCAATAAAATCTCAATGGAATTCCTACTTGGTTCTATGCCTAAGAAATAATTCGGATCTCCCAACTATTTCATGGCAAGCTGTGAACTCAAAAATTGCACTAGATGATCAAGTAAAGAATCAGAAGTTCCAGTTAATAGAATGTCATCAACATAAAGAAGTAACACCATCTTTGTGACCCAGCAACATACACAAATAAGGAAAAATCTGAAACTGTTTTCAGAAACCCATAAGAAAGCAATGCAGAGCTAAACTTTTGAAACCAAGCTCTTGGTGCTTGTGTTAAACCATAAAGACTTTTCTTTAAGTGACATACTTTATTAAAAAATTCTGCACTGACAAACCCAGGAGGTTGCTTCATATAGACATTTTCAGTCAAGTCACCATGCAAGAATGCATTTGACACATCCAATTGTATGATTGACCAACCTCTTGTAACGGCAATACACAAAAACACTCTAACCGTAGTTGACTTGAATACTGGACTAAAAGTCTCTCCATAATAAACTCCATCTTGTTGGTTATACCCTTGAGATACCAATCTAGACTTACACCTATCAACAGTTCCATCAGATTTAAGCTTAACTCTATAAACCCATTTACATCCAAGTATATTCATATGTGCTCAGGATCAACCAAATCCCATGTTTCATTGTTCTGTAAGGCAGTATTTTCCTCTTTCATTAAAAATTGCCACACAGGAATCTGTATGGCTTCTTTAAAATTTTTGGTTCAGTTGGAGTACTGAGCAGAGTAACAAAGCAGAGGATAAAGGATATTCGACAGATGCATAATAAACATGATTAGGAAAAGCTTTGGGTTTTAAAATACCTCTTTGAGATCTAGTGATAATTTTGGAATAAGGAGATTGAACCAAAGAAGTAGATTCTGTAACATGAGAGTCACAAGAGGAAGAAGTGGATACTATAACTGGATTATCAAAAGATAGAGGAGTGGAAAAAAGAGATGGTAAAGTATTGAAATAAAATTCATTTTCAGGAAAGATTACATGTCTTGAAATATAAGTTTTTCTGTAAAGAGAATTATAACATTTATAACCCTTATGAAGAATACTATAGCCAATAAAAATACACTTAATAGATTTTGGTGACAATTTATCCGCTCTTGAATGACCTAAGAAAGGATATCAAACACATCCAAAAACTCTTAACATTGAATAATCTGGAGTGGTATTATATAAAACTTGATAAGGAGATTGATTTTGAAGTACAAGAGTAGGAGTTCTATTTATGAGATAGGTTGCTGCCAAAAAAGCATCATACCAATATTGTTTTGGACAAGAAGCATTAAAAAAGCAGAGTATTACCCATTTCAGTAATATGCATATGTTTTCTTTCTGCTAAACCATTCTGCTCTGGAGTTTTTGGGCAAGAAATTCTCAAAAGAATACCAGAATGAGCTAAAAAACCTTTAAAACATCCTTTGACCAACTCACTGGCACCATCAGTTTGAAAATCTTTTATTTTTGTATGAAAGAAATTTTTAGTAAGATTTTTAAATGCTGAAAACATTGTAAAGCTTCACTTTTAAGTTGCATAGGATAAATCCAGTTGAATGTACTAAACTCATCAATAAAGAGAATGTATATCTATGTCATGTTAATGAATTAACAGGATCAGGACCCCATTCATCACAATGAATGAGTTCAAGAGGAGAAGAAGCATGAGAAGTTTATAGCGCAAAAGGAAGTCTTTTACTCTTTGCTAGCTGACAAGGATTACAAATAGATGAAGATTCTGAAGATTAAACAATGATATTCTTATTATTGTGTAGTTGTTGAACTATTCTTGAAGAAGGGTGACCCAATCTATCATGCCATACTTTAGGAGAAGAGAAGTCAAAGCACACTGTATCATGGTGGATGTTATAGGATAAATATTGTTAACCATTTTACCTTTAGATAGAAGTACATAACTATATAAATCTCTGATTTCATAACCTAGAGGATCAAAAGTGATATAGCATGCATTATCTTCAGTAAATTTAGCAACTGAGAGTAACTTATGTTTCATTGCAGGCACGTGTAAGACATCATGCAATTTGAAGCAACTATGAGATGTATTAATAATAGAACTACCAGTAAGGGAAAAGGGTAGAGTCTTATCATTGCCAATCATCACATTGTCCTTGCCTTTATAAGAAGAAGTATTATGTAATAAAGTTCTGTCCCCTGTCATGTGAGTATAAGCACCACTATCAGATACCAAAACTGTGTTTGATGAAGATGAATCATCATGGACTGATGCATGGTTGACATTGACACTGGTAAAAGCCTGTTGAGATGGACCAGAAGAAAAGGCATTGTCATTCTGATATTGAGCTTGACTATTAGAAGTTGTAAAATTATCTTGACTTCTAGTATTAGAGTATCCAGTTGGAGGTGGATGATATCTGAAGAAACACCTTGTGGAAATGTGACCATTCTTCTTACAAATTTGACAAAACACTTTTGAATAATCAACATATGGCCTTCTATCACCACCATTTGAAGTAGAAGCATTTGAAGAATTAGAACTTGAACCATGCTGATATTGATTATTCTTATAGTTAGCACTATTTCCAGATTTATTTGCACCACCATTTCTTTTGTTCCCATTATAACCATTATAGCTAGCAGAACCATTTCTTGCATACAATGCACTAGAACTTTGTTCATCATAAACACTAATGTGTTGCTGTTGTCTTTCAAGAATAAACTGCTCATGAGAAAGTAGCTTTGCTTTTAATTCACCAAAATTATATGGTGTATCTCTATTTTGATAAGAAACCACAAACATATCATAGTCACTACTCAACCCATTCATGATAAACATCATCAAATCAGCATCACTCACTTTTTCTCCATTTGCAGCCAATGAATCTGCAATATTCTTAACTTTTTGAAGATAAACCACAATTGACTGATTTGATTTCTTGATTCCATGTAATTGAGTCCTAAGCATATTTTTCCTTGCAAGAAATGGGTTCTAAAGCAAGTATGAAGATAATCCCAAATTTCCTTATCAGTACTAAGACCAAGAATATCACCACTAATAGTTGAAGTAAAAGTAGCCTTAAAACAAGTTGAAACAAAACGATCAAGTTTTCTCCAAGAAACCCATTCAGGGTTAACAGTTTCAACACCATCTATAGAAATTTTATGTGATGGTGTTACCATAAAATCACCAGATCACCACTAACATGTCCATAAAGATCAGTAGAAACTAAAAGACCCTCAAATTGATCACGCAATAACAAGTAATTTGATCCATCTAATTTTATTGAAATAAAATTTGTAATATTAGTGAAGGGAAGAGAACATGAATTACCATTGCCAACGGAAGCAGATATAATTTCTCTATGTAAATTTTCTTGACTTGAATTTGCTGAACATGAATTGTTGTTGTCGTTGTCGTGATGAACACCGAGTACTGGATTTGTAGAAGTACCAGATCTTGTTGTTACCATAAAATTGGTTAGCTCTAGATTTTTCTTTGTTGAGAATATGTTATTATAAGAATTCACAGATGAACCCTAAATTGAATTATTGATAAAATTGTTGAATGAAAGCTTAAAAATTGTTGAAAAGAAGTATTGAAGCTATGAAGATCAGGATCGTTCCTAATCTGATACCATGAGAAAGATCAGATTTATGAATTATTAAGAATCAATAGAATTTTTTTACAGAGAAGAAGAGAAAGACTCAGAATTGTATTACAGAAAACCAAGATGTCTGAGAATAACTTTCTCAGACATATTTATTACGCACAATAAAGTTGTCTGAAACAGACCACAGACTCAGCAACTGACTCAATCTGAATGAACTAAACGGAGTCAAGTCAAACACATTTGACTTGACAATTCCTACTAACTTTACTTTCCTATTAATGGTGACATTTCTATTTTACTTCGATGATACTGAAAATGGCGGTAGCGTACGTGGTCATCCAAAAGAGAAACAACAAATATACAGTTTAAGCAATCTGCCAAAACATCAGCAGAAGTACCTCCACTTCTCTTCTAATACTTTGTTCATGCATATTCAGTATTTAAATATAAAGATAGTTTAGAATTAAGCAATAATCGAACTACATGTATCCGATCTCAATTCTCTCATGAATCATCACTTATTAGATTGAAAATCAAAATTTATACCAACATAATGGATAACTCATACATAAAATTAAAAAGAGATAACCTGATTATGGCAAGGGAGAGAATAAAGATGCAATAACATAGTTACAGAGCGTGAGCGCTACTTGTGCTTGATCGTCCCCGATTTTAAGTTTCTAACTTAAGAAAGAAGACGAAACGTAAGAAAAAAAGAAATAAGTAAATACACTTCTGTATGGGGAAATTAGGGGGAGACCCAAAAAAAAAAATATTCTTGTTCTCAGGCCCACAATTAATTTTGTATACCGTGACACCCATAATTATATGAAATTATTATATGAATCAATACATAACTGGTTATGCATACTATCTTTTCAGGCATAACTCTTTATGCATACTATCTTTTTCAGGGGTATAATTGGCAGCGCAACTTGGACATAACATATCTAAAAATACGCGCCTTAGAATTTTGCAAATTTTATATCGTTGGAAATCTTTTTAAAAGAGCTACGCAACGAGTACAAACAAGAATATCAAATTTTTGTTTTTAACGAAAAAATCGGAGGTGATCCTCATTTTAGGGAATTTTTTTGAAAACTTGATACTTAACCATTATGCAGTCACCAAAAACGATGTATAACACATTCTGC
Organism: Papaver somniferum; assembly: GCF_003573695.1. Lineage (NCBI taxonomy): Eukaryota > Viridiplantae > Streptophyta > Magnoliopsida > Ranunculales > Papaveraceae > Papaver > Papaver somniferum. The sequence goes on from NC_039367.1 coordinate 141,201,109, forward strand.
AGACGCATAACGAATTATGCAACCATTTTTTCGACTGCATAACAAGTTATGTTTCTGCATAACAAAGTTATGCATCTATAACAAGTTATGTAACCATTGTTTTGGTTGATTTTAGCCATACATATAAAAAATTGATGCATAATGCAGTATGCATCCATATTTACGGATGCATATCAGGTTATGCATCTATTTTCTCGATGCATCATGCATTATGTAGCCATATTTTCGGACGCATAACAGGTTATGCAGGTTTTCTGGACTGCATAACAAGTTATGCAACAAATTTTGTAGATGCATAACAGGTTATGCATCCATTTTCACGAATGCATAACATGTTATGCAGACAGTTTCTCGACTGAATGACATGCTATGCAGTCATAACCACATCATCATCTTCTTTCATGTTTCATTAACTCCCACGCAAACCATTATCTTTCAGTTATTCAGGGGCTCTTGGTCAAAATCATGTATTTACACCGTCATCTTCTTTCATGTATTTACACCATCATCTGCAATTAAAACTGCATAACAGGTTATGCAGGTTTTCTGGACTACATAACAAGTTATGCAACAAATTTTGTAGATGCATAACAGGTTATGCATCCATTTTCACAAATGCATAACATGTTATGCAGACAGTTTCTCGACTGAATGACATGTTATGCAGTCATAACCACGTCATCATATTCTTTCATGTTTCATTAACTCCCACGCAAACCATTATCTTTCAGTTATTCGGGGGCTCTTGGTCAAAATCATGTATTTACACCATCATCTTCTTTCATGTATTTACACCATCATCTGCAATTAAACCTTATTCACAACTCATCCATACAATCTATAGCTAACAACAAAGACATTTTGCTGTAGCACTCATATCATCACATTCCTCTACTTCTCAATTGAACCCAGTTTTAATCCACATCCAAAAATCCTCCGCAAATCTGTGTTGTTGCTGTTGTTGTAGACCACTGCTGCCTGCAATCACCCATCGAGTCGCTACAACTTCATTGCATCTTCGACTTGGTCTCTGAAGCACAGAAATGCCGAAGTCTCTCTTCGTTGCTCACTCCAGTCTCCATCAGTAATGTAGTAGAGAAGGACAGACACCATCTTTTTCCACTCCCCGTGTTCACAACGTCTAAAGATCTGTCTAGCACAACCACCAGTGGCTTTGAAGCTCGAGTCTTCTCCATTTGTGTCTGCAATTCTGCCCGACAAGTCGACAACCATTATTTAATCAAGAACAAAAATGGGTAAGAACCCATCTCCACGGAATCGATTCAATTAACCAAAGACCCTCAATTTCAGTTCAAAACCAGAATTCCCCAGAATCCCATTTTAGTTTCTGCCAGGTACTGTTGATTTTTCAAATACAAACCTCCAATTTCAGGCCACATCAAAACCCCAGTTGACAGCAACAGTGGCATCTATTTCAGCTGGTTTTCTGGCATAACCAAAACTCCACCAAACTCTGTCTATATTCAGAGAACACTCGACGGAAATCAACACCAATTTGACCTGCAAACACCACCATTACCTTCATAATTTCTCTCTCAATCGAGCACCAAACTGAACCCCAACAGATACATTTCATTTATCTAACAACTCCATATAAAACCCGTTTCAGTTAACTTCAAAAATCCCCAAAATATGTTGCTTAAACTTCTCGTATATATCCATGAATCAATCGAAGAAACCCTAAGTCAAATCATCGAACAACACCAGTTCTTCAATCAACAGACCCCAAATTATACCACCTGCAATCAATCCACAAGCAATCACACCCAAATTCAATCGTTTTTGTTGAGAGAATTGAAGCAATTGGCTTGAAATTCAACCCCAAACACCACAGATCCATTCTCTTCATCGCTGCTTCAATCAATCCTTGATGTCTCCATTTCAGTTCAACTGCAGAAGCTCAAAATGATGCTCAGATCCCCTTTCAACCCCCAAATACGAAGATGTTGAGATTTACCCGTGAATTGAAGCTCCAATGAAGAACTGAGACGAAAACAGTAGGGAGATACGAATCGGAGAAGAAGAAGAAAAAAGACTGAAACATAATTTCAGAAATTATGGGTTTGGGAGATATTTTGTCGTAGAAAATGGGTGCGCGCCTGTGTTTTTTTGAGCATGGGTTTCACAGTGGGAAGAATCTGTAAAATAGGTTTGTTTGTAGTTTTCACTTTCTGTATACACTAGGGAATAGCCAATTGGGCTTTTTGTAGAAGCTGCCCTGATTTGAAATTTTATTTGGGCTATAGAGAAGATTTTTAGCAGTTACAAAGTCTCGGAGTCTTAGGGGTGAGCATTTGGCCAGTAATCCGCGGATTTAACGAGGACCAACGGTGTTTTCACGGATGAATGTCCGACCCGTTCTCTAATGGGTTGGAAGCGGATGGAATTTTTGACATCCAACGGATTTCGAATTGAGCTCGGTTGCAAGCTTGAAAATCTGTTAGATATCCACACCTGTTAGATTTGGCACATTTACGTAGTTTTTAAAAAATACATAAGTAGTTCATGAATTCTTAGGGTGCTTACCAAAACACTTTCCTATTTGTATACATATATAGAATGTGTAGGTTTTATAAGATGACATCTATATTTTGTTTTATAAATTCCATTGGATTATCTGTACTTCATCCGTGCGTCCCTTGGACGTTGGATTAGATATAGATGCCAAATTTGAAATCCGCAATGAATCCAATCCGACTAGAATAAAACACTTTATTAAAAGACGAAAAACATAATTCTCAACTGCAACAGTGAAAGCGTAGAAAAGCAAACATGTCAAATCTTATAAAGACGAAAGTGCATTATCGTCCAATTGTGGAAATTTTAACGGTTGAGATAAAACCACAGAAATATTACAAAGTACAAACACATCCAACACTACTACAGATATCTAGGTTCTTTTTACTTCCACTTCCCCCAAATTGAGAACCTCCATCAAAAATCAAAACTTTTGAATTTCCAAGCCAAAAATTCCCACCCTTCCATAAACACTCCACACATTCACCCTCTGCAAACTTCATTTCCGATTCATTCCACCAGGTACTCTCTCTCTCTCTCTCTTCAATTTCTTTTGCGGTTTTATTTTTCTACTTAATTTCTCATTTTGGTTGAAAATTCAGAGAAACTAGATCTGAATCATCATGACTTGCTTTTGTATTTAAAAAATGTGCTTCAAAAATGGTTCTTAGTAAGATATTATGGATCAACACTGACTAAATACTTCATCAATTCCATCCATAAATATGAGCACACCCTTAATTAGTTAGGGATTTCAATCCAGGGGTTTATGTAGCTCAGATCTATTTTGTGTAATTCCTGTGGTAGATACTTTGGAAAATTCCTGTGGTGGATCTTGTGATAATGCATCGTTGTCGAATTTGGATTGGAATTTATAGGTGAAGGGATGTGTTAATTTTGCTGCTATCAATTGGGTGAACTTCAACATCCAAGAGTTTATCTATGAATTGAAATGAGATTCTAAATTGAGAAGTACAGCCAGCGTAGTGCAGAGTTACTGGCTAGACGTATTAAAGGTTCAGCTTAGACACAAAGAGAAAGAGGTCTTGCACAATGATTAAGTGAATTAGAAGTTAAAGAATGATGGTTTGTTCTTGTTTTCCATTGTGTTTATTGAGGTCTCACTATGAGTAATGCTAAAACAATATTACTGTTTTTCTAATAATTTTTTGTTTGAACTGCAGGAATGGTGAATTTACCATGGGATATCCTCTCAGACATCCTGGTTCGGTTGCCTGTGAAGTCGATTGCACGATTCAGGTGTGTAAACAAAGGGTGGTGCTATTTATTGAAAAACCCTGAATTTCTTAAAAGACAATATAAGCATGCTGTTGAGATGAACAGATTTAGTATCATGTTTCACAATCAGAATGATATTTATACCTTTCGTTATGATCCATCATCTTCCACATGTGAGAGCTCTGGTCATATTGAATACCCTGTTAAATCTTATAGGGGAATTGAGTATTTTGGATGTTGTAATGGCTTGGTTTTGTTGAGGCAGATTAATAAGTCAAATTCTCATTTACTCATCCTTTGGAACCCATCGAGTAACGAATGTAAGAAGTTACCAAATCCAGCAACTAGATTGAATGTGTGGCAGGTTTCCGAAGAATATGGAATTGGTTATGATCACCAGATTGTGGATTTCAAAGTTGTATGTTTAGCTCAGGATTTTTTTAGTAACTGGTGTAAGGTTCTGGTGTATACACTAAGATCAAATTCATGGAGAAGACTTGAGGACATCCCGGTTCATATGTTCGATAATACCGTTAAAATACCTGATATGGGTCGTTTACCTGTTAACGGAGCTGTTCAGTGGAGAGTGTAAGGAGAGGACAGGCGCTCAGAAATCGTTCTTCGCTTTGATTTTGAGAAAGAAGTGTTTGATCAGCTTCCAATACCTGATGTAAGCAAGCATGAAAATTACCAAGTGTTTTTGTGTGTTTTAGGAGGATCTCTTTGGTTACTTGTCGATGATTATGGGAGTAGTCTTGAATTCTGGGAGTTGAAGGACAATGGGGTGAAGAAATCATGGATCCATTCTCTCACCTTTGGCATAGATAAATTTGACATTATGGGCCATTCAACTCCGCTGCAGTTTTTAGAGAACGGAAAGATTTTGTTTGGGGTACACGATGAGCATGCCTCTTTGCATTTTGTTTTATATGACCCAGAAAATAAGACAATTAGAACTCTGAAGACCTATGAGGGTATATCATCATCATCTTTGCCTACTTCTGTCTATGTAGAGAGTCTAATTTCACTCGACACTGGTATGTATCTCGGGCAAGTACAATCAGATGAAGTATATAATGATAACCAAGAGGAGGAGGAGGAGGATAGCGATGACTCAGAAGTAGAAGGCGACCAGGGGGAGGAGGAGGATAGCGATGACTCGGAAGTAGAAGACGACGAGGGGAGGAGGATAGCGATGACTCGGAAGAAGATGAGGCGGAGGAGGATGATGATGACGGTGGTAGTGCTACAGCAGTTGGTGGTACTAGTAATTGCGATGGCAATGAAGAAGAAGACATGTTGAGAAGAATGAAGAAAAACAAGACAATATGAGGGTTTTGTGCACTAGTTTTCTTTAGTAAATTTGCTGATCAGACTGGGATGTTGTTCTAGTTAGAAGATATGTCAGATATTTGTGTTATTTTGGTAACTCTTTAACTTTTCGTTTTGTACTTCAGGAACAGTCAGTGGAACTGTTGTTGCTGTGTAGTCAGAATTGTGTATGTGTGTAGTGTGTGCCTTTGTGCACTTACAGTCGTGAAGCACTTCAGATTTTAAAAGGTTCAAATTCAAGCAATTTGTTTCAATGTTGTAATTTTAAATTGACTGTCGTTATGGTTATATACCCATGTTTGTTCAACTTCCTACAAGTCTTACAGCAATTTTTACTCAGGTACAGTAAAGACCAAGAATCATTTCAAAATATAATCTGGTTATCATCCTTCTATTGGTGGGCTTATTCTATCCCATGGTTACAACTTACAAGGGACAATAAGACTTTAAAATTCGGTTGCGGCTGTTAAAACTCAATGCATGGTTCAAGCTCAAGCCCTTAAATGCCTTGGTGCAAAATTCGGGACATATGCTGAACTGTTCATATTCTTAACTAAAGTATCAACTACATCAAATATTTCAGAAGCTCTCGCGTTTGATCCATCATCAACTCCAAAACTGATAATTTCGTTCTTAATCTCAATCCAACTATACCCAGGATTCGTCTTAAAACTTTTATCCTTCATCAATTTTCGAATTCTCACTGTTTGATCCCTTCGCCCGGCAATGACATACAATTTTGATAACTGCACGTGAGTTGCAGCACAATTTGGTTCACATAAAAGACGCTTCTCAGCTGCATGAATCCCAATCGCAACATTCTCGTGAAGTCTGCATGAAGATAATAATGATCCCCATATAACTGCATTAGGAATTACTGGCATTTCCTCGATTAATACTTTAGCTTCTTCTCGCAACCCTGCTCGACCTAAACTATCTATCATACACGAATAATGATCTAAATCTGGTTTAACCCCGTTTTCAAACATCAAATTAAAGCAATGCCGACTAATTTCTACAAGCCCACCGTGTCGACATGATGATAGAATTCCTAGAAAACTGATGCGATCTGGTTTAATTTTTAGTTTCTGCATTTATGACTACAAGTTGTTGAAATTAGTGGTCAGTACTCAATCTAATTTTACTTCTAAAGTTCGGTTATGTCATATTAATTACTCGGTGAAGCCTTTAAACCAAAGAGATCCAAATACCCAGTCGTTATCTGGACAAACTTTTAGAACTTTTAACAAGTTTGAAGAGGAATTTTACATGTCAAACATTGTAAATTAAGTAGGAGTTTGTACCTGACTAGTCAGTGGTGGTATGGGAGGCTTGGATTGTTTGGATCGTCTAAAAATTAAATGTTGTGAAGTCACAACAAATTAACAAGCTGTTTGGATCGTCTAAAAATTAAATGTTGTGAAGTCACAACAAATTAACAAGCAAATGAGGAGAATGTAAGGATAAATGGTGTTAAACACCTCTTGAATAAGAGATTCAAGCCAAGTTTCTGTGCTGAGTAGCGCAACCAAGAAAGAACGATTCTCTATATAATAATAGAGTTTTTTTCGAGCACTCTCATTAACCAGAGTTTCTGGTTGATTCTGGTCTCACCGTATTAATTTGGTAATGTTACACCATAACATTAATTTTCAAATCATATAAAATTTAATGGTGTTGCCAAAAATATATTAGAAAACCTCTTTTGCGATGTTTCATTCTAATTAGATTCAATACTCCCTCTGTTTCTGAAAGATCGTCCTCTATTCCTTTTTCGTCAGTTTCAAAATTGTGTCCAGCTTTTCAATGAACTCTCTAATATACCCTTGAATTCTTTATAATCATAAATCCATTTTTAACGTGACCCAATCTAAAATATTAAAGAAATTAGTATAATTGAGGAAACAAATATATCATTCATTCCTTTTAAGAAAATATACATTTAACTATAAAAAATAAATTCCTTATAAAGTTTATACTTAATAAATTCGATATCTTTTAAAGTTTTCTTTTATATTTCGTATTTATAATTTTCACAACAATTTTAGTTAGTCTTTATTACTAGCATTTTTATTAAAATAAAATAGGTAAGTAACTAAGGGTAGTTAAGTAAAATATTATGGTCTCCTTAATATTCTGAGAAAGTCAAAGCGGACTATCTTTGTAAAACAAAGGAAGTATTATTAATAAACTAATTCTATCAATTACAATTCCATTAGCATTAAGAAAAATGTTGATCAAATTTAGATCGGGAATTTAAAACCAAAATACCTAAGAAATCCTGACATGGAAGAATATCAAAATTACATAGTTGTGGATACTTGCGTGTAAATTGGAGTGTGCTTCTTCATCCTCGTAAAAAGAAATGATAGTTTATCCTGTCCATAAGTCGAAATACAAAATGGTCAATTATCGATGAAAAATACATGAAATTAAATAAAAAATTTGGAACGGGGAATCAAAAACATTAGAAGAAAAATACAATAGTCAACAATGAATTAGTTTCAATATTATTTTTTTCTTAATATTATTCGTTCCATAAGTAAAAAATAAAACAATTTCAAAAAAAATTTTGGGAAAAACGTGACTATCCAACAAATACAAAAATTCACTTAATAATTATTTGCAAGTAAATACGGTAAAATATTGTTAATTAAGAAATGTAGTGATTTTATTTTATTTTTTTTACAATAAGTTTGTATCCAAAAAATATTGAATTGCATTAAAAAAGCTATATTTGGTAATTCAATTAGTAAAACATTAGTACAATAGGTAAATCCGACATTTTTATGCCTTTAGTTTGCCAAAAATAATACAGTAGGTAAATATAGCTAGCTAATTAGAAATGGAATTTTCCGACATTTTTATTCCTTTCGTTCAATTCAACGGAAACTTACGGTTTTTGTGTTCGGCCTGTGTTTGTCGTTTTTGATGCAGGCATTTGAAAAATGTAATCGATCGATGATGTTCTCTTCTTCGAAAGCAGCTCGGTATTGTTTTTATACTGGCCCTTTATTTATAGTATTATTTCTTTTTTGAGATAAATTAGTTTATCTTTGAGATATTTATGACATTAATTGTTTCTGTGATCAGTAATTCTTCTCTCTTTTGCAGTCTCATTGATGAATTACGAGTTAGAGTAATAGCCATTGCTTAAAGCGAGATTTAAAGAAAATAATGGTTTTTCGTTTTTTTTCTTTGTATCTAGCCTTTTACACGTCTTTTTTTTAATCTTTTTCACCATAGAGCCATGGTCTTTTTCTAATTTGTATCCCTTATTTTGCTCCATATGATCTATTATTCGATGCAATATGATTTCTGTTAATTATTTAGTTGTTTGTTCTTACAATTCAAAAGAGCGACCATAAGCCTTGCCACAAGCTACAGACAATATTATCAACAATAAAGTGCTTAATGGACATATTTCGTTTATAAGAATCATCTCTTATTTCGTATAGAAGACAGTTCTTATAAACTACTGACTAACTGTCTCTTGCAAGGATCAAAGGAAGTTGCTTTTGAGAGGATAATGAGAAGAATTTAAAACAACTAGAAAAAATTTCAAGTAATATATGCTTTTCTTGCCAACTTCTGAGACATTCGGATGTGTACTTGGAACAGAAGTACCAGATTTTTGTTCTATTGGTTGCGTGATTCATGGGTTTCCATGAGATGATAACAAAATGTATTCTGTAGGTTATGCTCCTGCACTCACCTCTAAATCACAGAGTTTTAGTGTTTAGCTATGCAAAATTTGTCTTTACAAAGAATCTTTGGAAGTGAAGTTTAGCTGAATGACCGAACAACGATGATGTTTTTTTCTGATAGACGGTGTGGGTAATTCAGTCTGAAAGTATTGTAGTGGCGAGAAGGAAACATAATACATGATTAAATGGGAAGAATTTTCAATCAATGACGTGGTTTCAAATTTCAAACATGTGAATGTGAGCTAGCCTAGCAAAATTTTCCCATTCTAATACTTCTGTGGTTAAGACTCTGGCTACATCTTAAGATAGATCATTGAAACACTTCCATTCAAAAACGATATATATTTCAATAGACGAAAAACAAAAGGGGATCATTTTTATTTATTTTTTTAAGGCCAGAATTTTCTAATGGCGGGAAGAATGAAGAATAGTTTTACAACCACTGAATCTACTAAAATACACCAGAAAGCTAAAATCCAACTTTAGCAGAGAGAAGAGAACTGCTTATTTGCCTATCAAAATTTTGCGACTTTTTAACTCAAGAGGCAGGCACTGTTAAATTACTTACTCTTTGGATTCGTAATTCACTTGATTGTACTGTCAAATTTTAAATATACCGAAATGTTAGCCACACTCTTTTCTTGATAATGGTTTTGGGATGTGGGTTAAATTAGCACTTGCCGTAAACGTGCAATACATCAGGCTCCTCACTCCCGTCAAATAAATCTGGCGTACATCTAAACGGGGAATTTGGAAAAGAATTTGTGTCTATTCCTATTTCGGAAGACAATCCAATTTGTTAATCTTTGTCGAGTGTTCTGATTTTGAAAAGATGCTTGATCCATGCATGATTAGTACGGTGACAATTGCGTGTATTTAACCTGGAAATCATTTTTACTTTGGCCTCCAAAATCCAAGCTAGAAGAAGGACCGGAATGGTGTAACCTTCAATCAATTTTTGGAGCTTCAATGAATACTATATACTTTAAAAACGTTGCACTTCTAATTTATTTATTATAGAACATATATGATATTTTGGCCGCTATTTTCCATGAAACTTGCATCATTTAATCAAGGCCTGCAAATTATGGATGGCCAAACCTCCTCCATTAAGTCGGTATGTGTTTGGAAGCTTAGCCCAAGTAATGGTCCACCCAGAAAACACGATTCTCGGGGAATGTTCAGATTAATTCCAAGTTATCAGAACAATCCTGTTAAAAGGGCGGCATGTTCCATTGGAGGGGCGGCAAGGGTGATAGAAATGTCCCTCTTATTGGTTAGGGGATTTCCTACAGAGGGTGTAAATTGACTAGATTACCCTACTCCTATTTTTAACCTAATGGAATCAGAAAAATCAAAGCAGTTTTTTTGATTTTTTGCATCTTCTCTTCTCTTCTCCTCTTCCATTAAAATTGAAATTTTCATCGTCCTCGATTAATCAGCGATTTGAAAAATTCATAATCGTTGATTGAAAACTATATTTCCAAAAGACCCAGTTAGGGTTTTGTTTATTGTGTTTGATTTAAGTTAGTTTTGTATCAAAAATTAGGGTTTTGGATCACAATTGAAATTGAAATTTCTGTGTTGCATGTGAGTTACGGTTGGTAATAACTCCAAATGGAACCGTAACTATAGATTTGGTTGATGTTACGGTTCATTTAACTCAAATACCAACCGTAAGTTCTTGATTTTGAGATAAAATATTCAGTTACGAATTTTTTTTCCAACCGTAAATTACTTACGGTTGGTCTCGTTACTTAAGTTACGAACCGTAAGTTGTCCTGGATGTTTCATTTTCTTTTTACGTACGGTTTGTAATTGCATCACTGTTACCAACCATATTTGAGTTACGACTTGTAACTCAAATAACCTTACCAAGCGTAGGTTAATTACGGTTGATCTCGATTCATTAGTTACCAACCGTAATTTGTTACGGTTGCTATATGTTGTCATTCTACCAACCGTAACTGGTATTACGATTGGGTTTTCCCCAAATTGAACCAGTTACGGTTGGTATTCGATACTTTTGGAACCGTAACTGAGAGTTACGGTTGGTAACGAGCTAAATTCCAACCGTAAGTTCTTCTGAAATTTTAAAAGTTTCGATTTTTTTACGTACTTTAGATAATTTTGAGCGACAAAAAGCTAATGGGAACTAATTTAGAGATTCACCCATCTCAAATTTGTCACTGGAATCACTCATTTTGGTTGAGTGAATCAAAATCTAGGGTTTCACAAAAATGTCTTTTTTCTTCTCCTTATAACTTTTTTTTTCAACTCTAAAAATCTGATTTTAGAGTTATTATAAGTGAAAATTAATTATCAACACTAATCTTAATTTTCAACACTAATCTTGAGTATCATCACTAATCTTGATTATTAATAATAAGGGTTAATTGGTCATTTCCATAATTTTTTTAAGGGGTGGCATGAATTATCATGTAATGACCCTTTTTGTCTTATTAGGTTGCCGCCCCTCTAATGGATCATGCTGCCCCTTTAACAGGATTGTATCAGAAGGGGAGTGGGTGGGGAATCAGATGCAATTCATGTATGTAATATAACCAAAGTTTTTTTCCTGAATTATTTTGAATAATTTATCCCCTGCATGGCCACTGACATTCTGTAAATTCCAGAGGAGGCTCGGTTTATGAATTTGTAGTATTATTCCAAGAAGAGTGTACATGAATATAATTTTTCATATGTGCAAACTGCTTTGTTTATTTTTCTCCCACTGAGAAGGTTTGTATAGGTCATGCGTAGAGCACGATTTACAGCTGTCAGTAGCCTGATTTAAACCAACTCTTGCATCACTCACGTAACGTGGATAGTTGCATTGCATTTAGTGTAGTATGGCATTGCGCCTCCAAAGTGGTCCAACAGAACCATATCGTATCGAGGCAAATACATATGGTTGGCACCAGTGGAGGGATAAAACGGCACATACGGTTGATAAGAAATACTCTAATTAGGACCAGCCCATGCAAATCTATCTCAACAATATCCTCTTACATTAAGCCAACCAAGTCTTTGCATATTACTTACCTTCTTTTTTTTTTCGAGAAAAAAGGATTTTCAAATGTTACTCAAGTTGGACATAAGAATACTATGATGGCACTTCTTCCTTAAGACTACCGTATTAGGAGCATATGCACTTGGTATGGTCAATGATGAAATTGCATTGGATCCTTAAGAGTTTATATTTGTTTTAGCACCCCTCCTTTTTTTTTACTGCTAACCAACTAAGATATTAACTTATTGGTTTTTTATTTATAAGAAGAATATCATACCTACTGATTTGTTACCCCTTTTCATATGCAAAAAACAGACCCGTGCATCACACGGCTGAGAAACTAGTTCTATTAATTTTTCAGATGAGATCCGACAAATCCTTCTTACAGCTTAATGACCAATAATTGGGTCTAACCCTACTGAATGGATGACACACACGTATCTGCAATCAAACGGATAGCAACAACCAATAACAGAAATGCTAAATACACCCTTTTAACTACTAAAAGCAGACTAAATTGGTAGCAATTGAGACTACTACTAAAAGCTTTTGGACTCGACCCTACGACTACTATGCACACTGTGAGATTACCTACCCCTGAAAAACATCCTTGTCCTCAAGGATGAACTTTGGATAGTGAGTGCGAATGTTGGAGAAGTCTTTCCATGTAGCATTCTCGGGGAAGGAATCAGTGCATTGAATCAATACTTGCATGACTAGTTGTTTGCCCTGTATAACTGACCTGGTACCCAAAAGCTTTTCAGGTAACATAATAATTTGTCCTTCATGATCCACTATTGGTAGAGAGGGAGATGGAGTGTGCTTCTGACCAATGTGTTTCTTAAGTTGAGTGACATGAAACACGGGATGAATGTGAGAGTGTGATGGTAAATCCAACATATACGCTAGCTTTCCAATGCGCTGAAGAACTTCAAAATGACCATAAAACTTGGAGGATAGTTTAAAAAAATTTCTCAAGGAAAGGGAGGACTGCCTGTAGGGTTGAAGTTTGAGGTAGACCAAGTCTCCAACTTCAAAGGTTCTATCTTGTCTGGATCTGTCAGCATATAGCTTCATTCTCTCTTGAGCTTTAAGAAGTTATTCTTTGAATATATCAAGTAAAGAAGATCCGTCTTTCAAGTAAGTCTCCACTGCAGCAACTGAAGTGGTGGTAGAAGAAGGAAAAGCAAGATGATCTGCAAGAGCTATAAGAAGTTAGTCCAAATCCCTGATGCACCTCAAATAGTTTTCAACACAAGCATTGACCCTTTCAGATTGGCCATCTATTTGGGGATGGTAAGCTGTGCTGAGGTTAATGCTAGTACCCAAGGCTTTAAATAGATCCTGCCTGAAAAAGCGGGGGTCTAACAACACCACCCAATATTTCGCTTAGCAATCTGTATGGACTAACTCCGAAATACTTTTCTAGAGAATCAACTAGACAGTCATACTCAATCTAGATAAAAGTATCTCAAGGAGTTAATATCTCTCTCTTGATTTGATTTTTACTCAAGCTAAAAACAATAGCGAGTCTTTATCAAATTCAAGGAATACTTGGACGGTACCAAAGACCAATGTTCAAGGATCAATCAATATTAATCAACAACCAAAGGTTGGATTTCCAATTGATGATCACGAACGCAAAACCTGTATTATTTCAATTATATAAAATATAATGCGCAAAAGAATAAACACATACACCAGAAATTTTGTTAACGAGGAAACCGCAAATGCAGAAAAACCCCGGGACCTAGTCCAGATTGAATACACACTGTATTAAGCCGCTACAGACACTAGCCTACTGCAAACTAACTTCGGACTGGACTATAGTTGAACCCCAATCAGTCTCCCACCAATCCAAGGTACAGCTGTACTCCTACGCCTCTGATCCCAACAGGATACTGCGCACTTGATTCCCTTAGTTGATCTCACCCACAACCAAGAGTTGTTGTAACCCAAAATCACAGACTTGATAATAAACAAATCTGTCTCACACAGAAAAATCTATCAAATGATAAATCTGTCTCCCACAGATAAACCCTAGGTTTTGTTCCGTCTTTTGATATAAAATGGGAATTTTAAAAAAGTGCCCCACTTTGAAGTTCTGTCAATTTGAGATAATGGGTTTGTTTTAATTCATTATTTTTGTTTTTGTTTCAATTTAAATTAATCAATTAGGGTTTGTGAATGGTAAATTGGAAATCTCTTTTAATTAGGGTTCTTAAGAAATTTTATGTGAACCTGATTTGCTGATTCATGAAATGGGTAATTTTATCTTTATGATGTCTAATGATGCTTCAATTTGAACTTATTCAATTGTAAGTTTGAGTCCCTAATTGCTAAAATCAGATACTTCATTTGGGGAAGAACATGATTGAGGTAAATTGGGTATTTGATAGAGTTTGTGTTGGGTTCTCTGTTATGGTATGATTCTGGTTTCAGTTTTGGGTTTCAAGATACGACGATTTCTGGGTTTCTGGATGTGAAGAAATGGATGTTCACCTTGAATCATTGATACCTCCATGTGCTTGAAGAAGATGAAGACGGGTCATATGCCGAGTCAAATCGGGAGCACTCCTTTGGATCATCCAACCTCTGATGAATGGTTCATTGGACTTTTCGTAGGCGCCACCTAAGCACTAACTGCTCTAACATGCCGTTTACCGTTTTTTGAAAGAAACGATCAAGATGAGGGAACTTTATAAAAGTTTGGAAAAATGGGGTAAAATTATTTTGTATATTTCAAAACAGGGGAACTTTATAAAAATTCCCATTTAAAGTCAAGGTGAATAGGAACCAATTGATAATCCGGTCTTATATTCCCGAAGAACAACCTAGATTAATCAATCACCTCTCTACAATCCTTCCTGACTACACAAGCGGATTGTCGAGGAATCACAAACAGTGAGACGATGATGTTTGGGACTTTTTTATCTTGCCTATCGGAGAACTATCACGATCTCAAGCCAATCAATCTATTGTACTCGTACGATAGAAGATGCAAGATCATATCACACAACTACGATAAAGTAGTATCAGTCTGGCTTCACAATCCCAATGAAGTCTTTAAGTCGTTAACCTGATTTTAGAGAATAAAATCAAAGGTTAATGGAGATCGACTCTAGCGGGCGCACTAGTAGCACACAGACGTGTGGGGATTAGTTTTAAACAATGCTAGATGTCTCCTCTATATAGCCTTCAAATCAGGGTTTTTCCTTAGTTACAAAGCAATCCTTATTCACCGTTAGATGAAAACCTAATTTATATTCAAGCTAATATTTCTCAACCGTTAGATCGAAAACTTAGCTTGTCACACACACTTGGGTAGACGTTTACTAGGTTCGTGAAAACCATGCCCAAACGTGTACGTGTATGTTGGTTCAACATAGTAACCCCAAAGGTTAACCATATGAGCATTTCATATTAACCTTGTTCTTCTTCTTCACCATAACTAGTTCAATTGACTCAAATGAACTAGTTAAAGATTTGTTCAACTACACTTTTCTATCCTAGTCCAAGACTTAGCTATGTAGACTAGAAATCAAGACTTATAGTTTTGATCACTAACATTGACAAACATGCTTGAGATAGCAACGCATGCGAGGTTGACCGAGCTATGCTCTAACACTGCCAGAAGTTGCATGTAAAGACATTATCTCTATCAGGCAAAATGGAAGAGGGTAATCCATGCAACTTGACCACTTGATTGAGAAATGCATGAGCCACAGATGCAGCAATATACGGATGTTGCTGAGCTAAAAAGTGAGCATAATTTGTCAGCCTATCTACTACCACCAATGTTAGAGCACTGCTCGATTGAACCCACTAGCGTTGATATGTCAAGTTAGTTGTCAATTTTAGTTTCCAAAATGCATTCTTGATTTAGCATACTAAAGATAGTTTCGGACTAGATTAGGTCTACGAAGTTGAATCGAAGCTATCCTTAAAGGATGAAGATTGAAGATTGAAGACTACAAGAAGACATCAACAAGTACTTCATCAACAAAGGTATGTGATTGATTTTATTTGGATTCTTGTTCAATTCTACCTTTCTAATCTATCAAGATAAATGCTTACTCTGTGGAACAATTCCAATGACGGTAAATGTATATTTATGTATACTTGAGGTTATTTGATTCATGACCTTGGATACAATAACCTTTATCCTTATAAAGAATCTCATGTTATATTGAATGATCTTACGAATCCAACGAGCCAAGAATCACTCAATTCCGAGTTATAACGATGAAGTTATGAGTGATTTATTAAAGTTTGTTAGTAGGAAACAATTCATGGGAAGTTTGTAACGGTTCATAGACTTGGACCCAATTACGTGACTAAAAGATATTTTTGGTCAATTTGTTGATGTTTCTTTGTCTAGGAAAGATGGATATTAATCCAAACATATTTGATTACCATATTAAAGTGTTGGTGATACCTTTTAATTCCTGCCTAAGTTAAAATTGATTTATTCACATAAATACATATTTGCTAATTAATTATTTATTTAATTATTTAGGCATAATATTTGTAACTTAGGAAAGACTCCCATAATTAGGAGAGTCTTGAAAAAGGAAAATAGCCTAAACCCTAGCTTAGTTTTCAAGCTAACTTTTAACTATCAATAAAGGGTGGTGAGTTTACACGTTTTTCATCCCCTTTGGAAAATTGGCATAAGCTTTGCAGGTTGTTTCCATGTCTTTTGTTCCTCGTGAACAAGAGTGAGATAAAAGTATTTGTATTGGGGGTCACAAAGCCAAGTTGGATTAAATCTTCGTGATTGATTATACAACTTGTAATCTAGGTTTTTCACCTCTTGTCTATTCTAAGGTTTTCTCTTATGATATAAAACCATTCAAGAGTTGTTGATCATAAACCCTAGGTTTTGATAGATTTCAGTTTCCGATCGTATACGAACACTTGTTAGTCGAAATCGGAGACTAGAAAGAAAAACTTCTGTTGAGGCATCTCTTAAAAATCCTTGAGAAGTTTTAAACAAGATATCTCTAGATTTATTCTAGTTGTTCTTGTGGTAGAATAATTAGGTTTCTCTTCCTTTATTGAAGAGTGTAATAATCCCTAATCTACACGTTTGTTTTGATATTACTTTTACCTAGTAATTGTTTTTATCAAAATAAACACAAGATTTCCAAAACCTTGATTCACATCTAAAGGGAAATCAAACCGGTGTTTTATGCAAACAAAATATCGAATCGTATCAATCGTGTTGTTGTATCTTCTAAAGACAGCCTTGGGTTCTGCTAGAAGATTAACGAAAATAATTCCTAAAGACAATCGGTTTTGTGTTAGGAGTTATATTTGTGCTGAAGCAGTTATTAAATCTAGTCCGAACAGGGAGTAGGAAATTGGTGTAACAACTTATAATCCGTGTGTGTTTATTCTAGACTAGGTCCCGGGGTTTTTCTGCATTTGCGGTTTCCTCGTTAACAAAATTTATGGTGTCTGTGTTATTTCTTTTCCACATTATATTTTATTTATATAATTGAAATAATACAGGTTTACGTTAATCAATCATAATTGTTAAATCCGACCTTGTTTGTTGGATAAGACTTGATTGATCTTGAACAATTAATTTTTGTTATTTTCACATTGTTAGACCAGTCTGGACTAACCCTATTTCAAGTGGATACTGTGTTGAAATATTCTTTTAGTGATTGTTTCTTAAAGAGGTTTATACACGGTGGATACTGAATAGGTTGTGATTAACACAAAAGACTTTGTTTCACGAGCTTCACACTAAAATCGAGTTTACGAACTTGTTTATGTCTAACTTTGATTGTGTTGAAATAGAGATATTAAACTATTTGATATACTTTACTCTAGATTGAGTCTGACTGTCTAGTTGATTCTCTAGAAAGTGTATTGGAGTAAGTCCTCTCAGATTTCCAAACGAATTGTTGGGTGTGGTTGTTAGACCCCCGCTTTTTAAATTGGTATCAGAGCATGCAAACACGCCAAGACCTTATAAGTCTGTGTTTGAAGCAATATTATTATGGACAGAGGTGTTATCTCTATAAACGTACCACCAGTCTTCGATGGCACGAACTATTTGTGGTGGAAAATTTCTATGCGTTCTTTTATTCAAGCGCGAGATTTTCAATCATGGGTTCATATTGTTAATGGCTATAATCCTCCATTAGTTACAATAGACGGTGTAACTGTTGCAAAGAATATTGGTGAATATAGTGATCTTGAGATTCTTGCTACAAAGCAAAATTTTGAAGGATTAAATGCTATCATCCATGCAATTACCCCAGATCATCAGCACCACGTTACTACGTGTAATAAGTCTAAAGATGCTTGGGATATCTTAGAAATTGTATTTCAAGGGAATGCTGCAGAGAAAGAAGCGAGGCTTCAAATCCTAGCATCTGACTGGGAAAACCTTCGCATGTCTGATGATGAAACCTTTGATGAGCTTAACCAAAGACTTTCTCAAATAGTTAACACCTCATATTTATTAGAAAGAACTATTCCAGAGAAAGATATTGTGTGCAAAATTCTCAGGTCTCTACCATCAAGATACGAGTCTAAGAAACATGCCATTGAAGAAGCAAACGATATTTCTATACTCTCCAGAAATACTCTTGTTGGAAAGTTAAAGATCTTTGATAATGAACACGCATCTAGAAAAGAAGTGATTTCTCTTAAAGATGCATACAATTCTGAATCCTCTAAGGATAAATCTGGTTCGCCAGATACTAAGGATGTTACTCCACGACAATTTTGAAAATTCTTGAGAGACAGGAAAAAGAGTTTTTCTAAAGGTGCAACATCCCCTAATGATGATGTAAAATGTTATAATTTTCGTGGTTTCGGGCATTTGTCTTCAGTATGTCCTAGCTGGAGCCGTAGACAATCGACATATGCAGCTGCTTTGCCTACTCTTGATGATGGACCTGAATATTATCATCCCCAAGAGTACGCAAGCGAGGTTGTATTAGATTTTGGAAAAATTCTTTTGGATACTGATTCTGATTCTGACGAAGAAATGTTCCATGTGGATCTAGTTGCTAATAGCCTTCTTAAAGAAAGTCATAAAAAACTCTCGGAAGCTGAAAACACCCTTTTCAGTGAGAAACTTAAATATGACAGACTTTGTAGTCTAAATAAAGACTTGCAAGACCAACTTGATTCTAGTGGTGCAAGAGATTATCTCAACGAAATACGAAAGATTAAAGAAGAAATTGCCGAAGGTCGTGATCGGGAAATTATTATTCAAGCAAAGATAAATAACTTGGAGAACATTGAGATGAACTTGTTATTTGATTCGGAACGATAAGATCTCAAAGTTCAATGTGAATCATCCAAGAATGATCTAGTTATTGCACTTGAAAAGGTCAAAAGGTTGGAAGAAGAAAACTCGAGATTAAAAGAGAGTTTGTCTAGAAATAGCAGCTCATAAAAACTAACCTCGATATTGGGAGCATGTAGAATTCATCGTGATACACGAGGATTGGGATATGAAGGAATAAATGCTCCTGGTATTTGCAAAGAGGTAAAATTTGTCAAAGCTAAAGATTCTTCTAAACCAAAACCTTCCACGGTTGACAAAAGTGAAGTATCTTTACCAACTGTCGATGACGAAAAGAAGAAATTCTGTCAGGATCCAAAGCAAGAACATACACATTTAGGTAACACTAAACATAACCTTTTCCATTCTACTAAACATTGTTTTTATTGTGGAAAACCAGGTCACTTGCGAAGAATTGCAGATATCTTAAACGAGATAAAACCAGATGTGATTCTGTTAAGATGACAAGATCTGATGTTCCAAACTGGAGAAAAACTGAGTCTCATAATATCAGTTCTTCTAGTATTCCCTCCAAGAAAAAAGAAATACGTTGCTCCAAAAGTTAATCAGAAATGGGTACCAAAGAAGATCAATAAAGCAACAAGTACTTTTAAGAAGAATCTCCCAGACAAGAGTTCGACAAGGGATAACATCTTAAAAATGTATGGAACAGTTATTGAAAGTTTCAAGGTAATTGTTAATTTCCTAGAGTCCATGCATGATTTTGTTTCAAATACCTGCGGTGAGCAAGATTTTGTTCACCTCAACACAACCTAATTGTGTTGGAAGTGCATCCTCACCAAGAAGCGCTAGTAAAAGCTGTGAGGATTACAAAAGAATTGGGGCGCACATATTGTGTTTGGTAATTTTTGAATATGTGGAGCAATTTATTGTTTCAAGATGAGTCTAACTCGCTTACATATTTCTCGAAATATGTGTTGGTAAGCTTTTGCTTTGGCCAAGTTCTTCTTTACCTAGTGACGAAAGTCATGTTATGTTTCAATCACTTTGAAAATTGCTCTGACGAAAAATGGTTTATGAATAACAACTATATAACGTCCTCTGAGAATGTTTCAATGATTTAAATGAGAGTTTAGATTATATAACCATTGGAGGATATAAGCAGTGTTGTGAAAACACATATATGTATAAGTCCTTAATTCTTGAACCGAAGTTTGTGAACTTTGTTGATCAAGTGAACCGAAAAAGTGCATGAGCTAAGTCCGGGAACTCAGTCCGCGAACCCAGTCCGCGAACTTGAGTTGGTTATATCTAAAAACGGTTGTTCTTGAACTCATGTTTATATAAACTAAGGAATGCTTTTGCAAACTGTGGATATAAAGTTCATGAACCGATTCGAGTAAATCAAACCGTTTTTGATTCGATTGTGTCTTGTGTAGTTACATAAGATCTAAGCAATTGAACAACTCTCTGACTAGTTCGTTTGAGTCATTTGAACTAGTTATGGTAAAGAAGAATATGGTTAAATACCACGCGTATGATTCTGAATTACCTAACTTGATGTGTGATTGAAATTCTTACGTATAACAGGTTAGAAGCAATAATCAATGCCATTGGATGTTGGTTGTTATTGTCAATGAATCGTTTTCATACTCTTATGGTAACCATTCTTGGTGTAAATCCTTATGGAAAAGGTTATTCTTCCTTCTAAGCATTTCAATTCTTGTTTATACAAGTGTGTATCTTTAAAATATGATCACAATACATGATCTTCATGATTATATATTGTGTATTGTTACCATGAGATAGTTCTATTGTTTCTAGTAACACGATCTCATGAGAGACTTTCAATGGTTGGTTCTTAACTCGTATCTCCTTGTAGGGTTTCTAAAATCCAATAAATCCTTATCTCTGGTATAAGGTCTCTCTTGTTGTTCTTTCGGGAATGATATCTTATGGGGGAGAGTTCTTAATTGAACTTGTGCTTAATTGCTATATCTTTGAGGGGAGAAGCGTTTGTGGAACATGTAGGGGTTAACTTGTATCTTAATAAACTCCTTGATGAAGTCACTAAGTTTCGACTCTGTGATATCATCTAAAGTAAAGTTGATATGTTTTTTTTTCTTTTGGTCAAGAAGTTCCTCTATGAAAATTTCATTAGGATCCCACCAGTTTTTCGTACCTTTGCCAATTTATATTGACAAAAAGGGGGAGAATTATTGTATTTCATACTACATATACATATGGTTTACAGATCATTATGTAAGTGGGAGTGGTTTTCATGTCGAGATGAAGGATTGGCTAAGGGCGCGTGATACATATCACCGTAGTATTATTTTCAAAGTTGCGATACAATTAAACTTTGATGCTGTGTAATAATACTATGATGGATCTTCAACAAGTACAGGATGAGCACACTCATAGTTGAAGAACCAAAGAAATCAAGCATGTAGGATTTTGGTTTTGTCAAGTACAATCCATATGTAAAATGGTTTTGTCACTAAAATTGACAAAGGGGGATATTGTTAGAGCACTGCTCCGTTGAACCCACTAACGTTGGTATGTCAAGTTAGTTGTTTATTTTAGTTGCCAAAATGCATTCTTGATTTAGCATACTAAAGATAGTTCGGACTAGATTAGCTCTAAAAAGTTGAATCGAAGCTATCCTTAAAGGATGAAGATTGAATATTGAAGACTACAAGAAGACATCAACAAAGGTACGTGATTGATTTCATTTGGATTCTTGTTCAGTTCTACCTTTCTAATCTATCAAGATAAATGCTCACTCTATGGAATAATTCCAATGACGGTAAACGTACATTTATGTATACTTGAGGTTATTTGATTCATGAACTTGGATACAATAACCATTATCCTTATAAAGAATCTCATGTTATAGTGAATGAGCTTACGAATCCAACGAGCCAAGAATCACTCAATTCCGAGTTATAACGATGAAGTTATGAGTGATTTATTAAAGTTCGTTAGTATGAAACAATTCATGGGCTGTTTGTAGCGGTTCATGGACTTGGGCCCAATTACGTGACTAAAAGCTATTTTTGGTCAAGTTGGTGATGTTTCTTTATCTAGGCAAGATGGCTATTAATCCAAACATATTTGATTACCATATTAAAGTGTTTGCGATAACTTTTAATTCCTGCCTAAGTTAAAATGTGATTTATTCACATAAATAAATATTTGCTAATTACTTATTTATGCATAATATTTGTAACTTAGGAAAGACTCCCATAATTAGGAGAGTCTTGAAAAAGGAAAATAGCCTAAACCCTATCTTAGTTTTCAAGCTAACTTTTCACTATAAATAAAGGGTTGGTGAGTTTACACGGTTTTCATCCCCTTTGGAAAATTGGCGTAAGCTTTGCAGGTTGTTTCCATGTCTTCTGTTCTTCGTGAACAAGAGTGAGATAAAAGTCTTTGTATTGGGGATCACAAAGCCAAGTTGGATTAAATCTTCGTGATTGATTATACAACTTGTAATCTAGGTTTTTCACCTCTTGTCTATTCTAAGGTTTTCTCTTCTGATATAAAACTATTCAAGAGTTGTTGATCATAAACCCTAGGTTTTGATAGATTTCAGTTTCCGATCGTATACCAACACTTGTTAGTCGAAATCGGAGACTAGAAAGAAAAACTTCTGTTGAGGCATCTCGTAAAAATCCTTGAGAAGTTTTAAACAAGATATCTCTAGATTTATTCTAATTGTTCTTGTGGTAGAATAATTAGGTTTCTCTTCCTTTATTGAAGAGTATAATAATCCCTAATCTACACGTTTGTTTTGATATTACTTTTACCTAGTAATTGTTTTTATCAAAATAAACACAAGATTTCCAAAACCTTGATTCACATCTAAAGGGAAATCAAACCGGTGTTTTTTGCAAACAAAATATCGAATCGTATCAATCGTGTTGTTGTATCTTCTAAAGAGAGCCTTGGGTTATGCTAGAAGATTAACAAAAAGAATTCCTAGAGACAATCGGTTTTGTGCTAGGAGTTATATTTGTGCTGAAGCAGTTATTACATCTAGTCCGAATAGGGAGTAGGAAATTGGTGTAACAACTTATAATCAGTGTGTGTTTATTCTGGACTAGGTCCCGGGATTTTTCTGCATTTGCGGTTTCCTCGTTAACAAAATTTCTGGTGTCTATGTTATTTCTTTTCCACATTATATTTTATTTATATAATTGAAATAATACAGGTTTACGTTAATCAATCATAGTCGTTAAATCCGACCTTGTTTGTTGGATAAGACTTGATTGATCTTGAACAATTGATTTTCTTATTTTCACATTGTTAGACCAGTCTGGACTAACCCTATTTCAAGTGGACACTGTGTTGAAATATTCCTTTAGTGATTGTTGCTTAAAGAGGTTTATACACGGTGGATATTGAATAGGTTGTGATTAACACAAAAGACTTTGTTTCAAGAGCTTCACACTAAAATCGAGTTTACGGACTTGTTTTTGTTTAACTTTGATTGTGTTGAAATAGAGATATTAAACTCATTGATATACTTTACTCTAGATTGAATCTGACTGTCTAGTTGATTCTCTAGAAAGTGTATTGGAGTAAGTCCTCTCATATTACCAAACGAATTGTTGGGTGTGGTTGTTAGACTCTCGCTTTTTCAACTAAGATAACACTTTTCCTGTTGCTTATAGGCAAGCCTCAATAAAATCCATGGTAATATATTGCCAAGCATGCTCAGAATAGGAAGTGGTAGTAGCAAGCTAGCAGAGTTAGTGTGGTCAGTTTTATTTCTTTGGCAAACATCATACTGAGATACAAAGGAAACTATGTCTCTATGCATACCTGACCAATAAAAGTGACTTCTTGCCCCTAAAGATGTAGCCTGAATGCCAGAATTCCCTACAACTGAAGAAGTATGTAAGGACTGTAAGAGTTTTTCTCCAACCTGAGCACCAGTACCAATGTAAATTTTAGGTTTATATCTCATAAAACCATCAAGGAATGTGTAATGAGGTACAGAATCAGGGTTGAGCAGGAGTTGATACATGAGCTGGTTGGCCTTGACATCATTAACATAGCTCTGCTGAACTTCTTGTACCCATGTTGATGCAGATATGGCCATTGAGTGGCAAGTAGCAGAATTTGAGGGTCTCCTAGAAAGTGCATCAGCAACCACGTTGTCACAGCCTTTCTTGTACTGAATTGCATAGTCAAACCCCAATAATTTTATGAGCCATTTTTGTTGTAATGCAGTGGTAACCTTTTGTTCTAGTAAGTACTTCAGACTTTGATAATCAGTTTTGATGATGAATCTGGTACCTTGGAGGTAGTGCTTCCACCTTTGAACTGCAGCAACAATAGCCAGAAATTCCTTCTCATAAGTAGAGAGTGCAGCAGCTCTAGGGCCAAGTGGCTTGCTGAAGTAAGCCATAGGTTTCTTCTCTTGCAGTAGGACAGCTGCAATGCACATGTCACTAGCATCACTTTCTGATGAGTGCTAAAAAGTGCATATATTTATCCCTTTTTGTTGGCATTTAACTCATCCTTTGTGCATTAATTCTACATTTTATCCCATATTCTGTATTTTCATTGTTTTCAAGAATAAATATTTTTCTTACTTAATTTTATATTTTTAGGTAATAAATAAAGTTTGGATGAATTGCGGAGCGGAATACAGCAGAAAAATAGTGAAAATCCGGGAGGAGTTACGCAAGGAAGCCGCGAAGAACGTTGTGCACAAAACCAAGAGGCTAGTAATGGTCTTGAAAAAGAAGAATTGTCCTTAAAGAAGATATGGGCTTGGCATACCCAAGGCCCAAAACCCTTACTCAAACACATTTCCACTATCCAAGCCCGTCTCGGATTTCAGCCGTCAGATCGAAGCATTTCAGCATCCTACGGTCGCTCCATCATCGCACATCAAACTCCGAAGCCCCCGCTTTACATCGCAACGCCCATCTCCATCTTGGGTCGTCCGTTTTGCTACATCCCTTCATCCGACGGTCGCTCCACGCTTACCTCCGTATCACCGTTGGATCCACCTACCATCTTCCCATCCATCGCTCCTTGTCGCAGATCATCAAACCTCGATGCACCCGCCTAACACCCAAGTATCGAACACCCTATACCCCTAGCCAAACGCCCCCTAACCCTAACTCTATCGACTTCTTCTGTATTCTCCATCTCTTCTTCCTTCCCCCGTCTGCAGAACCCGTACCACCACCATGTCCGCCATCATCCCTACCAGCCACTACAACCACCCTACATCAAATACAACCAAAACCCATCCTTCCCCCATCATCCTATGCTACCTATTTCACTGATTTCACACTCCCTCTCTCTGTTAGGGTTTTGAAATCGATGAACTAGGTTGATAGGCAGAGGAAGCTCGAGCTGGAGCGTAGCAGCATGGAAGACATGGGAAAAGCAGGAGAAGAAGAGAAAGAAGCATGGGTCGAGACTATTGAGATGAAATCAAAGAGTTAGGTGAGTCAATTTCACTTTTTGGTGAAACCCTAATTTTCTGATAATTTGGGGATTTTTGGTTTTTTTTTTGCTTGCTTGTATAAATAGAAGGTGTTGGGTGTGAAATTGGGGCATCTCTGGGCTAGCCAGTGAACAATATTTGCAATCAATTTTCATTTTCCAAATTCCATTTTAGCTACAGTTGATTGTGTGCAACCTGTGTGCATGTTGTATCTTAATTTAGCTTGTTTGATGAATGCTGTTGTTATACTCACGTCTAGCATGAACTAATTCACTGCAACTAAGGCTCTGATGAAGCCTAGTGCACTGTTAGATGATGCATTGTTAGGATAGTTTTCTTGATGCCTGTTTTGCTTGAGCAATGGGAAGTAATCAGTACTCTGGCATGCCTGTGATTGATTGTGCTGTCAAAAGACAGTCAATGCTAGGGGCATATCAGTGAGCAAGCTGATTTTCCTCCCATTCTAGATGTATGCATAGGATTTTCAACTCAACCTAGATTGCATTGCTTGATTAGGGCACAAGGTGGATTCAATTGCCTTAGTAACTTCACACAGTTCTGCATCTTTTTCCTTTTCTGTCACTGTTGCTCAATACCTTTGCCTTAGGCTGCTGCCTTTGTTTCACTACCACTGTTACCTCATTGCTATTCACTGCCTTCATCCATCACTGCTCACTGCCATAGTGCCTTGTCTCCATTGCTAGCTTAGGAAAACTTCTTGTACGCTCCCACTCCCTGTGGACTAACCCCTACTCATCCCTATACTATAAAGCTTGGCCTTGTATACTTGCAAGTTTTGTGTGCAACCCCATTTACACACCACTTTCCACTACAAAGGGATTAGAAAAGTTAGGAAAAGCCAATAGAGGGGTAGAGCTCATTGCCAGTTAGAGTGTTTCAAATGCACTGGTAGCATCTGGGTTCCAATGAAATGAATTTTTCTTGAGAAGATTAGTTAGTGGTTGGCTGATAATCCCATAATGTTGTCAAACTTTCTATAATAAACTGTGAGACCCAGCTCAGCTCTTTTATATTCTTTGGAAGTGGCCATGATTGCATACAAGCAATTTTATTTGGGTCAGCACAAACACCCTCTGTTGTGACTATATGGCCAAGATACTCCAATGAAGGTTGTCCAAAGCAACATTTGGATAGCTTGGAGAAGAGTTGATGATGTCTTAGCAGAGAAAAAACCATCCTGAGGTGCTCCAAATGCTCACTCATACTCTTACTATAAATAAGCATGTAATCAAATAAAACCAACACAAATTTTCTTCAAAATGACTAAAAAATTTCATTCATAAGTGCTTGAAATGTGGCAGGGGCATTTCTGAGGCCAAATGGCATGACATTAAACTCATAATGGCCTTGATGAGTTCTAAAGGCTGTCTTATGGTTGTCTGGATCATGAACCCTGATTTGATGATATCCAGCTCTCATATCTATCTTTGAAAAAATGATGGAACCATGTAGTTCATCTAGTAATTCATCCACAATAGGTATATGAAACTTTTCCTTAATAGTGATGCTATTGTGCTTCCTATAATCCACATAAAATCTCCATGAATTATCTTTGTTTCTCACTAGAAGTATTGGGGATGAAAATGGGATGTGGCTAGGTTGAATTATCCCAGTTTGAAGCATTTCCTTAACCAACTGCTCAACTACTCCTTTCTGCACATAAGGACACTTATAAGCCCTTTGGTTGACAGGTGATGAGTTGGGTTGCAAAGGGATTGTGTGATCCAGACTTCTCTTAGGTGGAAGAGTGGTAGGTTACTGAAATATATCAGTAAATTCTTGTAATAGTGGAAGTAAAATGTCAGGGGTTTGAGGGGGTATTGAGGTTGGAGTTATGGAGAATAGTTGAGCTACTATTACATGTGAATGTTTGAGAAAAAAATTTTTGACTGCCTCTTCACTCATCATCAGAAAAGAGTGTTTTGGAGAAGTTCCATGTAATGTAATATGCTTGTTCTTGTATTGAAAATAAATACTTAGTTTGGAAAAATTGAAAGTTACATCACCTAGTTTCCTTAGCCAATCTGCTCCAAGTACTATGTCACAACCCCTGGTGGTAAAACCCTTAAGTTTTCCATAAACTGGTGCCCTTGCATGCTCCATTGTAGTTTAGAAAAAATACATGAACTTGATGTTTGCTCCCTATTTGAAACAGTGACCAGCATAAGTGAAGTTGGTGTGATGGAGCACTTGAGTGAAGCAAACAAAGTACTGTGTCAATAAGTACAGACACAGTTTTCTTGTTAATGATACCAGGAATTCTGATTGTATCACCAGTGGATGGGCCAGTCATAGAATGAAGAGAGACTTCAACATCAGATTGGACTGGAGATTCAGGTGCCTCAACAAAAAGTTCCTCCTCTTCCTCAGTGTCATGTGATTCAGTAGACTACATTGTAACATGTAGAGTTTTTGTTTACCTTTACAGAAATGGCCAGGTTTGTATACTACATCACAATTATAACAGATCCCTTGATCTCTTCTCTTATCCATTTCCTCCTGAGATAGTCTTTTAATGATAGGAGTGGTATTGGTAGACTTTGGTGTAGGTGTGAAAAAGGATTTTGGGGTGGAAGGGCTAGATTTAGGTGAAGTGATAATTTTTTTAGGAGGTAAGGGACTAGGAGAGTATGGTCTCTGTGAATTGGAATAAGTAGTGAATGATCTGGTAAATGATTTAGGTGTTGCATTGGTTAATTGACGCTTTTGTTCTTGTACTCTATCCAATGAAAAAGCATCAACTAGAGTTTGGGGGTGAAACATAGACACAGATTTGCCAATATCATCCTTCAAGCCACTGAGAAAACTCATAACAAAATATGACTCAATCAAAGATGGGTTGATACGTAACATTAAGGCTTTGAGTGACTCAAACACTTCATAGTAATCATCCACCGAAGTGGTTTGGACCAATTTATTGAAATTGCCAACAAAATTTTCCTCAACAGGATTTTCGAATCGGGCACAGAGATGGAATGACAAATCTTGCCATGTAATTCAATTTCGATTAACCTGAAATTTAAAAACCATTTCGATTTCGACCTTCCGGTGTTATTCAATGTCGTTCAGTTAGAAATATCTTTCGCTTTTCTGGATCCATCCTCTGGGATTATCTCCATCAAAACATGGAAACTCCAGCTTTGGAATACGATGATGATGATTGATAAAGGTAGAACGATGTTGTTGCGAGTCACCTTCATCTTCACGGTGATGATTATTGATGGGTTCACTGAATAACTGTATTAGATTTCGATTGTTTTCTTGCAAAGCTTTCTTGAAGCTGACCTTCACTGTTTCAATCTTAGCAGTAAGATCTGTAGAAGGGGTTTGGAAATCTGATTTGAGTTGAGTGATGGATGTTGTGTTAGCATCAGTTTTATCAGAAACCTCTTTGAGAGTCATTTTGAATCAGAAAAAAAAAATTGGGTGGATAGAACGGATCTGATGCCAATTGTTGTGAAGTCACAATAAATTAACAAGCATATGAGGAGAATGTAAGGATAAATGGTGTTAAACACCTCTTGAATCAGAGATTCAAGTCAAGTTTCTGTGCTGAGTAGCGCAGCCAAGGAAGAACGATTTTATTAATTTTTCAGATAAGATCCAACAAATCCTTCTTACAACTTAAATGACCAATAATTGGGTCTAACCCTACTGAATGGATGACACACACGTGTCTGCAATCAAACGGCTAGAAACAACCAATAACAGAAATGTTAAATACACCCTTTTAACTACTAAAAGCAGACTAAATTGGTCGCCCCTACTATGCACATTGTGACATTAAACCATCCAAATGACAAAAAAATAAATAAAATAATAATAATTAAAATAAATAAAATATCAAAATTTACTACAATCGTGTGTCATATACCTTCTTCTCTGATTGAGGCTTTGTTTCATACTCTCTAGTTTCTACTACCTTTATCCAAGACAAAAACAAAAAATATCAAAATTTACTACAATCGTGTGTCATATACCTTCTTCTGTGATTGAGGCTTTGTTTCATACTCTCTATTTTCTACTACCTTTATCCAAGACAAAAACAAACACTAAATTTCTAATATTATAATTACTACACAAATTGAAACAAAATCCTAAACTAAATTTCAATGTCCTCTCTACAAACTATGTACCCCACTGAAGGGTAACTTACTGCTTCCAGAATCAAGATTATTGACAAGTTATTTTCATCCTTCTGAATAAATTTCTCAAACAAGATAACCCAATTTTATTTCTTTCAAACAAGTTTCATGGATAGAGTTGGGCGTAATATTAGATGGTTGGTTAGTTTTCTCCACCGTCTCAATTTCTCCTTACAACAGAGAGAGACGTTATGTAGTTTTAGCCAAGTTTTTGTTCTTATAACTTGGTAATAAATAGCTAACTTCTTTATCTGTTGGTTAGTAGCAACACTTACAATTTTAGTGTGGATGAAGTATCTCAACTCGATATTTGCTTGATATTCTTCCGATTCAATACTTATTTTCCAACTTCCGGAAACATGTATAACATGTTACATGATACTATAACCCGAATGGACCGGGTCATAAATGTTTGGTGTACATCTCCATTTAATTTTGGGAACACTATTTATATATCCCTAGTATGAGGCCCATTAAAAATACACTTACCAACTTAAAATAACCCTTTGGCTTCTAGAAGCCCAATACCCGGCTTGATACACACAACCGTTAGTCAGAGATTAATACATGTGTTATATTCATTTATTCAGTTTCTCTTCCCTCCTCTCTTTGCAGAAAAAAACTGAAAATTACTGATCAAATCTTCGAAAATCAAACACAAAATCAATCGAAATCAGTAGATCTATATCATTGTTTGATTTAGAACATCAAATCCAACTGAAGAAAATAAAGAAGAGAAAATTAGATTTCAGAGATAAATTTACTGTGAATCATCAATAATGACACTTTGAAAAGAGATCAAATCGAAGGTAAACAACGATTTTGTGTTTGAATTAAGTTTAAATTTCATTCAATAGGGTTTCATACATGATTTATTTTCAAAAAATAGTTCGATTCAGCGATTTTTTTTCGTCACTGATATTCCTTCGAGTTGAAGTTGCATCTGATGAAAGACAAATTAATTGCTTCTTCTGCTGGTGTTTAAGGAATCAAATGCTTCCACTGGTGTTAAGAGATCATAAAAGGTAAAAAAATAAAAAAATCACAGTGAGTTAGAACTGTAGTTTATTGTTGATTGTTCAAATGTAATACAACTAGAAAAAAACTATAGATTTTTGGGTGGTTTAATGTTCATTGTATTAGAACTGAATTAGTGATAATCTGAGTTTTTATTTTTGGGTGGTATTTGTTGATTGAATTGTTCATGGTTTTTGGGTGGTTTTTGTTTCATAGTTCAACCGTCAAATAATCGATGAAATTCTCAAAATTCTAATGTGAAAGCCTGATTCTACTGGAGTGTATGTCAAATCTTTATATCGACTTAGTGATTTGAATCTCTGCAATGTTGTCTTTAGTGGTGTAGCTGATACCAGACAATCATAAAGTCACGGGTTCAAGGCAAGGTATTCCTGAGAAGAGGAATTATCTAAGAAGACCTTGAGTACGAATTCTTGAGACACTTGGAAATATTTTCACCGAATTCAAGTGTTGGTAACCACAATAGAACGGAAACAAACTAAGGTAGGAACTTGCAATTTGCACATAATCTATTTCTAGTACCGGTTGTTTCCAAAATTGTGAACAACTATCACAAGTTGCCTCCAAATATGAAGTCAACTAGTACAGGTTGTCTTCCAAATTTGTAGTCAAATTGACCCTTGTGCCGAAGATTACGTGTCAGTGGTCCAAATCATCTCTTTTAGGAATGACCATTCGGCCTGGGTTGACAAAAAAGAAACTGACAAAGCTCAAGATTTACTTCCATAAACAATAGGGGCAGCATGCTTAGGAACCTGCTATAAAGCAGACGCTACTAATATAACTCAGGAGCCAAGCAAGAAAGACAACTCTGATCAACATGGAAACCAGGTTTGGCAAGACCCCGGGGATCTTCTTACATAAAAAATTATTTAGAAAAACCCGTCGTCTCGAGGTATCACAAGTCAGTCAACGTCGAATTGACATAGATAGACACTTTCTCGAATTGACATAGAAAGCTCATGTTCGGTCGAATCTCAAAATCCCATGCTTTCCGTTGGTCAACAACCAACAAAAGGTCCTTTGGTTCTTCGCAACACCTACAGATGTAGAGGGAATATTTGAATATGAATCAAGAATGTTACCAGGAGCTATATCGGTTCTCGAAGAGCAAGTAAGGATTGCTTCAACCAAAATGGATGAAATAGGATCTCAAAAAGACATTCTGATTCGTTCTCGTCTAGGTATCGGTGGGAAGATCAAGATCAAGGAGTTAACTAAGTCTCAGATATGGCAAATTGAATAAATGATAGGCCAAGATCATGTTTATCATTGGGAATTGAAGAGAGAAGAACGAGCAGACATCGAACGATTGATTTCTATTTCTCTTTATCGTGGAATTCTTCATCAAGAAAGATCTCCTTACGTGGGAAATGAACTCACACTAATGCGAGGACATCCCGCAAGTACCTCTAAGAAAGATGATTATCCACCGTTAGTCAGTAATGTGGGTTGGCTTGGATTACTTAGTGTTCTAATAACCTTGCTTCTGCTCACCGCTGGCGCACCTCTCCTAACTATTGGTCATTTATTCCTGAATAATCTTTTGAGGAGGGAAAATTTTACATATTTCTGCCAAATCCTTCTATTATTAAGTACGGCTGGTACCATTTCGATGTGTTTTGATTCTTACGAAAAAGAGAGGTTTGATGCTTCTAAATCCATTGTATTAATTCCACTTCCTACTCGCAGTATGCTCTTTATGATCCCGGCTCATGATTCAATTGCCATGTATTTAGCTATTGAGCTTCAAAGTCTCTGTTTTTATGTGATCGCAGCATCAAAAAGAAAATCTGAATTTTCCTCGGAAGCCGGCTCGAAATATCTGATCTTAGGTGCATTTCCCTCTGAAATCTTATTATTCGGGTACGACCGGACAACTACCGATATCTATGAATCTGACAATTGTTTCTTATAATTTGGATTCTATCTTCTATAGGCAGCGGTCTAATTCCACGACGGAGAGTCGACGTGGCGTAAAGTGAAGATTGGGGGAGTAAAGAAAAATCCCCTTCTTGGGTATTCCGAAGGTCTAACCTAGGCAACGAAAAAGGGACCCGAGACTTAAGTCAATAAGGGTGACCTGGATTCGCTAATCAGTTATCACGTCATTCCTTTTACCTAAGAGGAGGATTCGTATGGTTGCAACAAAGATTACGCTCGGCCAGTCTCTTTTTGGCTCCGAGTTGACGAAATTAAAGTCCTTTTACAAAGCGTATTGACAAAGATGATTCCATATCCAATTCCATGATCCCGTTATTCTTGATTCTCCACTATCCACTTATGCGACGAGGGCTTCTTGCTAGTAGTGGAATTCATATCCTATTCTCTCTTTGGTTCGTTAGCCGTCAAGAACAAAGTTTATCACTCATTTTCTCATAGTAGAGTACGAGTCTCCAGCTAAGAATTTAATGAGGGTTGGTATAACGGCAGCTCATCTAGCCTTCACCGATAACTTCATGATACGTGGGTGACCCGCAATCTGTCCATGTCCTTATTTTTTTAACTTTTAGGCATGACCCCAATCTCTCCTTCACTTATGATAAGGAGTTGGTCGCGTTCCTAAGGAAGGGTGTCTTCTTATATTTTATTCTTGAGGAATGACACCGGACAGGCGGCAAGGGCCGACGCTCCCCCAATTTTCTGGTCCCCCGGCGAAGGGGGTTTCTTGTGGGCGGAGTGTGCCACGACGAAATAAGGGAATGAAAGGTCCCTTTGCGTTGGATGCTCTTGACCCTCCCCAAAAAGATGGCTTCGTTGTCTTGGGGAATGTTAAAGCTTGCTTCTTCTACAGCTTGGCCATCAATACGACCTGAGAACTGTGAGAGAACCGATATGATTCTCATCGGAATTTCGTACTTATGTCGGATCCTACCTATCTCCTGATCGAGCTTGTGTAGGTAGATTCTAGGGCCGATAGCAGTACACTGTGTGGGACGGAGTCAGGGCCGTTCTTTTGATTACCCTTTGCATTCTTTATTTTGTTGTTTTGAGATTTTTAATTTTCATAAAACTTTGATTTTTTTTTAAATATTTTGATTTTCTAGTATCTCACGAATATATGGCATCTTCTGTAGGCGTGGATGTTGTTTTTCTTAGATATGTTGTAAGAATTTACATATGTGTACACCACTATGTTGTTTCAGGGATATATTGGCTTGTTTAGTGGATATGGATGTTGTTTTTCTTATATATCTTGTACGAGTGTATACATATATATTTCTGCACTAGAATGCTATTTCAGAGATATATGGCATGTTTTGTGAGTATGGAGGCTGTTTTCTTATATTTTTTGTACGAGTGTACATATTTGTACACCTTTGTTCTACCCCGGGGATATATCTACTAGTTTGTATGTGTGGATGTTGTATGTGTCGTAATTGTATACATGTTTGTCTATCTGAGAGATATATGGCATGTTCTGTGGCTTTGGATATTTTTTTTGTTCGATTTGTTAGATGAATTACATATTTGTACACCTTAATGATATCTCATGGATATATGGACTGTTTTGTGGTCATGGATGTTCTTTTGATTAGATTTATGTAGATGCATACATAGATTACACCCTTGTGATGATATCTCAAGGATGTATAGCCTTCTAAGTGATTATTATTTAAATTGGATCATCCATACAATGTAATTTCCATGAAAAAGTAGGTTCTCTTGTGATTATGAATGATCAATTTTTATATATGTGCACAAAGTGGTGCACATGTGAAAAATAAGTGCATAAGCTTATGAAAATCTAATGCACGTGTATTTTTTTTGTATACATGAGATAACGATGAAGAAAAAATTAAAATTTAAAATAAATAAATAAAAATTATATATCCACATGGATATCTTTTTTTATAGATCTCGGAAAGAGCTTCCCGAAAATATAAAGTTTGCGACTTTTGGATAAGTCGTTCGAAAGATAAGTTATTTTTTAATTATTTTAACTATCTTAAATTGTTGATATCATCATGAGCTATTGTAAATTATGAAGGTTATTTATGTA
Organism: Papaver somniferum; assembly: GCF_003573695.1. NCBI lineage: Eukaryota > Viridiplantae > Streptophyta > Magnoliopsida > Ranunculales > Papaveraceae > Papaver > Papaver somniferum. Next base: position 141,235,896 of record NC_039367.1, read on the forward strand.
CTTTTTATATTTCAAATAAATAAATTGTTGATTTGTACCATCTAGTTGAATGGAACACGACTAACTAGTCTATTTGGACTAAACCACATTTTTTTCCTAAAAAAAACTTTTGATATACTAGCTTAAGCTTGTGGGCACACCATTAAATAGTACTTGTGGGGACACCCGATAAAATTGGAACAATACATAGAAGATTAGAATTCTCGTGTAAGGATAACACACACTATTAAATATATATTTATTGGGAAAACCTAACAATCAAACTTTGTACCCAAAGCGAATAAAACAGTCCCTAAATGATGTGAATCAACAACCAGTGAACTCGTTAATTATAGATTTTTTTTTTTCTTTTTTGAAGCAACAGGAGTAAGAACTCTCAATTTCATATATTTAATGAAAGAGTTTCATCAATCAAATAATCGTAATATAAATACATGAAAAAGTACATAAACAAAATGTTAATAAAACGTACTCCATTTAGTTCTTTAGTGAGAACATTTTTCTTTTTCTTGAAGAGCTGTTCCATAAAGGATTAATTTGAACATAGAATCGAAATTGCAATTACATCTAGTAGTCATCTTCATGTGAATACATTTACATCACGCTAGTGAAATCACCCTCAAATACATGCTTGAAACGATTGTATCAATTGACGGAAACGCCTTATAGGCAATATGAAAATGAATAATCATCGGTGTGGAATTAGGTTTTATCAAGATAATAAGTATTACTATATTTGCAAAACCTTAATTCTACCCAGATATTGAATAAATTTAATGAAGACCCACATAGAAACTAGATTAGATGCAAAAATAGGTTGTTCTCTGGTTTCTGAAGTTAAAAATATGGATATTTGTTTTATTACAGGTATAAGAGATTAGATTTGAACACACGATTAACAATCTGTTAAATATATATTTTGGATTTTCCGATATATGTCACCGATTATATAAGTGATCATTAGAAAATTATAAAAAAATAAAACACAAAATTAGATCATTGATAATTTAAAAATCGAATAATTTTCCTTTCACTAGGTACATAGAAATTACTACTATTCTCAAGATTATTATTCATCTTCAACAAACATGTAGAGAAACTCTAAAAATTTTACGTTTCCATATATCGGAATTAATAACAGATAAAAGACAATAAATAAATAAAAATAAAAATAAATCTCAAGGGTTAATTAAAAGAAATGAAATGTCCGTATTGATATAAAAAGATTGAAAACGGATATCATCATATCTAATATATATTATATAACAATTATAAGTTTTGAATCATATGAATTTGATAAATTAGAACTAGGAACCCTATAGCCACCGCATCTATTGTAATAGTCTACTATAGACTTGGGAAAACTACAAAATTAGGTATGACAAAACTCCTAATACTAGAAAATAAAGATATGAACAGAATATAATGAGGCAGAAATCTTGACGCTACAATGATATAGTGAATAGTTGGTTAGCTTTCTCCATCTTCTCAATTTCTCCAAACTATAGAGATAAACCAATGCATTCATATAAAGTTATAGAGCTTTTTTGTTATCATAGCAAGGACTTCTCCATTTCTCCTAATTTCTCAATATAGACTTCCCTTTATTTATAAATGACTTCTATGTTTTTGTTTAGCATATCAAAACTGTCGTAAACATGTATACCATGATACTATAATTTCGGAAAACCTATAGGGCCACTACTTTGGGTCATATTGTGTGTTTTGAACATCCATATAATTTTGATGTACTAGTGTAGTAGTAATTAAATTTCATTATCCATGTTTTTGAATCATTTTATGTTCAAAAGAACCATGATTATGGCGCATTGTGGACTCATACTGCATACCTTAAATAGACAATTTAAGGTCGGTTCTTACGCAACCATCAGGGGTTAGCCCAGTTGTCCAGGAGTCTGACTCTCAAATAAGAGGTCAGCAGTTCGAGTCTCCGCTCAAACGTAATTATACTAACTTTAACATGGGTTTCCGAGGAGCCGAGTTTGCTCAGTGGGGAGTAAGCCGGTGGCTACGCTACCAGGGGACAGGACGGGCCTATGCCCTAACATCAAAAAAAATGGTCGGTTCTTACGCATACATTGGTTGATTTTTTTGCATTGGTTCGTCAGGGTACACCTCTATGGGGAAACAATTGAGCGATGGGACCTTATCCAACGATCTTAACATATCTTAGTGACGGATATTTACCGTTGGAAAATTAAATTATATCGCTCGATAAAATTAATGTCGTTAACTGTCTACTCTATCCGGCCTACAAATACCCACCCGTTCACCATCCCTCTTCATGCCTTCTATCTCCGTTTTTTATAAACAAAGTCTCTGATATCCCTAGTGAATTTTTTCCAAATATGAGTTTTGAAAATAAAATAAAAGTAACAGAATAGTTTAAGGTTTAACCAACACCCCAGTCACTGGATTGCATTATTAGTAGAAGAAAAAATATGAATTTAAAAATGTTAGACAACTATATGACGATAGTATACTCCATGTGCACACATCTCGTCATCCAGAGCGAGTTATTTTAATCGCTCTAAGAGGTGGGTTTTCTGAGTTCAACACGTTGTTCAAGTACCCCCCTATTCAAGAAATATTATGAATATCCTTAGTGGAATTTATATGTTGTACAACCAGGAAACCATACGACTCAAGATTGTTCAATTTATATATATAAAGATGGAATATAATTACAAATACGTTCTCAATGATTTTTGAATATGGTAAGTTTGTTTTCTCTTGTAATTTAATTTTTAGATTTAGTTTTTAATTTTATGAAACCAATTAATTATGAATATGTTGTTCAAATTAGAATAAACCTTGGTGAATTTTATTATATTGGCCGAATTCAGAATAATGATAGACGAAAACTAGAACATACGAAAACACCAGGAATAAAATTAGAATAAAATATCTTCTCTAGATTATGAACAAGAAAACTTTTAAAATTATCCCTTTGTTATGGGATGTTATTTTAATTGTGTACCGTAAGCGAACGACTATTTATTGGACAATATGGAAGTCAGTTCGTTCCACAATCTAAAGTATTGTTATCTCCAATTTACCATTAAATTATAAGCTAAAAGATATAAAAACAAACGTATTTAGAAAATATTAAACTAATAAAATAAATAAATTAACCAAACAAAATAACGAGGGTTTTCAGATATTTGTTTATGGTTCAAGACTGTCCAAGACTTAACTGATACCTCTCAGAATAATTTATGGTTAAAAAATAAATATTACTGTGGTATCAAAACTTTATCATCTCATTTCGCTTGTAAAAAATCAATAGATGAAGACTGTTCAAAACAGTTAAAGATGAAGAAAAGAAATTAATAAGTAAATAAATCCAAAAAAACATTTTACTAGTAAATATTACTCTATTATCACAAAAATGAAGACTATTCAAAACAGTTAGATATCACCATATAAGAAAAGAAGATCATCCTAATAAATGTATTTTTATCCAAATGGTAAGAATCATAACCTTTATTTTATTTCATCCTCATTATATGTAATGTCGACACAATTAGACAGCTTCTCCTCTTATACTCAAGATCTTCTCATTTGTTTTCCACTACAAATAATCCATGCATGAGGCTAACCAAAAGTTTTGGTAAATATCTAATAAAAAAAAAGACTATAATTCGACATTTATCAAATTAACTATTATATTTGATTATTATTTCAAAATGTTGTTAGGTTGAATTTCACATCTGAATTTGGGATCATGAAGTCTCGTATAAATAATTCTTAAATTTGGTTTAAAATACAGCGGATTGATGATTAAATACTTAAATTAAATCTTGCTAGTCAAAAATTATTGTATCGTGTTAAATTAGTTTATTTTGAGGAATCAAATTAAAACCACATAAGCTCGATCAAGCTTGGATCAATATACAATATCTTTAAGATTATATCATGAATCCATTTAACAACTCGAAGCATTTTACCAATTCGTTTTACGAATAAGAAAAATGTATAAAATTCTGAAGTGTTATTAATTATATCTTGAAAAATATGTTTTTGATCCATATCTAGTTTTTTCCTACAAATATACAAAATGAGAGAGGGCAAAAAATGATCAACTAGAGAAATTCTTACTAACAAACAAAAAAAGTATTTTGATTTTTTTTCAATTCTGCTTGACTGACGAAGCTTGACTGATTTTTTAAAAGTAATAATGTAGTTTATATCACGTTTATATCCGTAAAATGCATAAAGAATACTCTTAAAATAAATTCACATTGAATTTATTTATTTTAAGTGAAGAAATCCAATTAACAATGAATTTTATGACCTTAATTATGAGGGAACCCAATAAATTTAAATTTATAATAAAAGAGATTACAACTCTTATATACGTCGGATGTCTCTCGATAGTGATATAATACGTGCCGTAACGGGCTTCCATTTTTGGTTGTCCATTAAATCAGGAACTTAAACAATAACATACCAACAACACCAACTAGAAGTTCTCCTCAAGTTTTGCATGACACTAATACTTCACTTGAAATGGTTTATGTTTGCAGGTGTGTTCGCATTTTGTCCCAATAGGTACACAAGCATTTTGTGTGTTTTTAAATTTAGTTACTACCTTTTGTACTATCTGGGTTGTTCTGTTGCCTAGACTCTATTTCTGAATCAATTAAACATCTTATTGATATATATGTAAGTTTCCGTGGTGCATTAATGTAAAACTTTGTTAAGAAAGTGTGATTGTGCAAATTTATACAATCTTAAGTTTAGTTTCTGGTTTTGTGTGATTGGTGTAAATTTTTACTGTTGTGGGGAAATTTTAAATTTTTTTTCTGAATGGTGTAAGACTTCTGAGAAACTGAAATCTGGTGCCGGTGGCCGGATAATTCTGGACGACGACGGCGACCAATTTTTATGACGACAAAAACATCACAAATAATCAAATTTATTCGTGACAGTTGACCAACCGTTACAAATGAACCAAAACCGTCACAAATAACATTTGTGACCCCAGTAGTAACGACAGATGGTCGCCCGTCACAAATGTGTATCTGTGACGGTCTTTTGGCTATTAGTGGTGGTTTTTTCCTATTTGTGATGGTTCAAAACCGTCACTAAAAGCACTCTGTTTTGTAGTGTGACTAGAATATAACCCGTGTCGTAACGACACGGCTCGATATTAAGTAATTTTATATGTTCTGATCTCGATTCATGTCGTTCGTCTGCAATTACTAAATAACATGACAATTGATGCATGTATTATTTTGTTTCTTCAATTTTCATGTGTTTTAACAGAGTTTATTTTAACATTAAAACGATCATCCACATTTTATACTTTATAATGTTGCACATTTTGTGGCGTTACAGAATTATTAACATAGTCGATTACTCTCCAATATCCGCCACCACCACAAAATCGTATGGTACTATTTTTTTTCTCTACCATCATCCAGTGGCAGAGCTAACGCCTGAATAACCTGGCTCTCCAAATCCAAATCCAAATCCAAATCCCTTTTCTGGTAGCAAGTACCGGGTCGGGCGAAGATAAACCGTATAACGATCTTATCTCCACAGATGCGGCGAAGTTTTTACACCGGCTGCCTGCAGGCCTAGAGTAACTTACCTATTGGTAAGAGTAATCCTTAACACATTCCGTGTCGTTTGTGATGAACAGGGAGTAGAGACACTGCGCTAGTTGGGTTTAACCTTCGCGGCCGTCACATGGAGCTCTCTGGTGTGTGGTATTGTAGTCGCCCAACATTCCGCTCCCAACAACATTGCGGGTCGGATTGCCGTTTTGTAAAACTTTCCTTTCAGTTTAGCTGGAACATTACGATCACATAGGACTCCCGTCGCCATTCTCCATTTCTCCCACCCCGACTGGGTTCTATGTCGAATGTCCTCGCCTATGTCCCTATCCCTCTGGATCATATATCCCAGGCAACGAAAGGATTCTTTCTTGGTACAATCTGTCCGTCTATCAACAAATCTCCATCATTCGTTCCGGATTCGTCAAAATCACACCTCAGATACTCAGTCTTGGTTCTACTGAGTCTGAAGCCCTTTGATCCCAAAATCTGGCGCCACCACTCAAACTTATCCTTTACCTCCTGTTTTGACTCCCCAATAAGTGCCACATCATCTGCCAAGAGCATACACCAAGGGATTCCCCCTCTATATCCTTCGTGACTTGGTCCAATACTAGCGTAAACAAGTACGGACTCAAGGACGACCCTTGGTGTATCCCCCTTAAAATTCTACTAACTACGCAAAATTTTTAATTTTGTTTTATAAATATTTTTTTTCTTATCTATATATATTTAGTCCACCAAAGTTTACATTTTCTTTTTAAAAAGAAGTAGGCTTCTCAATGTCAATTTATGACTCGCCACTGCTACCACCAATGTCGCCCACCCCTGTAGGTTATTGAGCGTAATATTAATTTTAAATCACAAATGCCATGCATGAGGTTGCTAAAAATAGCCAACCATTTCTTTCACAATACAATGCTTTCGGTGTTGTAACTATACATAACTAATATTGTCCATCACCACTCACCAGCACCCGCAACAAATACTTACTCCACCACCACCAAGGGTGAAGCCAGGATTTTGAGAAAGGGGGAGAAAAACTTATTGGCAAGTTGCATATGTGTGCAAAATGGACTTTGCAACCAATTTTATGATAAAAAGACCAAAAATAATTATAATTGAGCTTGCACCACTTTCTAAGAACGCCATCGCTTGCACATTCCACTACCACCAGGTACATGACAATGTTGGATCCGGGATTTGATATAAACCCCTTTGAAGAATGGAGAAATCTGATTCAGAGAACCAGCCTAAGAGGGAGAAGATATCTAAACTAAATTCTATTTCATTAATTCATGAATTGGATAATCCCTCAAAACAGACACTAGAGCATACATATTACATATAACTCCTCTTACTACCCCAACATCCAACGACCCTCATTAACCCAGATGGTTTTCATCTAACCATTCCTTACATTGATAAAGACACTCATTCATACACTAAATACTACCGTTATTACTATAAGACAGACACATATAGGATACGGGCACTCCCCTACCATACCAGGTACATGACATTCCACTCCCCTTGAAACCATCCTTGTCCTCAAGGATGAAAGTTAAATTAACCACTTCGAAAATCAAAGAGTTAGGCATCAGAAGACCAGAAACTACAATGCCACTTAAAACCCATATGAAGCCCATAATACCTGTATAGCAGGTCCAGCTACCCACTGCCCTCTTTGTTGACCTGCGAGTCTCAAAGTTCAAATTACTCCCTCGAGGTGAACCAGTAGAGTTGATGCTTGAGTGTTCATTTTCTCGAGGTAAACCGGCCCTTTATTTTCATAACTTCCTGCTGAGTAGGCGCCAATAGAAGCACCACTTGCAGCGACCGTCTTGACCTTGTATGCCTGGAAATGTTGTAGTTGTCCCCTCAGCTTTGTAGCTTTACAAATTTGACAAGGAATAACACTCATGGCCATAATCTTAGAGTAAACCTCAAGGTGCTTGAAAAATTCCATTTGGACCTTCAGTACATAGTTGAGTACTACGAGACATATAGAATTCGCAACTTCAGAAAGAGGTAATGTCGGTGCAGACATGTGAACGACTCTAATCTGATTGTGAATGCTCATCAGTACATAATGGAGATTAGTACCCACATTTGCTTCAAGTTTCCTTACCCCTGGTAAAAACTCCAATTGGATATAGCCCCTTGGTGGTTGATATACCCGCGACCAAAGTCGACAGCAGCACCAGGATATAAGGCGAGCATAACATAAAGACAACAACTCAATTCTGGCGAAATTCTCACTTAGATGTGCACCTGTACCCACTCTCAACCATTCACAAGTTAGAACTACAGAAGTATTAGGAAACCATGTGCACGAGTATTATCATCACCACTGTTCCATACAAATGCTATGTAAACTGTAACAAACCCAAGGCTCTTAGAATAAGAAGTCCATTTTTCGTAAAAACTGACAACGGAGAAGTGAACTTTCACTGTAACACTCCGCACACTCCATAACCCATGTAGAAATAATCTGAATTTCCACCTCAAGTATCCGTAAAAACATACACCACCATTAACCGCTACAAGCATCTTTTTGATTTTCACCCTCTCTATAAGAAATTCTTCCCAGCCAGAATAATATTCATTACTACCACAAACTTTAGAGCCAAGTTCTTCTGGTATCCCGGTGAAAAACAAAGTAAAAACAATGCCACTTGCTATACTGCACAACCCGAGATTAAGCAAGCATAATTTGATCCCATGCGGCAAAGATTCATGACAAAATTTACTGGCACTAAGAGAAAGAAACACAAACTTGCAGGTAAATATCCTTGAGAGAATCTGAGACTCACCACCATATTTCTTTGTAGCAACACAGGCCATCAAAGATTTTTGTGAACCACCTCCCAACTGCAAGATTGGAGAACCACTGAAACTGAATCTACTGGTAAGAGATAGTCGATCAAAGAATTCCCTTACAGTACCAGCTTTTTTATTACCTGTCACATGAAGTATCAATCTGGACCATAGAACTGTACCCTGCTGTAGTCTTTTATCTAAGAACTTACAAACAACACCAGTCTCAACCCCTGTAACCAGCATGAATGTAATCGAGCTCTTCCGTAGCAGCTTTAACCGGTATCCCAGTTTGAAAGTAAGTGCAATAACACACTTTCCATTGTAATTAGCAAACAGATTATCACCATTTTGAACAAGCAAAAACACAATTGAATACTCAATTAGCAAATCTAAGAAGTATACAAGCTTCGGAATTAGCTCATAAACTAATTCATCACAGTAAGCATCCATGAATAACAACCCCTTACGAACAACCAAACAAGAAGTAAGGAAGAATTTAGAATTATATCTATCATAAAAATAACACCCCTCATTTGTTTCATTTTCCTTGCCACGATCAAATAGAATTCGAACATAGATAAAAATAAGGGTAAAACATTCCTTACCAAGTAATTTGTTGTGAATAATGATGACACACTCCTTTAAGATATTAAGTTCCACACAACTAACCTCAATAATTTTAACCTGACTTATCTTGATGAAAGCATTCGCAGTGGCCTTTGTAGCTTCATTAAATATGGAATTCACACTATCAAATGAACCATCCTTGTATATTCCACGATCAAATACTCTGCCAGGAAAGTTGAAAAAAGAGTAAAAAGATTTCTTACTACACAATTGGTGGCTGACAACATTTTCGCACTTCAAACACAAAATATCCCTTTGAAGAATTTTAACAAATATCTGCCAAGCAGTACGAGCAACTCTACCATTATCTAACATAGAAGCAATTCGATCTCTAAACCATGAATATGACCAGTACCCAAGTTCAAAATTCGACTCCCGAACATCTTCCTTAAAGAATTTATCCAAAACATACCAAAACAAAGAATCGCACATAACAAAACGAGAAGTCCCTGTCATATGTTTAAACTCTTTTCCACGATCGAATATGACACGAGAAGAATTGAGAATAATGTTAAAACACTCACCAATTGTGGTTTGATTTATCAATGTGGAGTCCTTAACATCTGTTTTTGCAGTTTCACTAAATGGACAATTCACACAATCGAAGGAACCATCATTTTCTTTAACAGCGCCAGCGGAAATTGAGTTAACTTTCTGAGATTCAACCCTATGGAGGACTTGAGAAGAAGAATCGAGCTGAACAGAATTAGGAATTGATTTTGCTTCTTCCGATGTAACAACACTGAAGTCTTCAGAATCACAGAGTTGAGCAACAGAAGTCGGAATTAGGTCTTCGATTTCAATTGATTCAGTAGGATCTTCTTCATCCGATGACTTCGAAGTAATCTTTGAAGCTCCTACTGGTTCTTCATGACTGTAGTTTTTCTTACCAAAATATTTCTTCATTGTTGAATAAAAAACTTCTTTGGTAAGCATCATTGATGATAAATCATCACGTTGCTTCTGCACTTCTACCAATTTCGTATTCAATTCTTCCAATTTTGATGTGATTTCCTTGAACCTTGCCATCGAATCCCCCATGGATCGAAATGGCTCTTGATACCAATTGTCATGTACCTGGTTATACATGACAAGGTTGGATCCAAGATTTAATATAAACCCCTTTGAAGAATAGAGAAATCTGATTCAAGAGAACCAGCTTAAGAGGGAGAAGAGATTTAAACTAATTTCTATTTCATTAATTCATAAATCGGATAATCCCTCAAAACAGACACTAGAGCATACATATAATATAACTCCTCTTACTACCCCAGCATCCAACGACCCTCATTAACCCAGATGGTTCTCATCTAACCATTCCTTACATTGATAAAGACACTCATTCATACACTAAATACTCCCATTATTACTAAAGACAGACACATATAGGGTATGGGCACTCCCCTATCATACCGGGTACATGATACGCCACAAATGTCTATTAATATTATTTGAATCAAAATTATTTATTAATGGAACTAAATATTTATTAAAGTTAATTAAGGGAACATTATAATGAATAAAGTTAATATATCATTTATTAGATGCAATTGGTGCAACGCTAATTAATAAAACATTTTATAATGATAATAATTAATAGATAATGTATAATGAGCAATTAGTGAAATTTTAATTAATAAAGCAATTATACTAATATTTAAGTTGAACAAACCACTACCGTAGATTTATCTCCTTCCTGGACAAATCTAGACCAGCATTTACATAGGCAAACTTAGCCAAACTGTGTTTTGTACTCTTGATGTAATCTTTCTTTTCCGACTTTCAATCTTGTTCCTATGCGAAATAGCTTTCTATTTTTAAGCCAAAATAATATCTAGACATACATTGTAAAACTAGCCATACATTATCCAAAAACCAACACAAAATCATTTAAGTAATAGTCTCACTTATGAGATATGAATTAAAAAAAAAAATCTCACTTCCCATTAGATTCGCCTTGCGACCACTAAATCCAATTAATGTATATATGATATATTATGATTTCATTTAATGTTTCTTTGAATATCTTGAGGCAAGAGGTGATGTATTAATTAAAGATTAACAAATTTGGATTTATAATGAGAGGGGTTATAAAAACAACGACCGTCGGATGTCTTTCGCTCGGATGGTCGGATGCAACATTTGTCTCTCAAAATGTTATCCGACCGTTCAAACTCAAAAACCCATTCTGTTTTGTATTATAGATTATATACATAAATAAATATTTAGTATAATTATATTTTTAGATTTGAGTTATACGGTTACAATATAGATATTCAACCATACAAGTTTCCACACGTTGTATATACGATGTGCCATATTCATCACAATCTCGTATACAAATAATTGGTCAAATGAATTTATTATCCATATTTTGCTTTCAGGCCTAGCCCATTAAATAATAAATCATTTCATTTCCTCCATATTCGGAATTTTTTTTTGAAATTTAGTTCATCAAGCTTTATTCTTAAAAACTACAAAAATAACCAAACTTATCAAATATGTACAAAGTGAAACATTAGTACAACTAAAAGTAATTTCACGATTTACTATAATCGTGTCACATATACCTTTTTTTGGTTGAGACTTTGATGCATACCCTTGTTCCTACTAACTTGGTAAAGTCAAGAACAAACGCTATATTTCTAATATTATTACACGAAAAGAAATGAAAATACAAATCTCCAACACAATTTGAATCTCCTTACAAACTCTGCGCGGACTCAAGAGAACTAACTGCTATCTAATTGAAAATTATTTACAAGTTGTCTCGTCCTACAAAATAAACTTCTCCTGAAAATGTGGGAATGAAATCTTTTAGCAAAGATTTTTCCAAGAAAAACACGGAAAATAATCCGATTTTGTTTCTATCAAACAAGTTTTACGGATAGAGGTGGGCTCAATATTTGATGGTTGGTTAGTTTTCTCGAACAACTTAATTTCCTCTTATTACAACTGAGTTTTCGTTCTTATAACTTGGTAATGCCCCTACATTCATAGCTAACTTGGCTGTTTGTTAATTAGTAGCATTATTTATAATTTATATCTCAACTGGATATCTACTTGATATTCATCCAATTCAATATTTATTTTCCAACTGTTTGAAACATGTATAACATGTTACATTTTTTTTTTATTGAGATCACATTTCAATTCATTCAAACTAAAATGATAATTGCATGATTTTTTACAAGATTACCAAAAACACCAAAATACAAGATAATCAAAACCTAAATACAAATGACGACACCATACTCTATCTTAATTGCAAGTACATCGCGAAGAGAAAGAGCCATGAACCGCAAAGGCATCCGATTTTTGTAGATGTAGTATGATGAATGATGGTGTGAACCGGAAACAAATCCGACCATTTAAAATAATTATCTTCTCCAATAAGAGATGCTCCCCATGAAATGCAGTATTTTTTGCAAAATCTTATAAATGCAAACTAATCCGGGTGCCCTAAATCCCTCTTGTTGAAGACGAATCCAAAGCGACGCCGAGCAGAATCGTTGATGTTCTTGATGAATCGAGAATAACAAGCGAAGAAACACCATGAAAATCTGAAAGAATCTCTATGAAAGCGAAGAGAAAATCGCCCAAAAGACGAAGAAAAGATCTCCCAAACGACGAAGAAATATGTCCATAAACACCGAAAACAACAAAAATAAAACCTAAAAACACAAATTAGATTATTCGCATTCATAAAAAAACCAAAAAATCCTTGCTTAGATGTTGACAAATCAAATGTCCATTTAATTGGATAAATTTTTGATGGAGACGTTTTCTGATGGCTGTATATGGAACAAATCAAATGTTGACATGTATCTCTCTTATTAATTGTTTCCAACAGATTTTGTTTCCTAAAATATTAAAGATAAAATATAATCAATTAAAATAACTAATATCTTCTCCGAAAATATACTTCTTTTATGTTTTTGAAAACAAAATATGTTGGAAAAAATTAATTGAAGAGGCACGTGTCAATATCCGATTTAGCCCCATGTACCCATCAAAAAAATGCCCCCATCAAAAATTTATCCCATCTAATTTGAGAAGTTCTGAACGGACCGAAATCGGAAGCCACCAAAATTGACACAGACATATTTGGTCGGTCGGTTTTGTCCCTGAGGCTAGCAGGGGACCATTTTAGTATGTATGGATTTTTGTGGATTTCACATCCTCCGTCCAAAGCATGTTGGATTTAATTATGATGAAAACTGTAATATTGTATATACCATGCCATGACTTATAAAGGGGATACCACTATTAGCGGGGTGATACCAATTGAGCGATCCGATGTTCAGGATATGTTAACATATTTTTGTCCTATATGAATTGGTATCATCTCCAAGTAATACTGGTATCCCCTTATAAATCATGAACAACGCAATAATTTGGATCAAAATTTGATTTTAAATTTTAATCAAACATGGTACGATTGGTTTCACCACTGAACGTCGACAAGGTTTTGAACTTTTTACACTAAGTGAAGGTTCGAACCTAAAAGATATCTATCATTTATGTACTCATTTTTATGATGATGCGTGCTTCCTAACTGAGCGTGAAGTACGTTGACTTGATTACACTCGGGTACGTAGACATATAAAGTCATTTAAAAGCTTTTACTTTGCTTTGTGAATTTTTCATTTTGAAAATTAGGGGGAAAACATTGGATATTTTTACAAATGTTTGCCAGCTACGAAAAAGGGGGCCCGAGGAGGTCGAATTTTTTTCTTGTTTTGAATTTGAAAACCTAATTCGGCTTTTTAGAAAATTTTCCAAACATGTCTCTTCTCATAAGGTGTCTTTTCATGAGATGCTATTAATTGTTGTCTTTTGAAAGCGTCTGTTGGAGATGAAAAGACATCTCCAATAAACATGAAACCCTTTACAAATTGCAAAGACTTTCTCCAATTTCAACAGATCAAAATCTCTGTTTTTTTGTTTTTTTTCCCCTAAGCATCATAAAATCTAGTATTTGTGTGTTATTGGTTGGAGTATAAAATGATAAAATTCTTTAGTAATTTCTAAGATCGTCAAAGCTAAATTTTAATAAATTAATAATTTCTTTAGAACAATAACTTTTTTGGTCCCAAACCTATTAATTTATCAGAGTTTAAGTGTAGTTCGGCGGAGCCTGCAGTCAAATAAACTGTGTCCATCGACCATGTGAAAAGCCAGATGGCGCTGCACAGCTGTACATTAAAATCAAGTAAGCTCAACGCAGGCAAATAAAAACTGGTTCGATTGAAACTCCGTACTCGAGACCAACACTGCTTTCATCTGGTTCTCATCAGGAAACCCTAATTGAAAAAAATGGTAGAATTCAATTATTTTGTTTCCTTCACTCAGATGATGTCATCATAAATTTTCTACTTCACCTTTCCCCAAATTAAAAACCTCCATTAAAACCTCAAAAACCCTAAGCCCTAAAATTCTCGCCCTTCGAATCTCTCCAGAAATTCACCCTCTCATAAATTGCACTTTCAGATCATCTTTGCCGGTACTCTCTCTCTCTATATATCTCTCTAATTTAGATTTTTCATCTGTGTTTGTTTTTGAATTTCTCATTTAGGTTTGAAATTTAGGAAAAAACGAGAACTGAATTATCATCGGTTGCCTTTTGTTTCTTATAGTTCGTATGAGCTAGAAATCAAAGATTATTGCAATGTCAGGTCAGAAATGATGCTTTTACTGAGGTAGTGCAATGACTTCAAAGTAGGGGTTTATGTAGTTCAGATCATCTATATTGTTTAATTGTTGGTAATGTATCCCTTGACGTTGTTGGATTTGCGTTGTAACAGTGCTAGTTAATCGTTCTTCGGGTTTATAAGTGTAGCGCTGTTCCTATTTAGCTTCTGCAATCCATTGGATTTAGGAATAAACACGAACTGAATTACCATGGGTTGCCTTTTGTTTTTTATAGTTCGTTGAGCTAGAAATCAAAGATTATTGCAATTTCAGGTCCAAAATGTTTCAAAATGATTCATAGTAAGGGAGTGGACCGACTTCAAACTTGGGCTTTATGTAGTTCAGATCATTTTTATTGTATAATTGTTGGTGCAGTGGCAGTTCTGGTGGGAATGTATCACTTGGCGTTGTTGAATTTGCATCCCAATAGTGCTAGTTAATTTTCCTCGGGGTTTATAGGTGGAGGGCTGTTCATGTTTAGCCTCTGCTATCAATTGGATGAATATCAACGCCCAAGAGTTTATCTATGAATTGAACTGAGATTATAATTTGAGAGTTTGGAACCAGTAATGTACAGTGTATGCAGTACCCCGTGGTCACTTAATAAGATATAGATGTTGTATCATTTTTCTTGGGTTTGATAAGGAACCGGTAATGTACAGTGTATGCAGTGTTACTGGCTAGATGTATTTATTGGGTTCAGATTAGACACGAAGAGGTCTTGCACAATGATTCAATGAATTAGGAGTTAAAGGATGATGGGTTGTTCATAATTTTGATTGTGTTCAAGATCCGAGTATGAATAACGCTAAAAAATTTACTTGGTTTTTCTAATATTGTTTTGTTTGGACTGCAGGAATGGTGAACTTATCATGGGATATCCTATCAGACAACCTTGTTCGGTTGCCTGCGAAGTCCATCGCACGATTCAGGTGTGTAAACAAAGGGTGGTGTCATTTAATGAAAAATCCTGAATTTCTTAAAAGACAATTTAAGCATGCTGTTGAGCTGAACAGATTTAGTATCGTGTTTCACAATCAGAATGATACATATACCTTTAGTTATGATCCATCATCGTCAATATGTAAGAGCTCTGGTCATATCAGATACCCTTCTTTTAAAATGGAAATTGAGTTTTTTGGATGTTGTAATGGCTTGGTTTTGTTAAGGCATATTAATGGGTTCATGTCGCATCTACTCATCCTTTGGAACCCGACCACTAACGAGTGTAAGAAGTTACCAGATCCAGCAACTGAAGAAAAGGTGCGCCTAATGGAATTAGTAGAATATGGAATTGGTTATGATCACCAAATTGAGGATTTCAAAGTTGTACGTATAGCGGTGGATAGGTGTGAGGTTCATGTGTATACACTAAAATCAAATTCATGGAGAAAACTTGAGGACATCCAGAGTCATTTGTTTTCCTACTTCTGATATACCTGATATGTCTCATTTACCTGTTAACGGTGCTCTTTACTGGAAAGCGTCAAGAGGGAATGAGCACATGAAATACATTCTTCGCTTTGATTTCGAGAAAGAAGTATTCGATCGGATACTAATACCTGATGAAGTTAATGATGATCACAGATGGCATTTGTGTGTTTTAGGAGGGTCTCTTTGGTTACTTGTTAATGAGTGTGGGCATAGTCTTCAATTCTGGAAGTTGAAGGACAATGAAGTGAAGAAATCATGGACCATTACTTTAACCATTGAGTTAGATAAATTTTACTATATGCAGGATTTGATTCCCTTACAGTTTTTAGAGAACGGTAAAAATTTGTTTGGGGCACACAATGAACATGATTGTTTGCATTTCATTTTGTATGACCCCATACATGAGACAACTAGAACTCCTAAGGCTTACAAGGTTATAGCAACTTCATCATTCCCTACTTCAGTCTATATAGAGAATCTAATCTCACTCCAGACGGGTACATATCTAGGGCAAGAACAGTTGGACGAAGAAGATATGATGCCGGAGGAGAATAGGTTGACAATGAGGCTGTCGGTGGTTCAGTTGGTAGTGCAGCTATTGATGGCACTAGTAATGTTGATGGCATTGTATAAGAAGACACATCCAGAACAAAATTAAGGAAAACAGGACAACATGAGTGTTTTTTATGCAGTAATTTTCTTTGATAAATTTGTTATTTCCGTATCTAGAGTCGGTAGATGGTTGTTAGACTATCAGACTGGGATGTTCTTCTTCTAGTTGAAAGATGTGTCAGATATTTGTGTTATTTTGGTAACTCCTAACTTTTCATTTTGTACTTAGGAAGCAGTCAGTAGAACAGAAGTTTCTGCGGTTTCAGAATTATACAAGTGTGTGCCTCTGTGCGCATCCAAGTGTTTTTCTGTAACCCAATATGAACGGCTGGCGACTTATAGCTTCTGAGATCTTAAAACCCAGGCATTTTGTTACAATTTGTGGTTTTATATTCGATTCCTTTATGGGTACCTCTATTTGCTTCAGTTTCCTACTAAATCATCCAACAATTGAAATTTGTCGAGTTATCCAACTTTATGCAGTGACAATATATAATCTGTCGAATTCTGTATGTCAAAAATTTATGTCCCCCATGACTGCGGAGGGAATGCTTGAGCTGGTTCTTTAGCAAAATTGTGTTTGCATTGAGTTCTTCTCTTTTATTATCTCATCTGTAATCTTACTATATTCGAGGACAAACCGAGGGAGAAGATAAAGAGTTTAGAGGAAGAGAACAAAACATGGAAATATGGATATGAAAATAGATCAAAAGGAGATGTTTCTCGAATTGGACATTTCAAGCAACCGTGTCATTGAACTATGGAAGTGAAATGGGGAAATAGTTGAAGAACCAAATTAATGTTAACTAATTAAGGTTCAAGAACATAATGAGCTTGGGGATCAAATACTGGATCATATTCATTTATATGGCTTACAAGATTTATCTATGAACAAGTGAATTGTAAGGAGTGTGTCAGTCTCCCTTAACTTTGACATGTTTGCTGGAGCCTGCTCTATAATGGAATATTGCACTGCAGTACTGCACCATGGAGAAATGCGAACGATATCTGGTAAAAATCTAAGGGAGAATAAGCTAAATTCTCTTCACTAGCTCCGGGTCGAAAATGATGTCTTCCAAGACCAGTTTATTTTTGTGCGTCCAAAGCCAAAATTTGAGTGGTCTCTTAGTTTACTCCACCATTTCAATTCCTCATCATTATATTACACGAATGCATCCGTATAAACTTACATCTGATTTTTTGTCTCACAATCTGGAGACACAGTAATGCACCTATATTTTTAATCGACTTAAGTGTTTGAACTTAAGGACACTAGAACTGCCGGAAACATGTTTACCGTGATACCACATCCCAACCATGATTTGATTTATTTTTTATTTTCTTCTTCTTTTTTTTTTTTGATTTTTTAACCAATATTTTTGGCGACAAATAATTCAAGCGATTGAGTTAAATCTCTTCAATCCGTTTCTTTTAAGAGGAATTCACCAATGGTTTAACTTTGAAACTCCGAAATTTCCTCACCAAATTTTTCTTAAACTCAATTGGAATCGGTTGATATAAGGATTAACATATATACTTATTATTGTTGATGTTCATCAAACACGGTATGATCGGTGCATAGGGTACACATACATCAACCGATTCCTTTTTTTTTTTATTATTTTTGATCGGTCAATAGGAAAAGATTCATCGAAAAAGAGGTACTTAAGGGTACCTCAACCCAATAAATAAAATCGACATAAAAAGGAAACTGAGTTTCGATTCAATCACCTAAAGAAAAGAAAAAGAACAAAAAGCCAAGTGAGAAACAAAAGAAAATAAACACCAAACGTCTCATATCCACTCAAAGCGTCCGATAGAAATACGAGTCACATAAAGCTATCATCATGTTAGCCGTCAACCCCAACATTTTAGTGTGTGACTCCATTCAAAAATAAGCTTGAATCTTAATATCTTGAGTTAGACTTTCCAAGTTTCTCTTTTTGTGATTGAAGATTCTAGAATTCATTTCTTTCCAAATGCACCACCATATTGCACCCAATAAGTTGTTCCACATCAACTGATTCTGGGTTGATGTTCTTCGTGTTTGATGGACATCAACAACAATCGATATACGTTAATGTTTATATCAACCGATTCATTAACCATGTTTGAGTTTTTGCACAAACCCATAAATTTTCATCTCAACATTATAAAGCATGAATATACGAGCCGAAAGCAAAAATAATGAGGTCATTCCGATATCGGACGAAATATGAACAAAACAGTCGAAAAAATGCCAAATTTAGAGTCGATGGATAGGGGCATTTATGTAAACCGATTCTTGAAAAAAAAGTTCACAGAAAAACTCTTGAATTTTAGTATTTTACAATCGATACACGGGCGGAACTATATCCACCAATTATATGGACGTATTCTTATGTAAAAAATTATCATTTTTTAATTCTTTTACAGCCGACACTTGTCTAGGATTGTGTCAACCGACTGTGATCAATCGTTCTACGAATCCACATCATTGAAGTGACGACTTTACGCAAAATCAGTGGATGTTCGTAGACATAACTACCGATTCTCTTTGATGTTCATGGAAATGATAAAATCCGGTTAGATTTTAGAAAAATGGATCATTAAAATATCAATTAAAAACAGATCTAAATGCTTAAAAAACTGAACGCACAATCATTAGGTTCCTTTCATGAAAATTCCAATTAAACATGTCTCAAGCTACCCAGGTTCAGATTATATCCCTTAGTTATGATTGATTTCAGGACTTAATATTTAAGTCTAACTAATATAAAAATAAACTAAACTTCCATACAGTATGTACATAATCAAAAGTCATGGCGCTTTGAAGAAAAAATGGGGTAGCTTAACTTAATGAGTAAGTTATTTTAGCTAGTTTGATTAAATAGGGATGAATAGTTGGTTAGTTTTCTCCACCATCTCGATTTTTCCTAATTATAAACATACATTAATAATTAATGCAACCCTATATTAAACTTAAAACGGAGCTTTTCTCTCACCTTAATACATTTCTATCTGGCTTCTGTGATTCGATATAGCACATATATTAGAACTGCTGGAGGGGAAACATGTACACCATGATAAAACAAGCAGTGTGATTGTTGGGTCATAATGTATGTTTTCAACAACCATTTAATATTGTTGTCGAAGTAGTTAAGTTCGGGTAATTCATTCGGCTTGCCATACTCTTGTTCAACCAGACAGTGACCCAATCGACAATGAGCTTTATAATTATCAGAAGCCACTAGTCCTGGATCCTTCTATATATCATGCACCAAGTGGAGGACTCTGTCCATGATAATACACATTGTTCTAGAAAGGAAAAGAAAACAGACAAATGCAGAAGTCAATGTATAGTGGTCACCGATACAAATCCTAGGAAATCTCAAGTCGATAGCTGTAAATATGTTAAACGCTATGGTGTTTTCTACCTCTCCTTTTCCCGAATTGAAAACGTCCTCTATCAAAACCGTAGAAGTTAGAAACACTAATAAGGTGTTTGGACGACTATTTAGGATGATTTTTCGTTTTTTCTTACACCCTCAGTCGGTTTATGGTTTTCTTTTTAGTAGAAACGTAGATGAAGGTTTTCATATATATTTTTCTGACTTTTCCTCTGACTTCCTTGCACTGTACGGATTGTTGGATTCGTATAAAAGCCTGTAACACCACCGACTAATTTTGTGGAAATCCACTAGCTTAAGCTTGCTGGCACGAGTCCGACTTTGTGCACCCCCCACTTAACCAGGGGTGCATATTTCCTCCCATCTTTTCGCATCAAAAAAAAAAAAAAAGTTCCTCCCATCTTTATTGGCCCATATCTAACTCTAGTAATTTGTCTTGGTTACGAGGGGAAAGAGAAATAAACATTGGAAATATAAAAATAGGTTCGATATGTTTATCAAAGTGTTTTATCCACGAGAAGAAGATTCAATCATTCAACTGAAAATGTTTATCAAAGTGTTTTATCCACGAGAAGAAGATTCAATCATTCTGTTGAGTAATGTAATGTTTACTGTTGGCAAACGAATTGCAAAAGCTTTGCAAAGCGGATTGCAACTGAATAGTGAACTAATGTAATTGTAGTGTAAACTTTATATTTAGTTGTGTGTTGACTAAATGTGTGGAGGAAAGACATCCACATGTTTGCTCTTGTAAGGTCTCATATAAACCAAGTAGAAGTAGGAGAGAGTGAGGTAATGGTAAGAGAGTTGTGTAAGAATTGAAAGAGAAGAAGTTAATGAAAAACAAAGAGTGAGAAGAACTAAGAGTTCCCACTTCTCCATTAGCAAAATCAGTCCTAAACATATACTTTCAACCACCCAAATAAACAACAATTGGTATCAGAGCATAGATCAAGTGAATCTGATCCTAGTGAGCCAAAAAATTTAGCAAAAAGAAGAAGTTTTAGCCCCAAAATCAAAGAAACAAAAATTCGGTTTTGATCCAAAACAATGGCAAGTTCTAGTAACTCAAACCTATACATACAACAACCATCAATACCACTTTTTCATGGTGAACTCTATGATTTTTGGTCTATTAAAATGAAGACTTTGTTCATGTCTCAAGATGTGTGGGAGATCGTTGAAAACGGGTATGATGAAGTTGAAGATACATCAAATCTAGAACAAGCAAAAAAGGATACACTTAAGGAGAGTAGGAAGAAGAATGTTGAAGCATCCATGTACATTCAACAAGGAGTTGGAGACACTATTCTACCAAGAGTAATTCATTTACCTAAAGCTAAAGAAGCTTGGGATATTCTTCAAAAGGAGTATGGTGGAAACAAGAAGGTAAGAGAGTTGAAACTTCAATCATATAGAAGAGATTTTGAAAATCTTAAATGAAAGATAATGAAAAATTAAATGAGTTTTCTTCTAGAGTTGTTGAAATTGTTAATCAAATGTTGATGTGTGGTGAAAAGCTAGAAGAAAAAAGAATTTTTGAGAAGAATTTAAATTGCTTATCAGAAAAATTTGAACCCATTGTGGTTGTTTTGGAAGCAACAAAAGATCTCTCTACATTGGAGTCACAAGAGTTATGGGCTCAGTTAAAAGTGTATGAGGAAAGGGTGTCTCGACACGCCGAGAAGTCGATTGAGAGTGCTTTTCAATCGAAAATGAACTTGGAATCTAAAAATTCAGCAATGAAGAGAAATGAGTGCAAGGGTGATTCTTCATCAAACTGCAAAGGAAAGGGAAAATACAATAGAGGAGGAGCAAGTTCTAACAACTACAAAGGTGATCCACCGAAGTGCAATTTTTGCAAGAAGAATGGTCATTTGGAGAAGAATTGTTGGAGCAAAGGAAAACCCCAATGTCATCATTGCAAGAAGTATGGATATTTGGAGAAGGATTGTAGAAACAAAGACGATGAAGAACAAGCCGGTAGAGCAGAAGAAAAAGAAGAAAAACAAAATTTGTTTTATGCTTGTCAAAGTGCTATGGAGACTTCCAAAAGTGAAGCATGGTTTGTAGATAGTGGTTGTACGACTCATATGTCCGGTGTGAAAAGCTTGTTTGTGGATATGGATACATCCATCAATTCTCTAGTGAAGATCGGGAATGGAAACATGGTTCAAGCTAATGGAAGAAGTACAATTTGCGTGCAAACTATCAATGGAGCAAAGTACATTAGAGGTGTTTTATATGATCCAGATTTGGCACAAAATTTGCTTAGTGTTGGCCAACTTGTGGAGCTTGGGTACGCTGTCCACTTTGAAGATGGATATTGCACCATTTATGACAAGAAACACAAGAACAAAAGACAAGAGATGAAGACTATCAAGATGGAAAAGAATAGAAGCTTTCCAATTGTGTTTGAAAATGAGAAGAATGTTGCAATGATGATAGAAACCATGGATGAAACGTGGTTATGGCATAGAAGATTTGGGCATTTGAATTTCAATAGTCTCAAGGTGCTTTCCAACAAGAACATGGTGCAAGGACTTCCACATCACATCAACAACAAAGAAGGAGTATGTGAGGGTTGCGCACTAGGGAATCAACATCACAAACCATTTCCAAAAGGTGTAGCATGGAGAGCAAAGGAAATTCTTGGTTTGGTACACACCGATGTGTGTGGACCAATGAAGACACCAACTCATGGAGGTAATAGATACTTCATTTTATTCATTGATGACTTTACTCGCATGACTTGGGTGTATTTCATGAGGCAAAAATCTGATGTGTTTGGTATTTTTAAGAAGTTTAAATATCTCGTTGAGAAACAAATCGGCCATTACATCAAGGTCTTGAGAAGTGATAGAGGCAGAATACAACAACAAAAACTTTGATAAATTTTGTGAAGATGAAGGCTTAGAAAGACAACTCACGGTGGGTTATACTCCTCAACAAAATGGTGTTTCGGAGAGGAAAAATCAAACCGTAATGGAGATGGCGAAGTCCATGCTTCACGAAAAGGGTATGCACTAGTCCAGATGGGGATATGCATGACGAATGAAGTCACAAATCGAACGTTATAAAACATGATTTATCACGGTTTTCATCTGTTATTCGAACCGTTATTTATTTAGTGGGACTCTGTATAAATGACAAACTGAAAACGTTATTAAATATGACGAAAAGAATATGTGATTATAAACCACAAATAGAAACTGTTATTTAGTATCACGACTACGACATGTTACATAAAATAACGGTTGATACCTGAAATAGATGAGGCTTTTAATTTTAAGTACCACGTTTACTGTGTGTTAAATAAAATATACGTTAATATCCGTCATAACAGAGGCATTATATCATAAAAATAAAAATACCGAACATATTTTGTGGCTATTTAATTAAGATTTTGTGAATCTGATCAGATTAAGATTTGGTCTATCTAAAACTTTTTCTGGACGCAAAACAATTTTTTTAAAAGAACGGTTGAAAATAACTTTTTATTAGTTACCCAAAAAAATATTCAAACAAATAGAATCTTTGGATACAATTTCTAAAATAAATTAATAATAAAAATGAAATTAATGATATTCGTCAGCTATCGCGGCCCCTGCTTCCTCAGGTGGAAGTCCAGGTTGTGGAGTAACTTGGGTGCTGCCAAGATATTACATTTATTAACAATCTTCATATACTTTTGCGTTTTACCCACAATGACTGTACCTTCTTTCCCTACACTGCTAACTGATTGGTTCTGCCATTAGTTCATCGTTGAGAATCTTCCTTAGACAACCTAGATGCATAAACTCACTTCATGGCTCTTCCCCATCCACGGACATAACAATACAAAAGAGATTCCATTAGTTGATTTCCCACTAACATGAGACATAGAACTGAAGAGAGGTGTACTTAACTAGTTGAAGTCTACTATTATTCCTGAGCCAATAAACATTCTAATGATGTGGGATTCACATATACAGTTCCACATATTATTACCTAGATGGCAAGCTTAGCATTTTACGGAACTTGCCCTTCTGACATATCCAGTTCAACAGGCACCACTTCAGAAAATCCTTTCAATGCTCATTCGGGATCAGTTTTAACCAAACCTACAACAATATAAATAAAAACTTAGGAGGGGTGAGGTTCAAAAGAATAAAAACAATACTATTTAAGTTCAAAGAAAAACATTCAACTTCATCTCCTAGTAAAATAGTTCTAAAGATACCGGCAAAATATCTAGTAATTAACTGTACAAAAAATTTGATAGTGAAACTTCAAGCAGTATCCGCGGTATAAACCAAAACAATAATCTACACCCCTACTTTAGAAGGAAGTACCTTTAGAGCTGTAGTATTGGTTCTCAATATCAACATCTTGCTCCTCCGGTTCCTCCTCAGAGTATCCTTCCTACAACAATATAAATAAAAACTTAAGAGGGGTGAGCTTCAAAAGAATAAAAACAATACTATTTAAGTTCAAAGAAAAACATTCAACTTCATCTCCTAGGAAAATAGTTCTAAAGATACCGGCAAAATATCTAGTCATTAACTGTACAAAAAATTTGATAGTGAAACTTCAAGCAGTATCCGCGATATAAACCAAAACAATAATCTACGCCCCTACTTTAGAAGGAAGTACCTTTAGAGCTGTAGTATTGGTTCTCAATATCAACACCTTGCTCCTCCGGTTCCTCCTCAGAGTATCCTTCGTCATCTTCACATACAACTAAGAAATATCTTAAATGTTAAAGGAACTTGACAAATAAAGCACAACTCAAAATGCAGTAACCAGAGCATCATTAGCACATGAATATTTTTATTATCTTGTCTTTAAACTCCATAGAACAAACCAAGACTGTCCGTTAAAATTGATTGCAGGTAATATATTATAATAATCTAATTCAAGAAGGAGAGCAAAGAAACCCGAACTGAGAGAACTATGTCCGCTAGTTGTAAACCAAGACAGAAATCCACTTCCACAAATTTATACATGCAAACCTCTTACCAGACATCAAGAGAGTGTTAAACCCTTTCAGCGACCTTCCAGCCTGGAACATCCGTCATGATTCACGCTTCTTCCTCTAGATACTATTTCCATTGGCTGGCGAATCTGAAATACAGTTAGGTAAGATTTAGTCCTGATTTCATAAACAGGTGTGTGATTGGACGGGTAAAGGGGATGGACAGTGTAGATTTCACCTTTCATCCTCCTCGGCTTGAAGCATAGGGGGAATCGCTCTCCGGGAAGCATATTTGTCTTCTTTTGTGCCTTGCATATCAACATTCACATGTATGTGTCAGCACCACCTCTCAGACCATCCCAAGATTGTCCTTAAACAGACAGCTTCAGTTCTAGTAGAGTTAAGACAGGAGTGATTAATTGTTCAAGTCCTTAAGAAGCAGCGAACATGAAACTCCCTGGCAAAGAATTTGAGATTGAATAATAGGTGTCCAGCTAAACTGGCACTAACCATGGATAGATATTTTTCCTTTTACTCAAAGTACGCAAGTAGCCGTTAACAAACAACATACACCCACATACACACCACATACAAGAAAATCAAAAGTGTCTAAACAAAGAAAAACAGTATATTCAGATTAATATTAAGGTACTCATCATAGTTGTCGGCTGTTATAAGCACCAATAATTCCATAATGCTCAAATACTTTCGATATGGTGCAGTAAACAAATTATTTTAGGCCACATGTAGAAACCGCTTGCAATTTGAATTACAGTTTATGCAGATGGAAACATTAAAACAACTGCGTCCCAGACACTTGTTCGAAGAAATGAAGAGACAAATTTTCAATGTAAAACTTGGTTCAATAGCATCTTGGTGAATAACAAATATTATTCGTTGAATCCTCTCACCTAAAATCTATTTGAGAAAATTCAGGCCCCCTGCACTGTGCTTGAGTTGTACATTGGTCCACTCATCACATATATTATATTTGCAAAATGAATGCACGTAAATTTGCTTAAGCCTTTAAAACCCTTCTGCCATTTTATGTAAACCCTCAAATCTCCATAATGGAATCAATGAAGTGGTACAACCAATGAATTATCCAAAGAAACATTCTCCCAAACAAATTACTATGTTTATGAATAGGGAAAAAATTAAACTTCTGATCAGGTTATCCTTGACAACCTCATACATATACACCAATGAGAAAGCAGTAAAGGTTGCTAAGAAAATGGCAATAGCACTAGGCCCTTCCGTGTCTGGTTCTTCAGCACATCATAAACCTCGATGAATTTAAATCCCTAACCATCAAATCTTCACATAATTGAACACAAAAGCAAATACATGCTTTCAAATTCTTTCAGATACAGAATAAACAAGAACAAAAATTGCAGAATCAAGTAAAAAATAGCAAAAACAAATAACAAAAATAAGGTTTATACCTGATTTTCACATATATGATTTCGTTAATGATGACTCCATATCTTGAATCTTGAGAACGATAGATTCTTCTTCCCATTATTGAAACCCTAGGGTTTCAGGAGCAAAGCTACTTGATCTAAGGTTATAAAAAAGGGTTTGCTTTCGATTTCCGCTGGTAAATGGGTTTGATTTTGAGATGATGTAAGATTTAGATTTGATTTGTGAGAGTGAATTTCGATTTCAGAAGAGGCAGACGAACGAAAGATGAGAAAGAGTAGAGGGTTTAGGTCGTTAAGATTAAATGATAAAAGGTCACCCACCGGGGATTTTCCGCCTGATATGAGGCCTAACTAAAAGACTGGACGCTGATATCTGTTGCGTGAAGCCCAATTATCTTAAAAATTCGATTTCCTACTGGTGAAGGGTTACGACTTTTAAAAACTTAGAATTATACTGATGGCTAGCCATTTTTGGGCGCGTCACAGGAGATCGGCGGTGGGCGCATATAAAGAGAAAATATTTGTCGTAATATTCTGTGACTTAATGGGTCATTATAAAATCACGCACCTGGTAAATTATCAGGTTTGAGAATGATGTTTTTTAGTGTTAAACGGTAGGTCCACCTATTTTCTTGTTATATCACGAATTTTTGTTCGTTAAACTATATTTACGTGATTTATCCGTCATTTAAAAACGTCACTTATAGCCCCTTCTGGACTAATGATGCCTAAAGTATTTTGGGCGGAAGCCGTGAATGTTGATGTCTACTTATTAAATCGATCGCCAACAAAAGCCATATGGGATCAAACTCCGTTTGAAGCATATAATGGAAGAAAACTGTCGGTAAGACATCTCAAAGTTTTTGGAAGTGTATGTTATTCTCAAATTCCAAAGGTGAAGAGAACAAAACTTGATGAAGCAAGTGAGAAACGTATCTTCATTGGCTATAGCCTCCAATCAAAAGTCTATAGGTTGTATAGCTTGAAGAGCAACTCAATGATCACAAGCCGTGATGTGTTGTTTGATGAAGGTGCTTCATGGAATTGGGAAGAAGGTAAAGTTGAGAAGAGAACCATTATTGTTGATAAAGAAGAAGAAAATTCAGCAACTAATGAAATTGAAGAAGGTGAAGAGGAAGAGGAAGAACTACCTCAAACACCACCAAATGCAAGACTAGGAGCATCTCCAAGTGTGTCCCCAACGTCTGCATCAACATCACCACGACCAAGGGAGATGCAACGGTTGAGTGAAGTGTATGAAAGATGTAACTTTTATATGGAGGAACCGGAAAATTTTGAAGAAGCTTCAAAGGAACCCATTTGGATAAAAGTTGTGGAAGAAGAAGTTTATGTCATTGATGTGAACAATACTTGGGAGAGGTAGCAAGGCCAAGTGACAAAGAATTCATTGGTGTGAAATGGATATACAAGGTGAAGTACAATGCGGATGGATCGTTTCAAAGATACAAAGCAAGGTTGGTGGCAAAGGGCTACTCACAACAACCCGATATCGACTACAATGAAATGTTTGCACCGGTTGATCGTCTTGACACCATTAGAGCCGTGATTGCTATGGCTTCCCAAAAAAGGTTGGTTACTATATCAACTTGATGTGAAATCAGCGTTTTTGAATGGAGAACTCGAAGAAGAGGTCTATGTAGAACAACCACAAGGTTTTGTGGTGGAAGGAGAAGAAGACAAGGTGTACAAGTTGAAGAAAGCTTTGTATGGACTAAATTAAGCACCAAGAACTTGGTATAGTGAGATAGATGGATACTTCAAAAGGAAAAACTTCAACAAAAGCAAGACTGTGCCTACACTATATGTGAAAACACAAGGTACATCCATTGTCATTGTTGCTTTGTATATTGATGATCTCATTTTTACGGGTAATAATGTTCATATTATTGAATAATTCAAGAGAGAAATGATGATGAAATATGAAATGAGTGACATGGGTTTTCTCAAGTACTTCCTTGGTATTGAAGTTCACCAAAGTGAAGATGGAGTGTTCATTTCTCAAAGAAAATATGCCGAAAAAGTGTTGAAGAAGCTTGGTATGCTTGGTTGTAATCCTACATCAACACCACTCATAGTAAATGAGAAGCTCAAGAAGGATGGAGGAAGAAAAATTGATGAGACTTACTATAGAGTTCTTATTGGAAACTTGTTGTATCTTACACATACAAGACCCGATATTATGTTTACTTCAAGTATGATTTCTAGGTTCATGAGTTCACCTAGTCATTTACATCTTGGCCGGCAAAGAGGTTATTAAGGTACATACAAGGAACTATGAATTTTGGGATCAAGTATTCTAAAAATTCAAGTGTGAAATTAGTTTGCTATTGTGATAGAGACTTGGGAGGATGCATTGATGACATGAAGAGTACATCGGGGTATACTTTTTCTCTTGGTTCTGGTATATTTTCTTGGGCATCGAAGAAGCAACCAACGGTAGCATTATCCACAGCGGAAGCGGAGTACATATCTGCATCAATAGCTACATCTCACGTTGTATGGATAAGAAGAATCTTGGAAGATATCCAAGAGAAGCAAGAAGGTAGAACTGAATTTTTTTGTGATAACAAATCAGCAATAGCGATGTCTAAAAATTCAGTGGAGCATCGTCGTGCAAGACATATAAAGCTCAAATATCATTTCATTCGAGAAGCGGTTGAAGATGGTGAGATAGAACTCAAGTATTGCAAGACAGAAGACCAATTGGCAGACATATTCACCAAGGCACTTCCAAAAGGAAAGTTCCAACATTTCCGTGAACTATTAGGAGTAGTAGAACATCACATTAAGGAGGAGATTGTTGAGTAATGTAATGTTTACTGTTGGCAAACGGATTGCAAAATCTTTGCAAAGCGGATTGCAATGAATAGTGAACTAATGTAATTGTAGTGTAAACTTTATATTTAGTTGTGTGTTGACTAAATGAGTGGAGGAAAAACATCCACACGTTTTCTCTTGTAAGGTCTCATATAGACCAAGTAGAAGCAGGAGAGAGTAAGGTAATGGTAAGAGAGTTGTGTAAGAATTGGAAGAGATGAAGTTAATGAAAAACAGAGAGTGAGAAGAACTAAGAGTTCCCACTTCTCCATTAGAAAAATCAGTCCTAAACATATACTTTCAACCACCCAAATAACCAACACATTCAACTGAAAAATATTAACTTTCTATGAACAGGATATTGAAAAATTAGAATCAAATTTATTATCTCTGGTGTCTATAGATCTTCCTTTCTTCTAAATTTCATCCAAAAAGTTTAATCTATTGATCACAGATTCATATATAGTTTTTTTTTTTTTGTTTTTTTTTTTTAAATCTCTATAATTTTGATTCCTATTGATCCAAAAGTTATTCAAAAAAATCAAACACCAATTTGATTAACTTCCTTTTCTTACCACTTCCATCCCTTTTTCTATTTTTCTCAAAAGTTTGGAAGGAAAGATTCATGGGAAGTTAATAAATGTTTAAAAGGACTGAAATTCATCTCGAGTATGTAGATAGTAGAACCCTAAGATCACCGGATAAGGTTGAATGCGTCTTGGAAATTTGGATCGTTCTTAAAATATGATCACATATCGTCAGTGGATCCTTGCTAAAGTAACAGTACGCAAAATTCTGAAAGTAGAAGAACAAGGAGATGACAGAGATAAAGAGAATATAAAAATCACCGGATAAGGTTGACTGCGTCTTGGAAATTTGGATCGTTCTTAAAATATGATCACATACCGTCAGTGGATCCTTGCTAAAGTAACAGTACGCAAAATTCTGAAAGTAGAAGAACAAGGAGATGACAGATATAAAGAGAATAAAAAAAGAAAATAGGGGAAAAAAGAGACTACAACATTAATAACAATCAGAAATTTATAAACAAACCGTGAAAAAAAACTAAAAGAAAACCGCCGCTCGGTGGGGCCCTAAAGTGGCCCCCTGCTAGTCTCTTGTCCCCGGGGCCCACCCCTTTGTGAAGGGCGGTTTTCACATAGTTCTCTTTTGGCGGTCTGTTAAGCGTTGAATAACAACTATACTGCAACTCCCTAAGCTCATTTTATTAAAAAAACCACTCTGATAACTAAGGTTAGAAGATATGAGCCAATTAAGATGAGAGGAATGTGCACCCCTGGTTAAGTGGGGGTGCACAAAAACTGTAACGGAAGTGAATATTGTAGCCTCCCTACAATTTGAATCAACAATCAATCAACTTTTTATTTATAGATTTGGACTATTGATATATCAATTGTTATTGAGATAGTGATTATCTAAACTAAAATTATAACAAAGTAAGAAATAAAATTAAACCATCAATTGTAGGATTAGAATTTCGCGACAACGATACGCTCGCGAAATTCTTAACAACGCATTACAAAAATGTCGCAGAGCACTTTGAGAAACGACACAATAGGTGATATTAGCTTAAACATAAGAAAAATGTAATAACTTTGCGAAGATTAGAAGATCTGCGAAATTAACATTTGTAAGCTTGCGATATCATCGCAAGCCAGATCCGAAATTAGGGGAAATCTTAGTTGTATATGAGCTGTCATCCACTAGGTAGCATCCTATATAAAGAGAAAGGTAGGAGAGAGAAAAGTAACTTGTATTATTATTATCTTCTTATTCTTACCCAAAAATCACTGAGAGGGAGAGAGCTCCAAATACTCATTAATGGAGTATCAATGTAATTCATATGTAATTCAATGATCATAGTGAAACCTAACCCCGTGGATGTAGATCAAATTGATCGAACCACGTAAATCTTGTGTCTTATTTTTTATTGTCATTATCTTTATCTTTATTTTCATATCAAATAAGTTCAGATCTAGAAATAATAGTCATGATAATACAAGGGGTGTGTTGTAGGATTTCCTGCAACTACATTTTTGGCGCTAGAAACAGGGAGGAGTAAAGGATTTATCCCTTCTGTAGCTTGTTGGTTCAAGAAATTTCCATGAAGATTAGCTACTGTTCATATTTTTCTAGATCTACAAAGTTTAAGTTCAAAAATGGAAATTTCATGGAAGAAATCACACTTTCTGGGAGTAAACATCATCAACAATTCAAAGACATGAAAAGAGTGAGAGAAAAAAATTAGTTGTTGTGGTGAAATTTAAGGAAAAAATGGAAGTTTCAGTGGAAGATTTTCATGTTCAGGAGAAAGCAAGAGGCATTTTGTGAAGAAACAAAAGAAAGACGAAGATAATGATAAGAGTCAGAAGTTGTGATTTCTATCACAAACAGAAATTCGCACAGATGGTTTAAGGCTGAGCGAACAACAAATAGGTCACGGTTTCGAATTCGCAGAGACACATATTTTTCATATTCTTCTCATTTGCATGGGAGAATAAAAGAATAAGGAAAAAAGTTATGCGTTAATTTCGTAGAGAGGTCCTTGCACAATTGGTCCAGAGAGCAGTATTTGCATTCGTGGTCGCAAGTTCGAATTCGCCTGCGAACATAGTTTTATTCTTTTTTACAGAGAGCGAAAAAATGAATAATTTCACAATATTGTTTCATTATTCTGGAATTCGCCTGCGAACATAGTTTTATTCTGTTATGAGTACTTGTACATGTACCTGTACTGATTAAAGATTTTTCGTGGGTTGTAGTAATAAAGGTTCGAACTCTAAGACTTGTGAAGGTAAAGGATTTTTTTAGACTTATAAAAATATATATACAAAATATTAACAATTTTGGGCGAGAGGTAACCAAGACACTAGATTCCACTACTACGCAAGATTGAATGATAAATATTTCAAAACTCTATTCAATTCTTAAGTCCTCTTTTATCTTTAATTCACTATCAATCATACAAATTCTCAAACATTATTTGTAAACCTTAAGCATAGATTATCAAGAGATTAAACCAAGCATAACCTATCAAACTGAATAACAAATAATTAAGACAATCATTCAAACAATTTAAAACTCTGCAAAAGCAGCAATTAGGTGAATTATATAATTAAATGAAATAGTTACCCATTTATGTTGCGTGAATAGCTTCCTCCATTGTCTTGGTTACGAGGGAATTAACTCATCATGTTGGAAAACCTCTCAAAATATTTTATTAAGCTCAATTGATGTTTACAATAAAGAGAAAGATAAGTAAATGTTCTAAAACAGGATTCTGCGACCCACAGAAGGCGTCCAAAATGAACGACAAAGCTGAGGTGCTGTTGTCGCTGAAATGCTACGACCCACACCTACGACCCACGTACGTGAGTCATTTCCACTGTTGATAAACGACTGCTACTGCGAGTCCGTTCTTCGTGTTCTTGGTGTTCTTCATCATCAGCAGCAGCAGCAGCAGCAGAGTTTGATCAACTCTTGATTTCTGCGTCTGTGGCTCTCCTCTATTCTCCCAACTCTCGACAGCCTCTCTAGTACTCCCAGGGAACATATTTATACACCTACAGCTCGTTGAATCTCCCTCAATTACTCCATATAATCTTCATTACTCGGTGTTTAAAGAAAATATTTTCCGAATATTTTCTTCCCTGAAATGATTCTCCACGCGTAAACAGCCTCTGATACTCCCTTATTTAGCTTCTACACGGTCCAAAAGTGTGCTAGAGTCCTCCATGCATCATCATAACACGTCCGAATCCCTCAAAAAATCCTCTCAAACCCGTGACTGCCATGTTCTCTGATGATGACTTGTTTAGCCGATTCTAGCCAAATTCGATCGATTCTGACACACATACTGTATTCCTTAAGCTATATCACATCTTCCTACCAATTTTTAGCCATTGAATCGCACCACAACACCTTCATTTTGTTGATTGAAAATCTGCCAGAGAGAGAATATATTTTCCCGCCAAAAATGAAATTTGAATTATGAGAAGAAAAGTGTCCTCCCCCTAATCCTGTACGGGTGTCCCTTTAGCAATTGGGGTGGAAATAGTAATTTTGGGGTGGAAATAGTAATTTTTCTGGGTTCCTCCGGTACATTTCTGGGACGCTTCCGGTGCATTTCTGGGGTGCCTTTAGTACTTTTCTCCGGGGTGTAAATCATCACTTTTTTGAGCTCATTTCGCCGCAAAGGCTTATTTCTCTAAAAACATCTACAAAAACACAAAATAACACAATAAGTACTTAATCGAGTCTAACAATACAGAATATTGAGAACAAAATAGACACATAAATGCGTCTATCAAATACCCCCAAACTTATTATTTGCTAGTCCTCGAGCAAAATTTATTCTTGAAAAGTGACCGAGTTAATCTCGGGTGGGTTTATCAGAGGTGTACCCACAAAAACCAATACTCCAGACCCTAACTATCTACGCAGAACCTTGGAAAGCACTAAAGAACCTCCTTGGTTGGCATACAATTATTGACTCTAAGAGGAAGAACCCTGATGCGAAATTCCAATTGGTGTACACGAGTTTGCACTCAAGCATACTAAAATTCATATAAGTGACAGAGCTCTACTAAGATAGTTTCACGATGGACATCATACTCGGAGTCAGACTAATCACATGAAAAGATTAAGAAGATGGAAAAAGAAAAATGTAGATGGTTGAAAAGTGAACGGTGTTTCCCATATCTGTCTGAAGGCCTCTGCCAAGATGAACCTAACCTAAATGACTGAGATACCGGTCTGACTAATATTAACACACTGGCATATACAAGGGAACCAGTGGTCAATAACTTAAATTTATATCAACAAACTGGCAAATACAAGGGAACCAGCAGTTGACTACACATAACAATAACCATTTTTTTTTTTTAACTTAACGGCATGAATAGATCTTTTGGATCCAAGCGCATGCTTCTTGTCAGCAGATTACACGATAGTTCCCACGGGTCCTGCATTCCACGCTTGCTTAGGCGACGGAAACAGGGAGAACACACGCATATTGCTATCCAAGTGTTAATACTTATTCCGATTGGTCTAACTGGTCCGGTCTAATAATTTTTTTTTTTTTTTTTTTTTTTTTTTGAAAAGGTAACTCAGTAACTCTATTTCACCCTAGCAAAGGTAACAACTTGAATCGTGTGCCCCACCAAATCACTTGAAACAAAAGAAAACTAAAAATAGAAAGTGAAAAGGACTCGACAAGATATGGCGAAACTATCATGTTATTTCTAACACCTGAGCTCTGTGCTTTTATGAATAGACTCTATAGATGTTTCCATCTAGTCAGATTGGTTCCTCAACTCCTAAAACAAAAATGTTTCCATCCACTTAGATTGGTTAGTGCTATCCTTAATAGGCGTAAATTTCTAGGCTCTGGAGTTTATTTATTATGCAACTAAAAAGTTTCTCCCATACCCCCAAACTTAAATCTAACATTGTCCTCAATGTTCTAAAGATGAAACTAAAAGCATGAACAAGGAGAAACTGTTACCACTTGAAGCAAAAGAGATAAGGAAGGATATTACCGTGTCGCAAGAATATTGGGTTACCTCCCAAGAAGTGCTAAGTTTAAAGTCTTCAGCCAGACTTAGGAAAGGATTAGTCAACTCGAACCATAAAGTAACAGTCGAAATAACTGTGGGTCTTTAAAACGAAAAAGAGCTGACCAAAGGAAACTACAATAACCCAAGAAAGTGAACAAGAATAACATGCCCTTATCTAGTTTCCTGATTAAGATATTTATATCTAATTGTGGTTCAGGTTCAGGTTCTATGAAAGGGTCAAAATAAAATATTTTCCTCGGATGCATTTCCTCATAGGTTGGATCCAAATTATTAGGTCCTAGAGTCTGGAAAAACTCAAATATGATCTTAGAAGTGCACGATAATAACCTAAATAACTGAGGATCCTCTAAGACAATAAGATTTGACTTACAAATTTGACCACAATGAGAGTAGTGGTCATTCTTAATCAAATGTGTCGATTCTAATTTCCTAAAGCATTTAGGTCTAGTCTCACAACTTAATATTCGACACATTTGGAATATAAACGTTCCCACAGTTGGAAGAAAACTATTTGGTGGGAAAACAAAGTCAATCTGGGGATCATAGCCTGGGCAAACCACATCAACCAGAGGATGGGTTTCTGACTGAACTCCTTCATGGACATCATTAGGCTCGGGAAAACGAGTATGAAGGTAATCTTGTAAAATGGTCGAGGCACAGATATCAAGTCCTAAGTGTAGGAACTTTCTGAGAGTTAAAGGTAAGGCACTAGGGAAGTGATAATCACCCCCAAACTTAGAGTTTTCAGTGTCTCTAGATAGACCTCTAATTATTTCTTGAATTTCCGTATCTTCAGAGTCCTTAAAATATTCAAGAGATTCTTCTAAGTTATTATCAGGTAGTGCATCTTTACTCATCTCTACGGGTCTATCTTTTTCTTCTAAGATTATTGTTTCTAAGTCGCTAGACCCTAAAACAGTATTTTCGAAATGAACCCGTTCCTCTAAACCACTATCGGCTTCGTAAACAGGAAATACTACGTCGTCTAAAACGGTGGTATCCCTAATCAAATCCTCGTCCTTTTGAATAGGTGAATAATCATAAAAATTATTTGGATTTGAACTAGAAATAATATAATCACTATACAACTCAATTGGATTACTAGACTCCTGATCACTATGCCTACAAATTTCAGATTCTTCATCACTGCTATCCTCATCATCATAGTACGAAAATGATTGAACCTTATCTAAATAAGTAGTGTCTTTTATTCTAACCTCGTCCTCTAAATTAGGCAGATATTCACTATTGACATCAAGGGTAAAATTGGAAACACTATTTTGGAAATTTAGATCTTTTAGAGAAGTTCTATTCTGGGTCTCTAACAAAAGCTTTTGGGCCGACTCACATGAATTCCTGACGTAATCTAGGAAACCAGGTAAAGAAAGTTCACTCATTGCATTATTTTCGTCCATAACTAAGTTATTCATTTCAGCGAACTTACGTGTTGTCTCAGCTAACTTACGTGTCGACTCAAGTAAAGAGGAATTATCAGAATTTTTCTCGTATGACTGATGGTTGTGAGGATAGTGATTGGGCTCACCATGGTATGAACCATAACCTTGAAGAGTTTGGCGTTCCCAACCACTATTCCCACCATGGTAATAAAACTGATGATGTCCATATTCAAATTCGGGTCGATATTCATTGTATTGGCTTCTATCATACCAGCTCGACATTCTTAATTGCAGGGGAATTCTACACAATCACAAACAAGGCCGACTCGACTCCACCAAAACAAACCTAAAGATTTCTAGCAAACAAAAAGCATGATGGCTCCACTTAGATTGTTTCTAGACCAGCTTCTATCTTTCGAAAGGGAATTCGTTGCAATTTGAGCAAACCCCTCTGGAATCAATCCGAGTCAAAGTAAGTTGAATTGAGGCGAGGGAAGCTCAGTGGAGCTTTGATACCCAAGGCCTCACCGCTATCACAAGGCGGCGCAGTCACGCATTCAACTCACAGAAACCGTCATGAACTTTGGAGTGTGCTTAAAGAGCAACCAATATTTTTCGAACGAGTTTCCTATTAAGCTCGTTACCCTATCGGTCTCGTTCTATTCCAAATTTTAAAGCTTAGGTTCGCGTTCGGTTTCGTTTTCCTAAGGCGGGCAAGAAGAGAACGGTGATGAAATCCGAACCCTTATCTTGTTTAGGCCAGGCCTTGCCCTTTACTAGGAAAATAAAGACAGTCCGGTTCGTCCTCAAACAATTATCACCTTAAGGCAGACAGTAACCCGCTTGCAGGAGATTCGCGGGTGTTTCGATTGGACTTACCTCCCGTACCAGACGGGCGATGAACCGTTGTCGTCGACTCGGGCCACGACTCCTATGCCGTGTGCGAACCCGAGGGGCCGAGACGATATAGTAATCGTCGTCCTTCTCTGCAAACAGTTTGTATTTAATTTTTTTTTTTTTTTTTTTTAATTATATAACCCTTCCGTAGGGTTTTAAAAAATAATGTCCAAAGTCCAGAATAAAGTCCAAAAAAATCCAAATTAAAAAAAAAAAAAATTACAGTTTTCCTCACACACTCTAAAAAAATTAAAAATTAAAAATTAAATCCTAAAATTGTCCTTTTTTCTTCTCTTTTCGCTTTTCGCTTTAAGCTTTTTCCTCTCCAAGTCCTTAGTGCTCCACTTCGAACCTGTAAATCAAAGACAAAAAGACAAAGTAAAAAGGAACAAATAAATAAAAAAAAAAAATAAACCTAAAAATTCTACCTAAGCACAAATCCGCGTCGGCGGCGCCAAAATGATTAAAGATTTTTCATGGGGGTTGTAGTAATAAAGGTTCGAACTCTAAGACTTGTGAAGGTAAAGGATTTTTTTAGACTTATAAAAATATATATACAAAATATTAACAATTTTGGGCGAGAGGTAACCAAGACACTAGATTCCACTACTACGCAAGATTGAATGATAAATATTTCAAAACTCTATTCAATTCTTAAGTCCTCTTTTATCTTTAATTCACTATCAATCATACAAATTCTCAAATATTATTTGTAAACCTTAAGCATAGATTATCAAGAGATTAAACCAAGCATAACCTATCAAACTGAATAACAAATAATTAAGACAATCATTCAAACAATTTAAAACTCTGCAAAAGCAGCGATTAGGTGAATTATATAATTAAATGAAATAGTTACCCATTTATGTTGCGTGAATAGCTTCCTCCATTGTCTTGGTTACGAGGGAATTAACTCATCATGTTGGAAAACCTCTCAAAATATTTTATTAAGCTCAATTGATGTTTACAATAAAGAGAAAGATAAGTAAATGTTCTAAAACAGGATTCTGCGACCCACAGAAGGCGTCCAAAATGAACGACAAAGCTGAGGTGCTGTTGTCGCTGAAATGCTACGACCCACACCTACGACCCACGGACGTGAGTCATTTCCACTGTTGATAAACGACTGCTACTGCGAGTCCGTTCTTCGTGTTCTTGGTGTTCTTCATCAGCAGCAGCAGCAGCAGCAGAGTTTGATCAACTCTTGATTTCTGCGTCTGTGGCTCTCCTCTATTCTCCCAACTCTCGACAGCCTCTCTAGTACTCCCAGGGAACATATTTATACACCTACAGCTCGTTGAATCCCTCAATTACTCCATATAATCTTCATTACTCGGTGTTTAAAGAAAATATTTTCCGAATATTTTCTTCCCTGAAATGATTCTCCACGCGTAAACAGCCTCTGATACTCCCTTATTTAGCTTCTACACGGTCCAAAAGTGTGCTAGAGTCCTCCATGCATCATCATAACACGTCCGAATCCCTCAAAAAATCCTCTCAAACCCGTGACTGCCATGTTCTCTGATGATGACTTGTTTAGCCGATTCTAGCCAAATTCGATCGATTCTGACACACATACTGTATTCCTTAAGCTATATCACATCTTCCTACCAATTTTTAGCCATTGAATCGCACCACAACACCTTCATTTTGTTGATTGAAAATCTGCCAGAGAGAGAATATATTTTCCCGCCAAAAATGAAATTTGAATTATGAGAAGAAAAGTGTCCTCCCCCTAATCCTGTACGGGTGTCCCTTTAGCAATTGGGGTGGAAATAGTAATTTTGGGGTGGAAATAGTAATTTTTCTGGGTTCCTCCGGTACATTTCTGGGACGCTTCCGGTGCATTTCTGGGGTGCCTTTAGTACTTTTCTCCGGGGTGTAAATCATCACTTTTTTGAGCTCATTTCGCCGCAAAGGCTTATTTCTCTAAAAACATCTACAAAAACACAAAATAACACAATAAGTACTTAATCGAGTCTAACAATACAGAATATTGAGAACAAAATAGACACATAAATGCGTCTATCATGTACCTGTACCGGTAAGACAGGTCCGGTTCCAGTTCAGAACCGGTTTTTTACCTATGATTTTGATTCACATACATAATATTTTCTTCTGTCTCTGTAACTCTATCAACGAAGACCAAAATTTCTCTGTAACTCTATCAACGGAGACCAAAATTTCTTTGCAATCTCATAGAAAAATTTCTAACCCCTTCCACTAATCTCCTAGAAGAACTTAACAGAGAGATTAAGCACACGAAATCCCCAATCACGAAACCCTAATTTCGAATTTTTACACCTGTGTCTTCAATCCCTTCACAGAA
Source organism: Papaver somniferum (assembly GCF_003573695.1). Lineage (NCBI taxonomy): Eukaryota > Viridiplantae > Streptophyta > Magnoliopsida > Ranunculales > Papaveraceae > Papaver > Papaver somniferum. The sequence continues at coordinate 141,275,502 of NC_039367.1, forward strand.
GAATACCAAAAATCTTCAAACACTCACAGAACCCTTACTTCTGCGTCTTCAAAGTTCCAACCCAATCTTCTAAGTTCTAACACATCAAAATTTTGGTTTCTTATCAGCAACAGATCTTCTCAACCTTAACTTCGAATACCCCTTCAACAACATGTATCAATTTCTACCACAACCATCTGAATCTCTTGTTGAATTTCTGCAGTAGCACCACCATCTTCTCATCAATTGGTTCACCGTTGTAACCTTATTTCAAGATTCAAATATGCAGTTAAACAGTTCAATTAGACATGCAATTGATTATTAAGAACCCTAAGTTGATCAATTAAATTACTCAAAATTGGATGAATGGATTACCTGTTGTAGACTTGTTGTTGGTAATTGGTGGTGGTGGTGAAACTGATTCAGACAGAGATGATGGTGAAGAAGAATAAGAGTGATGGAGATAGAGATGGTGAATCTGTTCTTCAGGTCCGAGAAAAAAAGAAGAATGACTGATGGTGTTGATATACATCTATACACGGATGGCCATGATTAATCCTAATCGAAAAATCTACGACTACTATACACCGGGACTTATGGTCCGGACAGAGCGGGACTCACCCCAGAACCAATACCAGTACCGGCTTACTCCGGTTCTCAGTTTTAAGTACCTGTACCTGTCCCGGCTATTCCGGTTCCGGTTCGATACGAGTCCGGTTTTTCCGATTCCGTACCGGTACAGGTAAAATGGACAGGGTCTTGTGCAGCTCTAAACATGGTAACCTAAGTGATAAAACTTAAAATTCATAGTGCATGGATTACATATTAGATTTGGATTGTTGAGCAAATTTAATAACTGAATAATTATAACAAAATAAATCATAAAGTGAATCATTGGCGTTCACAAAAAAATATCAAGCAATGTACATATTCATCTATATTTGCGTTGACATATAAATAAAAAACATTCAGAACCGGTAGAGTTTAATAATATAGAAATGTGGTTCTAAATTTGACTTCGTAATTTCTGAATTCTGATAAGTCATTTCAATATTTCTTGCTATTGTAAAAGAAGTCCAAGGGGACAATTCTGGGATCTGTGGGAGAAGACATTAAAGAACTACCCACCAGAAAATTATACAAAAAAGTTATTTATAAAACAAAACTAATGTCTTAATGGAGCTGAGAACTAGTTTTAGTCCATATCCTATTACAGATCACATATAACTATTTCAATAGTCCGTTAGTTTTCTCCACCATCTCAGTATAGTGACAACATTAACACATCCATTTGAAACTTATAGATATTTTTTCATTTCGCAATATAGAGACTCTGTAAGGCACCATCATTTATACTTAACTTGTTTGTTTGAATATAGCATACTAGATATGCTGGAAAGCGGAAACATGTATAACATGATACCCTCATATCCAAAAAGAGGAAACATGTATAACATGATACCCTCATACCAGGACTCGTGATGTTTGGACATTTAATTTTGATACTAATTTTTTAACAGAATTAATTTCTGCCAATCCATGTGCCAATAATTTCATACCTTAAATCCAAAACTATGACTTCCTTCACTTTCAATTCATTCTTGCAGCCTTATCGGGGTACAAAAAAAAAGAATTCATTCTTGCAGTTGCAGGTACTCCCACTAGCATTCCAATTTCATTTGTAATGGTTTTTTTACTTCTTAAATTCGGTTGAAATTAGAAGAAAAGCTGAATTGGGTTATCATGGGTTATAATTCTTAAGTATTTTAATTTCCTTCAGTAAGATTTTATCGTCCGATATATTCGGATGAAACTCTTTTTCTTTTCTTTTTTAAACCCGTCGATACATTCCAGTATACGAAAATGCATATTCAGAGAGAGAGAGAAAGAGAGGAGGACCCATTAAACCCCCATTTTTATTTTTATTTTTGAAATGGACCTGGCTTACAACGATCTGCCAAGGCCCAACATTTGAACTCTAAATTCTATCCTAAGCTAACAAGACGATGATTGGACCCCGGATCTCCTCCCCAATGGAGGTATAGGAAGCCACAGTACTTTTAACGTGGTTCCTATTGAGACCTGCATATAACCTAATGAAAAAGGAGTTATCCAATCTATCATTGGATCTCCTCTTGGCAAGATTTGTTGCAATCTTTTCCCAAGATAAAACATGGAAAAACGACCCATAAATTAAAGTTATTTTTGGAAAACAGTCTAACCTCGATAAATAAATGTTTCATAAATGAATAACCTCGTCAAATGAATAATTTTCTTCGATCTAAATTTGGGCAGAAAAGGTAAATGATAAACATCTTAAATGCAATAATGAATAAATTTTCTCACTTATACACATAAATAAACTAAAATATTTCATCCAATCAACAATGTTCGTATAAGAAGTCATTTCTTTTCAACAAAAAAATGCATCTAAAGTTGATATTGTTTCTTCCACCTAAACAAAAATGCGTCCCATGCTTAAACTTTTGTGATGCATGCACAACCTATGAAATATTTTGTCTGTGTTGTAGAAAGTCATTTTTTATGGTGACCACCGCTTAAAATACCTCTTTAAACGACACGTTTGGTATATCGTTGCTATCATCTGGTACATGACAATCCTCATCATTTATTAATGACTCGGTAATTTCTTTACCCAAGTGATTCCATCATTGTGTCATTCTTGTTAGTATATTCAAAAGATATTTGATGTCCGTTAAATTTCTATAATTTAAGTTAGAAACATCAAATAATTCTTGACTATCTTTATTAACTGTCCAACTTGTAATTCTGAAATATCAAAATTATATATGTAAAAATCCAAAAGTACTTTCTAAGTAAGTAAATATTTATTTATCAAATAAATATATATTCATTTATCAATAAATAAATAACTTCTTTTAACGATTATTTTTCCCAGTCTTAAGGGTATCCATTTATTGAGGTTAAACTCTTCGTAATGGCTTAGAATTTAGAGAACGGAAAACTAGTCCTAGCTCGTATCCGTTTAAAATCAACTTTCGGAAAATTGCTTTAATTTCTCCTTAACATTGAGATTTATAAATACACTTATAAAAACTTACCCGATTTATAAGAACATCTCCAATGCAAGGGGTCGAGATCACCTTGGTAGTAGTCTTACTAACACCTTTTTTTATGGGTCATTACTAATGACCAAAAAAAAATGGATAAAACATTTCACCTAAAAAAGGATATTTCAATGGAGCAATAAACGAAGAAAATGGAGGTGAGCAGTTAGGGTGCCTGGGATTGAAAGAAGTTGCTAGGTGGGTGCAAGGACTTGATCATCAGAAAATTATTTTTGGCTCTCTTTCTTCTCTCTCTTTCTCTTCCCTTTCCAAAAAAAATAAAAAAACCTATAGCAGTCTTGCTGAGATGTGGTTCTTTTGGACCAGATCTGAGTAAGGATTCGTTTTATTTTAAAGTTTATGGTAATATGTAATTGAATAAGATGTTTTTACATTATTTTTGGTGTCTTTTGACATATTTCTTCGTCGTATTGGGACGATTTTTCTTCGTTGTTGTGGGGTGAGTTCTTAAAATCTTAATGGTTGGTTCGTGGCTTGCTATTCTTGATTTAAAAACATCGACGATTCATCACGACATCGCTTTGAATTGGCATCTGAGTTCGTGTGAGTCGACAAATTTATGCGCAAAGTACTCCTTTCTATTAGGAGTATCTCTTATTGAAGAAGAAGAATACAATCAGATTAAATGGTCAGATTTTATTTTCGGATATACCATCATCTCTCTTCCTTATACAAAGAATTCTTTTGGATATCTTTTTTGTTTATTGCTCTTTCTCTTCGCGATCTACTTGTAATTGAGGTCTTTATTTGTATCAGGGTTTTGATTATTTTGTATTTTGATGTTTTTGTTATTCTCGTAAGCAAACATGTAATCACGATTTTGATTTGAATAAATTAAAATATATTGATTGTCCAAAAAAAAAATTATTCTTGAAACAAAAAGTGAAACATTGGCTAAACCAGTGAACGAAAACAATTCTAATGTTCATTGGAAAAATGAAGGAATAATTCTTGATGTTAAGGGCACCAATATGAACAATTATTTTTGGTTTTATCTAGGAAATAGTGTTAACCAAAACCTAGGTAGCCGGAAAATATAGAGAGGATGGCGTTAATGAAAATGAGCCTGCAGACATATTGGACGCTATTACGAAGGGCCGGTTTCGGAGGGTAGCAACTTGTGCCCAGCACAAGTCGGCCACCCAACAATTAACTTTTAGTTTTAATTTTATTTTCTTTTAAAAGAAAGTCCAGAAGGTTTTGTATCAACCTCATATTACTCAAATTATTTTTTTATGCTCGCAATCACCGAGCTATATGACAATCCTTATACACAGAGTCGGGCTTGTGGTCGTGCAAGCCGTGCGACCGCACTTGGCTCAGCTCTGTCGAGGGCTTTTTTTCCCTATGTGTACACATAATTTTCCCACCAAGCCCAGTCCAGTCCATCATTCAAAAAATGAATATTTTGCATGATTTTTTTTAAAGGGAGAGCAAAAAGAGATTTCAGGAGAGAAAAAATCGTTGTTGACTCGTTTACTAGGAGTGATTTAATATAAATGTTCGAGTCAGACATAATTACCCTCTGTGGTCACAAAAAATTTCATACACGTTTAACATTTACTAAAACCTAAACCTCTCATCGTCTTCTCCAACTCCAAGATAAATATTAAAATACACTATACATCGAATCAAAAGTGTTAAGTTATGGTACCTGTTAGATTTAAAAAGAGGTGTGTTCACCAAATATCAGTATCAATTTCATAGGTAATGAAAATATTGAAAATACTACTAACAAATGAAATTTCCATAGGTAATGAAAATATTGAAAATACTACTAACAACAACGTTGAGGACCAATGGGAATTCTTTCAAACCTGTACTTATTTGATTTTTCTATATGAGATGTATGTCGGTGATAACAGTGATACAATTATAATATGAATAGTCTCCTTTTGATTTAATATTATAAGAAAAGTGTTTTAGTTCATATTTGCCGAGGGAAATTGCATCAAACTCGCGTTCTAAAATTCTTTGCACATGGTCGTTAAAATGTTAGAGATGATCATGATATTATAAAATGATTATCACATCCAAGGACGGAGGTACTAAGAGCGTCCACAATGGACGACCAAAACTAAAAATTTGGTCCATAAAACAACCAAAATGGGACAGATGAAAGACTAAAAAGTGGAGTAGAACCAAATACAAGACAATATTTTGTCTGAAATCCGGACCAAAACCATATTTGGTCGAGCAGTAGTTGAAAGTACGTTCAATACCAGGCGTAGATATAACTTACGTTTGAGGTGAGGCGGATGTATATTTTCTATGCATGTAGTGAGGCATGTAGTGAGGCGTAGATATAAGTTACGTCTCCGTGAGGCGGATGCATAAAGTGATCCTAACGGGGCGGGTGTATAAAGTGATACTGATGTATGCCTTCGCCCAAGCTTGAGACGAATATTATACATGCGCTCGACCAAATTCGCTCTTCCACCCTAACATAACACCACAGATTAAACCAATTGTCCCCCCGTAGTTGCTCTAAGGATCTAATGGGGAAAATTGTCCAACGTATATTTTTTAATTTACCTATATATGTTTGGTTGTGATTTGGTAATTTTAGTATATAGGGATGAAAAATTTATGAGAGAATATTAGAAAATTGGTAGGAGATATGATTTCGCATTCTTCTTTAATTATTGATAGCTTTTCTCCGTAGTGAAAGAAGAAAAAATAAAGAAAAGTGAATGCTTTTCTGGATTAAACGGTAAATGAAAGCTCCATATTACCAACAAATTCAAGAACCAGATAGGCAATATGTTAATATGAAAATAGTACACTTTTATTTTCTTTTAAAAGGAAGTTCAGAAGGTTCTGTATGAACCTGATAGTACTCAAACTAATTTTTTATGCTCGCAATCGCTAAGCTATATGCCGATCCTTAGATATCTATATGTAAGTTATAAAATGATATTCTTTATGTGCTAATAATTATTGATAATATGAATATTGAAAATAGATTTGTTGACGTAGTTCGTCTTACTATTTTACGAATTTTATCACCGATTTATTTATAAAATCCAAGCATTTTTTATTTCTTTTCATGGTCTATGAGTTTCTTTCGAACTCTAATCACAAGTATCATTTTCATATGACTTTGTCAATGTATTACAGTGACATCGGCTAGCCAATTGGCAAACCAAAATGAAAATCAAAGGATTAAATAATGATAAAAATATTTGTTGCTCTATCTTTAGGTAATACTACTAACAGTAACGTTGAGGACCAATGGGAATTCTTTCAAACCCGAACTTCTTTAATTTTTTATATGAGATGTATGTCCGCGATAATAGTAATACAATTACAATATTAATAGTCTTCTTTTGATTTAATATTATTAAAAAAAGTGTATTATTTCGTATTTACCGAAGGAAATTGCATCAAATGGGGATTTTAAAAATTCTTTGCACATGGACGTTAAAATGTTAGAGACGGTCAAGGTATTAGAGTGATTATCACATCCAAGGACGGAGCTGCTAAGTATCTGATGGGGACAATTTTCCCCATAGATTTTGTGATTTACCAATATAGGTTTGGTGATTTGATAATTTTAGTATATCAGGGGATATATTTATGAGAGAATATTAGAAAATTGGTAAAAGATATGATTTGGCATTCTTCTCTTTTTCTCCGGAAAAAGAAGAAAAGTGAATACTTTTCTGGGTAAAATGGTTAATGAAAATTCCGTATTACCGGCAAATTTAAGAATCAAATAGGCCATATGCTAATATGAAAATAGTAAACTTATTCAAAATTATTAGATAACGAAACAATCGATTAAACCCTTCCATAACATGTCTACTGTACACAAAACAGATTTTGACCTTTTCTTTCTGATTAGTCGGCAGCCGAAGTTGAACCCCAACCCTAACCTATAGCTTGGGAGTTCAATCCCTTGCCAACCGGACCAATCGGATTTTGACTTGGGCTTGGAACACCCTTGGTACAGTCTTTCTGGGCTTTTATCAAAGAAACCATCCAATTGTTGTAATTTTAACGGTTTTACTGCTCTCACTTTCCCAAATTCAGAACCTCCATCAAAAGTTAAAACCTTAGAGATCCAACCATCCAAACACTCCAGACATTCATCATCTGCTAGTTGCACTCTCGATTCATTCCTGCAGGTGCTCTCTCTCTCCCTAATTTCCATTTTCATTTGTGTTTGTTTTTGAATTTCTCATTTTGGTTGAAAATTTAAAGAAAACTGAATCATCATGAGTTGCTTTGTCATTTGTACTGCAATTCGATTCGGCTGTATCAAGCCAAGTTATACAATCGCCTGTATTCAACCAAGTTATTCAATTGAAAATAGAATGTCTTGTTGATTGTAAAACCCGACTGCTGGAATAACAAGTCGCATACAGAATCTTCTAATTTATAGTCACCTTTTTAATCTTCTTATTTTGAATTTCCTTTGTGTTTGTGTTAGCATTTCTCATTTTGGTTAACATTTTGGGAAAAAAATGAACTTATAGTGACCTCTTGTTTTTCTATAGTTCGTATTACAAATCCACGATTATTGCAATTTCAGGTCCAAAATGGCTCTTAGTAAGGGAGTGGAAAGACTTTAAAGTAGGGGTTTATGTAGTTCGGATCATTTTTATTGTTTAATTGTTGGTGAGGAGGTAGTTTTGGTGGTAATGTATCGTCCAGCATTGTTGAATTTGCGTCATAATACTGCTAGTTAATTGTGGGTTTGTGGTTTATAGGTGTAGGGATTCAGTGAATTAGGAGTTAAAGGATGATGGACTATTCTTGTTTTTAATTGTGTTCAAGATCTGAGTATGAAAAATGCTAAAAATATCACTTGCTTTTCCTGATACTGTTTTTTTGAATTGCAGGAATGGTGAGCTTACCATGGGATATTATATGAGACATCCTTGTTCGGTTGCCTGTGAAGTGCATCACACGTTTTAGGTGTGTAAACAAAGGTTGGTGCAAATTATTGAAAAACCCTGAGTTTCTGATGACGCAGTATAAGCATGCTGTTGAGCTGAACAGATTTAGTCTTATGTTTCATAGTCAAAATGATATACATACCTTTGGTTATGATCCATCATCGTCTACATGTGAGAGCTCTGGTTATGTAGAATTCCCTGTTGGATCTTATAAAGGAATTGAGTTTTTTGGATATTGTAATGGCTTGGTTTTGTTAAGGCGTGTTAATATACTCTTCCTTTGGAACCCATTGACTAACGAGTGTATGAAGTTACCAAATCCAGCAACTAGATTGAAGGATTACCTAATGGTTGTTGAAGAATATGGAATAGTTATGATCACCGGATTGAGGATTTCAAAGTTGTATGTATGGCGCAGGATTTTCTTGATAACTGGTGTGAGGTTCAGGTGTATACTCTAAGATCAAATTCATGGAGAAGACTTGAGGACATCCAATTTCGTATGGATAGTATTATCAGAATACCTGATATGGCTCGTTTAGCTGTTAACGGAGGTCTTCACTGGAAAGCGTTTAAAGGGGAAATGCGCACGGAAATCATTCTTCGCTTTGATTTTGAGAAAGAAGAGTTCAATCAGACACCGATACCTGATGTAGGCAAGCATGATTATAGCCAAGTGTGTTTGTGTGTTTTTGGAGGATCTCTTTGGTTTCTTAATGAGTATGGGTGTAGGCTTGAATTCTGGGAGTTGAAGGACAATGGGGTGGAGAAATCATTGATCCGTCGTTTCACCTTTTGTAAAGATAAATTTGACGATATGGAAGAATTGACTCCCTTGTGGTTGTTAGAGGACGGGAAGATTTTGTTTGTGGTAAACGATGACTATGCTTCTTTGCGTTTTGTTTTGTATGACCCAGAACATGAGACAACTAGAACTTTGAAGACCTGCGAGGGTATAACAGCTTCATCTTTGCATACTTGTTCTGTCTATGTAGAGAGTCTAATTTCACTTGACACTGGTACGCATCTAGGGAAAGTGCAATGGGACTGGTATGCACCTAGGGCAAGTGCAATGGGATGAAGAACGAGGAGGACGGTGGAAGTGGCGCTGCAATTGCTGGTACTAACAATGAAGAAAAACAGGACAACTAGAGGGAATGGTGCACTAATTTTCTTTAGTAAATTTTTTGCTCGTCTTGTCTTGTATTACCGATTGGTAGATGCTAATCAGACTGGGATGTTCTTCTTGTTGAAACATATGTCGGATATTATTTTGGTAGTTCTTAATTTTTCTTTCTGTACTAGGGTAGCTTTCAGTGGAACTGATATTGCTGTGCACCAGCAAGTGTTTTTGTGTACAACCAATAAAGCACTTCAGATCTTAAATATCAAGAAATTTGTTTCAACATCCTACCAAATCTTCCAGCAATTTGTTGTGACAATTGAGTCCTTCATCTTGCTAATAACATATTAAGCAGAAGCAGAAGAAAACTGACTTGTAAAACTCTTTTTGAAGTAAAAAAAAAAAACATCTGGAGAGACATCCTAACGGGCTAAAAAATAGTATCACTACAGAATACAAATCCCAAGCCCAGTATCACCATCAATTTTGGTAATATTTGTCACCGTCCAATTTTTAAATCTTAACGGTTGAACTGAAGCCAGACATCTACACAGATATCGAGGTTTTTCCTAACTCCCCCTTTCCCAAATTGAAATCCTCCATCAAAAGTCAACAACAGAACATTAAAATTCTGAAGCCTTGGAAATCCTAACCCTGAAATTCTCACTCTCAAACACTCCAGAGTCTAGAGATTCATCCTCTGGAAATTGGACTTCCAATTCATTCTTGCAGGTGCTCTCCCTCTTTCTTGATGTCTCTCTAATTTCCAATTTCATTTGTCTTATTTATTTATTTTTTTGTTTCCTGAATTTTTCATTTAGGTTTGAAATTTAGAGAACTAGTATTGAATTGCTATGTCTTGCCTTTTGGTTTTTATATTTTATTGAGCTAGAAATCAAAGGTTATTCTTGGTTAGATCTAAAAGTTTCTGTTTAAAAATGTGTAAATCTAGGTTCCTAATGGCTCTTAATTAGAGATATGGAGTACTAAAAATGAGTACACTTAAGTTATGGAGTGGGAGACTTCAAAGTTGTGGTTTTATGTAGCTCAGATATTATGCAGAACTTCTCAATAGTCAAATTGTTGGTAGTTGGTACAGTGATAGTTCTTGTGGTAATGTATGGCCGGATTGGTGTTGTTCAGTTTGCATTGACACAGTGCTAGTCAATTGTGTTTGGGGTTTGTAGGTGTAGGGTTTATCAATTTCAAAAATTGAACCCAAATCTCCATAAGCAATTTGATGTTGCTCTCTACTCTCTTAAAATTGTGGCGTAGATAAAGTTTTAAGTTAGTTGTGTACTCAGTAGTCACTAGATATCAAATCATTTTGCTTGGTTAAGAAAGCAACCAGTAGAGTAGTGTGCAGAAACGCTCACTTAAAATTAACGTTTCGGATGAGACACAAAAAAGTCCTGCAAAATGATTCGATGAAATTAGAACCTAAAGAATGATGTGTTGTTCTTGTTTTTAATTGCCTTTATCAGGATCTCAGTATGAATAATGCTAAAAACTATTAGTATTTGGTTTTCCTAATATTGTTTTGTTTAAACTGTAGGAATGGTGACCTTACCATGGGATCTCCTACCAGACATCCTTGCTTGGTTGCCGGTGAAGTCAATCGCACGATTCAGGTGTGTAAACAAAGCATGGTGCAAATTACTGAGAAACACTGAGTTTCTTAAAAGGCAATATAAGCATGCTGTTGAGATGAAAAGATTTAGTATCATGTTTCACAATCAGAATGATATATATACCTTTAGTTATGATCCATTATTGTCTACTTGTGAGGGCTCTGGTCATGTTGAATACCCCGTGAAATCTGTCAAGATGGGAATTGAGTTTTTTGGATGCTGTAATGGCTTGGTTTTCTTAAGGCATGTTAATAAGTTCAACTCTGCTGTACTTATCCTTTGGAATCCCTCGAGTAATGAATGTAAGAAGTTACCAGATCCACCAACTAAATTAAAGGAGCATCGAGGTGGATTTGTAGAATATGGATTTGGTTATGATTGCCAGATTGAGGATTTTAAAGTAGTACGCATTGCACAGGGTTTTAAGAAAGGCTGGTGTGAGGTCCAGGTGTTTTCACTTAGATCAAATTCATGGAGAAGACTTGAGGACATCCAGGTTGATAAACTTTCTTATGATTTCAATAGACCTGATATGTGTCGTTTACCTGTCAACGGAGCTCTTCACTGGAAAGCCTTAGTTGGAGGGGACTTGGGCACTGATAACATTCTTCGCTTTGATTTTGAGAAAGAAGAGTTTGATCAGATATCAATCCCTGATGAAGTCAATGATGATCATGAAAGGCATTTGTGTGTTTTAGGAGGGTCGCTTTGGTTACTTGTTAATGAGTATGGGTGTAGTCTTGAATTCTGGGAATTGAAAGACAGTGAAGGGAAGAGATCATGGAACCGTTGTTTCAGCATTGACATAGATAAATTTGACTCTGACAAAGACTTGATCCCCTTGCAGCTTTTAGAGAATGGAAAGATCTTGTTTGGAGTACACAGCGGAAGTGATTTGCAGTTTGTTTTGTATGACCAGAAACGTGAGACAACTAGAACTCTTAAGGTCCACGAGGGTTTAGTAACTTCCTCTTTCCCTACTTCTGTCTACGTAGAGAGTCTAATTTCACTAGAGACGGGCACATATCTTGGAAAAGTTCAATGGGGCAAAGTAGAGGAAGATGTCTCCGAAGAAAAAGAAGGCGAGGAGGAGGAAGACAAGGTTGAGGTTGAGGATGAGGAGGATGACGGTGGTACTGGTGCTGGTGTCGCTGGTACTAGTGATGACAATGACGAAGAAGAGTCGAAATGAAGGAAAACAAGACAACTTCAGGGTTTTGTGCACTAGTTTTTTTTGATAAATTTGTTTCTGTCGTAGCTGCAGTCTGTGGATGTTGATCAAACTGGGATGTTCTTCTAGTTAAAATACATGTCAGATATTTGTGTTATTGGAACTGATGTTGCTGGTGTATGTGTGCATGCCAGTATTTCCTGTACGACCGACCAGCAGTTGGCAACATAAAGCACTTCAGATCTTTATTTTCAAGCAGTTTGTAGCAATTTTGTGATATTGTAGGCAAGAATGTGTTCCCTGTAAGTTTTTCTTTGCAGTGTTTCATATTTATGGTATGAACACAGTATTAGTTCTGAAAATCATTAAAAAAAACTGAATTTCTTAAAACACTATTTAAGCATGCTGTTGAGCTCAACAGATTTAGACTAAAATTGCTCCCCAAATTAAAATTTTCAGTCCAAAATTGCAAAAACGAATAAATAGGGACAATAAACCCAAAGCTTAAACCACATACCCAGTACAAGTAAGCTTGTCGGTTGTCCGCTTCCGACTGGCACATTTTATAACCGCCCGCCTGAGGTTGGACCCAGTCTCGAAGGTTTATGAACCTCTTTTTGAGGAGGTCAGTGGTTCGAATCTCCCCGACCTTAAAAAAGCAAAGAAATAAAGTACTGCTTTCGTCCGACTCTCCAAGAATTCAATTATTTGGTCAGATGATATCATTATAAATTCTCTACTTCTCATTTACCCAAATTTGAAAACCTCCACTGAAAACTTAGAAACCATAAGCCTAAAATTCTAGCCCTTCCAAACTCTCCAGACATTCACCATCCTCAAATTGCACTTTCAGATCATTCCCGCAGGTACTCTCTCTGTCTCTCCAATTTTCAATTTGATTTGTGGTTGTTTTTGAATTTCTCCTTTTGGTTGAAAACTTGGAGAAATCAAAGATTATTGCAATTTCAGGTCCAAAACGATTCTATTAGTAAGGGACTTCAAAGTAGGGGTTTACGTAGTTCAGATCATTTTTATTGTTTAATTGTTGGTGCAGTGGTAGTTCTGGTGGTAATCTGCTAGTTGTAGAATTTGCGTCGTAACTGTGCTAGTTTGGGTTTATAAGTGTAGGGATGTTCGTGTTTAGCTTCTGCTATCAATTAGATGAAGTTCAGCATCCAAGAGTTCATTACTGGATCTGAGATTCTAAATTGAGAGCAAGTTTTGCATAGGATTTGGCATTGCTCTCTCCTGTCCTCAAGTTCTCCAAGAGATGGGGATGCTTATTGCCAGTGTCCCTGCTTTTTAATTTAGTAGGTTACCGGCTAAATGTATTAAAGGTTCAGATTACAAAACACACAGAGTTCTTACATAATAATTAGAAGTTAAGGAATGATGGGTTGTTCTTGTTTTTAGTTGTGTTTATCAAAATCTCAATATGAATAATACTTAACTTATTACCTGGTTTTCCTAATATGTTTTTGTTTGAACTGCAGTAATGGTGAACATACCATGGGATTTTCTTGATAAACGGTGTGAGGTTCAGGTGTATACACTAAGATCAAATTCATGGAGAAGACTTGAGGACATCCAAATTGTTATATGTGGTTATATTAGAATACCTGATATGGCTCGTTTACCTGTTAACGGAGGTCTTCACTGGAAAGCGTTTAGTGGGGACAGGCGCACGGAAATCATTCTTCGCTTTGATTTTGAGAACCAAGAGTTCGATCAGCTTCCTATACCTGATGTAGGAAATCATGATAATAACCAAGGGTGTTTGTGTGTTTTAGGAGGATCTCTTTGGTTTCTTAATAAGTATGGGTGTAATCTAGAGTTCTGGGAGTGGAAGGACAATGGGGTGAAGAAATCATGGATCCATCCGTTCACCTTTGACATGGATAAATTTAACGACATGGACGATTTGACTCCCTTGTGGTTGTTAGACAATGGAAAATTTTTGTTTGGTGTACATGATGCCGATGCTTCTTTGCGTTTTGTTCTGTATGACCCAGTACATGAGACAACTAGAAATCTGAAGACCTGCCAGGGTATATCAGCTTCATCTTTCCCTACTTCTGTCTATGTAGAGAGTCTAATTTCCATCGACACTGGTTCATATCTAGGGAAAGTCGGAGGAGGACGACGACAATGACGTTGGTAGTGGTTCTGCAGTTGCTGGTATTAGTATTTGGTAAATTTTCTTTAGTAAATTTGTTGCTGTTGTATCAACAATTGGTAGATGCTTATCTGACTGGGATGTTCTTCAAGTTGAAAGATGTCAGGTATTTGTGTTATTTTGATAGTTCCTAATTTTTCTTTTTGTACTTAGGAAGCAGTCAGTGGAACTGATATTGCTGTGCACCAGCAAGTGTATTTCTGTGCCACCAATATGAACAGTTTATGACATAAAGCACTTCAGATCTTTAAGTTCCATGAAAATGACCTTCTTTATGAGAACCCCTGTTTGTTTACAGCCCAGCGAAATAAAAAAAACATTGCATCTCATTATTGGAAATGGAAAGGGAAACCGAAACTGAGTTTCTATCAAAATTATAAATACGGAAACTAAAATTATAAATACGGAAACTTGGTTTCGTTTAAGTTAATTAGCAAAAATTTTGTATTAAAAGCTACTGAAAAGAGAACCTTGTTACGTCAAGGATTTGGGCCATTGAAGCTTGTGCGCTTCATAGAAGCTGTTTTATATAAGTTAATTAGCAAGTTAGTTCAAATTGATATTTGTATATCTAATTATGTGTACATTTTTATAATGATTTGCAGGAACAAGTGCAACTACAAACAAGACAAGGCAACGACCAGTTGAATAACCTACATCCCCGCAGCTACCAATGAGTGAAGGAGCAGGATATTGATGCAATTATATTCTGTCTTTCAATTAATAAGATAATTTAGAAATTTTTAAATTGTTATATTTATGCTTTTAATACAAAAATTTTGATTTCAAATTGTTATATTTATAATTTAAAAATCAAAATTATATTGTGCATTATCACTTCCTAGCGGTAGGTAGATCAGATTTCTAACTGAAACTGAAAGACTGCCACACTAACAAACGCCTGAACTCTTTTTTTTTTTTGAAGAAAATGTAGTCTATATAGCAATGAAAATAAATTAATCTGATAAATTTAACTATAAAAAATAATCTATTTATATTCTCTCTCCCAAATTCATTAACGGAATCCGTTTTGATACTGTTTCCAAACCGAGAGGAGTGGATTAAGGAAATTATATCCGGTTTTGATATTAAAAATAAAGAGGAATACGTGGCGCGATTTCATTGGCTTGGCACAGGTGGCTCATATTTCCTTTGGCACAGAAGATACGGACCCGTTTTTTATATCCAATATTTCTGATATACCAGGAAATATGGGTTAGGTGTGTTAAATAAAATTTCCTACTCCCCCGTCCCGCTATTAGTTGATCTATTTACTTTGAAATTTTGTCTCATAATGACCTATATCAATAAACAAGGAGATATTTCTAGAATTATCATTGTAATTGATTATAAGAAATATAAGAAATATGCGTAATTTGATAGACATGTTTATATTTATTACGTAGGTGTTTTAAAATGCTTTTCAATGGTATCAAGTTTGCGAATATCCATGATGTAGTTTGAGAGATAAATCATGTCAAAAAAAATTCAACAAAATTGGAAAACCATTGGACCTGACTTGATCAACATGGTTCAAACATTTTTCACAACTGGCAACATATCGAAAGAAATGAATGCCCCATTCATCTCTCTAATTCCAAAAACTCTAAACCCTACTACTCCGGCCGAGTTCAGACCAATAGCCCTCCCTAACACACATGTTATAAAATAATATCAAAACTTATGGCAGGTAGAATGAAAGGGCTTTTAGGAAAAATCATTTCACCATATCAATTTGCCTTCATTCCTGGAAGGAAGATTTCAGAAAATATCACGCTGGCACATGAAATTATTCATAAGATGAAAAATTCTAAATCAAAAAAAGGTTTTATGGGACTGAAAAATAGATATTTCCAAAGGTTTCGACAGAGTCGAATGGGACTTCCTGTTACAAATAATGAACAAATTAGGTTTTAACAAAAAATGGTGTAATCTTGTGCATCAATGTATTTCAACAACTACTCTTTCTATTTTATTGAATGAGTCTCCCACTAAATTCTTTAAACCTATCAGAGGTTTAAGACAGGGAGATCCAATGTCACCTTATTTGTTCTTATTCTGCATGGAAGCGCTTTCAAGAACAATTATGCATGCTGAAAACTAGCAAAGTCAGTGAACTAAATTCTTTAAACCTACCAGAGGTTTTATTGAATGGATCTCCACTAAATTCTTTCTCTTTTATTGAATGACTCAATGCCACCATTCGTAAAACCAGAAATGCACACACTTGGACTAAGTAAAGTTAGTGACTTGTTCACTTCTCATAATACTTGGGATTTAAGAAAACTAGCAAACTGTTTTGATGCTCAAACCATTAAGAAAATTAGAAACATAAGAATACATGCTGATGATAAAGAGGACATACCCCACTGTACTCTAAACAAAAAATGTACTTTTTCCGTGAAATCTCTATATAACCGTATAAACTCTAAGTGTACTACAAAACAGAATTGTTACAAGATCTGGAGGATGGATACATCTCCATCTGTTAAGAACTTTAGTTGGAAAGCATCCCACGCTATACTTCCCAATAGTATGAGGGTGGCAGCTGTCATTCCAGACATAAACACCAAATGTAACCTATGTAACGATGGACAGGAAACACTCACTCACCTATTTCTACAATGTAATTTTGCTCAACAAGTTTGGATGCACTCTAACTTTGATATGCAATATGTTACTAATGGTACAAACACTTTCCATGATTTGCTAAACAATTGTTTTGAAAATCCAGATAAAGGAGGTTACGATATTGATTAACAGGTTTTATGTAGCATTATCATCTTGCATATATGGAAAGCCAGGTATAAGATTACCTTTCAAAAGAAGAGTCAAAACAGTGTGGTTACAGTAAATAGTATAATTAAGTTTATTAGTAGTTACAAGACAGTCAACCAAATAGGTTATAACATAATGCAATCGTTGTACTACAATCACAAAAATGATGATTCCCTTAAATTGACCACACATCAATTGGAGGAACCAACAGGAACCATGAACCTTAAAATCAATATTGCTTTTGTGGGGTGTAGTCGGTGGAAAGAGTTTGGGTTTGGCCAAACTCTATCTTGACTAAACTTGTTCCTAAAGTTTAGGAAATCTTAAGAGCCAAGTTAGGAAAACTTGTTCCTAAAGTTTAGGAAATCTTAAGAGCCAAGTTAGGAAAACTTGTTCTCAAAGTTAGGGATCCTTAAGGGCCAAGTTAATTTCTCTGTATAAAGGATTAGAATTAGAGGTATAGAGATAATCCAACCTAGAAGAGTGGTAAATCCTTGTGCTTAAGATTTTGGTCTCTTTGTTAGGGAGGATCGTGTGCTACCGTGAAGATCAATATCAGTGTAGAGAAAAACTTGTAAAGAGAGGATTTTGGTGTTCTAGTCTGTTTAGGGTCTATGGATTTTTCCTAAACCAAGTTTCTAGTGTCTCCATGTTTCTCCTTTGTTAGTAGCAACTGTGAAGACGGTATAGAAAAGAAGACATGAGCCTGTTTAATTTGAGGAATGGTTAGATGATTGATTTATATGGTTTCTTCAATGGTGTTCTCGGGTATGTCTTGTTAACTCTTTGGTCTTGTCTTGGATTGCGAAAAGAGCATGTAATGGTCTTGATGTTAATGGAAGTTTTTCTGGTGGTGTTGGCTGTGGATGTAGCCTGTAAATGTGAACCACGTATATCTTGTGTTGTGGTTGTGTGTGATTGTTTATCTTCTGTCTCTCTTATTATTTCTCCCATGTTTGGTTCATATCACCAATTTCCCTTTGTGATCATGTGATTCCGCTGCGCTTGGGGTGCTAATTTTCCCAACAATTGGTATCAGAGCCAAGGAAGGGCTGGTGTGGTTAAACCTAGAATTGAACAATGGTTTATTGTTCGGGTGGAGAAATATGTTTTGAATGTAATGTTTCAACCGGTGTTTACACAAAGATGGATTTGTGATGTGATTTACAAATCAGAGGTTCAACTTGGTAGAAGTTTATGTTCTTCGTTTTGTTTTATGATGTAGTATGAGATGTAGAATAAAACTGAATGAGGTGGAATACATATTTACTTCTTGAAGAGTGTTAGTAATCATACACTATAAAGAATGAGTTACAAAGTTTGAAGAAAGGATGGGACAGTGAGGTCTCATGAAGAAGCAAGTCCATCAACGCTTCGAAGTTATGCACAAGCCGTTATAGATTTATGTTCTTAAGTCTATGTTAGAGTATTCTTGATGGCTTGCACGTAATATCAAGAATGTGCCCGATCTCGATCAGCAAAATGTACAAATATCTGCATAAAATGTCCAAATTATCATGGTATGAACTGTCTGACAAAAAAGAAAAAAAGAAACATCAAGATATTCTGCCCCCTGAATTCAATATGCAGTGGCACTAGTACGTCTTCGGTCCAAAAATCTGTAATTTCTTCCCCCATTGTACCCAGAAACAAATTTTTTTAGAGCATTACACCACAGATTATGTACAACTAAACACTTCGGTAGTGTGTTTGAGTTTCCGCCTGACACATTTTCCGGGACCCGTCTGGGTGACAGAACGTTGATAGATTCTCTTGAACTAAGCTCAATCTAGTGGTAAGTAATCCCTCCTCTCACACGGGTGACCCCTGCTCGTTTCCTGAAGGGATGTTTTTTTTTCTTTGTATGATTTTGTTGCCGGACTGGTCAAAGACATTAGAACTGAATGGAATGAATTTATATGATTTTGTCGCCTGACTGGACTAGTCAAAGACATTCAGCTTCCATTGAGACCTGAATTGAATGAATCATTAGTTACGCATGCTCATAACATATGGTGTCATTTTCTTTATATTGTTAAAAATCCCATGCATTTCTCATGGTCCTCTATTTTCTTCTCTATAAAAAACAATATAGAGGACCATGAGAAATACATGGGATCTTTAACAAAATGAATGCAGAAGCGCATACAGGCACCGGGAAATCAACCAAACTTAATTGATTTGGATGAGTAAACGGCAATCGGAAGTAAACTGAAATGGTGGTGGAGATTGACAAGTTACTTAAGTGAAGAAGGAGGTGTTGGTGGATATAATTAATGGCCAAAATCAAAAGCTTATTTTTGTGCTTCATATATATCTTACTGTGGGATCAGAATCTCGCAACAATAATGCCTCAGCGAAATTATCAACAACACAACACAACAGTGTCACAGAACAATTTCAGAAATGACATAATAAACGACGTCAGCTAAAATCATGAGAAAAATGTGATGGTCCTGCGAAAATAAGAGAGTTTGCGAGATTAACATTTGTAAGTATGCGAGAATGTCGCAAGTCATATCCGAAAATAAAGGACAGGTTAGCTGTCATCCACTATGCAATTCCCTATAAATA
Source organism: Papaver somniferum (assembly GCF_003573695.1). Taxonomy (NCBI): domain Eukaryota; kingdom Viridiplantae; phylum Streptophyta; class Magnoliopsida; order Ranunculales; family Papaveraceae; genus Papaver; species Papaver somniferum. The sequence goes on from NC_039367.1 coordinate 141,294,948, forward strand.
GTCGTTCTATTGCAAAGGAAAAAGAGATTTTTTTTAGAGTGAGAAGCAAGTAAATAAGAGAGAGAAAATCTAGAGCAGTGGTTATTCTTGATTCCTTTATCTTTTCTTGTAAGATTGTTCAAAGATTGATCAATAAAATTAAGATTGTTAATCTAAAATGAGTTGAATGTTAATGAAATCTTGTGAGGGGTGTAGTGTAGGATTTTCTGCAACTACATAATGGCACTAGAAACAGGGACTTAAAGATTATTCTAGAAAAAATTGAAGATTAATATTGAGATTTGTGAAGATTTGGAGTGATTGATTAGGAATTTTACATAATCTCTTGCAATTCGTTAACATTGAAGAAATGGCTAGAAGAAGAAATACATCAGAACAACCAACTACTGTTAGAAGAAGCAAGAGAATTGCTGGAAGAAAAAGAAGTGAAATGGGAGAGTCTATTAGAACGAGAAATAATGGAGAAAATAAAATTCAACCACCAGTTCAACAAACACTAGTACAAGGAAGGAATATAGATTATGATAGGGTGAGTATACACACTTGACAATCAAATTCCGTATAAGAAGTAGAAGAAGAGCAGCAAACTAGAAACCATAGACAGGTAGAGAGAAATCAAGAAGAAGATGAAGGAATAATTCACGGAGATGAGGAAATTGGAGTGTTAGAAACGTTGAGACGAAGAATACATGAAGAAAGAAGGAGCTGAGGCAGAACAACGTGCAAATCTAACAAGGAAAAATCACGAATTGAGGATGGAAAATATGAGACTACAAAGTAGAAGATCGAGAAGTATTACAAAATCATATTCAAGATCGACTAGAAGAGATATGAGGCGAAACTCACCCACAATTAATGCTGGAAATAATATTCAAGAAGAAATATCAAATCCTCATGAAGAATATCGCGAAAATAGAGAAAGAACCGATGATCATTACGTTCCACAAAATGAAACTTTTGATGATAGGCAAAATGATAGAAATCAAGATAATGGACAACGTCAGGGAAGAAATGATCAAGATAGCGAAGGGGATCGAGAGGAAGGAAGGAGAATTTTACATGACAGAGAAGCTCAAACAAATCAACAAACGATTGAAGAAGAAATTGAAAGACATTATGCTAAACAAGCACGTTTAATTCGCGAATGTGAAAGATTGAGAGCGGAAATGGAAGAACAAGAGCTTCAGGAGACAATTCTCTAGAACAATCACAACAATCAAGAAAGAAGGCGTACACAAAACCGGAATAACGGTAATATCAATGAAGAGTATGATAGAGTACAGAGGATGGCGAAAGACAGCGAATGGAATTAATAAGAAATGAACAAAATCATGAAGGGGAAAATGAGAGACATCATCATATGCGAATTCAAGATAGAGATGAAGAAGAGATTCACAAAAGAAGACGAGATGAGGATAATGAAGAAGAAATGCAAAATTTCGCGAGAGAAGAAAGACATGAACGCAGAAGAAGGGAGGGGAAATTAAAAAGACCAATGGATCAAAATACAGGTGTAAATAAACAAATCTTGAAAGAATTAGAAGAAATGAGAGGAATGTTAAATAATAGAGGAGAAGTAGGCAGAAGACAATTGGATGAATCTATAGAAGAAGCTGTGAAAACTCCATTTACAAGGGAAGTACAACTAGGAGGAATACCACCGAAATGCAGTTTGCCCGCATTAACCAGCATTTTTGATGGAACAACTTGTGCAATTCAACACATTAAAGCATATTTGAGGTGTATGTTGCAATGGGAAAATGATGATGTCGTATTATGCAAGTATTTTGCATCCAGCTTAACAGGGGAGGCGTTAAAATGGTTCGAAGGTCTACCAAAGAATACAATAACATCCTTCAATCATTTGCAGACTACATTCCTGGGGGCATATATAAGTAATAATTCTTCGCGACCTGGTATTGAAGACGTGTTTGGATTAAAACAAAGGATTGGCGAAAGTTTGAAGCACCTAACTAAAAGATGGAGGACTATGTGTAGCGAAATGGCTGGCCGTGTGGATGAGAGATATCTTATCTTATCAATGCTATGTTTGCAACCAACCTATTGTATATCCAAATTTTCAGAGTCAATGACTGAATTGCGAGAACTTCAAGAAGAATATATTGCTCTAGATGAAAGGCAAAATGAAATGGAATCATACCCAGTTGTGAACACCAGTTCACAAACAGCGAATACAAGCTTATTACCCAAACTAACAAGAGAAGGTGACGGGTAACAATCAACAGAAACTGGTGGCTATGGGAAGCCGAGATCAAGAGGAGTATGAAAGAGAAAGAAATTTATAAAATCGTGGTGGAAATAACAAGATTCAAAGACTCGATCAACCGCAAGAAACTTATGGAGGTCAAAGACAAAACTATAATAGAGGACAAGGAGGTCACAAGGTAGTATGAGAAGAAATCAAGATGCCACCTCTAAATGCAAGTGTGGAGAAAATATGGGAATCTATAATTTTGATGGATAATATACCAACACCATGGAACATGGGAACGGAACCACCTCCAAACCACAAAAGTCATGAGTTTTGTTCTTATCATCATTTTCGTGGACATACTACAAATGATTGCAGAAATGTGAAAAGAATTATTCTGAGAATGATAGATCAAGGAAAACTAAACCACTTTTTGGTAGGGCACCCACAATCTCAACCATTGCCACCACCACCCACTAGTAGAAAAATGATGATCTGTAACAGTTAAAAACTGTTACTGTATTATTTGCGTAACAGTTTTAGTTTTTTCTGCGGTGTTACTAAAGCCCCTGTTACGGAAAGTTTATAAAACCTGTTACGGAAAGGCTATTGAAAAATGACTCATAAATTCTAAAACTATTACTGTTGGTAGTTTTCAGTAACACTTTATAAAAATATATGTTAGTGAATAATTTCTATTGTAACTATTTTACATAAAACCGTTACCAGTTTATTGTAACATGTTTGGGAACAAACTGTTGCTATTGTTTGAGTAACCGTAACAGTTTTTATTGAAACTGTCATAAAAAATGACAGTTTTTACTGACTACCATCACCTCCACCACTAGCGCCACCACTAGCTCCACCACCAACACTGCCACAACCATCAACACTAGCATCTCCACAACCGTCACCACCATGTCCGCCGCGTCCACTACCATGAGTTGGTCTTCTTGGACATGAAATATAAATTCTATAAAAGTACACTTCACAAGATTCGACCTTGAGACCTATTGCACTAATTATAACTCTTGAACCACTCTTCCATGTTTTCCTTTTGTTTAATGTTATCCAAATAAAATATTTACTCTCAATAGACAGTAAACTATACCTCCACCACCTTCGTCGTCACACCACGCAACTACAACACAATTTATATTTTTAATATTCCTACATATTTTTACAACTTGTTTATTATTTTGTATTATATTCGATTTTTTCTCAAACCTTAGGTAACCATCAGTACGAGCCATGGCTAGCTCTCGTGCTTAGAACTAAATCAAGATGTTAAATTAATGTCAGTCCATAAGTAGTTATTTTTTTGAACCGAATACCCAAAAACTAGTTATACAAATAAATAATTTACAAAAATGTCACGATAATGTCAACTACGGTAACATATTAAACATATTGCAGTAACATAGATATATAGTAACATTTAGTTTAAAAAACGTTACGATAACGCCAACTACGGTGACATATTAAATATGTTACAGTAACATAGGTATATAATAACAGTTGGTTTAAAGAACTGTAATGGTAATGTCGACATACGAAATATGTTATAGTAACATGGGTATATAGTAACACTTAGTATAAAAACAGTTACAATATACAACCTGGATAACATTATGTAACACTTCTTACGAAAAGTGTTACTGTTATTTAACTATCTAACATTTAGTAACAGGCATTTTACGAACTGTTACTTTATAAAAATTTGAACTGTTACTAAATGTCACTTTTCTACTAGTGACCAGAGCATCACAAAGTAAACACGATGAAAAAGAACGAAACATTCTTCATAGAAGTTGGTTCAAAAGCAAAGAATCTATTCTGTCACTCTATCGTACGTTCATACAATACAATTGAAGATTTTCATGACAATGTTTTGAGTAGAGTGTTCGCAAGAGATAATGATGGAAGAGAAATTATGAATATTGCGAAAATCTCGCCACTAGAGGAATGGAAGAAACAAATTATTTCTTTTACCGCAGAAGAAATCCCCGAAGGTGAAGAGGTACATGATAATCCATTGGTAGTAAAATGAGAAATTAATCCAAAACCGAAAGAAGATGAGGATGATGAAGCTGAAGATTCATGGGCAATTAATAGGATTCTAATCGATACTGGAAGCTCTGTGAACATCTTAGTTTATCATACTTATAAAACTTTGGGAGGAAGAGATGATGATCTTATACCATCAACATATAACATATATGGTTTTAATGGTACTGCCAACAAGCCTAAAGGGAGGTTACTATATATGCGAATTCCATTGAAGGGAATATCTTCTGAAATCCTATTCTGTGTCGTTGATGTAGAATCACCCTACAATGCATTAATTGGTCGACCTTGGCTACATGGGATTCTAGGTGTAGCTTCAACTTTCCACCAGTGCATCAAATTCCCTCACCCTAGCGGTGTAGGAATCATAAAGGGAGATTAGGTTGAAGGAAATAGATGTTACGAAACTGAGGTAGAATCCCACGAAGGAAGAGCAAACAAGAAGGAAAGTTGGCGACACAAAATCAAAGAGATACAAAGAAGTGAGAGGTTGATGGTGGATGCAATCGAAAGAAAAGAAGAAGAGATGTTGCGAAACTAATGCTAGCTCAGAATAAAAAATGCTGAACATACCACTACCAAGGAAACAGTAGCAGAAAATAACAAAGAAGCAGAGGATAACAAAGGTAATGTATGAATAATTGATTTGTTGCGACATTCTCGCAATAAATAAAATTCTCAAAAGTACATTTTATTGAATGACAAAATTGAGATTGCGAAATGCAAATACAATATGATGGTGTGCAAGAATCTCGCAGAGATAATGAATTCCACAAAATACAATCAGAGAACAATGACAAAATAGAAAGGGGCGAACCTTTATGGCGTACACCCTAGTTCACGAATACAATTTCACAAGAGGCAAATGTATGACCTAAAGTACGTCATATAAGGGGGTACCTGTTGCATGGCTCAGGGAAAGGCTACACCGCCACCGGAACCTGAGTCATGGAGATTTGGGGTCAATAAAGCCCATCCGGGAGAGGAACCTTGGATTCTCAGCTTAAGCATATGACTTAGGTTGGGCGACTAAGGTAATAAGGATTCTCCCAAGGAGTGCAGAATCTGATCAAGGCGCCGAGGTACACGGTTGAGTCAAGAGTGCCAGCGACGTCTAGAGCGTACCTTGCCATTCTTGAGAAGTCTTGGCTTATACTGCACTCGGCCTGAAGAAAACACCACTTATGGTGCAGTCTCGTAACCATAAACCTTATAGATAAAAGGGATAAGAGGCTGCGAAAACAACTGGTTGTTGTTAAGACTGGATGGAAGGAGCTAACCTTGTATGGTAGAAGTACGCCTCCTTAAAGGGGAAACCAGGGGGGAGATAAGGGCGGAACCCTCCATTAAGGAGCTGATAAGTGTCTTAATACGTTGTAGTTGCAGGAAATCCTACACTACACCCCTCATATGATTTCATTATTACTCAACTCATTTTTAAATTTATACTCTTAATTTTATTGATCAATATTTGAAAGGAATCAAGAATGACCTCTGATCTAGACTTTCTCTCTCCTATTTACTTGTTTCTTACTCAAAAAGATCTCTCTCCTTTCTTTACAACTTGAAAGACTATTTATAGGGAAATACATAGTGGATGACAGCTAATCTGTCCTTTATTTTCGGGTATGGTTTGCGACATTCTCGCAACCTTACAAATGTTAATTTCGCAATCTTTCTAATTTTCGCAGAACTATCACATCTTTCTCGTGATTCTAGATGACTTCGTTTATCGTATCATTTCTGAAATTGTTCTGCGACGCTGTTGTGTTGTGTAGTTGATAATTTCGCTGAGACATTGTCGTTGCGAGATTCTGATCCTACATCTTGCCTCTTCTCATATCTTCTCTGCAAAGTAGAGAATGATGTGAGAAATGCCGCAGATGTCCATCTCTTCATATTCTGCATTTATAACACATATTCTTTCTTCCATCTGTTTCTTGACACGTCTTCTGTAACCGCTGCTTTTCAACCGCTCACGTATTTTCGTCTTAATGATGTTTATTTCTTCGAGTAAAAAAATCTCTTTCATATACTCTTCTTACTATTCTTTCCACTTTCTTTTTACTTTCTATTCTCTTTTTATTCTCTAATCTCTGCAACTCTGTTATTCTTCTGCAAGTTATGCTACTGTAATTTTCCCCCCTTCAATCTTCTTACTTTTTATTCATTCCCATACTCTATATTCAAATATGGCTCCAAGTGGTCATAGACATGAGAAAAATTTAAAAGATGTCCAAAAAGATCTTGCTGATAAAGGTTTCACGCTCTCTACCATTCCTGGTGAAAATGCCAAATCAATTCTTTCTGTCAAACTTTTCTCTGATCAGTACTGTGATGATCAATCAATCATAATTTCGCTAGGTCAGATTCTCGCAGGTCTCCCTATTCCTCTTTATGACCCAGATCTTCCTTTATTCTATGAAATTCTCGCTCACCCGGGATTTTCGCGAGCTATCTTCCAACTGAGTGGGGACTGCATATGTTTGATGCTAGAGTTCGCTAACTGTGGTGCTGGTAAATGATCTCTGTACTCCAAAGAACTTAGGGATCCTAAATTCGCAGACCTAGAGATAATTGCTGAGAAATACACAGTAGCGAGTTTCTTTGAGAACTATGAACTTCTCTCCATGAAGAAAGAGAATACTCGCTGGGGTTTTCGATTTAAAAGGAAAGATAACATTGATGAAGCTAAAATTCTCATGCAAGATATTGACTGACACTCTGGTAAAAACACAACTCCTCTCCAATCCAAAGATGATAAATGGTGTGTTTTTCCTTTAATGCTAAAAGGACCTTACATTGGTGGGTCAAATGTTCTTCCTGCAAATCTCGCTGCTTATCAACCTTGGGTTTTCTCTTGGCCCGAGAAGGAGAAAGAGGTATGTTTCTTCCCGTTTATCTCACTTTATATTTTTTTATTTGTCTTTATTATTTTGTTCGCTAACTCTTGCGACATTCTGCAGATCCAAAAACTGAAACATAGTTATAACAGGACTGGGAAAGCTAGTACTCTGTTAGCTCTTCGTTCATACACAGATGAGGTAAGAAATTTTTCCTTATGATTTTAAACTGTATACTGTTGCTTCCATTTCTTTCTTATTTCTATCTGTGTGTGAAGATTATTGATGAAATAGAAGAGACTGTTGATGTTGCGAAGACTGGTGATAAAGGTAAAGGTGCTCTTCGCAGAGAAAAATCAACTGCTCCTCCTTCAAAGAAAAGGAAAGTACGTTCTTCTTCTCCTTCAAATATTCCTCCTCATGAAAATTCCGAAAGTGACAAGGATTATGAGGACAATGATGATCTTGCCGCAAGTGAAGATTTTCCCCCTGAATCTTTTATGGCTAAGCTCTCTGGCCTCTTTTCTGATTCTCTGCAAGGAATGGGAGATAGCCAATTCGCCAACACCTGCAAGGCTCTCGCTACACTTTGCGATGTCCCTTTGCTGGATGGTGATGTTTCTCTTCGTGGAGTTTCTAGATCAGTGACTCCCGACTTCTTGCATTCCCTTAATAGTCTGGTATATTTTTATCCTTTTATTTCTTCATTGTCATACCTCAAAATTTCTTTCTATATTAATATTTTTTATATTTTCTCGCAGGCTGGAAAAGCTTCTTTCGCTGTTGCCGCGGATCTAGAGAGGAGACGCGAAAATATTGAAAAGAAGAATCTTCAATTTCACACAAAGAATGAAGAATTGGAAGCTGAAGTTAAAGATCTTCGCGAGAAAAATAGACAACTAGAAATTGATTCTTTTTCGTATAAGAACAAAATCTCTAGTCTTCAGCAAGCTAATAATCAGCTTTACGGTATGTTGCTTTTATCTTTTCCCTTCATTCATTCATCCTGTTGTTTTATCTTATTTAAATGATCCTTTTTGCAGACATTTATGGTCTTTCTGATGAAGCTACCCTTCTTCGTTCATTTCCTAATGCCTTGGATAATGATACCCTTCTTGAGCGTCTTAACAATTCCTTAAATAGTTTCTCAAATGATAGAATTTCATCTCTTTCTCTAAATGAGCTTAGATCTAAATTTCGCCTCTTAGAAAATGACCATAGATCTAGTTTAGGCTTAGACAACCGATTTAAGAGTCTCTTTATTGATTCTAAAGAGAAAACAGAGTTAAGAACTAAAATTAGCGGTTTCATAGATGATAAGGATCGCATCTCTGATCAAGGTGCTAAGGCTTTGGCGAAATTCCAAGAGACTCTTCTTGAAGTTCAACTTGAACGAGATGAAGCTAGCCGTAAGAACATTGAACTCTGTGAAAGGGAAAATCAAATTCGTTCTCGTCTTCTTATAAGTCGTGAGGATGAATTTGTTTGGGATGCAAAAATCTTATATGATGACAGAAAAGATTTAGGTGTAAATGTTAGTCTCCAAGTTGAGTATACAACCTTGATTAGAGATATGATTTCTGACAGAGAAGGTTACTAACTGCTCTTCTTTACTAATCTTTTGCTTCTTATGAATTTTCATCAAGTTAATAATTGATTGTCTTTTGCTCGCAGATTCTGAAAGTATATATCGTGAAAATATTGAGGAACTCGAAGCTGAAAAGGAGGAACTCGCAAAGAATCTTTCTTCTCGCAACGAAAAGTATTCAAGATTAAAGAATCAAATCAAGGTCACTGTTGCGAATTTTAAGAATGATGCTATGCATTTTCGCCATAAAACTATCCAAATGGTTTGTGACGATCATTATATCCCACATTCTGATTATCCTTGTCTCTTGGAAGAAATCCCACAAAATACTCCCAGTTTGACTATCTCTGATAGCGAAGCTGATGATGAAGAATCTGATGGTGATGAAGATTCTGACGCAGACGATGAAGGGAACAAGTCTGATGAAGATAATGAAGGATCAATTAAGAAGTAATCTTTATTTATTTCTTTGATTCTCTGTAATACTTGTACATTTATTCCTTCTTTCTGTATATTTGTGTTTCTTTCATTTTGACCTGCATTCATTAAAACAATTCTCCCTTGCACTTTCATGCAAAAACCCATTGATGTTGCCTTAACTTTTTCTTTTGTATTGTGGCCTCTTCAGGAATGTTGCGACAATATGACAGGCCTAAATATTCTTGCGAAAATAAAGCCGCATGACATTGCCGTCTTGCGACGAAATCGCATGACGTCTTCGCATTTTCATGCGAAAACCCATTGATCTCGTCTTATCTTTTTCTTTTGTATTATTGCCTCTTCAGCATTGTTGCAAAAATATGACAAGCCTTAATACTCTTGCGAATAAAAAGCCTCATGACATTTGCGTCTTAAGACACTTATCAGCTCCCTAATGGAGGGTGCCGCCCTTATCTCCCCTTGGTTGCCCCTTCAAGGAGGCGTACTTATACCATACAAGGTTAGCTCCTCCCATCCAGTCTTAACAACAACCATTTGTTTCCGCATCCTCTTATCCCTTTTACCTATAGGGCTTATGGTTACGAAACTGCACCCTAAGTGGCGTTTTCTTCAGGTCGAGTGCAGTATAAGCCAAGACTTGTCAAGAATGGCAAAGTACGCTTCAAACGTCCCTGGCACTCTTGACTCAACCGTGTACCTCGGCGCCTTGATCAGATCTGCACTCCTTGGGAGAGTCCTTATTACCTTAGTCTCCCAACCTAAGTCATATGCTTAAGCTGAGAACCCAAGGTGCCTCTCCCGGATGGGCTTTATTGACCCCAAATCTCCATGACTCAGGTTCCGGTGGCGGTGTATCCTTTCCCTGAGCCATGTAACATGTACCCCCTTATATGACGTACTTTAGGTCTTACATTTGCCTCTTGCGAAATTGTATTCGCGAACTAGGGTGTACGCCATAAAGGTTCGCCTCTTTCTCTTTTGTCATTTTTCTCTGATTATCTTCTGTAAAATTCATTATCTCTGCGAGAGTCTCGTATATCATCATATTGCATTTTCATTTCGCAATCTCAATTTTGTCATTTAATAAAATGTATTCTTGAGAATTTTACTTATTGCGAGAGTGTCGCAACAACTTAATCATTCATATATTTCTTGTTTTTATTACCTTTGCCATCCTCTGCTTCTTTATTACTTTCTACTACTGCTTCCTTGGTAGTGGTATGTTCATCATTTTTATTCTGAGCTAGCATTAGCTTCGCAACACCTCTTCTTATTTTCTTTCGATTGCATCCACCATCAACCTCTCACTTTTCTGTGTATCATTGATTTTGTGCCTCCAATTTTCCTTCTTGTTTTCCCTTCCTTCGCAAGATTCTATCTTAGTTTCGTAACACCTCTTTCCTTCAACCCAATCTCCCTTTATAATTCCTACACCACTGAGGTGAGGGAATTTGATGCACTGGTGGAAAGTTGAAGCTACACCTAGAATCCCATGTATCCAAGGACGACCAATTAACGCATTGTAGGGTGATTCTACTTCAACGACACAAAATAAGATTTCGGAAGATATTCCCTTCCATGGAATTCGCATAGTAACCTCCCCTTTAGGCTTGTTAGCAGTACCATTAAAACCATATATCCTATATGTTGATGGTATAAGATCATCATCTCTTCCTCCCATAGTTTTATAAGTATGATAAAATAAGATGTTCACAGAGCTTCCAGTATCGATTAGAATTATATTAATTGCCCATGAATCTTCATCTTCATCATCCTCATATTCTTTCGGCTTTGGATTAATTTCTAATTTTACTACCAACGGATTATCATGCACCTCTTCACCTTCGGGAATTTCTTCTGCGGTACAAGAAATAATCTGTTTCTGCCATTCCTCTAGTGGCGAGATTTTCGCAATATTCTTAATTTCTCTTCCATCATTATCTCTTGCGAACACTCTACTCAAAACATTATCATGAAAATCTTCAATTGTCTATATGAATGTACGATAGAGTGATAAAATAGATTTTTTGCTTTTGCACCAACTTCTATGAAGAATGTTTCCTTGTTTTTCATCGTGTTCACTTTGTGATGCTCTGGTGGTGGTGGCAATGGTTGAGATTGTGGGTTCCCTACCAAAAAGTGGTTTAGTTTTCCTTGATCTATCATTCTCAAAATAATTCTTTTTACATTTCTACAATCATTTGTTGTATGCCCATGAAAATGATGATAAGAACAAAACTCATGGCTTCTATGGTTTGGAGGTGGTTCCGTTCCCATGTTCCATGGTGTTGGTATATTCTCCATCAAAATTATAGCTTCCCATATTTTCTCTACACTTGCATTTAGAGGTGGAATCTTGATTTCTTTCCATACTACCTTGTGACTTCCTTGTCCTCTAGTATAATTTTGTCTTTGATCTCCATAAGTTTCTTGTGGTTGATCGAGTCTTTGAATCTTGTTATTTCCACCACGATTGTAGAAATTTATTTCTCTTTCATACTCCTCTTGATCTCGGCTTCCCATAGCCACCAGTTTCTGTTGATTGTTACCCGTCACCTTCTCTTGTTGTACTTGCGAAATATTCGCTACTGTGTTTATTAGCTTGGGTAATAAGCTTGCATTCGTTGTTTGTGAGTTGGTGTTCGCAACTGGATATGATTCCATTTCATTTTTCGTTTCCTTTAGAGCAATGTATTCTTCTTGAAGTTCTCGCAGTTCAGTCATTGTGATCGCAATTTGCACATACAATAGGTTTGTTGCAAACATAGCATTGATAAATGATAATATAAGATATCTCTCATATACACGGCCAGCCATTTCGCTACACATTGTTCTCCATCTTTTAGTCAGGTGTTTCAAACTTTCACCAATCCTCTGTTTTAATCCAAACACATCTTTTATACAAGGTCGCGAAGAATTATTACTTATATATGCCCCTAGGAATGTAGTCTGCAAATGATTGAATGATGTTATTGTATTCTTTGGTAGACCTTCAAACCATTTTAACGCCTCTCCTGTTAATCTGGATGCGAAATACTTGCACAACACGGCATCATGATTTTCCCATTGTAACATGCACCTCGGATAGGATTTAATGTGTTGAATTGCACAAGTTGTTTCATCAAAAATGCTGGTTAATGCGGGCAAATTGCATTTCAGTGGTATTCCTCCTAACTGTACTTCCCTTGTAAATGGAGTTTTCGCAGCTTCTTTTATTGCTTCATCCAATTGTCTTCTGCCTACTTCTCCTCTATTATTTAACATTCCTCTCATTTCTTCTAATTCTTTCAAGATTTGTTTATTTACACCTGAATTTTGATCCATTGGTCTTTTTAATTTCGCCTCTCTTCTTCTACGTTCATGTCTTTCTTCTCTCGCGAAATTTTGCATTTCTTCTTCATTATCTTCATCTCGTCTTCTTCTGCGAGTTTATTCTTCACCCCTATCTTGAATTCGCAAATGATTATGTCTCTCATTTTCCCCTTCATGATTTTGTTCATTTCTTATCAATTCCATTCGCTGTCTTTCAGCCATCCTCTGTACTCTATCATACTCTTCATTGAGATTACCGTTATTCCGGTTTTGTGTACGCCTTTTTTCTCGATTGTCGTGATTTTTCTGGTGAATTCTCTCCTGAAGCTCTTGTTCTTCCATTTCCACTCTCAATCTTTCACGTTCGTAGATTAAACGTTCTTGTTCAGCATAATGTCTTTCAATTTCTTTTTCAATCGTTTGTTGATTTCTTTGAGTTTCTCTTTCATGTAAAATTCTTCTTCCTTCCTCTCGATTTCCTTCGCCATCTTGGTCATTTCGTCCCTGACGTTGTCCATTCTCTTGATTTCTACCATTTTGCCCATCCTTAAAAGTTTCATTTTGTGGAACGTAACGATCATCATCTCTTTCTATATTTTCGCGATATTCTTTATTAGGATTTGATATTTCTTCTTGAATATTGTTTCCAACATTTATTGTGGGTGAGTTTCGCCTCATTTCTCTTCTAGTCGATCTTGAATATGATTTTGTAATACTTCTCGATCTTCTATTCTGTATTCGTATATTCTCCATCCTTAATTCGTGATTTTGCCTTGTTAGATTTGCACGTTCTTCTGCCTCAGCTCTTCTTTCTTCATGTATTCTTCGTCTCAACGTTTCTAACGCTCCAATTTCCTCATCTCAATGAATTATTCCTTCATCTGCTTCTTGATTTTTCTCTACCTGTCTATGATTTCTGTTTGTTGCTCTTCTGCTACTTCTTCTGCCGAATTTGATTGCAAGAAATTATGTAAAATTCTTAATCAATCACTCTAAATCTTCACAAATCTCAATATTAATCTTCAATTTTTTCTAAAATAATCTTCAATACCTCCCTTTTTCTAGCTCCATTATGTAGTTGCAGGAATCCTACACTACACCCCTCATATGATTTCATTATTACTCAACTCATTTTTAAATTTACACTCTTAATTTTATTGATCAATCTTTGAATGTTCTTACAAGAAAAGATAAAGGAATCAAGAATGACCTCTGCTCTAGACTTTCTCTCTCCTATTTACTTGTTTCTTACTCAAAAAGATCTCTCTCATTTCTTTACAATTTGAACGACTATTTATAGGGAAATACATAGTGGATGACAGCTAATCTATCATTTATTTCCAGGTATAGTTTGCGACATTCTCGCAACCTTACAAATGTTAATTTCGCAAGCTTTCTAATTTTCGCAAAATTATCACATCTTTGTTATCGTATCATTTCTGAAATTGTTCTGCGACGCTGTTGTGTTGTGTAGTTGATAATTTCGCTGAGACATTATCGTTGCGAGATTCTGATCCTACAGACGCAAATGTCATGAGGTTTTTTACTCGCAAGTTTTTTTTTCACCCAATCACTTATAAGAAAAGAAAAAGAAAAACAGAAGGTTAAAAGGATTCAACGAGATATGGCAAAACTACCATGTTTCTTTTTAATTCTAACACCTGAGCTCTATGCTTTTATGAATAGACTCTTTAGATGTTTCGATCTAATCAGATTGGTTCCTCAATTCCTATAACCAAGATGCTTCCATCCACTTAGATTGGTTAGTGCCATCCTTAATAAGCATAAATTTCTAGGCTCTGGAGTTTATTTAATGCAACTAAAAAGTTTCTCCCATACCCCCAAATTTAAATCTAACATTGTCCTAAATGTTCTAAAGATAAAATTAAAAGCATGAACAAGGAGAAACTGTTACCACTTGAAGCAAAAGATATAAGGAAATATATTACCGTGTCGCATGAATACTGGGTTACCTCCCAAGAAGTGCTAAGTTTAAAGTCTTCAGCCAGACTAAGAAAGGATGAGCCGGAATAATTGCGGGTCATCTGAATCAAAAAGTGTTACCCAAAAGAAGAGAAAATAGTAACATACCATGAAGATACCGAACATACCCTTATTTAACTTAAAGACAACAATATCTAGTTGTGGTTCAGGTTCAGGCTCTATAAAAGGGTCTAAGTAAAGGTTTTCATCGGTTGGATTTCCTCAAAGCTAAGATCTGGTTCAGGTATTAGAGTCTGGGAAAACTCAACTAAGAACTTAGAAGCACATAACAACAACCTGAATAATTGGGGATCCTCTAAGTCAATTAGATTTGACTCACATAGTTGACCATAATAATGGTCATTCTTAAGAAAATGTGTCGACCCTATATCCTAAAATAATTAGGTTTAGTCTCAAAACTTAATAACCGACACATCTGAAATTCATACGTTCCCACAATTGGAATAAAAGTTTTTGGTGGGAAAACAAAATCAATCTGGGTATCATAGCCTGGGTAAACCACATCAACCAGAGATGGGTTTCTAACAACTGAACTTCTTCCTGGACATTATTAGGTTCGGGAGAGCTAGTATGAAGGCAATCTGGCACAATGGTTGAGGCACATATATCAAGTCCCAAGTGAAGGATCTCTGTAAGAGATAAAGGTAAGGCACAAGGAGAATGATAATCACCCCCAAACTTAGAGTTTTGGGTGTCTCTAGATAGACTAGCTACACTTTCCCTAATTTCCAGATCATCGGAATCTTGAAAATGGTCAATTGCTTCGTGTAGATTATACTCAGGTGATGCATCCTCACTCATATTTAAAATCTCTACGATTTCATCTTCTTCGTATAATACTAATGTTTCTAAATCGCTAGACTCTAAAACAATATTCTCAGAATAAACTCGTTCCTCTAAACTATCGTTGGCTTCGTAATCATAAGGAAATACTACATCGTCTAAAACGGGAGTATCTCTAGTCAAATACTCGTCCTTTTGAATAGGTGAATAATTATTAAGATTATTTGGATTTGAACAAGAAACATTATCATTATTAAGTTCAATTGGAGTAACAAATTCCTGATCACTATGCCTACTTATTTCAAATTCTTCATCAACACTATCCTCATCATAATCATCATTATAATAACATCAAAATTGTTGGACCTCATCTAAAAAAGTAGTGTTACCAATTTTATCCTCGTCATCTTGATTATGTGAATAATGATAGACGCATTTATGTGTCTATTTTGTTCTCAATATTCTGTATTGTTAGACTCGATTAAGTACTTATTGTGTTATTTTGTGATTTTGTAGATGTTTTTAGAGAAATAACCCCTTGCGGCGAAATGGGCTCAAAAAGTGGTGTTTTACACCCCGGAGAAATGTACGGAAGTACCCCGAAAGTATGCCGGAAGCGTCCCAGAAATACCCCGGAGGAACCCCGAAAAAAAATGCGAAAAAAGTCCCAGAAAAATTACTAAAGGCACCCAAGTTTTGGATGTTTCCACCCCAATAATTTTATTTCAGCCCCAATTGCTATTGGCACCCCATCAGAGGATAGGGGGCAACCATCTTCAAAATTCAAATCATGCAAATTGGCGGGAAAAATTGCACACAGCGAACAGATTTTTGACTTGAATTCTTGGGCTGTTTTAACGAGATTCAATAGCTGGAAACCATTGGGTTAGTCTTGAATGGAGTTAACAGGCCTGGTACGTCTGTTTTGATCGATGAACTTGGGCTAGAATAGCCGGACTGAGCTAAACAGAGAGACGGGAATATGGGTTCTGTTTTGGCATTTACGTATGATAAAAGGAAAGATATGGGAGAAGATAACACTAGGTTTTGGTAGATATTATCTCAGGATACTATACGACCATGTTGGGATAGTGTCGACATCTACAGACGCGTGCAAGGGAAGAAAATCGAAATAAAATACTCGAGAATATTTTCTTTCACTGCCGAGTGATGACAGGATTTTTGGAGTTATTGCGCATGATTTATTCTCCCTGTTGAGTGTAAATAGGTTTCCCTGGTTGCTAAGAAGGTGTCGAGAGTTGGGAGAAGAGAGGAGAGCGCAGGAAGCAGAAATCACGAGTTGAGTTTCTGCTGCTGCTGCCATTGATGAAAGCCAAGAACACGAAGAACGGACTTGCATAGACAGTCGTTCTCCAACAGTGTTTACGACGCAGGGTAGTGGGTCGTAGTTTGGGTCTTGCAACAGCATAACATTTGTATCGTTCTTCTTGTAACAGTTGAACAGCGCCTTTGCAACAGTTATTTCTGTTGCAATTTTTCTGCTCAATTGTTTTACTCCCTTTAATCAACTTTTGAGCTTTATACATGTATTTTGAGATTATGATTAATATGAGGAGCTAAACCCCAACACTGGGGCGACGGAGGAAGCCTTAATTCATCCATGTGGTAATTTTATTTAATTCTTTATTTACTTTTTGCACCAATTTTAATTGAATTAAGATTTTAATTAATTATTTGTGATTTCATTTGATGGTTTATGCTTAGTCCTAGGGTTTTTTATATGCCATGCTTAATAAATACAAGTAATATTTTATAAAATCTACTTTGAAAAAGAATTGAGTTAATATTCATTTTGTTTTGAATTATAATTGCCTAGAATTAATTTCTAAACCATTTAAGAAATGAATTTGGCCGAATCCTAAGCCCAAGTTTCTCGCACTAGTGTTAATATTTTTTGTATATATTTTTATTTTTAAATCCTTACAAGTCCGAGCAACGAACTTTTACTAACACTTTCAAAACTATAACAAATAACTATCTTCATTCTCAAAGGTATTATTGGATACACTATATTGGAAATTCAAGTTATTTCGAGCAATACTTTCGTTCGTCTCTAACTCAAGTCTACGTGTCGACTCAGCTATCCTCTCAAGGGTCTCCTCCAAATAAAGTTCCCTTAGTGTTGGATCTAAGTTTTGAGTTAATTTATTGAGGATATCTTCTAAATATTCAGTCGTTGTTGCAGTCCTTTCGTCCATAACTACGTTATTCACCTCAGCTAACTTACATGTCGATTCAGCTAACTTTCGTGTAGACTCAGCTATACTCCTGAGAGACTCTTCTAGAGAAGGAATATGAACTTAAGGATCTTAAAAAGGACTACTTTTCAAAAGTTTGATTGTATCCTCTAAATACGAAGAACTAGTATTATAATCTTCTTGCTCGTAAGACTGATGCGCATGCGGATAGTAATTGGGCTCGCCATGGTATGACCCAAAATCTTGAAAAGGTTACTGTATTCCTTAAGGTGATTCATTGATTGACGACGAAACAATCTAAGTGGAGCCATCATGCTTTTTGTTTGCTAGAAATCTTTAGGTTTGTTTTGGTGGAGTCGAGTCGGCCTTTTTTGTGGTTGTTTAGAATTCCCTTGCAATTAAGAATGTCTAACTGGTATGATAGAAGCCAATACAATGAGTATCGACCTGAATTTGAATATGGACATCATCCTTTTTATGACCATGTTGGGAATAGTGGTTGGGAACGCCATCCTTTGGAAGGATATGGGTCATACCCTGGTGAGATCAATTACTATCCACACATGCATCAGTCTTACGAGCAAGAAGATTATAGTACTAGTTCTTCGTCTCTAGAGGATACAATCAAACTATTGAAAACTAGTCTCATTATGATCCTTCTGAACCTGTTCTTCCTCTAGAAGAGTCTCTCAAACAATTAACTGAGAATACAAATAGGTTTGTGTTAGAAATGAATAAACAAAATGCACCCATGAGTGAACCTTCTATACACGATACCATAAGGAATTCATGTGAGTCGTCCCAAAATCTTTTGTTAGAGACCCAGAATAGAACTTCTCTAAAAGATCTAAATTTCCCAAATAGTGTTTCCAATTTTACCCTTGATGTAAATAGTGAATATTTGCCTAATTTAGAGGACGAGGTTAGAATAAAAGACACTACTTATTTAGATAAGGTTCAATCATCTTCGTACTATGATGATGAGGATAGCAGTAATGAAGAATCTAAAATATGTAGGCATAGTGATCAGGAGTCTAGTAATCCAATTGAGCTGTATTGTGATTATATTATTTCTAGTTCAAATCCAAATAATTTTTATGATTATTCACCTATTCAAAAGGACGAGGATTTGATTAGGGATACCACCGTTTTAGACGATGTAGATTTTCCTTTTGATTACGAAGCCGATAGTGGTTTAGAGGAACAGGTTCATTTCGAAAATACTGTTTTAGAGTCTAACGACTTAGAAACTATAGTCTTGGAAGAAGAAGATAGACCCGTAGAGATGAGTAAAGATGCACTACCTGATAATAACTTAGAAGAATCTCTTGAATATTTTAAGGACTCTGAAGATACGGAAATTCAAGAAATAATTAGAGGTCTATCTAGAGACACTGAAAACTCTAAGTTTGGGGGTGATTATCACTTCCGTAGTGCCTTACCTTTAACTCTCAGAAATTCCCTACACTTAGGACTTGATATCTGTGCCTCGACCATTTTACAAGATTACCTTCATACTCGTTTTCCCGAGCCTAATGATGTCCATGAAGGAGTTCAGTCGTTAGAAACCCATCCTCTGGTTGATGTGGTTTGCCCAGGCTATGATCCCCAGATTGACTTTGTTTTCCCACCAAATAGTTTTCTTCCAACTGTGGGAACGTTTATATCCAAATGTGTCGAATATTAAGTTGTGAGACTAGACCTAAATGCCTTAGGAAATTAGAATCGACACATTTGCTTAAGAATGACCACTACTCTCACTGTGGTCAATTATGTAAGTCAAACCTGATTGACTTAGAGGATCCTCAGTTATTTAGGTTATTATTATTTTGTGATTCTAAGTTCTTATTTGAGTTTTTCCAGACTCTAGGACCTAATAATTTGGATCCAACCTATGAGGAAATGCATCCGAGGAAAATATTTTATTTAGACCCTTTCATAGAACCTGAACCTGAACCACAATTAGATATAAATATCTTAATAAGGAAACTAGATAAGGGCATGCTATCCTTGTTCACTTTCTTGGGTTATTGTAGTTTCCTTTGGTCAGCTCTATTTCGTTTTGAAGACCCACTGTTATTTCGACTGTTACTTTATGGTTCGAGTTGACTAATCCTTTCCTAAGTTTGGCTGAAGACTTTAAACTTAGCACTTCTTGGGAGGTAACCCAATCTCATGCAACATGGTAATATCTTTCCTTAACTCTTTTTCTTCAAGTGGTAACAATTTCTCACTGTTCATGCTTTTAATTTTATCTTTAGAACATCGAGGACAATGTTAGATTTAAGTTTGGGGGTGGGGAAGAACTTTTTAGTTGCACTTTTGAAACTTCTAGCGTCACATGGTATCCGGTTAGCTAAGTTTACATACTGTTTCTCACCGAAAAGATAGAAATTGGAATGCTAGGGATAACAACTTATTGAGACATTAGAGAAAAAGACATTGAGATCTTTGAAATTCAGGAGAGAACTTGTTCCTTTTAGAGGGTAACCGTGATGGACCTAACCATCCATGATGGAAAGGCAAGTAGGTCAGGAAATGCCAGAAAGACAAAGCAACCTCACAATGTAATCATAGTTACTGGATTACGACTCTCTCTTAGTAGAAACTTATCATCATCAACAAGCGGAGTGACATCAAAATTTATGAAAAAGTTGAAGACGTTTAAGGTTTAGAAGCAACAATATAAAAGAATAATTCAAAAATCAAAGTTGAAGACTTAGTTACAAGAAGTACAAGAGCAAATGATATAAGTTGTTGAAGTTCATGATATCAAGACATCACAAGTTGTGAAGATCCAAGTTCTAAAGTCCTTCTCTCATGGCCATGTAAATTTTTGTCTTGTAAAAAAAAAAAAAAAACATCATTACGTTCTTTTTGTTCAATAAGGCCATAAGGAAGAAGAAATTTATAAGTCAAGCAAGAAATCGAAGAGAAGAGTTAATTGTCAAGGTTCTATGAGGTTCGAGAGTTTATCATCAACAGTTGAAGACCGAAGAAGACGTTATTTCTACTGAGCAATGTGAGAGAGTCGAAGAAAGATGCATTTTGGTTGCTTTGTTAGTCTGCTTTCAATCTGGCACAAGATCTTTCTAGCACTGGTTTAACTCATCACACGTAATTAGTCCAGCTGTGTAGCAGATGTCCCTCTCATCTTTATCTCTCTCCTAATGTTATCCAGCTGTAAAGCAGCGTACGCATCTTACAATGTTTATCTAGCTGTGTAGCGGATATCTCTTTATCTAGTAGTCGTGCGGATGTGTCTCCCCTTTTCTTCAGTCAGCTTTAGAGGTGACACCTTTAATTTCTCTGGCATTCTAGTTACTTGGAGATAGGTTGAGAATATGTATGTCCTCATAGCTCTTTGGATACTTGTGACCAATTAGAAGTCATGGTTTTTGTGGGTACACCTCTGTTAAACCCACCCGAAATTAACTCGGTTTTATTTTTTAGTTTTGCTCGAGGACTAGCAAATAATAAGTTTGGGGGTATTTGATAAACGCATTTATGTGTCTATTTTGTTCTCAATATTATGTATTGTTAGACTCGATTAAGTACTTATTGTGTTATTTTGTGATTTTGTAGATGTTTTTAGAGAAATAAGCCCTTGCGGCGAAATGGGCTCAAAAAGTGGTGTTTTACACCCCGGAGAAATGTACGGAAGTACCCCGAAAGTATGCCGGAAGCTAGGCCTGTCAATATATGTCCGATATCCGGAATCCGTTTCCGATTATTCGAGATCCTATAGGATTTTATCCGTTTTATCGGATATCGGATAAAAAAAATTATCGGATATTTCTTCCTTAACCTATCTATATCGGATTAGGCTATATCCGTTTGGTTAACATCCGATATCCGATAGAATTAGGGGTATAATTGTAATTTCATCTATTAATCGATTATCACTGCCTGGATTGAGTGGATTTAGTCGAGAACCGAGTCATTTTTTTCGTTTTCTTTTTTTCCTTATCTTCTCTTCTCAGTTCTCAATCGATCACTCTCTGTCTCTCCCGATCAATCACTCACTCAGTTGCTTTGCTTATCAAACAGACAATCACTCACCCGCTCAATCAGGTACTTCTATTTCCATATTCGATTTTTGTGTTCGATTTTCATGAAATTAGGGATTTGTGGTTTCTGTCTTGCAAAAAAATTTAGGGTATGATGAAATTAGAGAAAGATTTGAGATGGGTTTATTCTTAAATAAGAATATGAGGCCTAACAATATGAGATTATGAAAGTTTATGAAAGTTTTATGGAAATAGGGAAACTGATGAATATCTTTTGATGTGAGTTTTCTTCTAATTTTTGGTTTTTGAATTTTAGATGTTGGATGGATATAGGGTTTTTAGTAGTTTAGATCGATTATTGTATGATTTTCCCTTTTTTTTTTTGATTTCAGAAAAGTGAATTAGGGGTTCAGCAAATGCATCATAGAGATTTTTAGAATAATTAGGGGAATGTGATTATGTGACCACTGTTCTTGAAAATGATTTGGTAATGTTGTATCATACACATGATAGTATTGGATGAACTAGGGACTGGGGAACAAAGACTAAGCTTTCAGTGTCTTTTCTTTAAGCTGGTATTATTAGTGCTCTGTAGCATTGATGCTTGAGGCTCACCAAAAGATGAGTATTTATTTGAAATCTTGAGTTGGTGGAAGCTAAATGCACCTAAGTACCCAACTCTTGCAAAGATGGCAAGAGATGTCTTGGCTATCCCATTCACCAGTGTGGCATCCGAATCAATGTTCAGTGCAGGTGGTAGAGTGCTTACAACACACAGAGCTTCATTAGATCCAGAGGTTGTTGAAGCATTGTTATGCTTAAGCGATTGGTTGCCAGATTTCATTTGTGATGAAGGTAAACATTTTTTTCTTCTTAAACTCAGTGCATAGTTCCTATTATTACTACTTAGACAATTGTTGTGTATCTTATTCTATCTGAATGTTGACTTGTTAATTGTTATAATGCAGATATGGAAATTTTGGAAACCGAAGACGAATGAAGACAAGAGAGACCCTGTTTGAATATCTGTTAAGTTTTTACTTTCTTTAGCATTTGCTTGTGCTTCTTTTCATGTATGTGTGTGAGTAAGAGACTTACATTCAGATGAAGACAATTCAGATGCCATCTTATGAGTACTGTTTCCAAGTTTTATGTATGACAATATGAGAATAATTTCACCTTTACAGATTTTTTTGTTACTAACGGATATTATCGGATAAATATCCGTTATCCGATAGCTTAACCTATCGGATATCGATATCTGGTTTTGATATCCTATAGGATATTCTCGGATATCGAATATCCGATAGTTCTTAACCTGTCGGATATCGGATATCCAGATATCCGACGGATATTCTTCCATTGACAGCCCTACCGGAAGCGTCCCAGAAATACCCCGGAGGAACCCCGAAAAAAATGCGGAAAAAGTCCCTGAAAAATTACTAAAGGCACCCAAGTTTTGGATGTTTCCACCCCAATAATTTTATTTCAGCCCCAATTTCTATTGGCACCCCATCAGAGGATAGGGGCAACCATCTTCGAAATTCAAATCATGCAAATTGGCGGGAAAAATTGCACACAGCGAACAAATTTTTGACTTGAATTCTTGGGCTGTTTTAACGAGATTCAATAGCTGGAAACCATTGGGTTAGTCTTGAATGGAGTTAACAGGCCTGGTACGTCTGTTTTGATCGATGAACTTGGGCTAGAATAGCCGGACTTAGCTAAACAGAGAGACGGGAATATGGGTTCTGTTTTGGCAGTTACGTATGATAAAAGGAATGATATGGGAGAAGATAACACTAGGTTTTGGTAGATATTCTCTCAGGATACTATACGACCATGTTGGGATAGTGTCGACATCTACAGACGCGTGCAAGGGAAGAAAATCGAAATAAAATACTCGAGAATATTTTCTTTCACTGCCGAGTGATGACAAGATTTTTGGAGTTATTGAGCATGATTTATTCGCCCTGTTGAGTATAAATAGGTTTCCCTGGTTTCTAAGACGGTGTAGAGAGTTGGGAGAAGAGAGGAGAGCGCAAGAAGCAGAAATCACGAGTTGAGTTTCTGCTGCTGCTGCCATTGATGAAGGCCAAGAACACGAAGAACGGACTTGCATAGAGAGTCGTTCTCCAACAGTGTTTACGACGCAGGGTAGTGGGTCGTAGTTTGGGTCTTGCAACAGCATAACATTTGTATCGTTCTTCTTGTAACAGTTGAACAACGCCTTTGCAACAGTTATTTCTTTTGCAATTTTTCTGCTCAATTGTTTTACTCCCTTTAATCAACTTTTGAGCTTTATACATGTATTTTGAGATTATGATTAATATGAGGAGCTAAACCCCAACAATGGGGCGACGGAGGAAGCCTTAATTCATCCATGTGGTAATTTTATTTAATTCTTTATTTACTTTTTGCACCAATTTTAATTGAATTAATATTTTAATTAATTATTTGTGATTTCATTTGATGGTTTATGCTTAATCCTAGGGATTTTTGATATGCCATGCTTAAGAAATACAAGTAATATTTTATAAAATCTACTTTGGCAAAGAATAGAGTTAATATTCATTTTGTTTTGAATTATAATGCCTAGAATTAATTTCTGAACCATTTAAGAAATGAATTTGGCCGAATCCTAAACCCCAGTTTCTCGCACCAGTGTTAATATTTTTTGTATATATTTTTATTTTTAAATCCTTACAAGTCCGAGCAACGAACTTTTACTACCACTTTCAAAACTATAACAAATAACTATCTTCATTCTCAAAGGTATTATTGGATACACTATATTGGAAATTCAAGTTATTTCGAGCAATACTTTCGTTCGTCTCTAACTCAAGTCTACGTGTCGACTCAGCTATCCTCTCAAGGGTCTCCTCCAAATAAAGTTCCCTTAGTGTTGGATCTAAGTTTTGAGTTAATTTATTGAGGATATCTTCTAAATATTCAGTCGTTGTTGCAGTCCTTTCGTCCATAACTACGTTATTCACCTCAGCTAACTTATATGTCGATTCAGCTAACTTTCGTGTAGACTCAGCTATACTCCTGAGAGACTCTTCTAGAGAAGGAATATGAACTGAAGGATCATAAAAAGGACTACTTTTCAAAAGTTTGATTGTATCCTCTAAATACGAAGAACTAGTATTATAATCTTCTTGCTCGTAAGACTGATGCGCATGCGGATAGTAATTGGGCTCGCCATGGTATGACCCAAAATCTTGAAAAGGTTGGCGTGCCCAACCATTATTCACACTATGATCATAAAAAGAGTAATGTCCATGTTGCTCGGTTGGATAATCATTGTATTGGCTATACCAGTTCGACATCCTAACTGCAAGGGGATTCTAAACAAGCACAAAGAAGGATGACTCGACCACAAAAAGCCTATTTTATCTAGCAAACAAAAAGCATGATGGATCCACTTAGACTGTTTCTAGACCAGCTTCTAATCCTTCGAAAGGGAATTCGTTACAATTTAAGAAAACCCCTCTGGAATCAATCCGAGTCAAAGTAAGTTGAATAGAGGCGAGGGAAGCTGCGTGGAGCTTTGATACCCAAGGCCTCACCGCATTACAAGGCGGCGCAGTCACGCATTCAACTCACAGAAACCATCATGAACTTCGAAGTATACTTAAAAGAGTAACCAATATTTTTCGAATGACTTTCCTATTAAGCTCGTTACCCTATCGGTATCGTTCTAGTCAAAATTTTAGGCTTAGGTTCGCATTTGGTTTCGTTTTCCTAAGGCGGGAAAGAAGAGAACGGTGATGAAATCCGAACCCTTATCTTGTATGGCCAGGCCTTGCCCTTCACTAGGAAATTAAAACAGCCGTATTCGATTCCTCAACATATATGCATACAAAATCATCCAGTAAACCCGCTGACAGGGGATTCGCGGGTGTTTAGAATTCTTACCTCCCGTTCCAGACGGGGGATGAACCGTTGGAGTCGACTCGAGCCACGACTCCTATGTCATGTACGAACTCGAGGGGCCGAGGCAATATCGCAATCGCCGTCCTTCTCTGCAAACAGTTTAATATTTAATACTACCCTTCCGTAGGGTTTAAAAAAAAAAGAATGTCCAAAGTCCAAGTCCAAAGTCCAAAAAAAATAAAGTGCAAAAGAAAAAGAAAAGTCTAAAAATAAAAATAATATCTAAAAAAAATAAAAATGTCTCTTTTTTTTTTCTTTTTTTTTTATTAAATAAAAAAAATCTTCTTCTTTTGCTCTTTTCGCTTTTCCTTTTACTCCAAGTCTTTAAGTATTCACCAAAAGCTTTGGAAAAATATTCTTTCGCTCCAATTCCAAATTCTATAAGGAAAAGACAAAAACCCAAAAACGTAAAGAAGAACAAATAAAATAAAACAAATAAAAACCTAAAAAAGAAAAAAATCTAAAAAATCTAGCCTAAAGACAAGTCCGTGTCGGCGGCGCCAAAAATTGATGGTTATTTTCAGTGATGTTGTAGTAAAAGGTTCGTTGGGACTTGTGAAAGCGGATTTTTAGACTTAATTTTTATAAATAAAAATAGCAGACTAAATTAAAAAGATGTTATGAAAATTATGGAGAGAATGGGGCTAGGATTCCACCATTGGTCAATATTAGTGATTTAATAAAACAATAATTATGCAACTCAACATTTAAATTGATTCTAATAGTATTGCCTAGACATGTAGATTTCCAAAAGAATAGATGTTAATCCAAGCATAGAATATCAAAACCCTAAAGCAAGCACATTCTATCAAGAGAAAATACACCTAACTAATTAAAATCATATAAACAATTTTTAGTTCAATGCAAAAATCATAATAGAGTTGTTGTAATTAATTAATGGAAATATATCACTTTTACCGAAACAACGGCTTCCTCCGTAGCCCCAAGGATTGGGTTTAGCTCCTCATTATTACAAAGAAAACTAAATAGAAGAAATAAAAGAAAATTGTGAAACTGGATACCGGCTCACCCGCCCTCCCTTGGTTGTGCTCTCTTGCTCTCTATTTGTACACACAAACCCATTAATCAAATATATTCTTCCATAACTCCAAAATATTCTTCTTTTTAATTAAAAATATCTTTAAGAATTTTTCTTCTTCTTTATATTCTCTAAATTTCTTTATTATACCGAAATCTTCTTTAATTCGCAGAATCAAATCCAAGAGAAAATCCTCTAAGATATCTTTCATGTTTAATAGAAGATAACTTCATTTTTTTTCAAAACTCCGGTAATTAATACTCATAGATTTCCTGTTTATAAGGAAGAAGATATTGTTGTCTTAAAAATTGTAAATCCTTTAATGTTGAAACCCAAATTTCTCGCCAATATTCTGTTTGAAAATGAAGAAGAAGGTGGTGCCCCTATCCAAAGTACAGGTGCCTTTATTAATTTTCTCAGAGAGGTGCAGGCAACACTATTCGAGCAACTTTTTCCACACAAGTGTATTTCTCCAAGAACACCTACACAAACATAAAAACACCATAATAAGTACAAAATCAAACACTAACAATAGAGACACTATGGACCAATTAGACACATAAATGCGTCTATCAGGTATTAAGGCTTGTCATATTTGTGCGGCATTCCTGAAGAGGCAATAATACAAAAGAAAAAGATAAGACGAGATCAATGGGTTTTCGCATGAAAGTGCGAAGACGTCATGCGATTTCGTCGCAAGACGGCAATGTCATGGGGCTTTATTTTCGCAAGAATATTTAGGCCTGTCATATTGTCGCAACATTCCTGAAGAGGCCATAATACAAAAGAAAAAGTTAAGGCAAGATCAATGTGTTTTTGCATGAAAGTGCAAGAACGTCCTGCGATTTTGTCGCAATGACAAGAGGTGGCATAATAAGACCTTTAATTAGGAAGGAAAAATAAGACCACACAGGAATGAGATTTTGAAAAGAATCAAAATTCACTTCGCATAAGATTGCGAAATTATACATAAACAACTGCGAAGTTGAGGCACAAAATAAGAAAAATCTGCAAAATCTCTCATTTGGATACAAATAACAGAGGCAAGTATGGGAATGAATGAAATTAGAAAATGTTATTTGTCTCCATATGATACATTTACGCAAAAATTCAAAAATTAATGATCAGGTCAAAATGAAAGAAACTCATATATTAAGGAATATGGGGAATCAAAAGAATTCGCAAATATACAGAAAGAAGGAATAGATGTACAAATATTACAGAAGATCAAAGAAAGAAACAAAGACTACTTCTTAGTTGATCCTTCATCATCTTCATCAGAATTGTTCCCTTCTTCGTCTGCATCAGAACTTTCATCACCATCAGAACCTTCATCACCATCAGATTCTTCATCACCAGCTTCGCTATCAGAGATAGTTAGACTAGGAATGTTCTCTGGGATCTCCTCCAAGAGACAAGGATAATCAGAGTGAGGAATACTATGGTCATCACAAACCATTTGAATAGTTTGATTGCGAAAATGCAGAGCATCGTTCTTAAAGTTCGCAACAGTGATCTTGATTTGATTCTTTAATCTAGAATACTTGTCGTTGCGAGAAGAAAGATTCTTTGCATGTTCCTCTTTTTCAACTTCAAGTTCCTCAATTCTTTCGGGATATCTACTTTCAGAATCTGCGAGCAAAAGGCAATCCATTAATAACTTGATGAAAATTCATAAGAAACAAAAGATTAGTGAAGAAAAACAGTTAATAACCTTTTCTGTCAGAAATCATATCTCTAATCAAGGATGTATGCTCAACTTGGAGACTAACATTTACACCTAAATCTTTTCTGTCATCATATAAGATTTTTGCATCCCAAACAAATTCATCCTCACGACTTATAAGAAGACGAGAACGAATTTGATTTTCCCTTTCGCAGAGTTCAATGTTCTTACGGCTAGCTTCATCTCGTTCAAGTTGAACTTCAAGAAGAGTCTCTTGGAATTTCGCCAAAGCCTTAGCACCTTGATCAGATGGAGAATCTTCATTTGCAGCAAGGTCATCATTATCCTCGTCACTCTCGAAATTTTCATGAGAAGGAATATTTGAAGGAGAGGAAGAACGGATTTTTCTCTTCTTTGAAGGATGAGCAGTTGGTTTTTCCCTGCGAAGAGCACCTTTGCCTTTATCACCAGTCTTCGCAACATTGGCAGGCTCTTCTATTTCAACAATAATCTTCACACACAAATAGAAATAAGAAATAGAGGCAACAGTATACGGTTTAAAATCATAAGAGAATATTTCTTACCTCATCTGTGTATGATATGAGAGCTAACAAGGTACTATCCTTCCCAGTCCTGTGATAGCTATCTTTCAGTTTCTGGATCTGTAGAATTTCGCAAGAATCAGCGAACAAAAGAATGAAGATAAATAAAGAAATTTAAAGTGAGCGAAACTGGAAGAAACATACCTCTTTCTCCTTCTCGGGCCAAGAGAATACCCAAGGTTGATAAGTAGCGAGATTCTCAGGAAGAACATTTGACCCAGCAATGTAAGGTCCTTTCAACATCAAGGGAAAACACACCATTTATCATCTTTGGATTGGCGAGGAGTTGTGTTCTTACCAGAATTCCAATCAATATCTTGGATGAGTATTTTAGCTTCATCAATACTATCTTTCCTTTTCAAGCGAATACCCCAACGAGTATTCTCTTTCTTCATGAAGATCAATTCATAATTTTCAAAGAAACTCGCTACTGTGTATTTTTCAGCAATTATCTCCAAGTCTGCGAATTTAGGATCCCTAAGTTCTTTGGAGTAAAGATATCCTTTACCAGCACCACGGTTAGCGAACTCTAGCATCAAACGGATGCAATCCCCACTCAATTGGAAGATAGCTCACGAAAATCCCGAGTGAGCGAGAATTTCATAAAACATATGAATATCTGGGTCATAAAGAGGAATGGGCAGACCTGCGAGAATTTGACCCAGCGAAATTATGATTGATTGATCATCACAATGTTGATCAGAGAAAAGTTTGATAGAAATAATTGACTTGGCACTTTCACCAGGAATGGTAGAAAGTGTGAAACCTTTCTCAGCAAGATCTTTTTGGACGTCTTTTAAGTTTTTCTCATGTTTGTGGCCACTTGGAGGCATATCTGAATATAGAGTATGGGAATGAATAAAAAGTAAGAAGATTAAAGAGGGAAGAATTACAGTAGCAAAACTTACGAAAGAACAATAGAGTTGCAGAGATGAGAGAATAAAAAGAGAAGAGAAAGTAAAAAGAAAATGGAAAGAAGAGTAAGAAGAATATATAAAGAAGATTTTTTTTTACTCGAAGAAATAAACACCATTAATGCGAAAAGACGTGAGCGGTTGAAAAGCAACGGTTACAGAAGACGTGTCAAGAAATAAATGGAAGAAAGGATACGTATAATAAATGCAGAATATGAAGAGATGGACAGTTGCGGCATTTCTCATATCATTCTCTACTTCGCAGAGAAGATATGAGAAGAGGCAAGATGTAGGATCAGAATCTCGCAACAATAATGCCTCAGCGAAATTATCAACAACACAACACAACAGTGTCGCAAAACAATTTCAGGAATGACATAATAAACGACGTCAGCTAAAATCATGAGAAAAATGTGATGGTCTTGCGAAAATAAGAGAGTTTGCGAGATTAACATTTGTAAGGATGGGAGAATGTCGCAAGTCATATCCGAAAATAAAGGACAGATTAGCTGTCATCCACTATGTAATTCCCTATAAATAGTTGTTCCATTGTAAAGGAAAAAGAGATCTTTTTCTGATTGAGAAGCAAGTAAATAGGAGAGAGAAAATCTAGAGCATTGGTTATTCTTGATTCCTTTATCTTTTCTTGTAAGATTGTTCAAAGATTGATTAATAAAATTAAGATTGTTAATCTAAAATGAGTTGAATGTTAATGAAATCTTGTGAGGGGTGTAGTGTAGGATTTCCTGCAACTACACTTACCTTGCGGGGTTGCTGCTTCTCGTATCCTTAGGTGGATTTATTGAAAATTTCGCACGAGTATTTGAGATGGTCGTGGTTTGATTATGTTTTCCTATCAGAATGTCGCTTGTTATGATAGAAAATCTCTTGATCACTTATTATTTTATATACAAAAATAAGTACCCAAATTATGCAATAGAAATTTTATTAAAACAAATATATATATTTTTGATTTATATATAATTTTTTTTTTTTTTTATTATATTGGAGATGTACTAGGAGTTCACAGGAAGACCCTTGTGGACCTAGAAGAAAATTTATAAAGGACTTCCCTTTTTTTTTTCCTCCATTAAAATAATACTCCTGAAATTTGAAGTTTTTTAAAGTGCCCTCACAGTTTTTTTTCCACCCAAATTAATTAGCTTTTTTCCCCTTTACTTACAGGTACTGTCTACATTTTTTTCAGGTTCAACGAGCTCGGTTCAGGACCATGTCATCATTTTCAGGTTCGTTGTATCATTCTCCAAAAGGGTTCATCATTCCAAGTGTCTTGAATTTTTTGGTTTGTGGACTATCAACCTTCTATATATTTTTCAGGTTAGTTGAGCTTGGTTCAGAATCATTACACCACTTTCAGGTTCGTCGAGCTTGATTCAAGTTCGTTACATCACTTTCAGGATCATCATATCATTTACCCTCCTTGACAAGGAGATGTTTTCAAGATAAATAAGACTTTTAGTATGCACCTAGAATTTAACTGGATGAAAACTGTTACTTGAAAAATAAAACTGGGATGTTGATCTAGTTGAAACATATGTCGGGTATTGGTTTTATTTTCATAACTTGTACTTTTTGTTTTTGCACTTGGGGAGCAGTTAAAATGTTGGTTTTGTAAGTGTGTGTCCGCGTTTGTGCATGCAAGCGTTTTTTGTGCAACCAATATGAACAGTCCGTGACATAAAGCTCTTAAGAAAGTCTCGACTGATAAACTATTGGAGTTTTCCTCCTCAATGGGCTTAGAGTTTCCACCTCTGAAGACTAATCGTGAAGAATTGTTTAACGACCTCGCAAAAAATCCCTAAGATTTGACTAACCAAGATGTTGAGGAGCTCGCTTATTTACACTAGGCAGTGGTCCTCATTGCGGTATGCAAGTTTCTCTTTGTTTTTTTAGGTTTCACAAGTTGTGTCTTTTTCTGTTCACACTCTTTGTATTCGTAGAAATTTATCTACTTTAGCTTTATTTTTGTTTTTGTGGGCTTTTCGCTCTCTGTCAATTGTATCTGCTTGCTAACGGCTTGTGTGTATTTTAATCTATTTTCTTTGATTGATGAAGAAAAAAATAACAGTTCGCGGCGTAAAGCACTTCAGATCTTAAAATTCAAGCAATTTGTAGCATTTTTTTGATTTTAAATGACTTCCTTTATGGTTAAGTACCGAACTTGCAGCAATTTTGTGATTTAGCAGGAAGAATGTGTTCAGCGTCAGTTTTTTGTTTTCCCGGCAATAATGAGATGACTATGTATTGGAATTTTATGTTATAATTATCTATTTGTCTCCTAGCAGATAATTCCTTCTCCCTAGAGGTGTAAATTGGGACGGGTCAGCACGTTTATGGCATAACACAGCACGTTAAAATTCGAGCACATCACGGCACAACACGTGAATGGCCCAACACGGGCACAACATGTTTGTTTAATGGGAAGTGATGTGCCAGACATATAGGCACATCAGCACAACACAACATGCGACACAACACAGCACAACACGGCATGCGGAGAAAGCACGCCACTTCATGCGTAAAATACTACACAATACATCACATTTGATGCATATTTCATAAAAGAATCATTGTTTTAGCCAATTTCTGACATTTTATTTTCGTTATGTTAATTTATTTCTGTAATAATACATGTACTAACTAAAATATCTCAAAAATATATATTTTGGAAAACATAAAATAAGTGTGCTAGCACAGCACAACACGGAACAACACGCTTATTTTTCAGGCACAACACTGCACGATACACTATTTAGCACAACACAACACATCACGTCTAAATCTCCGACACAGCCCAGCACAACACACTAAACACGTGACTTCGTGGGATGGACTGTGCCGGGCCGGCATGTTTTACACCTTTACTTCTCCCAATCACCCTCAAGAAAACCAAGGGAGAACTAGAGTCTTTCTTGAGATTTGTCGATGACAGATTCAGTTGCAAGGCCCATGAGGAAACCTTAACCAAAATCTTGTACAGACAATGCACAAGTAAGCTTTTCGGTAATGAGCTTCCGACAGGCACACAAAAACTAGATACCTCCTATTAAAACCTTAGAGACCCCAAGTCCTGAAATTCACACCCTTCCAGACACCCTAGAGATTAACCCTCTGCAAAATTCCACTTTAAGATCATTTTCGCAGGTACGCTCTCTCTCTTTCTCTAATTTCGAAATTCATCCGTGTTTGTGTTTGAATTTCTCATTTAGGTTGAAAGTTGAAAAAACGGCAACTGAATCATCTTGATGAGTTGCCTTTTGTTTTTATAGTTCGTTGGCCTAGAAATTAAAGATTATTGCAATTCCAGGTCGAAAATGAGTCTTTTAGTAAGGGATTGGAACGACTTCAAACTAGGGGTTTCTGTTGTTCAGATCTTGTGCAGAAATGTGTAGTTGTTGGTACAGTGGTAGTTCTTGTGTAAATGTATCGCTTGATCAATGTTGTTGAATTTGCGCCGTATCAGTGCTAGTTAATTGTGGATTTGGTGTTTATAGGTGTATGGTTGTTCATATCTAACTTGCTGCTATCAGTTGGGTGAACTTCTACATTCAAGAGTTTGTTTGCCAATGAATTAATCTGAGAGTCTAAATAGAGAGGTAGAAAATTAAAAGCCAAGCTTTGTATAAGCCAGTTGGTGCTGCACTCTCAGATAGTCTAAATCTGCTATCTGAGAGTCTAATTGCCAGTGTCCCTGATTTTTAAGTTAGTAGGGTAACCAGTGGTCACCAAATACTATATAGATATCGTATCATTTCACTTGGGTTTGATAACGAACTGTGGAACCAGTAATGCACAGTAGCATGTAGAGTTACCGGATAGATGTATTAACAGTTCAGATCATTAGACACAAATAACTCTTGCACAATGATTCAATGAATTAGAAGTTGAAGAATGATGGGTTATTCTTGTTTTATTGTCTCAGTATTAATAATGCTAAAATTATATGGGATAATTGATAAAATACACCTTGTGGACATAATTGGTTTTCCTAATATTGTTTTGTTTGCGCTGCAGGGATGGTGAACTTACCATGGGGTATTCTATCAGGCATACTTGTACGGTTGCCTGGAAAATCGATCGCACGATTCAGGTGTGTAAACAAAGGATGGTGCAATTTATTGAAAAACCCTGAATTTCTTAATACACAGTATAAGTATGCAGTTGAGCTGAACAGATTTAGTCTCATGTTTCACAATCAAAATGATATATATACCTTTAGCTATGATCCATCATCGTCTATATGTGAGAGATCTGGTCATATAGAATACCCTGTTAATCTTTTGGTAAGGGAATTTAGTTTTTTGAATGCTGTAATGGCTTCGTTTTGATAAGGCATGTTAATAGTTTCGTTTTGCAAGTACTCATCCTTTGGAACCCAACGACTAACGAGTGTAAGAAGTTACCAGATCCAGCAACTAGATTGAAGGAGTGGCCGTCAGTGGTTTTTGAAGAATATGGAATTGGTTATGATCACCAGATTGAGGATTTCCAAGTTGTATGTATAGCGCAGGAGTTTTTTAATAACTTGTGTCTGTGGTGTGAGGTTCAGGTGTACACACTAAGATCAAATTCATGGAGAAGACTTAAGGACGTCCAGGCTGATACGTTTAGTGATACTATTAAAACACCTGATATTGGTCGTTACCTGTTAATGGAGGTCTTCACTGGAAAGCTTTTAGACAGGACATGCGTCACAGGCACACGGAAATCATTCTCCACTTTGATTTGGAGAAAGAAGAGTTCAATCAAATACCAATACCTGATGTAGTCAATAATGATATCCAAGCATGTTTGTGTGTTTTAGGAGGATCTCTTTGGTTTCTTAATAAGTATGGGTCTAGTCTTGAATTCTGGGAGTTGAAGGACAATGGGGTCAAGAAATCGTGGACCCATCCTTTCACCATTAACATAGATAAATTTGACATAATGAAAGACTTGATTCCCTTGCGGTTTTTGGAGAATGGAAAGATCCATGAGGATGTAGTAACTTCCCTTGCGGTTTTTGGACAATACCCACAATATTGTGGTTTGCATTTTGTTTTGTATGACCTGAATCATGAGACAACTGGAACTCTTAAGGTCCATGAGGGTGTAGTAACTTCATCTTTCCCTACTTCTGTCTACGTAGATAGTCTAATTTCATTAGACACAGGCACATTTCTTGAAAAGTTCAATGGGGTGAAGTAGATGAAGATGTCTCAGAAGAAAAAGAAGACGAGGAGGAGAAAGTGGAGGTCGAGGATGAGAAGGAGGATGGCGGTGGTACTGGACCTACTGGTGCTGCTGTTGCTGGTACTAGTGATGAAGAAGAAGTCTCATTGAGAACAAAATGAAGGAAAGCTAGACACCGCCAGGGTTTTGTGCACTTGTTATCTTTGATAAATTGGATTCTTTCGTACATGTGGTCTGTAGAAAAAAAATGTCAGATAATTTGTGTTATTTTGTTAATTCGTAAAACAATTTCTTAATTGTACTTTTGGAGCAGTTAGTGGAACTGATGTTGCTGTGGTATATGTGTGTGCCTTTGTGCGCATGCAATTGTTTTTCTGTACAACCAATAATGAAATGTTGGCGACAGATAATGGCAGAGAAATTTCGAAGTGTTCTCTAAAGCAGGACATTGTAAATTGATTTTAATCGACTTTCTTTATTGTCTTGAATAACCTGTCAGAAAATGTGGCACAGTTCCGATAATGGAGACATTTCAAAGTGTTCTCTAAAGCAGGACATTGTAAGATCTCACAGTTCTTAGAGTCAAAACAGCACGAAGACGGAGCTCAGATCGAATTAGCTGGAATCGTTCATTGTTTATACACTTAAGCAGCATGAAAATTACATATTTAAGTATAGTAAAAAAAAACTAAAAAAAAAAACTAAAGATCAATAAGTAAAAGTTAATTGTCATTCCTAACAATATATACTGCAATGTTTTACTTCAGTTTCTCTCGATGTGGATGGCAAAACCTAGCTCAGCCGAAGCCGATAAACGGAAGCACCATACATGCACCATATCTGTTTCAGGATCAAACGAGTTTTCATCAACTAGCTTATTCCAGTTCTTGCCAGTTAAAACAAAACCTTCAAAACTTTTCCAATACTTGAAATCCAAATCCCAAACTTCTCCTCTCGGATCAACCACCTTAACATTCAGCCCACAATCTTTCTTACTCTCTGTAACCACAACACTCTTCCGTTCCTCGCTAGTCAAAACTTCTTGCCATGCTTCATCACAACGTGGAAGCAAGAGGCGCCCTAATCCTGATTTTATATCACTATAAGTTAGCGCCTTGCACGCCAACCATAATGGGGGTGTACCACCTATGCCCTGAATGGTTTGATGAATGTGCACAGGCAGAGTTCCAGGTGAGGTACTAAGCGCTTTAAGTTGTGAACATTTTTTCTTCTTTGTCATCTTCTCCGGTGGTCTGTCATCATTGGTTTTCGTAGCCTCGTCGTGTTCGATTCTTCTTTGTGAGAGTACTAATTCTTCCATCTCCTTCTCAACCCAAGCTTGTACACCTTTAAGAGTCTGAAAACCTTTCTTTTGAAACTTACGAATCTTACGACTACGATAGGCTTCATAATTACGCATTCTTCTCCTCTTTTCGCTTATTTCTTTCGAGATATATTTAGAGAAATCAATATCCTTCCACCTAGCTTCTTTCTCCTCCTTGCTCATTCCTTTTCTTCTCCTCTCCATTGAAAAAAAAACAAAAACAAAAACTAGATAACAGAATTTACACAAAAAAAAAAGAAAACATATTCCTTGTTGGTTTATATATACAGAGAGAACTTTGGAATTCTAAAAACACATAAAAACTTGGTTATCAAGAATAGGGTTTCCTAGTTTAGTTCTTTAAGTCAAACTAGCTAACTTCTGCGAGTACCATATAGTTTGCTGCTCTGTGGACCGTGCGTTTGAAAAGGCTTCTGCCTGCTATGAGTCCGAGCTGCGCGTCTTAGGCCCCAATTTTATGTATTTCCTTATTTAGACAGAAGCGTGTAGTAATAGGACTCGGTTTCCAAATAATTCACCGACTCAAACTTCTGAGTTCTAAATATGGAAACCCGCAACTATTATAAATAAAACATCCCGGACACTTCAATTCCTTATAAACAAAAATTACTGCTAGAAAAAAATTTCTTAGAAAAAGTTGCACAGCATATGAGAATGGCGAGAGACAAAAGCATTGTTCAGAATCGCAGTGATGAAGATGATGAGGAATTTTCAGAAGAAGAAGAAGAGTATGAAATTCAAGGCAGAAGCAGAGCAAGTGGTCGTGGTCTAGGTGATGGTAGTAAAAGTAGGGGTGGTTCGAGTAATAAAAGAAAGAGAAATCCATTTATAGATGATGTTGCTGAAGAAGCAGATGATGAAGAAGAAGAATCAGAGGAAGATGATGATTATTATGGAGAAGGTAGAAAGAAGATGAAAAGAAATCCATTCATTGATGATCAAACCGTTGAAGCTAGAAGTGATGAAGAGGAGTCGACTGATGGAGAAGAACCAGAAGTAGATCCCTTTATAGTTCCTAATGATGAAATATCGGAAGATGATGATGATGATGATAAAAGGAAGGGACATGGACACCAGCCAAGACATGGTCGCCAGCTTCCTTTTCTTTCTGATGACGAAGAAGATATCGAAGAGATTGCGAGAAGAGTTCACCAACGTTATCAAAGCTATGAGGAAGAATTTGATGAGACCGATATCAATGATATCGAGCAGCAATCTCGTTTGCCGTCAGTTAAGGATTCCAAGTTGTGGACAGTGAAATGTTCGATTGGTCGTGAGCGAGAGGCAGCTTTTTGTCTGATGCAGATGTTTTACGATCTTCCTGGGA
Organism: Papaver somniferum; assembly: GCF_003573695.1. NCBI lineage: Eukaryota > Viridiplantae > Streptophyta > Magnoliopsida > Ranunculales > Papaveraceae > Papaver > Papaver somniferum. The sequence goes on from NC_039367.1 coordinate 141,332,452, forward strand.
TGCATATAAGATCTGCCATTGCTCTTGATTATCTCCAGAACTACATCTACGTCGAAGCTGATAGGGAGGCACATGTCAGAGAGGCTTGCAAAGGTCTCAAAATGCTAGATACAAGAAAAATTGTGCTTGTGCCGATTAAAGAGATGCCAGATGTGGTTTCAGCAAAAGGCAAAGCTGTTGATATTGTCAAGGATATGTGGGTGCGGATGAAGATTGGAATATATAAAGGAGATATTGCAAAGGTTGTTAGTGTGCCTGATATGCGACAAAGGGTTATGCTTAAATTAATCCCAAGGGTTGATTTACAAGCTGTTGCTGACAAATTAGATAGTAGAAAAGTCGCCAAGAAGGCAATCGCTCCGCCTCAACGTCTTGTGAATTCCGATGAAGCAAGGAACCTTAACATACCAGTAGACTTGAGGAAGGAACGAAGCACTCGGATTACTTTCGATGTAATTGATGGTAAGACGTTTAAAGATGGTTTCCTATATAAAACAGTGTCGAAGAAATCAATTGAATATCAAAATATTCAACCATCTTTTGATGAGCTTCAAAGATTTTGTGAGTCTGGTATGTCCACTTCACTGGAAAACAGGAAAAAATGCCATTATATGAAGGGTGATTCTGTTATTGTTGTCAAAGGAGATCTCATAAGTCTGAGCGGCAGGGTTGAGAAAGTTGAAGAAGGTAACCTCCATATCAAACCAAATAGGAAGGACCTGCATACAACAATTGTTGTGCATGAAAAATATGTTTGCAAATACTTCAAAGTCGGGAATCATGTCAAGGTTGTTTCTGGTGTTCATGAAGGAAAAACGGGTACTGTAATCCAGGTTAACAGTAATGTGCTCATTATAGTATCCGACGCGACTAGGGAGGATATCAGTGTTTTTGCTGACAACGTTGTGGACAGCTCTGAAGTAACTTCTGGAGCCTCTACCAGAGTTGGGGATTATGAGTTACATGACCTTGTCATGCTTGGTGACATGAGCTTTGGGGTAATTATACGTGTGGAGAGTGACGCAATTCAAGTGCTCAAGGGAGATCCAGATAGGCCTGTGGTCGCAGTAGTGAAGTTGAGAGAAATCAAATACAAGATTGACCATAGGAGGAGTACTGCCCCAGATCTCGACGGTAATACTGTGTCTGTGAAAGATGTTGTGAAGATTCTCATGGGTCCTTGCAAAGGGAAACAAGGCCCTGTCCAGCATATATATAAAGGTATACTGTTCATAAATGACCGCCATCACATGGAGCATCCTGGTTTTATTTGTGTGAAATCACAGTCTTCTATATTAATGGGAGGCACAACTGCTAAGGTTTCACTGCCTTCAAGATGTGCAACTTCTAGACAGGCAGCTTATATTCCCCCTTCACCAAGAAGATGTTCTACAGGACCTCCATTAGACTCTGGAGTGAGACATAATGTAGCTGCTGGGAGAGGAGGGCGTGATAATTTTGTTGGTAGCATGGTGAAACTCCGTCTTGGTAACTACAAGGGATGCAGTGGTCGTGTTGTAAGCCGCAATGGTCAACTAGTCCGGGTAGAATTGGAGTCTCAGATGAAAACTATTACAGTTAAACGTGAGGAGATATCTGTTGATGCAGGTGTTTTCACTTCATTAAGTGGACCACCTCAACGTGGTATTGGAAGTGAGACACCAATGCGTGGAGCACAAACTCCATTGCATCCATATATGACTCCTATGAGAGATCAAGGAGGAGAAACGCCACTACATATTGGTATGCGAACGCCCATGCGCCATCAAGCTTGGAATCCGTATGCTATCTCAACTCCAGCAAGGTGAATAATTTAGTCCCATGACTGACAACAGTTTCAGGTTGACTAGAGGCTATTGGACTCGAATGTAATTTAGTTAAATAATTTAGTCTCATAATCTTCCTGTAATCTATTATTTTTCCTGATCTGTAACCTTGCAAACATTGAATTACAATTTTAATTAGTCTCTTGCAGAGTCTTCAAATTCGCAATTTGAATTCTCTCTTATCTGTCTAGACTTCCAACCTTTTGCTAGTTTACTTCTTATACTACTTGCGAAAATTCCAGAGTGCTAATTTCAAATCTTGTGTATTTTCAATTAACCCTTGTGAACCTCATCCCAACACTCAACTGAATAGAACAAGTGCCTGGACTTTTTTGATATAATTAGCTGACTTTAAGCCTAACTTGGTTCATCAGATGATAAGATCATATGACTAATTCACACAAGCTTGCCACACTAGCTAAATTTTATGATATTATTACCAAACAAGTAAATGGCTCAGAGCTCAAACTGGAGGCAAACAAAGTCTGATGCAAAGCCTGAAAACTGCAAGAATAATGGAGAGGAAGTAGCAGAAGAAGATAAACTTCCAAATTTGAAAATTTACAATTTTTTATTCTACAGAGAACTGCAGACAAATTTCAAGCTGGTCAGGTGCGGGCTGTGCATTGCGAGTTTGATGGCTTTCGCAAGTACTATACTCCGATAGAAAAGGTGGAATCAATCCCGCAGTTCAAAGCAAACATACAATTGTTTGAAGCTTGCACCCCCACCAAAGGGACATTTCCAGTGGTGGCGACCTGGAGGTTCATGATACTTTATCTTTCAAACTTAACAGTTTCAGTTGACATCTATGTAAGAGAGGCTACCATAGTTTCAGTTAGCAAGGGAAGTTGTGAATGAGGAAATCTCCTCTTCACCTTCTCCATTGAATATTTTTGAAAAACCAGAGACTGAATTTAACTATAAACTTGGTACTGCAGATAAGTAACTAAGAAAACAACCATTCACTGCAATGCAAAGTTCAGTAGAAATTAGCATCTTTTGTGTATAAAAACAGCCGTTCACTGCACACTGGATGAATGCAGTTTGAAAGAAGATGAGCAATACCAATATCATAGTTCTAACAATTTATGCCAGACCATGCACTACATGAGTGATGCACATGCTTTCTTGTTGAAATTACATTAAACAAAATAAAAAAAGAATTAAAACTTTACATCTGAGATTTTTATCATCTGTTTCACTAAAACTTTGGCCAATGCAGTTTAGGAAATCCTAAATACTTTTGGAGTTGAAAACAATGTGCACGAGCCTTTTAATTCGAATTTGGCACAGGAGGGCTTTAAATCTGCACTCCATTACCAGGAAAAAATTTAAACTGTACCGGTTTCCAGGCTCAGTAATACGTGCGCTTGTGTTTTATTCTGAATTTAACTTTTTTACCCAACGTTGTGAATGCTAAAAACTCGACATTTATACGACTCGAATTGTAACTCGTAAGAAATTATTTGAGATTGATATTGCACCATTGACTATAAATCTGTGCATGAGTACATGGAAAGATAGAATGAGCAATGAACCATTTAAGTTACGCATGAAGTGCTCGACCTATTTAGAGCCAATAACTCAGTAGTTTATAATTGAACCAAGCTTGTATACACAATTATTTCCTATGATTAGGTCTGCTGCATAACCACTGTCATCACTACTATCAATGCTATTCAAAGTGAAAGTTTCTCCTTGGCAAGGGTCTGCCTAAAAGGATTTTCTATTGTCATGAAATATACCGACTAAGACTTGATTTTCTATCCAGAGCACTATAGTTCTTTCATTGAACTAATTCAGCAAATTAAAATCACATACTAAAACTTGAATCGACAGCTTTAGCAAAGATTAAGCTGAGAAGTAAGAATAACATAGATGTATGGAAAGGCTAAGACCAGCAAGAAAGCTCTTCATTTTCCATCCTTCGTGTACTTCTCAGACTTTATTTTTATAAATATAAGAAGTTTACTAATGTTAGCATCACGTTCTCCGTGAAAATTTGTTATATGTAAATAGAAGCATGTGAGGTTAACATAGAAGCAGTGCTTACTAACTGGCTACAAGAGTAGTTCATAGATATTAAAACATCATTACATATTGTCAAATGAAAGAGATCCAAAACTTTACCACTGAAATTTTTATCATCTTTTTGACTGACACATAGGCCGATTGGCGATTGCAGTTTTAGAAACCACAAATGTTTTCCGAGTTGGAAACAGTGCGAACCGACCTTTTAATTGGCATTTGGCACAGGAGGATTTTAAATCTACACTTTGCTACCGGGCGCAAATTAAAGCTGTATCGGTTACCAGGCTCAGTACTACGCTTGGGGTTCTATTGTGAATTTAACTTTTTGGACCAACATCGTGGATGCTCTAAGGCACGAGCGACTGTCAAGTGTCAACACTCCTCATAGTAAAAGTTTCTCTTTGGCATACCATGACAAGGTTCTGCCTGAAAGTGTTCACTATGTTTATGAAATATACTGACGAACTAAGACGTACGGAGTTTTCTGTAATTTGCTACCCAGAGCACTATAATTCTTTCATTGAACTAATTCAGCAACTTAATATCACATACTTCTCAGACTTTGGTTTTACACACCTAAGAAGTTTTACTAATGTAAGCATCACATTTTCAATTAAGATTTGCTATAGGTAAATAAAAGCATGAGCAATAACTAACATAGATGTGTATAGCTTACTAACAGGCTACAAGAGTAATGCATAGATAAAATAACACCAGTACACATTGTCAATTGAATGAGATTCAAATACTGCGCCACGTTATCTAATCTCAATGAAGGGTATCAGTTTATACTTATTTAGAGATATCATACCTCGCACTGATGCTTCTGAGGGTAAGCAGTAGCACTGCTTTCCATCACCTCGCTTGATCTCTCTCTTAAAGAGAATTCCATCGTTTTCGTATCTTGTTCTCCAAGTGCTTTTAGTGAAACCAAGGTGTTCTTGTGAAGAATTGCACTAGATATATATTTACCAAAACTCGCAGACATATTGGCAGATGAAACTTTTGGATCATAACTACAAATGTCAGTGAGCTCATAGTATAGAAGCTTACCATTTTTCGTTAACTCAAATGACACCCCTGCGGTGACAAGACTGAACTCTTTAATCCAGCTGAAGTCAATATTATCTCCATCCTTCTTCAATAACCATATGTCACAATTATCAGCATCTTCATAATAATAAGCAGCACTTAAAAGATCACCTAAAACCCCAAGCTTTATACTTAAATACGGAACATCATCTCGTGTCAAATAAGGTGGTGGTGGTGGAAGTTCACTATACTTTTCATCAGACAAATGGAAAGCAAGAATACTGATTCCTTCAATGTTCACCCAATGAAGAGTTTCATTTGCAAACGCACCCACACCTATTTCAACATATTTCATATTGACGTCCATCGTTCCCGCATTTCTCCATCCATTGCCACTACCAAGAGTGTACACCTGAATGATTCCAACATTCGAGTCTCCACCAGACTCATATATCCTAACAACCTTGTACTCATTGGTGGTATGGAGGTAACCAAATCCAGTCCACCAGTACATATCTTCACATTTAGGAAGAATAACATACTCTCTGGTGATTGGATTAAAGACACAGGCAGGTCCATGATGATAAAGACAAATGGATTGATTAAAGCAAATTAAACCATTACAGGATCCAAGTAAAGAATAATCATCCTTGTGAAATGGAGGGGTTAAAGTTAAAATCATCCTTGTCTGTCTACTAAAGAGACAATTCTCATCATACTCAGCATAATAAAATTCTGCAATCCCTGTTGGATGAATGAAGATGATGATTCAAATGCTTTTGAGAGAAGGATGAATGATGAAGAAGATCTCTCCATGGTTTGCAAACCAATTTAGACTCCATAATAGATTCAATTGGTAATCGAGTTAGAATTTCAAGCACAATCTCTTTTGGTAGATCGTTAAACCTCCCCGTGATGAAATCAATCCTTGACTAGAGACGAGTAATTATTAAATCTCTATGACCGAGAGTGTAAATCGAGTCCCGATTTGTTTTTCTAGGGTTGTGAGGAGAATTGGGGTTTTGATTTTGGACACTAGACTGGTAGAGAGACAATCTTATCCTGCAGAAGAGTGCGTATGTTTCACACGAGTCGGAATCACCGTGACCGAGTTATGTCAGCAGTGGAGCAGTGGCAGTGCGTACAATTGGTCACTTATGAACCAACAAAAATTTCAATGCAGTGCTTATTGCAAAGGAATAATAAAGTGATCAACTAAAATTTCGATCCTGTGTTCTGTGATTAAAAGCTAAAATGATTGATTGATAAAGGGAAATTTCTTTCTCTGTGAGACTGTGACCACAAAGAAAAAGGTAAATTTTAAAATACTAACCATGGGACAAAAGCAAAGACAAACAAACTAGTCCAAATATGGGACAGGAAGAAAGGGACGTGGCTGTACACAGTACAACCTCTAAACAGTATACCTTGTCTTAATTAGTCGGAAGTTTTACACCTTGTACTGGTGATTAGTCCGAAGCATACCTTAATTAGTATCGTTTTAATATTACTTCCATGCCTTGTGTTTCCCGTTTTAAAACATGGTACCTGAAACATCAACAATTTTATTCTTAATATAAGAAAAATCCATTCCATCCTACAATGATTTTGACAAAGAGTGATCAATCAAATTATCAAATTATCAAGATTGATATGATTATTGGTAAGATTATCAAAATTGACAATTTCCTCCAAGAGTGCTACACTCGAACCATCTTCCTCTTCAGAATCATAACTATCAAATGTTGCAGCAAGACTCTTGTTACTAGTGTATTTCTTACGATTTGGACACTCATTGGAAAATTGACTGAATCCTTTACACTTGAAGCATTGTGGCATATCCTCATCGTCAATATCGTTAGAATCTCAGTTTTTGACAGAAATACGATTATGTGTCTTAGCTGACGCTGGAGGGTTTTCTGTGGAGAATCTTTTCCTAATCTTCGTAAGAAGTTCTCTAAAATGTCTTGTGATCAATGATACTGAGTTATCAAGCTCCTCATCTGAAAAATCAGGATCAACAAAATCATCTCCATAATTGTCAATACTTTCACTTTTAAGAGGTTTAGTGTTTTTCAGTGCCTTGACCGCAATATCCTTTCCGGATTTGGATTGCAGTTCATGATCAAAGATCTTCAACTTTCCAACAAGAGTATTTCTGGAAAGAGTATCGAGGTTATTCCCTTCCAAGATGGCATGTTTCTTAGACTCGTATCTTGCTAGTAAAGATAGTAGAATTTTCATCACAATGTCCTTTTGGGAACGGTTTTCTCTAACGCATAACATGCATTAACAATTCCAGAAAATTTTTGATTAAATTGATGAAACGAATCTTCATTGGCCATACGAAGATTTTCCTAGCCAAAATTTAGGTTTTGAAGCCTAGCTTCTTTCTATGAGGTATCCCCTTGAAATACGGTTTCTAAGATATCCTTAGGATCATTAGACTTAGTGCATGAAGTCACATGGTGCTGAAGATATGGGATCATGGCATGAATAATAACATTCAACCCGTTAGAATTATGCTTTGCAACACTTTTCTCGGGTTCATTATAAGCTATTAACGGCTTTGCAACAGTAGCTCTGTCTACAACAACTGTTGGTGCGTTATATCCAGCAACTACAAGTTTCCATGTTTCAAAGTCACGGCCTTGTAGAAAGGAACACATACCAATTTTCCACCATAAGTAATTAGAGTCATCAAATGCTGGCGGTACGTTAATTGAGATTGCGCTCCTGTCCGTATAGTTAGACTGCTTCAAACACAGACTTATTAGGTCTTAACGTGTTTGCCTGATATGATACGAATTGAAAACACGAGGGTACCAAAATACACCACCACTTTTTTCTTAGGAAATATGTATGCACAAACTCAATAAAACTCCGAGAGTTAAACTTAATTAATCAAGGAATAATATTAAGAGTTATATCTTTATCTCTTGTGTTTTGAACGTTTACAGAATTGAATCCGTGAACCTAATCACAAAGAGATAATTCAATGTACAAGAATCAATCAAGTTATATCTCCGTCTCTACTATGATTGAACAATACACAACCTGTGATATTTCAATTATAAAGATAAACAATATAATGCGGAAAAAGAAATAACGCAGACACCAGAAATTTTGTTAACGAGTAAACTGCAAATGCAGAAAAACCACGGGACCTAGTCCAAATTGAACACTAAACTATATTAAGCCGCCACATACACTAGCCTACTACCAACTAACGTCATACTGGAATGTTTTTGATCCCACCGATTAAGGTACAGTCTTGCTCCTTACCCCTCTTGAATCCCAGCGCGCAATTAATTCCTTTAGATGACGTCACACCAACTAAGAGTTGCTTCAACTCAATTGAATACTTTAAACCAAATATGTGTTGTAGTATTAAATTTGCGGTAAATACGGATTCGTTGCTCGGACTTGAATAGATTTAAAAACAAAAATATGTACAAAATTGTCACAAGATCAAGAGGAACCAGGACTCAGGATTCCAATGTGTTTCATATTCAAGTGGCTCAGAAAATAATCCTAGCCGATTATAGCTCAAAATAAAACAAGTATTAACTCTATCTTTGCCAAATTAGATTCCATAAAATATTACTTGTATATTATAAGCATGGCACATCAAGAATCCCTAGGACTAAGCATGTTCCATCAAACAAAATCACAAGTAATTAATTGAAATCATAAATCAATTAAAATCGGTGCAAAAAGTGAATTAATAATTATTTAAATAACCACATGGCTGAAAAACAACTTCCTCCATCATCCCAGTATTGGGGTTTAGCTACTCATGATAATCATGTTCTCAAAATACATACTTGATGCTCAAAATATGATAAAAGAATGAAAAATATAATACAGTGAAACTACGACCCTCTTTAAGCGTCCATAAAAGAACGATACCTTAGTGCTGCTGTTGATAAGCGACGCTGGTATTCTGCTGTTGAAGAACGACGCATGTCTACTGCTGCTAGCACTGTTGAAGAACGACGGTCCTGGAGGGTCCGTTCTTCGTCTTCTTCTTCCTCCTCGAGCAGCAGCAGGAAGCTTTCCTGCAGCTTCCTGTTCTTCGTCTTCCAGCCTCTCTGCTGCGTCTCTGTGGTCTCTAAACTTCCCCAAACTTCTTGATAACCCTTCCTAAGACTTTAAAAAGCCTTTATATACACAATAAGTCGATTAAATCTTCCCCAGTATTTTCGTTTATCTCCTCAGCAAGTTCCGTGTTTATTTCTCTGCCAAACTCTCTTACGCAATATTCAGCAGTCCAAACCCTCCTAAAATATCTCCAATTGAGCGTATAGTAATTCCAGAGGATATATATTCCTTTTCCACGCGTAGAAGTCTTCCACAAATCTCTCAAAAATATTTGAACCCTAAACAGAGAGTTCGTGTCCTGTTGAACTTTGGTTGATTCTTCCGACTTGTCCAGCCCAATTGGCTGGGTCTAATTTGTTGTACTGATCTTGTTATAGTCTAGGAAGTCAAGTCCAGTGAAAATCCGGGCATTAATCTCCTTAAAACTCGCTTGAAATCGAACACAAAAAGTGCCAGACGTGACACTTCTTTTTCCCGCCAAAATTCAATATTTGAATTTGAGAAGGATGTCCCCCTAACCAGTCCCGGTCTCCCTTTAACAGATGCCTGGAAATGGGTCACCCCTTAGTAATTAGGTTGCCCCTTATCCAATGTGAGAGTCCGTATAGTAGTTTTCTCCCACGAGCGCAAAAACCACTTTTTAGCCAATTTCGCCGCAAAAGCTTATTTCTCCAAAAACACCTACAAAGACATAAAATAACCAAATAAGTACACAATCGAGCACTAACAATATAAACAATTGGGACAAATTAGACACATAAATGCGTCTATCAAATACCCCCAAACTTATTATTTGCTAGTCCCGAGCAAATCAAAACTACAAAATAAAATCCTAACTCACTGTCGCAGGCATCGTCGATTGCATTTAGCGTATGCAATAAGCCTTTAAACCCCTAGGTGGCCCTAGTGGCCGAGTTATAGTCTCGGGAGGGCTTACCAGAGATATACCCACAAAACCTGTACTCCAGACCTTAGCTATCTACGCAGAACCTTGGAAGGCACTAAAGAATCTCCTTGGTTGGCATACTTATTGACTACAGGAAGAAGTACCCTGATGCGAAATTCCAATTGTTGTACACGAGTTTGCACTCAAGCATACTAAAATTCATATAAAGTGACAGAGCTCTACTCAGATAGTTGCACTATGGACATCATATTCGGAGTCAAAACTAATCACATGGATAGATCAAGAAGATGGATATAGAAAACATAGATGGTTTTGATGTTTACTAAGTGAACGACGTTTCCCATATCTGTCTGAAGGCCTCCGCCAAAATGAACCTATCCTAATGGATTGAGATACTAGTCTGACTAATATCAACACATTGGCATATACAAGGGTACCAGTGGTCGATAACCTAACTCTAGGTCAACACAACTGGCATATACAAGGGTACCAGTGGTCGACTTTATTGAATTTATTCCTTTTGGTCAAATGTTCTGGTCTCAATTTCTTTCTTTTTTTTTTTTTTTTCAAGGTATCTCAATCACTCTAATTCACCCTAGCATTGGTAACAACTTGAATCGTGGGCCCCACCTATTACTTAGAGAAACATAGTTTAAAAACAAAATAAAATAAAAATAGAAGTGAAAAGGACTCAACGAGATATGGTGAAACTATCATGTTATTTCTAACACCTGAGCTCTGTGCTTTTATGAAAAGACTCTTTAGATGTTTCCATCTAATCAGATTGGTTCCTCAAACTCCTACAATCAAAATGCTTCCATCCACTTAGATTAGTTAGTGCAATCCTCAATAGGCATAATTTCTAAGCTCTGGAGTTTATTTATTGCAACTAAAAAGTTTCTCCCATACCCCCAAACTTAAACCTAACATTGTCCTCAATGTTCTAAAGATAAAATTAAAAACATGAACAAGGAGAAACTATTACCATCCGAAGCAAAAGAGTTAAGGAAAGATATTACCTGGTTGCATGAGTTTGGGTTACCTCCCAAGAAGTGCTAAGTTTAAAGTCTTCAGCCAGACATAGAAAAGGTTTAGTCAACTCGAACCGTATAACAATAGCCGGAATAACTGTGGGTCTTTAAAACCAAAAAGAGCTGACAAAAGGAAACTGCAGTGAACCAAGAAAATGTACAAGACTAGCATTCCCTTACCTAGTTTCTGGATAACTATCGCTAATTGCGGTTCAGGTTCAGGTTCTATGAAGGGGTCTAAATAGACTATTTTCCTCGGATGAATTTCCTCATAGGTAGGATTCAAATTATTAGGTCTTAGAGTCTGGAAAAACTCAGATAAGAACCTGGAATCACAAAATAACCTAAATAATTTAGGATCCTCTAAGTCAATTAGGTATGACTTACATAGTTGACCACAGTCAGAGTAGTGGTCATTCTGAAGCAAATGTGTCGATTCTAATTTCCTAAAGTACTTAGGCTTAGTCTTAGAACTTAATAAGTGACACATTTGAAATCTAAACGTTCCCACAGTTGGAAGAAAACTATTTGGTGGGAAAACAAAGTCAATCTGGGGATCATAGCCTGGGCAAACCACATCAACCAGAGGATGGGTTTCTAACGACTGAACTTCTTCCTGGACATCATTAGGTTGGGGAAAACGAGTATGAAGGTAATCTTGTAAAATGGTCGAGGCACAGATATCAAGTCCTAAGTGTAGGGACTTTCTGAGAGTTACAGGTAAGGCACTAGGGAAGTGATAATCACCCCCAAACTTAGAGTTTTCAGTGTCTCTATCTAGACTAGTCACAATCTCCCTAATTTCTGGATCATTAGATTCTTGAAAATGGTCAATTGAATCTTCTAAGTTATTATCAGGTGGTGCATCTTTACTCATATTTAAAATCTCTACGAGTTCATGTTCTTCGTCTAAGACTAATGTTTCTAAATCTCTAGACTCTAAAACAATATTCTCAGAATAAACTCGTTTCTCTAGACCATTATCGGCTTCGTAATCCTCGTCTAAAACTGTGGTATCTCTAGTCAAATCCTCGTCCTTTTGAATAGGTGAATAATTATTAAAATTATTTGGATTTGAACTAGAAATAAAATTATCATTATACGGCTCAATTTGAGAAACAAATTCCTGATTACTCTGCCTACATATTTCAGATTCTTCATCATCACTATCCTCATCATCATGATACAATTTTTGAAATTCAAGAATTCTCAATCTTTGTTCCAAACTACATGGTCTATGTTTATAATATTTCTCATAGATCGTTAGAGGTGATTCCTCAATAAAAGTTGGAGTATCCATATATCGCTGCCCACGCATATATTCACCAAGAGTCATTTTCGAAGACGTCTCTTGATAACGAGAATTTCTAGACATATATTCTCGCAACGTCATCGCAGGTGGCGTCTCCTCAAAAGGATTCATCACCGAAGAAATATAAACTACAGAGGGATTCTATACAATCACAAACAAGACCGACTCGACTCCACCAAAGCAAACCTAAAGATTTCTAGCAAACAAAAAGCATGATGGCTCCACTTAGATTGTTTCTAGACCAGCTTCTATCTTTCGAAAGGGAATTCGTTGCAATTTGAGCAAACCCCTCTGGAATCAATCTGAGTCAAAGTAAGTTGAATTGAGGCGAGGGAAGCTCAGTGGAGCTTTGATACCCAAGGCCTCACCGCTATCACAAGGCGGCGCAGTCACGCATTCAACTCACAGAAACCATCATGAACTTTGGAGTGTGCTTAAAGAGCAACCAATATTTTTCGAACGAGTTTCCTATTAAGCTCGTTACCCTATCGGTCTCGTTCTATTCCAAATTTTAAAGCTTAGGTTCGCGTTCGGTTTCGTTTTCCTAAGACGGGCAAGAAGAGAACGGTGATGAAATCCGAACCTTTATCTTGTTTAGGCCAGGCCTTGCCCTTTACTAGGAAAATAAAGACAGTCCGGTTCGTCCTCAAACAATTATCACCTTAAGGCAGACAGTAACCCGCTTGCAGGAGATTCGCGGGTGTTTCGATTGGACTTACCTCCCGTACCAGACGGGCGATGAACCGTTGTCGTCGACTCGGGCCACGACTCCTATGCCGTGTGCGAACCCGAGGGGCCGAGACGATATAGTAATCGTCGTCCTTCCCTGCAAACAGTTTGTATTTAATTTGTTTTTTAATTTATAACCCTTCCGTAGGGTTTTTAAAAATAATGTCCAAAGTCCAGAATAAAGTCCAAATAAAAAGTCCAAAAATTACAAAAATTATGAAAAATAAAGCCTATTTACAAATTCTAAAAAAAAAATATATAAAAGCTATATAAAAAAAAATATTAATAATAAAAAAAAAAATTAAATCCTAAAAAAAAAATTATGTCTTTTTTTTTTCTCTTTTAGCTGTTAGCTTTTAGCTTTAAGCTTTTTGTTCCCAAGTCCTTAGTATTCCACTTCGAACCTGTAAATCAAAGACAAAAAAAAAAACGTAAAAAGGAACAAATAGTAATAAATAAATAAAAAATATTAAACCTAAAAACAAATCTATATACAAGTCCGCGTCGGCGGCGCCATTTTGTTGTAGTATTAAATTTGCGGTAAATACGGATTCGTTGCTCGGACTTGAATAGATTTAAAAACAAAAATATGTACAAAATTGTCACAAGATCAAGAGGAACCAGGACTCAGGATTCCAATGTGTTTCATATTCAAGTGGCTCAGAAAATAATCCTAGCCGATTATAGCTCAAAATAAAACAAGTATTAACTCTATCTTTGCCAAATTAGATTCCATAAAATATTACTTGTATATTATAAGCATGGCACATCAAGAATCCCTAGGACTAAGCATGTTCCATCAAACAAAATCACAAGTAATTAATTGAAATCATAAATCAATTAAAATCGGTGCAAAAAGTGAATTAAGAATTATTTAAATAACCACATGGCTGAAAAACAACTTCCTCCATCATCCCAGTATTGGGGTTTAGCTACTCATGATAATCATGTTCTCAAAATACATACTTGATGCTCAAAATATGATTAAAAGAATGAAAAATATAATACAGTGAAACTACGACCCTCTTTAAGCGTCCATAAAAGAACGATACCTTAGTGCTGCTGTTGATAAGCGACGCTGGTATTCTGCTGTTGAAGAACGACGCAGGTCTACTGCTGCTAGCACTGTTGAAGAACGACGGTCCTGGAGGGTCCGTTCTTCGTCTTCTTCTTCCTCCTCGAGCAGCAGCAGGAAGCTTTCCTGCAGCTTCCTGTTCTTCGTCTTCCAGCCTCTCTGCTGCGTCTCTGTGGTCTCTAAACTTCCCCAAACTTCTTGATAACCCTTCCTAAGACTTTAAACAGCCTTTATATACACAATAAGTCGATTAAATCTTCCCCAGTATTTTCGTTTATCTCCTCAGCAAGTTCCGTGTTTATTTCTCTGCCAAACTCTCTTACGCAATATTCAGCAGTCCAAACCCTCCTAAAATATCTCCAATTGAGCGTATAGTAATTCCAGAGGATATATATTCCTTTTCCACGCGTAGAAGTCTTCCACAAATCTCTCAAAAATATTTGAACCCTAAACAGAGAGTTCGTGTCCTGTTGAACTTTGGTTGATTCTTCCGACTTGTCCAGCCCAATTGGCTGGGTCTAATTTGTTGTACTGATCTTGTTATAGTCTAGGAAGTCAAGTCCAGTGAAAATCCGGGCATTAATCTCCTTAAAACTCGCTTGAAATCGAACACAAAAAGTGCCAGACGTGACACTTCTTTTTCCCGCCAAAATTTAATATTTGAATTTGAGAAGGATGTCCCCCTAACCAGTCCCGGTCTCCCTTTAACAGATGCCTGGAAATGGATCACCCCTTAGTAATTAGGTTGCCCCTTATCCAATGTGAGAGTCCGTATAGTAGTTTTCTCCCACGAGCGCAAAAACCACTTTTTAGCCAATTTCGCCGCAAAAGCTTATTTCTCCAAAAACACCTACAAAGACATAAAATAACCAAATAAGTACACAATCGAGCACTAACAATATAAACAATTGGGACAAATTAGACACATAAATGTGTCTATCAATATGCCTCCCACAGATTAAGCATATATAATTTATTTTCTTATTATGATCGAATATATATATGATCAAATATATATAGAAATTTGACAAAAGTATAACTATCCTCAAAATCCAGACTTATGCAACCCGAAGTGCAACCAAATTATTATTCACCTCACAAGTATAAAACTTGTGGAATCAACAAAGTCTGAGATGAAGAGAACTTTTATGATCATTATACGTTGAGTAAACCTACAAACAATAAATATCAGGATACTCAAGTTATCAAGGAAAGATAACTGGACCTGGATTCACGAATCCCAATGAAGTCTTTATAGTCGCAAAACCCTAAAATGGTTTCTAGAAAGGACGACTCTAGATACAACTAGGACACACCAAAAAGTAGTATCAGGATTCAAAGATCCCAGTTACTTGGAGTTTCCATTTTATAGACATTCAAAGCATATGTTTCTTTAGGTTTGAGCTAAGATAGCTTTGGAACCAAGCAATTAATATTCACCGTTAGATGTTTCTTTATGAATTTGAGTATGGTTTGGTGTTTTATTTCATGGGTTGTTATTAATTAGGGTAGGAAAGGTTGTATGGGGTTTTAATTTAGGTTTCTTTATGAAAAAGCGTGGGTCTAACAACCACACCCAATATTTTTCTTAGCAATCTGTATGGACTAACTCCAATATACTATCAAGATAATCAACTAGACAGTCAGACTCAATCTTAAGAAAAGTATATCAAAGAGTTATATCTCTATTTATCAATTAAATCCGCAATCAAACAAATAGGAATTTGCGAACCTGATTGATTATAAGAAACGTAGCGAAACGAATATTTTCCTTGGGTTTTTAACTAAGTGGTTATCCCTTAGTATTGTTAGGAAGCATGCTTAGTAGATACTTTGGAGAATTTTAGAGAAATTTTTAGCATGGGTGCCACGTTACAGACGTGAGCAGCTAAGGATTTTTGGGTCTTTGATACTGTGAACCAAACTTAAGAGGGTTAAAAACTCTTTTACTTGGAAATCTCCGACAAATTCCTCTCTCAAAACCAGAGTTTTCTTCCCAACCATTTCACACAGTCAAGAAGTTTTTTATTTTGTAAAGTCGAATTTAAACTCAACCTATCATCTGTTTTTCGGTTGAAGATCTATCTGCACAGGTAGGGGGTTTTCCCTTAATTCTTCAATTGATGTTTTTTTTTTTGCTTTTGGTTTTGAACTATTGTTGCTAATGGTGTTAATGGATATTACTAATGCATGATTAATATTATTTCCTTCATGTCTTTTTTTTTAACTCCACCAGTAGCAAAAAAAAAGGTTGAATTCTTTAAGTGTCCATTTTAAACTTCAGCTCAACGTTTTGTCTTATGACACTATCTTATGTGTCTTCTTAAAAGACCTGTTTACATATCTTTGCTTAATAAATGGTAGCTTTTTCATTCTCTTATACCTTAACTTGTGTTATTTGAACCAATTTGGATATTTTGTTCACATTTTACTTTTATGATAACTCTCGGCATTGAGGACTAGCTATAATGGAAATTCTAGTTTTCGTAACAAATGCAAGATTTTGTCATGTTCAAGTCAGACTTGTATAAAGTGTTTCCCCCTCGTGGACATGTGTTTGTCGATAATCTTACTAGCTTGTTGCGGCTAATATTTCAAATTTATATTGCCGCATATTGACTTGTGTTGTTGAGATGATGTTTTTAGAGCTATCGCTTGAACGTGATATGAGGATAGAAACTCTACTTTAGGAACGTCGGGTCTATGTGGCACCCCACCACCTCGTGGTAACCCGGAAGATCATTGCGGCAACGATGGATGGTAACCAGAATTACCATGACGGTGGCTTCGGCCATGAGAATAGTAGAGTAAATTTTATTTTCGGCACTGAATATTTTTATAATTTATATTTGCGCAAGACTTACATTTCTGCATTTTTTATTTAGATCCTGCTGAATTACATTTCTATATTTCTGTTTAGCTGGTGCTTTTATTTATTATCCATGTTTATCTCTCGCACTGCGATTTCATCGTTATACCCTCTACTGGGCTTTCGCTCACTCCCTTTGTTTTGTTTTCCCCCCTCAGAGTACGAAGAAGAGAAGTTGCAGCAGTAAGCCGGGCAGAGCTTACGGAAAGCTGTTAGCGCTTGAAAGTTAGTATTTTGTTAATCTTATGATATTGTATATCACGGGGTACCTGGGTAGTTTAGTTTGCTTGCCTTCATCCCATGTCATTTTGTACATTTTGGTGTTATTATTGGGAATGTTGTACATGATTTTCTTTATGGTTTGTAACTAAAAACTTGTCGGTTTCGTATATGATGAGTCTGGTCTAGGGTTGAATCCCTTTTGTTTTTAAATATTTATGTGTAGTAGATATCAATTAACTTAGCTTAACTGTGCAGTATGCATCCTACGTATTTTACATTTGTATTTTGTTTGGATTTTCCAAGACTACATTTATAACTAGGTGCTTGAAATGCCCAAGTGTGACTAACAAATAGCAGATGAATGATGTTTTTATTAACTTGAGCATTTTTGATTGAAAATCAGGAGGGTGGTGTAGACTCTTATACACTTGATGCAGCTAAGTTTGAATTTTATTTATCTTGATTCTGTACGAATTATCTAGCTTCAAATGGTTTGTGGGCACAATACTATACCACCTGAATAGAGAGGGCAGTTTTAAACTCTTCCTATCAAGTGTAAATCATTATTAAGCCTTTGACTTTCTTAAAATGCCCTAGTATCTACTTTGATGTTAAGCTGTGCCAAATTTTTATGTGTGTTTCTTATGTGTGCTTGGTCTTGTCTTATGTGCCGCTTTCTTCTAAATTCCTACTATGTGTAATGCTAAGTTTTTCAAAATGCCAACCACAAATACTTGTATGGATGGTAATTGGTCTTGTTTCAACTACTGAGCATAATAGGAGGTACTGAACCTTTGTAATTTAACATTAAGATTTGGATTTAAGACTGATATCTACGTTAAGTCTACATTTTTGTTTAAATTTTCTTTGTGCTCGTATACATTTTCATTTAACACTTAAATCTCAAATAAACCTCACTGTTTCGTTATGTATTTTATTTTACGTATCAATTTTTTTGAGTGGCGTGACTGGAGTCTAGGCTTTGCTAATGGGTTGAAAACCAGCTTATTAGGAGGGAAAATTCACTGGTCCGTTACAAGAAATAACTTGGACGGTATCAAAAACAAATATCCAAGTGTCAACCAATTTAATCAACAACTAAAAGTTAAATTTACAATTGATTGAACTTACGCACTGTTGGGGTTTTGTTCCGTGAATATTCTGGAACTTACTAGAACGTAACTTGGGTGTTTCCCAAGTTATGTGGTTTCCTAATTTAGGATTTCATAATTAAGGTATGATTCTATTTTTAGGAGTTCTATGACTTGGGGAGCAAGGATTTTTCTACTATATAAGAGGGCTTATATTGTGAGTAGAAATCCATTCTCTTGGTTAATTCTCAAGTAGAATCCTCTCTCTTTATGAGAGTGATTGGGTCACAACCGTTGTGTCCTACGATGGTTGGTGATGGGGAAAAATCTATGTGAGAATAGTAACTTGTACTGAGAATAGGTATGGGAGAAATCTAGGATTTCTAGGGTTCGTATGGGAGAAGCTAGAATTCATGATGTTCTTCATGTTCTTGTCTAAAGTCGAAGCAACCATGGCGGTGGAATTTTATGGAAGAAGAAGAACAAAGGAAGAGGTAAACTCTTCGTAATATGTCTTGTTGTTTCAAACGTTTAGCGATAGTGGGTTATATAACTAGTTGATTATATGAAGTGCGTCGATGTAATAACTTGTTATGATAATGAAGATTCTCGGGGTGGTTTTGTCCGTGGATGTAGCCTACAAAGGTGAACCACGTAATCTTTGTGTCGTGTGTGATTGTATATTATCATGAAACTATTCGATCATGCTAATCTAAAGATGTAAGAGAAGGATTCGAGCTAAGTTATCTAAAGTAGGATGTTTCATGGAATTGACTTCTATGGAAACATGCGGGTTCGAGATGAACGTAACCTCGGTTTCCCGACAACTGGTGCGGCGAGCGTGGATAAAGATGGCAGTGATTTGGTAATTTAAACAAGATGTTTCAAAGAAGTGAAAGCCTTGGTTCATAGCAGAATGATATAGATCATGAATATGATGAGTAAATAAAGACCGAACAAAGAATAGGGCGACATCAAGAAAGATTCGACAAATTTCTTGATGTGACAGTGATTCGTGTTGAAGGTGTTTTCTTTGCAAGAGAAGATCGTTCGTGGGTTCAACTGGCGTCTGCAAATACTGTCAGGAGAATGTTTTGAATCATGGTGGTGCTAAGTGACAATCGTTCGTACACAACATATGAAGATTATAGCATATTTTTTATACATGGAGGATGACTCAAGATTGTTGGTTCTTGGAGTTTATGAAGTCCGTCTGGAATTGTTTGAACGGATCAGTTTAAATAATGTCGAGTGTTAGACATGTGTCGAAGAAGAAGTATTCTACAAAAGGTGGAATAATGAGTGATCATGGCGACGAAGTAGTTTCATACAAGTCATGCAGAAACTTGTATAAATTATATGAAGAAGTTGTTTGTGGTGATGCTAGAAGATCGACAAATAACGATTCCGGTGGTGCAAGTGCAAATGAGGAATTTGGCTTAGGTGGTGGTTCAAGCTCTAAGTACAAGACAACTTTGGTTCGTGCTAGTGATGATGTCCGCGAGGATGTCATTGTATTAGGTGGTAAACATTCATGCTTTGTTGGAGTGAAGACGAAGGTTTTGTTCACGTCACAAAAGGTGGTGATTGTTGGGGTTTTGTTCTTTGAAGATTATGGAACTTACTAGAACGTAACTTGGGTGTTTCCCAAGGTATGTGGTTTCCTAATTTAGGATTTCCTAATTAAGGTATGAGTCTATTTTTAGGAGTTCTAAGACTTGGGGAGCAAGGATTTGTCTACTATATAAGAGGGCTTATATTGTGAGTATAAATCCATTCTCTTGGTTAATTCTCAAGTAGAATCCTCTCTTTTTATGAGAGTTATTGGGTCACAACCGTTGTGTCCTACGATGGTTGGTGATGGGGTAAAATCTACGTGAGAATAGTAACTTGTAGTGAGAATGGGTATGGGAGAAATCTAGGATTTCTAGGGTTCGTATGGGAGAAGCTAGAATTCATGATGTTCTTCATGTTCTTGTCTAAAGTCGAAGCAACCATGGCGGTGGAAGTTTATGGAAGAAGAAGAACAAAGGAAGAGGTAAACTCTTCGTAATATGTCTTGTTGTTTCAAAGGTTTAGCGATAGTGGGTTATATAACTAGTTGATTATATGAAGTGCGTCGATGTAATAACTTGTTATGATAATGAAGATTCTCGGGGTGGTTTTGTCCGTGGATGTAGCCTACAAAGGTGAACCACGTAATCTTTGTGTCGTATGTGATTGTATATTATCATGAAACTATTCGATCATGCTAATCTAAAGATGTAAGAGAAGGATTCAATCTAAGTTATCTAAAGTATGATGTTTCATGGAATTGACTTCTATGGAAACATGCGGGTTCGAGATGAACGTAACCTCGGTTTCCCGACAAGTGGTGCGGCGAGCGTGGATAAAGATGGCAGTGATTTGGTAATTTAAACAAGATGTTTCAAAGAAGTGAAAGTCTTGGTTCATAGCAGAATGATATAGATCATGGAGATGATGAGTAATTCAAGACCGAACAAAGAATAGGGCGACATCAAGAAAGATTCGACAAATTTTCTTGATGTGACAGTGATTCATATTGAAGGTGTTTTCTTTGCAAGAGAAGATCGTTCGTGGGTTCAACTGGCGTTTGCAAATACTGTCAGGAGAATGTTTTGAATCATGGTGGTGCTAAGTGACAATCGTTCGTACACAACATATGAAGATTATAGCATATTTTTTATACATGGAGGATGACTCAAGATTGTTGGTTCTTGGAGTTTATGAAGTCCGTCTGGAATTGTTTGAACGGATCAGTTTAAATAATGTCGAGTGTTAGACATGTGTCGAAGAAGAAGTATTCTACAAAAGGTGGAATAATGAGTGATCATGGCGACGAAGTAGTTTCATACAAGTCATGCAGAAACTTGTATAAATTATATGAAGAAGTTGTTTGTGGTGATGCTAGAAGATCGACAAATAACGATTCCGGTGGTGCAAGTGCAAATGAGGAATTTGGCTTAGGTGGTGGTTCAAGCTCTAAGTACAAGACAACTTTGGTTCGTGCTAGTGATGATGTCCGCGAGGATGTCATTGTATTAGGTGGTAAACATTCATGCTTTGTTGGAGTGAAGACGAAGGTTTTGTTCACGTCACAAAAGGTGGTGATTGTTGGGGTTTTGTTCTTTGAAGATTATGGAACTTACTAGAACGTAACTTGGGTGTTTCCCAAGGTATGTGGTTTCCTAATTTAGGATTTCCTAATTAAGGTATGAGTCTATTTTTAGGAGTTCTAAGACTTGGGGAGCAAGGATTTGTCTACTATATAAGAGGGCTTATATTGTGAGTATAAATCCATTCTCTTGGTTAATTCTCAAGTAGAATCCTCTCTTTTTATGAGAGTTATTGGGTCACAACCGTTGTGTCCTACGATGGTTGGTGATGGGGTAAAATCTACGTGAGAATAGTAACTTGTAGTGAGAATGGGTATGGGAGAAATCTAGGATTTCTAGGGTTCGTATGGGAGAAGCTAGAATTCATGATGTTCTTCATGTTCTTGTCTAAAGTCGAAGCAACCATGGCGGTGGAAGTTTATGGAAGAAGAAGAACAAAGGAAGAGGTAAACTCTTCGTAATATGTCTTGTTGTTTCAAAGGTTTAGCGATAGTGGGTTATATAACTAGTTGATTATATGAAGTGCGTCGATGTAATAACTTGTTATGATAATGAAGATTCTCGGGGTGGTTTTGTCCGTGGATGTAGCCTACAAAGGTGAACCACGTAATCTTTGTGTCGTATGTGATTGTATATTATCATGAAACTATTCGATCATGCTAATCTAAAGATGTAAGAGAAGGATTCAATCTAAGTTATCTAAAGTAGGATGTTTCATGGAATTGACTTCTATGGAAACATGCGGGTTCGAGATGAACGTAACCTCGGTTTCCCTACAAGTGGTGCGGCGAGCGTGGATAAAGATGGCAGTGATTTGGTAATTTAAACAAGATGTTTCAAAGAAGTGAAAGTCTTGGTTCATAGCAGAATGATATAGATCATGAAGATGATGAGTAATTCAAGACCGAACATAGAATAGGGCGACATCAAGAAAGATTCGACAAATTTTCTTGATGTGACAGTGATTCATGAAGGTGTTTTCTTTGCAAGAGAAGATCGTTCGTGGGTTCAACTGGCGTTTGCAAATACTGTCAGGAGAATGTTTTGAATCATGGTGGTGCTAAGTGACAATCGTTCGTACACAACATATGAAGATTATAGCATATTTTGTCTACATGGAGGATGACTCAAGATTTTTGGTTCTTGGAGTTTATGAAGTCCGTCTGGAATTGTTTGAACGGATCAGTTTAAATAATGTCGAGTGTTAGACATGTGTCGAAGAAGAAGTATTCTACAAAAGGTGGAATAATGAGTGATCATGGCGACGAAGTAGTTTCATACAAGTCATGCAGAAACTTGTATAAATTATATGAAGAAGTTGTTTGTGGTGATGCTAGAAGATCGACAAATAACGATTCCGGTGGTGCAAGTGCAAATGAGGAATTTGGCTTAGGTGGTGGTTCAAGCTCTAAGTACAAGAAACTTTGATTCGTGCTAGTGATGATGTCCGCGAGGATGTCATTGTATTAGGTGGTAAACATTCATGCTTTGTTGGAGTGAAGACGAAGGTTTTGTTCACGTCACAAAAGGTGGTGATTGTTGGGGTTTTGTTCTTTGAAGATTATGGAACTTACTAGAACGTAACTTGGGTGTTTCCCAAGGTATGTGGTTTCCTAATTTAGGATTTCCTAATTAAGGTATGAGTCTATTTTTAGGAGTTCTAAGACTTGGGGAGCAAGGATTTGTCTACTATATAAGAGGGCTTATATTGTGAGTATAAATCCATTCTCTTGGTTAATTCTCAAGTAGAATCCTCTCTTTTATGAGAGTTATTGGGTCACAACCGTTGTGTCCTACGATGGTTGGTGATGGGGTAAAATCTACGTGAGAATAGTAACTTGTAGTGAGAATGGGTATGGGAGAAATCTAGGATTTCTAGGGTTCGTATGGGAGAAGCTAGAATTCATGATGTTCTTCATGTTCTTGTCTAAAGTCGAAGCAACCATGGCGGTGGAAGTTTATGGAAGAAGAAGAACAAAGGAAGAGGTAAACTCTTCGTAATATGTCTTGTTGTTTCAAAGGTTTAGCGATAGTGGGTTATATAACTAGTTGATTATATGAAGTGCGTCGATGTAATAACTTGTTATGATAATGAAGATTCTCGGGGTGGTTTTGTCCGTGGATGTAGCCTACAAAGGTGAACCACGTAATCTTTGTGTCGTATGTGATTGTATATTATCATGAAACTATTCGATCATGCTAATCTAAAGATGTAAGAGAAGGATTCAATCTAAGTTATCTAAAGTAGGATGTTTCATGGAATTGACTTCTATGGAAACATGCGGGTTCGAGATGAACGTAACCTCGGTTTCCCGACAAGTGGTGCGGCGAGCGTGGATAAAGATGGCAGTGATTTGGTAATTTAAACAAGATGTTTCAAAGAAGTGAAAGTCTTGGTTCATAGCAGAATGATATAGATCATGAAGATGATGAGTAATTCAAGACCGAACAAAGAATAGGGCGACATCAAGAAAGATTCGACAAATTTTCTTGATGTGACAGTGATTCATGTTGAAGGTGTTTTCTTTGCAAGAGAAGATCGTTCGTGGGTTCAACTGGCGTTTGCAAATGTCAGGAGAATGTTTTGAATCATGGTGGTGCTAAGTGACAATCGTTCGTACACAACATATGAAGATTATAGCATATTTTGTCTACATGGAGGATGACTCAAGATTTTTGGTTCTTGGAGTTTATGAAGTCCGTCTGGAATTGTTTGAACGGATCAGTTTAAATAATGTCGAGTGTTAGACATGTGTCGAAGAAGAAGTATTCTACAAAAGGTGGAATAATGAGTGATCATGGCGACGAAGTAGTTTCATACAAGTCATGCAGAAACTTGTATAAATTATATGAAGAAGTTGTTTGTGGTGATGCTAGAAGATCGACAAATAACGATTCCGGTGGTGCAAGTGCAAATGAGGAATTTGGCTTAGGTGGTGGTTCAAGCTCTAAGTACAAGACAACTTTGATTCGTGCTAGTGATGATGTCCGCGAGGATGTCATTGTATTAGGTGGTAAACATTCATGCTTTGTTGGAGTGAAGACGAAGGTTTTGTTCACGTCACAAAAGGTGGTGATTGTTGGGGTTTTGTTCTTTGAAGATTATGGAACTTACTAGAACGTAACTTGGGTGTTTCCCAAGGTATGTGGTTTCCTAATTTAGGATTTCCTAATTAAGGTATGAGTCTATTTTTAGGAGTTCTAAGACTTGGGGAGCAAGGATTTGTCTACTATATAAGAGGGCTTATATTGCGAGTATAAATCCATTTCTTGGTTAATTCTCAAGTAGAATCCCTCTCTTTATGAGAGTGATTGGGTCACAACCGTTGTGTCCTACGATGGTTGGTGATGGGGTAAAATCTACGTGAGAATAGTAACTTGTAGTGAGAATGGGTATGGGAGAAATCTAGGATTTCTAGGGTTCGTATGGGAGAAGCTAGAATTCATGATGTTCTTCATGTTCTTTCTAAAGTCGAAGCAACCATGGCGGTGGAAGTTTATGGAAGAAGAAGAACAAAGGAAGAGGTAAACTCTTCGTAATATGTCTTGTTGTTTCAAAGGTTTAGCGATAGTGGGTTATATAACTAGTTGATTATATGAAGTGCGTCGATGTAATAACTTGTTATGATAATGAAGATTCTCGGGGTGGTTTTGTCCGTGGATGTAGCCTACAAAGGTGAACCACGTAATCTTTGTGTCGTATGTGATTGTATATTATCATGAAACTATTCGATCATGCTAATCTAAAGATGTAAGAGAAGGATTCAATCTAAGTTATCTAAAGTAGGATGTTTCATGGAATTGACTTCTATGGAAACATGCGGGTTCGAGATGAACGTAACCTCGGTTTCCCTACAAGTGGTGCGGCGAGCGTGGATAAAGATGGCAGTGATTTGGTAATTTAAACAAGATGTTTCAAAGAAGTGAAAGTCTTGGTTCATAGCAGAATGATATAGATCATGAAGATGATGAGTAATTCAAGACCGAACAAAGAATAGGGCGACATCAAGAAAGATTCGACAAATTTTCTTGATGTGACAGTGATTCATGTTGAAGGTGTTTTCTTTGCAAGAGAAGATCGTTCGTGGGTTCAACTGGCGTTTGCAAATACTGTCAGGAGAATGTTTTGAATCATGGTGGTGCTAAGTGACAATCGTTCGTACACAACATATGAAGATTATAGCATATTTTGTCTACATGGAGGATGACTCAAGATTTTTGGTTCTTGGAGTTTATGAAGTCCGTCTGGAATTGTTTGAACGGATCAGTTTAAATAATGTCGAGTGTTAGACATGTGTCGAAGAAGAAGTATTCTACAAAAGGTGGAATAATGAGTGATCATGGCGACGAAGTAGTTTCATACAAGTCATGCAGAAACTTGTATAAATTATATGAAGAAGTTGTTTGTGGTGATGCTAGAAGATCGACAAATAACGATTCCGGTGGTGCAAGTGCAAATGAGGAATTTGGCTTAGGTGGTGGTTCAAGCTCTAAGTACAAGACAACTTTGATTCGTGCTAGTGATGATGTCCGCGAGGATGTCATTGTATTAGGTGGTAAACATTCATGCTTTGTTGGAGTGAAGACGAAGGTTTTGTTCACGTCACAAAAGGTGGTGATTGTTGGGGTTTTGTTCTTTGAAGATTATGGAACTTACTAGAACGTAACTTGGGTGTTTCCCAAGGTATGTGGTTTCCTAATTTAGGATTTCCTAATTAAGGTATGAGTCTATTTTTAGGAGTTCTAAGACTTGGGGAGCAAGGATTTGTCTACTATATAAGAGGGCTTATATTGTGAGTATAAATCCATTCTCTTGGTTAATTCTCAAGTAGAATCCTCTCTTTTATGAGAGTGATTGGGTCACAACCGTTGTGTCCTACGATGGTTGGTGATGGGGTAAAATCTACGTGATAATAGTAACTTGTAGTGAGAATGGGTATGGGAGAAATCTAGGATTTCTAGGGTTCGTATGGGAGAAGCTAGAATTCATGATGTTCTTCATGTTCTTCTAAAGTCGAAGCAACCATGGCGGTGGAAGTTTATGGAAGAAGAAGAACAAAGGAAGAGGTAAACTCTTCGTAATATGTCTTGTTGTTTCAAAGGTTTAGCGATAGTGGGTTATATAACTAGTTGATTATATGAAGTGCGTCGATGTAATAACTTGTTATGATAATGAAGATTCTCGGGGTGGTTTTGTCCGTGGATGTAGCCTACAAAGGTGAACCACGTAATCTTTGTGTCGTATGTGATTGTATATTATCATGAAACTATTCGATCATGCTAATCTAAAGATGTAAGAGAAGGATTCAATCTAAGTTATCTAAAGTAGGATGTTTCATGGAATTGACTTCTATGGAAACATGCGGGTTCGAGATGAACGTAACCTCGGTTTCCCGACAAGTGGTGCGGCGAGCGTGGATAAAGATGGCAGTGATTTGGTAATTTAAACAAGATGTTTCAAAGAAGTGAAAGTCTTGGTTCATAGCAGAATGATATAGATCATGAGATGATGAGTAATTCAAGACCGAACAAAGAATAGGGCGACATCAAGAAAGATTCGACAAATTTTCTTGATGTGACAGTGATTCATGTTGAAGGTGTTTTCTTTGCAAGAGAAGATCGTTCGTGGGTTCAACTGGCGTTTGCAAATACTGTCAGGAGAATGTTTTGAATCATGGTGGTGCTAAGTGACAATCGTTCGTACATAACATATGAAGATTATAGCATATTTTGTCTACATGGAGGATGACTCAAGATTTTTGGTTCTTGGAGTTTATGAAGTCCGTCTGGAATTGTTTGAACGGATCAGTTTAAATAATGTCGAGTGTTAGACATGTGTCGAAGAAGTATTCTACAAAAGGTGGAATAATGAGTGATCATGGCGACGAAGTAGTTTCATACAAGTCATGCAGAAACTTGTATAAATTATATGAAGAAGTTGTTTGTGGTGATGCTAGAAGATCGACAAATAACGATTCCGGTGGTGCAAGTGCAAATGAGGAATTTGGCTTAGGTGGTGGTTCAAGCTCTAAGTACAAGAAACTTTGATTCGTGCTAGTGATGATGTCCGCGAGGATGTCATTGTATTAGGTGGTAAACATTCATGCTTTGTTGGAGTGAAGACGAAGGTTTTGTTCACGTCACAAAAGGTGGTGATTTTGGGGTTTTGTTCTTTGAAGATTATGGAACTTACTAGAACGTAACTTGGGTGTTTCCCAAGGTATGTGGTTTCCTAATTTAGGATTTCCTAATTAAGGTATGAGTCTATTTTTAGGAGTTCTAAGACTTGGGGAGCAAGGATTTGTCTACTATATAAGAGGGCTTATATTGTGAGTATAAATCCATTCTCTTGGTTAATTCTCAAGTAGAATCCTCTCTTTTATGAGAGTTATTGGGTCACAACCGTTGTGTCCTACGATGGTTGGTGATGGGGTAAAATCTACGTGAGAATAGTAACTTGTAGTGAGAATGGGTATGGGAGAAATCTAGGATTTCTAGGGTTCGTATGGGAGAAGCTAGAATTCATGATGTTCTTCATGTTCTTGTCTAAAGTCGAAGCAACCATGGCGGTGGAAGTTTATGGAAGAAGAAGAACAAAGGAAGAGGTAAACTCTTCGTAATATGTCTTGTTGTTTCAAAGGTTTAGCGATAGTGGGTTATATAACTAGTTGATTATATGAAGTGCGTCGATGTAATAACTTGTTATGATAATGAAGATTCTCGGGGTGGTTTTGTCCGTGGATGTAGCCTACAAAGGTGAACCACGTAATCTTTGTGTCGTATGTGATTGTATATTATCATGAAACTATTCGATCATGCTAATCTAAAGATGTAAGAGAAGGATTCAATCTAAGTTATCTAAAGTAGGATGTTTCATGGAATTGACTTCTATGGAAACATGCGGGTTCGAGATGAACGTAACCTCGGTTTCCCGACAAGTGGTGCGGCGAGCGTGGATAAAGATGGCAGTGATTTGGTAATTTAAACAAGATGTTTCAAAGAAGTGAAAGTCTTGGTTCATAGCAGAATGATATAGATCATGAAGATGATGAGTAATTCAAGACCGAACAAAGAATAGGGCGACATCAAGAAAGATTCGACAAATTTTCTTGATGTGACAGTGATTCATGTTGAAGGTGTTTTCTTTGCAAGAGAAGATCGTTCGTGGGTTCAACTGGCGTTTGCAAATACTGTCAGGAGAATGTTTTGAATCATGGTGGTGCTAAGTGACAATCGTTCGTACACAACATATGAAGATTATAGCATATTTTGTCTACATGGAGGATGACTCAAGATTTTTGGTTCTTGGAGTTTATGAAGTCCGTCTGGAATTGTTTGAACGGATCAGTTTAAATAATGTCGAGTGTTAGACATGTGTCGAAGAAGAAGTATTCTACAAAAGGTGGAATAATGAGTGATCATGGCGACGAAGTAGTTTCATACAAGTCATGCAGAAACTTGTATAAATTATATGAAGAAGTTGTTTGTGGTGATGCTAGAAGATCGACAAATAACGATTCCGGTGGTGCAAGTGCAAATGAGGAATTTGGCTTAGGTGGTGGTTCAAGCTCTAAGTACAAGACAACTTTGATTCGTGCTAGTGATGATGTCCGCGAGGATGTCATTGTATTAGGTGGTAAACATTCATGCTTTGTTGGAGTGAAGACGAAGGTTTTGTTCACGTCACAAAGGTGGTGATTGTTGGGGTTTTGTTCTTTGAAGATTATGGAACTTACTAGAACGTAACTTGGGTGTTTCCCAAGGTATGTGGTTTCCTAATTTAGGATTTCCTAATTAAGGTATGAGTCTATTTTTAGGAGTTCTAAGACTTGGGGAGCAAGGATTTGTCTACTATATAAGAGGGCTTATATTGCGAGTATAAATCCATTTCTTGGTTAATTCTCAAGTAGAATCCTCTCTCTTTATGAGAGTGATTGGGTCACAACCGTTGTGTCCTACGATGGTTGGTGATGGGGTAAAATCTACGTGAGAATAGTAACTTGTAGTGAGAATGGGTATGGGAGAAATATAGGATTTCTAGGGTTCGTATGGGAGAAGCTAGAATTCATGATGTTCTTCATGTTCTTTCTAAAGTCGAAGCAACCATGGCGGTGGAAGTTTATGGAAGAAGAAGAACAAAGGAAGAGGTAAACTCTTCGTAATATGTCTTGTTGTTTCAAAGGTTTGGCGATAGTGGGTTATATAACTATTGATTATATGAAGTGCGTCGATGTAATAACTTGTTATGATAATGAAGATTCTCGGGGTGGTTTTGTCCGTGGATGTAGCCTACAAAGGTGAACCACGTAATCTTTGTGTCGTATGTGATTGTATATTATCATGAAACTATTCGATCATGCTAATCTAAAGATGTAAGAGAAGGATTCAATCTAAGTTATAAAGTAGGATGTTTCATGGAATTGACTTCTATGGAAACATGCGGGTTCGAGATGAACGTAACCTCGGTTTCCCTACAAGTGGTGCGGAGCGCGTGGATAAAGATGGCAGTGATTTGGTAATTTAAACAAGATGTTTCAAAGAAGTGAAAGTCTTGGTTCATAGCAGAATGATATAGATCATGAAGATGATGAGTAATTCAAGACCGAACAAAGAATAGGGCGACATCAAGAAAGATTCGACAAATTTTCTTGATGTGACAGTGATTCATGTTGAAGGTGTTTTCTTTGCAAGAGAAGATCGTTCGTGGGTTCAACTGGCGTTTGCAAATACTGTCAGGAGAATATTTTGAATCATGGTGGTGCTAAGTGACAATCGTTCGTACACAACATATGAAGATTATAGCATATTTGTCTACATGGAGGATGACTCAAGATTTTTGGTTCTTGGAGTTTATGAAGTCCGTCTGGAATTGTTTGAACGGATCAGTTTAAATAATGTCGAGTGTTAGACATGTGTCGAAGAAGAAGTATTCTACAAAAGGTGGAATAATGAGTGATCATGGCGACGAAGTAGTTTCATACAAGTCATGCAGAAACTTGTATAAATTATATGAAGAAGTTGTTTGTGGTGATGCTAGAAGATCGACAAATAACGATTCCGGTGGTGCAAGTGCAAATGAGGAATTTGGCTTAGATGGTGGTTCAAGCTCTAAGTACAAGACAACTTTGATTCGTGCTAGTGATGATGTCCGCGAGGATGTCATTGTATTAGGTGGTAAACATTCATGCTTTGTTGGAGTGAAGACGAAGGTTTTGTTCACGTCACAAAAGGTGGTGATTGTTGGGGTTTTGTTCTTTGAAGATTATGGAACTTACTAGAACGTAACTTGGGTGTTTCCCAAGGTATGTGGTTTCCTAATTTAGGATTTCCTAATTAAGGTATGAGTCTATTTTTAGGAGTTCTAAGACTTGGGGAGCAAGGATTTGTCTACTATATAAGAGGGCTTATATTGTGAGTATAAATCCATTCTCTTGGTTAATTCTCAAGTAGAATCCTCTCTTTTATGAGAGTGATTGGGTCACAACCGTTGTGTCCTACGATGGTTGGTGATGGGGTAAAATCTACATGATATAGTAACTTGTAGTGAGAATGGGTATGGGAGAAATCTAGGATTTCTAGGTTCGTATGGGAGAAGCTAGAATTCATGATGTTCTTCATGTTCTTGTCTAAAGTCGAAGCAACCATGGCGGTGGAAGTTTATGGAAGAGAAGAACAAAGGAAGAGGTAAACTCTTAGTAATATGTCTTGTTGTTTCAAAGGTTTAGCGATAGTGGGTTATATAACTAGTTGATTATATGAAGTGCGTCGATGTAATAACTTGTTATGATAATGAAGATTCTCGGGGTGGTTTTGTCCGTGGATGTAACCTACAAAGGTGAACCACGTAATCTTTGTGTCGTATGTGATTGTATATTATCATGAAACTATTCGATCATGCTAATCTAAAGATGTAAGAGAAGGATTCAATCTAAGTTATCTAAAGTAGGATGTTTCATGGAATTGACTTCTATGGAAACATGCGGGTTCGAGATGAACGTAACCTCGGTTTCCCGACAAGTGGTGCGGCGAGCGTGGATAAAGATGGCAGTGATTTGGTAATTTAAACAAGATGTTTCAAAGAAGTGAAAGTCTGGTTCATAGCAGAATGATATAGATCATGAAGATGATGAGTAATTCAAGACCGAACAAAGAATAGGGCGACATCAAGAAAGATTCGACAAATTTTCTTGATGTGACAGTGATTCATATTGAAGGTTTTTCTTTGCAAGAGAAGATCGTTCGTGGGTTCAACTGGCGTTTGCAAATACTGTCAGGAGAATGTTTTGAATCATGGTGGTGCTAAGTGACAATCGTTCGTACAACATATGAAGATTATAGCATATTTTGTCTACATGGAGGATGACTCAAGATTTTTGGTTCTTGGAGTTTATGAAGTCCGTCTGGAATTGTTTGAACGGATCAGTTTAAATAATGTCGAGTGTTAGACATGTGTCGAAGAAGAAGTATTCTACAAAAGGTGGAATAATGAGTGATCATGGCGAGAAGTAGTTTCATACAAGTCATGCAGAAACTTGTATAAATTATATGAAGAAGTTGTTTGTGGTGATGGGCAGGTCCGGAAGAGTGTATAATTGAAGCGATAAAAACGGGGGCCTACAGTAATACCGCAAGTGCACGGTCGTCGGTTGTAGCTCGTGCAAGTACGGGTCGATCCACAGAGATCGGGTGTGTTTTGGAAGTGATTTAGCTATTTGGGTTCCTAGATTTGCTTTGGGCTTAGAAGCCTTTTGGAAACTGTTGGGCTTAAAGTACTAATGGGTTTGTTCACAATAAAAGGAACTGAGCTTGGGCTCAGTTTGGTCTTTGGAGTGCAAATTGGCTTTGGGCCTTTGATTGAGCTTTGGGTTAAGCCCACAGTTGATTTGGATTGGGCCTTCAACCTTAACCTAAACTGGGCTTTGAGCCTTGATGAAAATGGGCCTCAGTTAACTAAACTTTGGGCTTTTGTTTCAGTCAAGAATCTGGGCCTTTGGGATGAAATGTATTGGGCTTGGCTATTGAACTAGGCCTTTGGGTTAAACAACTGAACTTGGCTTGGCAGGAGAAGTGGAGTGGCAGCACCAGGTAGTAGCTTGGCAGCAGCAACAGCAGGGAAGGTAGCAGCAACAGCAGGGAAGGCAGCAGCAGCTGCAGATGGGTTGCAGCAGCAGCTGCACAAGCAGTGCACAGGAAAGCAATAGCAGCAGGGAAGACTGCACAGCAGAAGGGCAGCAGCAGCAGAAGAGAGAGCTGCACAGCAACAGAGGAAAGCAGCAGTGGTATGCAACAGCAACAGCAGAAGGGAAGGCAGCAGCAGCTGCAGCTGCTCAAGCTGTGCACAGCAGCACAAGGGGTGGTAAACAGTGGCTGCAGCAGAAGCAGGAGCTGCACTGCAAGGCCAACAGCAACAGCAACAGAGTTGCAGCAGGCTAAGTGCAGTAACAAGAAAAGAAGAAGACAGCAGACAAAAGCAATACAGGGCAAAAACAATGAAAAAAACTAAACAGCAACAAAACAAAATCAAAACAAAACAAGATTGAACCAAGGCCTAAGGCCAAGGGCAGGGTTGTGGTGAAGAAACTGAAATGAAGCAATACTAAGGCAGCATACAGGCAAACAAATAGAATGGGAAGAAAACTAGCTTGCTATGAGCACTAGTTTCTCCCAATGCACAACCAACACTACAACCTAAGCATACAACAAGAATGGCAAGAAAATCAGCTTGCTATGAGCACTGATTTCTTGCCATTGCACAATCAGCACAATGCTTCACAGATATCTAGCCTAGCATTCCATCAAATTAACAGTGACAAAGCAATGAGGATAACATGTAAACAAGAACATCACACATTAACAGTAAACAACACTAACAGGAATTGAAAACAAGAAATTGAAACATACACATTTAACATGAGCACACTAACAGGAAAATAACACTTTTAACATATGCAGTGAAACTAAAATGGAACATTAACATGAAAACCTTAACAGAACATAATGAACATGAAATTGAACTGAGCTGAAATTGAACATTTAACATGACAAGAAAATTAACAGAACTTAGCAGTTCTGGATGCAGGCTAATCCCAACATGCTTTCTAACACAACCCATAGTCCCAATTTATAGTCACAGACCCAAATTCCCTAAATTACCTAATTCCCCCAAAATTAGGGTTTGTTCTTCCCCAAATTACAAAAATTGAAATTAGGTTTTACCTAATCACTGATAGCACTCAATAGCTTCGACCCAATCTTCCTTGTCATCTTCTCTTGCTTCCCATACCTTCAATTTATCTATATCATCAACTAATTTCACCAATTCACTCTTAGGGTTCAGTGGTGAGAGAATAGGCGAAATTGGTTGTTTGATAGAGATTAGAACGTGATATAGGTGATGGGTCGAGTGTGTATGATGGTGGAGGTGTGGTGGTGGCAGTGGAGTTGGTGGTGACAGAGGTGGAGAAGGTGGTGGCGGACATGGTGTAGCCTCTGCAGAGCTGCAGAGGGGAGGTGATGGTGGAGAGGGTATGGCTCGATGGTTTGGGAGAGAAGGGGGGTGTGTCTGGTTAGGTGGTAGGGCTCGGGTGTTAGAGTGTGAGGCGGCTTCATCGAGTCTTGATGTTCTGTGACTCTGAGCTGCTAGATGCGAAGATGGTAGGTAGATCGGACGGTGATGCGGAGGCAAGCGATGAGCGACCGTTGGATTATATGATACAACAAAATCAACGATGCCAGATGGAGTTAGGTGTTTTAGTGTTAGGCGGAGATATCAAACTTTGATGCACAGCAATGGAGCGACCGTTGGATTCAACTACCATCTAATCTGAAGGCTTGGAATTTCAGCGCTGTGGTGCTCGGCAGAGACATCAGATTTTGATGCTCTATGAAGGAGCGACCGTCGGATGCTTCTGAGAACTGATCTGATGGCTGAGAACGGAGGCGCTTTTGTGTGTAGAAAATGAGGTTGTGCGCACCATTCTTCGCGGCTTCCTTGCGTAATTTCTCCCGGCTTTTCACTACTTTTCGGCTCTTTTCGCTCCGCGACTCATCCGAACTTTATTTATTACCTAAAAATGCAAAATTAATTAATAAAAATATTTATTCTTGAAAACAATGAAAATACAGAATATGGGATAAAATGTAGAATTAATGCATAAAAGATGAGTTAAAATGCCAACAAAAAGGGATAAATATATACAATATTTGGCACTCATCATGATGCTAGAAGATCGACAAATAACGATTCCGGTGGTGCAAGTCCAAATGAGGAATTTGGCTTAGGTGGTGGTTCAAGCTCTAAGTACAAGACAACTTTGATTCGTGCTAGTGATGATGTCCGCGAGGATGTCATTGTATTAGGTGGTAAACATTCATGCTTTGTTGGAGTGAAGATGAAGGTTTTGTTCACGTCACAAAAGGTGGTGATTGTTGGGGTTTTGTTCTTTGAAGATTATGGAACTTACTAGAACGTAACTTGGGTGTTTCCCAAGGTATGTGGTTTCCTAATTTAGGATTTCCTAATTAAGGTATGAGTCTATTTTTAGGAGTTCTAAGACTTGGGGAGCAAGGATTTGTCTACTATATAAGAGGGCTTATATTGTGAGTATAAATCCATTCTCTTGGTTAATTCTCAAGTAGAATCCTCTCTCTTTATGAGAGTGATTGGGTCACAACCGTTGTGTCCTACGATGGTTGGTGATGGGGTAAAATCTACATGATAATAGTAACTTGTAGTGAGAATGGGTATGGGAGAAATCTAGGATTTCTAGGGTTCGTATGGGAGAAGCTAGAATTCATGATGTTCTTCATGTTCTTGGCTAAAGTCGAAGCAACCATGGAGGTGGAAGTTTATGGAAGAAGAAGAACAAAGGAAGAGGTAAACTCTTCGTAATATGTCTTGTTGTTTCAAAGGTTTAGCGATAGTGGGTTATATAACTAGTTGATTATATGAAGTGCGTCGATGTAATAACTTGTTATGATAATGAAGATTCTCGGGGTGGTTTTGTCCGTGGATGTAGCCTACAAAGGTGAACCACGTAATCTTTGTGTCGTATGTGATTGTATATTATCATGAAACTATTCGATCATGCTAATCTAAAGATGTAAGAGAAGGATTCAATCTAAGTTATCTAAAGTAGGATGTTTCATGGAATTGACTTCTATGGAAACATGCGGGTTCGAGATGAACGTAACCTCGGTTTCCCTACAAGTGGTGCGGCGAGCGTGGATAAAGATGGCAGTGATTTGGTAATTTAAACAAGATGTTTCAAAGAAGTGAAAGTCTTGGTTCATAGCAGAATGATATAGATCATGAAGATGATGAGTAATTCAAGACCGAACATAGAATAGGGCGACATCAAGAAAGATTCGACAAATTTTCTTGATGTGACAGTGATTCATGTTGAAGGTGTTTTCTTTGCAAGAGAAGATCGTTCGTGGGTTCAACTGGCGTTTGCAAATACTGTCAGGAGAATGTTTTGAATCATGGTGGTGCTAAGTGACAATCGTTCGTACACAACATATGAAGATTATAGCATATTTTGTCTACATGGAGGATGACTCAAGATTTTTGGTTCTTGGAGTTTATGAAGTCCGTCTGGAATTGTTTGAACGGATCAGTTTAAATAATGTCGAGTGTTAGACATGTGTCGAAGAAGAAGTATTCTACAAAAGGTGGAATAATGAGTGATCATGGCGACGAAGTAGTTTCATACAAGTCATGCAGAAACTTGTATAAATTATATGAAGAAGTTGTTTGTGGTGATGCTAGAAGATCGACAAATAACGATTCCGGTGGTGCAAGTGCAAATGAGGAATTTGGCTTAGGTGGTGGTTCAAGCTCTAAGTACAAGACAAACTTTGATTCGTGCTAGTGATGATGTCCGCGAGGATGTCATTGTATTAGGTGGTAAACATTCATGCTTTGTTGGAGTGAAGACGAAGGTTTTGTTCACGTCACAAAAGGTGGTGATTGTTGGGGTTTTGTTCTTTGAAGATTATGGAACTTACTAGAACGTAACTTGGGTGTTTCCCAAGGTATGTGGTTTCCTAATTTAGGATTTCCTAATTAAGGTATGAGTCTATTTTTAGGAGTTCTAAGACTTGGGGAGCAAGGATTTGTCTACTATATAAGAGGGCTTATATTGCGAGTATAAATCCATTTCTTGGTTAATTCTCAAGTAGAATCCTCTCTTTATGAGAGTGATTGGGTCACAACCGTTGTGTCCTACGATGGTTGGTGATGGGGTAAAATCTACGTGAGAATAGTAACTTGTAGTGAGAATGGGTATGGGAGAAATATAGGATTTCTAGGGTTCGTATGGGAGAAGCTAGAATTCATGATGTTCTTCATGTTCTTTCTAAAGTCGAAGCAACCATGGCGGTGGAAGTTTATGGAAGAAGAAGAACAAAGGAAGAGGTAAACTCTTCGTAATATGTCTTGTTGTTTCAAAGGTTTGGCGATAGTGGGTTATATAACTAATTGATTATATGAAGTGCGTCGATGTAATAACTTGTTATGATAATGAAGATTCTCGGGGTGGTTTTGTCCGTGGATGTAGCCTACAAAGGTGAACCACGTAATCTTTGTGTCGTATGTGATTGTATATTATCATGAAACTATTCGATCATGCTAATCTAAAGATGTAAGAGAAGGATTCAATCTAAGTTATATCTAAAGTAGGATGTTTCATGGAATTGACTTCTATTGAAACATGCGGGTTCGAGATGAACGTAACCTCGGTTTCCCTACAAGTGGTGCGGAGAGCGTGGATAAAGATGGCAGTGATTTGGTAATTTAAACAAGATGTTTCAAAGAAGTAAAAGTCTTGGTTCATAGCAGAATGATATAGATCATGAAGATGATGAGTAATTCAAGACCGAACAAAGAATAGGGCGACATCAAGAAAGATTCGACAAATTTTCTTGATGTGACAGTGATTCATGTTGAAGGTGTTTTCTTTGCAAGAGAAGATCGTTCGTGGGTTCAACTGGCGTTTGCAAATACTGTCAGGAGAATATTTTGAATCATGGTGGTGCTAAGTGACAATCGTTCGTACACAACATATGAAGATTATAGCATATTTTGTCTACATGGAGGATGACTCAAGATTTTTGGTTCTTGGAGTTTATGAAGTCCGTCTGGAATTGTTTGAACGGATCAGTTTAAATAATGTCGAGTGTTAGACATGTGTCGAAGAAGAAGTATTCTACAAAAGGTGGAATAATGAGTGATCATGGCGAGAGTAGAGAAGTAGTTTCATACAAGTCATGCAGAAACTTGTATAAATTATATGAAGAAGTTGTTTGTGGTGATGCTAGAAGATCGACAAATAACGATTCCGGTGGTGCAAGTGCAAATGAGGAATTTGGCTTAGATGGTGGTTCAAGCTCTAAGTACAAGACAACTTTGATTCGTGCTAGTGATGATGTCCGCGAGGATGTCATTGTATTAGGTGGTAAACATTCATGCTTTGTTGGAGTGAAGACGAAGGTTTTGTTCACGTCACAAAAGGTGGTGATTGTTGGGGTTTTGTTCTTTGAAGATTATGGAACTTACTAGAACGTAACTTGGGTGTTTCCCAAGGTATGTGGTTTCCTAATTTAGGATTTCCTAATTAAGGTATGAGTCTATTTTTAGGAGTTCTAAGACTTGGGGAGCAAGGATTTGTCTACTATATAAGAGGGCTTATATTGTGAGTATAAATCCATTCTCTTGGTTAATTCTCAAGTAGAATCCTCTCTATTTATGAGAGTGATTGGGTCACAACCGTTGTGTCCTACGATGGTTGGTGATGGGGTAAAATCTACATGATAATAGTAACTTGTAGTGAGAATGGGTATGGGAGAAATCTAGGATTTCTAGAGTTCGTATGGGAGAAGCTAGAATTCATGATGTTCTTCATGTTCTTGTCTAAAGTCGAAGCAACCATGGCGGTGGAAGTTTATGGAAGAAGAAGAACAAAGGAAGAGGTAAACTCTTAGTAATATGTCTTGTTGTTTCAAAGGTTTAGCGATAGTGGGTTATATAACTAGTTGATTATATGAAGTGCGTCGATGTAATAACTTGTTATGATAATGAAGATTCTCGGGGTGGTTTTGTCCGTGGATGTAACCTACAAAGGTGAACCACGTAATCTTTGTGTCGTATGTGATTGTATATTATCATGAAACTATTCGATCATGCTAATCTAAAGATGTAAGAGAAGGATTCAATCTAAGTTATCTAAAGTAGGATGTTTCATGGAATTGACTTCTATGGAAACATGCGGGTTCGAGATGAACGTAACCTCGGTTTCCCGACAAGTGGTGCGGCGAGCGTGGATAAAGATGGCAGTGATTTGGTAATTTAAACAAGATGTTTCAAAGAAGTGAAAGTCCTGGTTCATAGCAGAATGATATAGATCATGAAGATGATGAGTAATTCAAGACCGAACAAAGAATAGGGCGACATCAAGAAAGATTCGACAAATTTTCTTGATGTGACAGTGATTCATATTGAAGGTTTTTCTTTGCAAGAGAAGATCGTTCGTGGGTTCAACTGGCGTTTGCAAATACTGTCAGGAGAATGTTTTGAATCATGGTGGTGCTAAGTGACAATCGTTCGTACATAACATATGAAGATTATAGCATATTTTGTCTACATGGAGGATGACTCAAGATTTTTGGTTCTTGGAGTTTATGAAGTCCGTCTGGAATTGTTTGAACGGATCAGTTTAAATAATGTCGAGTGTTAGACATGTGTCGAAGAAGAAGTATTCTACAAAAGGTGGAATAATGAGTGATCATGGCGACGAAGTAGTTTCATACAAGTCATGCAGAAACTTGTATAAATTATATGAAGAAGTTGTTTGTGGTGATGTGGCAGGTCCGGAAGAGTGTATAATTGAAGCGATAAAAACGGGGGCCTACAGTAATACCGCAAGTGCACGGTCGTCGGTTGTAGCTCGTGCAAGTACGGGTCGATCCACAGAGATCGGGTGTGTTTTGGAAGTGATTTAGCTATTTGGGTTCCTAGATTTGCTTTGGGCTTAGAAGCCTTTTGGAAACTGTTGGGCTTAAAGTACTAATGGGTTTGTTCACAATAAAAGGAACTGAGCTTGGGCTCAGTTTGGTCTTTGGAGTGCAAATTGGCTTTGGGCCTTTGATTGAGCTTTGGGTTAAGCCCACAGTTGATTTGGATTGGGCCTTCAACCTTAACCTAAACT
The DNA here is from genome assembly GCF_003573695.1 of Papaver somniferum. Classification (NCBI taxonomy): domain Eukaryota; kingdom Viridiplantae; phylum Streptophyta; class Magnoliopsida; order Ranunculales; family Papaveraceae; genus Papaver; species Papaver somniferum. The sequence goes on from NC_039367.1 coordinate 141,372,027, forward strand.
GGGCTTTGAGCCTTGATGAAAATGGGCCTCAGTTAACTAAACTTTGGGCTTTTGTTTCAGTCAAGAATCTGGGCCTTTGGGATGAAATGTATTGGGCTTGGCTATTGAACTAGGCCTTTGGGGTTAAACAACTGAACTTGGCTTGGCAGGAGAAGTGGAGTGGCAGCACCAGGTAGTAGCTTGGCAGCAGCAACAGCAGGGAAGGTAGCAGCAACAGCAGGGAAGGCAGCAGCAGCTGCAGATGGGTTGCAGCAGCAGCTGCACAAGCAGTGCACAGGAAAGCAATAGCAGCAGGGAAGACTGCACAGAAGGGCAGCAGCAGCAGAAGAGAGAGCTGCACAGCAACAGAGGAAAGCAGCAGTGGTATGCAACAGCAACAGCAGAAGGGAAGGCAGCAGCAGCTGCAGCTGCTCAAGCTGTGCACAGCAGCACAAGGGGTGGTAAACAGTGGCTGCAGCAGAAGCAGGAGCTGCACTGCAAGGCCAACAGCAACAGCAACAGAGTTGCAGCAGGCTAAGTGCAGTAACAAGAAAAGAAGAAGACAGACAAAAGCAATACAGGGCAAAAACAATGAAAAAAACTAAACAGCAACAAAACAAAATCAAAACAAAACAAGATTGAACCAAGGCCTAAGGCCAAGGGCAGGGTTGTGGTGAAGAAACTGAAATGAAGCAATACTAAGGCAGCATACAGGCAAACAAATAGAATGGGAAGAAAACTAGCTTGCTATGAGCACTAGTTTCTCCCAATGCACAACCAACACTACAACCTAAGCATACAACAAGAATGGCAAGAAAATCAGCTTGCTATGAGCACTGATTTCTTGCCATTGCACAATCAGCACAATGCTTCACAGATATCTAGCCTAGCATTCCATCAAATTAACAGTGACAAAGCAATGAGGATAACATGTAAACAAGAACATCACACATTAACAGTAAACAACACTAACAGGAATTGAAAACAAGAAATTGAAACATACACATTTAACATGAGCACACTAACAGGAAAATAACACTTTTAACATATGCAGTGAAACTAAAATGGAACATTAACATGAAAACCTTAACAGAACATAATGAACATGAAATTGAACTGAGCTGAAATTGAACATTTAACATGACAAGAAAATTAACAGAACTTAGCAGTTCTGGATGCAGGCTAATCCCAACATGCTTTCTAACACAACCCATAGTCCCAATTTATAGTCACAGACCCAAATTCCCTAAATTACCTAATTCCCCCAAAATTAGGGTTTGTTCTTCCCCAAATTACAAAAATTGAAATTAGGTTTTACCTAATCACTGATAGCACTCAATAGCTTCGACCCAATCTTCCTTGTCATCTTCTCTTGCTTCCCATACCTTCAATTTATCTATATCATCAACTAATTTCACCAATTCACTCTTAGGGTTCAGTGGTGAGAGAATAGGCGAAATTGGTTGTTTGATAGAGATTAGAACGTATATAGGTGATGGGTCGAGTGTGTATGATGGTGGAGGTGTGGTGGTGGCAGTGGAGTGGAGTTGGTGGTGACAGAGGTGGAGAAGGTGGTGGCGGACATGGTGTAGCCTCTGCAGAGCTGCAGAGGGGAGGTGAGTGGTGGAGAGGGTATGGCTCGATGGTTTGGGAGAGAAGGGGGGTGTGTCTGGTTAGGTGGTAGGGCTGGTGTTAGAGTGTGAGGCGGCTTCATCGAGTCTTGATGTTCTGTGACTCTGAGCTGCTAGATGCGAAGATGGTAGGTAGATCGGACGGTGATGCGGAGGCAAGCGATGAGCGACCGTTGGATTATATGATACAACAAAATCAACGATGCCAGATGGAGTTAGGTGTTTTAGTGTTAGGCGGAGATATCAAACTTTGATGCACAGCAATGGAGCGACCGTTGGATTCAACTACCATCTAATCTGAAGGCTTGGAATTTCAGCGCTGTGGTGCTCGGCAGAGACATCAGATTTTGATGCTCTATGAAGGAGCGACCGTCGGATGCTTCTGAGAACTGATCTGATGGCTGAGAACGGAGGCGCTTTTGTGTGTAGAAAATGAGGTTGTGCGCACCATTCTTCGCGGCTTCCTTGCGTAATTTCTCCCGGCTTTTCACTACTTTTCGGCTCTTTTCGCTCCGCGACTCATCCGAACTTTATTTATTACCTAAAAATGCAAAATTAATTAATAAAAATATTTATTCTTGAAAACAATGAAAATACAGAATATGGGATAAAATGTAGAATTAATGCATAAAAGATGAGTTAAAATGCCAACAAAAAGGGATAAATATATACAATATTTGGCACTCATCATGATGCTAGAAGATCGACAAATAACGATTCCGGTGGTGCAAGTCCAAATGAGGAATTTGGCTTAGGTGGTGGTTCAAGCTCTAAGTACAAGACAACTTTGATTCGTGCTAGTGATGATGTCCGCGAGGATGTCATTGTATTAGGTGGTAAACATTCATGCTTTGTTGGAGTGAAGATGAAGGTTTTGTTCACGTCACAAAAGGTGGTGATTGTTGGGGTTTTGTTTTCGAAGATTATGGAACTTACTAGAACGTAACTTGGGTGTTTCCCAAGGTATGTGGTTTCCTAATTTAGGATTTCCTAATTAAGGTATGAGTCTATTTTTAGGAGTTCTAAGACTTGGGGAGCAAGGATTTGTCTACTATATAAGAGGGCTTATATTGTGAGTATAAATCCATTCTCTTGGTTAATTCTCAAGTAGAATCCTCTCTTTTATGAGAGTATTGGGTCACAACCGTTGTGTCCTACGATGGTTGGTGATGGGGTAAAATCTACGTGAGAATAGTAACTTGTAGTGAGAATGGGTATGGGAGAAATCTAGGATTTCTAGGGTTCGTATGGGAGAAGCTAGAATTCATGATGTTCTTCATGTTCTTGTCTAAAGTCGAAGCAACCATGGCGGTGGAAGTTTATGGAAGAAGAAGAACAAAGGAAGAGGTAAACTCTTCGTAATATGTCTTGTTGTTTCAAAGGTTTAGCGATAGTGGGTTATATAACTAGTTGATTATATGAAGTGCGTCGATGTAATAACTTGTTATGATAATGAAGATTCTCGGGGTGGTTTTGTCCGTGGATGTAGCCTACAAAGGTGAACCACGTAATCTTTGTGTCGTATGTGATTGTATATTATCATGAAACTATTCGATCATGCTAATCTAAAGATGTAAGAGAAGGATTCAATCTAAGTTATCTAAAGTAGGATGTTTCATGGAATTGACTTCTATGGAAACATGCGGGTTCGAGATGAACGTAACCTCGGTTTCCCGACAAGTGGTGCGGCGAGCGTGGATAAAGATGGCAGTGATTTGGTAATTTAAACAAGATGTTTCAAAGAAGTGAAAGTCTTGGTTCATAGAAGAATGATATAGATCATGAAGATGATGAGTAATTCAAGACCGAACAAAGAATAGGGCGACATCAAGAAAGATTCGACAAATTTTCTTGATGTGACAGTGATTCATGTTGAAGGTGTTTTCTTTGCAAGAGAAGATCGTTCGTGGGTTCAACTGGCGTTTGCAAATACTGTCAGGAGAATGTTTTGAATCATGGTGGTGCTAAGTGACAATCATTCGTACACAACATATGAAGATTATAGCATATTTTGTCTACATGGAGGATGACTCAAGATTTTTGGTTCTTGGAGTTTATGAAGTCCGTCTGGAATTGTTTGAACGGATCAGTTTAAATAATGTCGAGTGTTAGACATGTGTCGAAGAAGAAGTATTCTACAAAAGGTGGAATAATGAGTGATCATGGCGACGAAGTAGTTTCATACAAGTCATGCAGAAACTTGTATAAATTATATGAAGAAGTTGTTTGTGGTGATGCTAGAAGATCGACAAATAACGATTCCGGTGGTGCAAGTGCAAATGAGGAATTTGGCTTAGGTGGTGGTTCAGCTCTAAGTACAAGACAACTTTGATTCGTGCTAGTGATGATGTCCGCGAGGATGTCATTGTATTAGGTGGTAAACATTCATGCTTTGTTGGAGTGAAGACGAAGGTTTTGTTCACGTCACAAAAGGTGGTGATTGTTGGGGTTTTGTTCTTTGAAGATTATGGAACTTACTAGAACGTAACTTGGGTGTTTCCCAAGGTATGTGGTTTCCTAATTTAGGATTTCCTAATTAAGGTATGAGTCTATTTTTAGGAGTTCTAAGACTTGGGGAGCAAGGATTTGTCTACTATAAGAGGGCTTATATGCGAGTATAAATCCATTTTCTTGGTTAATTCTCAAGTGAATCCTCTCTCTTTATGAGAGTGATTGGGTCACAACCGTTGTGTCCTACGATGGTTGGTGATGGGGTAAAATCTACGTGAGAATAGTAACTTGTAGTGAGAATGGGTATGGGAGAAATATAGGATTTCTAGGGTTCGTATGGGAGAAGCTAGAATTCATGATGTTCTTCATGTTCTTTTCTAAAGTCGAAGCAACCATGGCGGTGGAAGTTTATGGAAGAAGAAGAACAAAGGAAGAGGTAAACTCTTCGTAAATGTCTTGTTGTTTCAAAGGTTTGGCGATAGTGGGTTATATAACTAATTGATTATATGAAGTGCGTCGATGTAATAACTTGTTATGATAATGAAGATTCTCGGGGTGGTTTTGTCGTGGATGTAGCCTACAAAGGTGAACCACGTAATCTTGTGTCGTATGTGATTGTATATTATCATGAAACTATTCGATCATGCTAATCTAAAGATGTAAGAGAAGGATTCAATCTAAGTTATATAAAGTAGGATGTTTCATGGAATTGACTTCTATTGAAACATGCGGGTTCGAGATGAACGTAACCTGTTCCCTACAAGTGGTGCGGAGAGCGTGGATAAAGATGGCAGTGATTTGGTAATTTAAACAAGATGTTTCAAAGAAGTAAAGTCTTGGTTCATAGCAGAATGATATAGATCATGAAGATGATGAGTAATTCAAGACCGAACAAAGAATAGGGCGACATCAAGAAAGATTCGACAAATTTTCTTGATGTGACAGTGATTCATGTTGAAGGTGTTTTCTTTGCAAGAGAAGATCGTTCGTGGGTTCAACTGGCGTTTGCAAATACTGTCAGGAGAATATTTTGATCATGGTGGTGCTAAGTGACAATCGTTCGTACACAACATATGAAGATTATAGCATATTTTGTCTACATGGAGGATGACTCAAGATTTTTGGTTCTTGGAGTTTATGAAGTCCGTCTGGAATTGTTTGAACGGATCAGTTTAAATAATGTCGAGTGTTAGACATGTGTCGAAGAAGAAGTATTCTACAAAAGGTGGAATAATGAGTGATCATGGCGACGAAGTAGTTTCATACAAGTCATGCAGAAACTTGTATAAATTATATGAAGAAGTTGTTTGTGGTGATGCTAGAAGATCGACAAATAACGATTCCGGTGGTGCAAGTGCAAATGAGGAATTGGCTTAGATGGTGGTTCAAGCTCTAAGTACAAGACAACTTTGATTCGTGCTAGTGATGATGTCCGCGAGGATGTCATTGTATTAGGTGAAACATTCATGCTTTGTTGGAGTGAAGACGAAGGTTTTGTTCACGTCAAAAGGTGGTGATTGTTGGGGTTTTGTTCTTTGAAGATTATGGAACTTACTAGAACGTAACTTGGGTGTTTCCCAAGGTAGTGGTTTCCTAATTTAGGATTTCCTAATTAAGGTATGAGTCTATTTTAGGAGTTCAAGACTTGGGGAGCAAGGATTTGTCTACTATATAAGAGGGCTTATATTGTGAGTATAAATCCATTCTCTTGGTTAATTCTCAAGTAGAATCCTCTCTATTTATGAGAGTGATTGGGTCACAACCGTTGTGTCCTACGATGGTTGGTGATGGGGTAAAATCTACATGATAATAGTAACTTGTAGTGAGAATGGGTATGGGAGAAATCTAGGATTTCTAGAGTTCGTATGGGAGAAGCTAGAATTCATGATGTTCTTCATGTTCTTGTCTAAAGTCGAAGCACCATGGCGGTGGAAGTTTATGGAAGAGGAAGAACAAAGGAAGAGGTAAACTCTTAGTAATATGTCTTGTTGTTTCAAAGGTTTAGCGATAGTGGGTTATATAACTAGTTGATTATATGAAGTGCGTCGATGTAATAACTTGTTATGATAATGAAGATTCTCGGGGTGGTTTTGTCCGTGGATGTAACCTACAAAGGTGAACCACGTAATCTTTTGTCGTATGTGATTGTATTTATCATGAAACTATTCGATCATGCTAATCTAAAGATGTAAGAGAAGGATTCAATCTAAGTTATCTAAAGTAGGATGTTTCATGGAATTGACTTCTATGGAAACATGCGGGTTCGAGATGAACGTAACCTCGGTTTCCCGACAAGTGGTGCGGCGAGCGTGGATAAAGATGGCAGTGATTTGGTAATTTAAACAAGATGTTTCAAAGAAGTGAAAGTCCTGGTTCATAGCAGAATGATATAGATCATGAAGATGATGAGTAATTCAAGACCGAACAAAGAATAGGGCGACATCAAGAAAGATTCGACAAATTTTCTTGATGTGACAGTGATTCATATTGAAGGTTTTTTCTTTGCAAGAGAAGATCGTTCGTGGGTTCAACTGGCGTTTGCAAATACTGTCAGGAGAATGTTTTGAATCATGGTGGTGCTAAGTGACAATCGTTCGTACATAACATATGAAGATTATAGCATATTTTGTCTACATGGAGGATGACTCAAGATTTTTGGTTCTTGGAGTTTATGAAGTCCGTCTGGAATTGTTTGAACGGATCAGTTTAAATAATGTCGAGTGTTAGACATGTGTCGAAGAAGAAGTATTCTACAAAAGGTGGAATAATGAGTGATCATGGCGACGAAGTAGTTTCATACAAGTCATGCAGAAACTTGTATAAATTATATGAAGAAGTTGTTTGTGGTGATGTGGCAGGTCCGGAAGAGTGTATAATTGAAGCGATAAAAACGGGGGCCTACAGTAATACCGCAAGTGCACGGTCGTCGGTTGTAGCTCGTGCAAGTACGGTCGATCCACAGAGATCGGGTGTGTTTTGGAAGTGATTTAGCTATTTGGGTTCCTAGATTTGCTTTGGGCTTAGAAGCCTTTTGGAAACTGTTGGGCTTAAAGTACTAATGGGTTTGTTCACAATAAAAGGAACTGAGCTTGGGCTCAGTTTGGTCTTTGGAGTGCAAATTGGCTTTGGGCCTTTGATTGAGCTTTGGGTTAAGCCCACAGTTGATTTGGATTGGGCCTTCAACCTTAACCTAAACTGGGCTTTGAGCCTTGATGAAAATGGGCCTCAGTTAACTAAACTTTGGGCTTTTGTTTCAGTCAAGAATCTGGGCCTTTGGGATGAAATGTATTGGGCTTGGCTATTGAACTAGGCCTTTGGGTTAAACAACTGAACTTGGCTTGGCAGGAGAAGTGGAGTGGCAGCACCAGGTAGTAGCTTGGCAGCAGCAACAGCAGGGAAGGTAGCAGCAACAGCAGGGAAGGCAGCAGCAGCTGCAGATGGGTTGCAGCAGCAGCTGCACAAGCAGTGCACAGGAAAGCAATAGCAGCAGGGAAGACTGCACAGCAGAAGGGCAGCAGCAGCAGAAGAGAGAGCTGCACAGCAACAGAGGAAAGCAGCAGTGGTATGCAACAGCAACAGCAGAAGGGAAGGCAGCAGCAGCTGCAGCTGCTCAAGCTGTGCACAGCAGCACAAGGGGTGGTAAACAGTGGCTGCAGCAGAAGCAGGAGCTGCACTGCAAGGCCAACAGCAACAGCAACAGAGTTGCAGCAGGCTAAGTGCAGTAACAAGAAAAGAAGAAGACAGCAGACAAAAGCAATACAGGGCAAAAACAATGAAAAAAACTAAACAGCAACAAAACAAAATCAAAACAAAACAAGATTGAACCAAGGCCTAAGGCCAAGGGCAGGGTTGTGGTGAAGAAACTGAAATGAAGCAATACTAAGGCAGCATACAGGCAAACAAATAGAATGGGAAGAAACTAGCTTGCTATGAGCACTAGTTTCTCCCAATGCACAACCAACACTACAACCTAAGCATACAACAAGAATGGCAAGAAAATCAGCTTGCTATGAGCACTGATTTCTTGCCATTGCACAATCAGCACAATGCTTCACAGATATCTAGCCTAGCATTCCATCAAATTAACAGTGACAAAGCAATGAGGATAACATGTAAACAAGAACATCACACATTAACAGTAAACAACACTAACAGGAATTGAAAACAAGAAATTGAAACATACACATTTAACATGAGCACACTAACAGGAAAATAACACTTTTAACATATGCAGTGAAACTAAAATGGAACATTAACATGAAAACCTTAACAGAACATAATGAACATGAAATTGAACTGAGCTGAAATTGAACATTTAACATGACAAGAAAATTAACAGAACTTAGCAGTTCTGGATGCAGGCTAATCCCAACATGCTTTCTAACACAACCCATAGTCCCAATTTATAGTCACAGACCCAAATTCCCTAAATTACCTAATTCCCCCAAAATTAGGGTTTGTTCTTCCCCAAATTACAAAAATTGAAATTAGGTTTTACCTAATCACTGATAGCACTCAATAGCTTCGACCCAATCTTCCTTGTCATCTTCTCTTGCTTCCCATACCTTCAATTTATCTATATCATCAACTAATTTCACCAATTCACTCTTAGGGTTCAGTGGTGAGAGAATAGGCGAAATTGGTTGTTTGATAGAGATTAGAACGTGATATAGGTGATGGGTCGAGTGTGTATGATGGTGGAGGTGTGGTGGTGGCAGTGGAGTTGGTGGTGACAGAGGTGGAGAAGGTGGTGGCGGACATGGTGTAGCCTCTGCAGAGCTGCAGAGGGGAGGTGATGGTGGAGAGGGTATGGCTCGATGGTTTGGGAGAGAAGGGGGTGTGTCTGGTTAGGTGGTAGGGCTCGGGTGTTAGAGTGTGAGGCGGCTTCATCGAGTCTTGATGTTCTGTGACTCTGAGCTGCTAGATGCGAAGATGGTAGGTAGATCGGACGGTGATGCGGAGGCAAGCGATGAGCGACCGTTGGATTATATGATACAACAAATCAACGATGCCAGATGGAGTTAGGTGTTTTAGTGTTAGGCGGAGATATCAAACTTTGATGCACAGCAATGGAGCGACCGTTGGATTCAACTACCATCTAATCTGAAGGCTTGGAATTTCAGCGCTGTGGTGCTCGGCAGAGACATCAGATTTGATGCTCTATGAAGGAGCGACCGTCGGATGCTTCTGAGAACTGATCTGATGGCTGAGAACGGAGGCGCTTTTGTGTGTAGAAAATGAGGTTGTGCGCACCATTCTTCGCGGCTTCCTTGCGTAATTTCTCCCGGCTTTTCACTACTTTTCGGCTCTTTTCGCTCCGCGACTCATCCGAACTTATTTATTACCTAAAAATGCAAATTAATTAATAAAAATATTTATTCTTGAAAACAATGAAAATACAGAATATGGGATAAAATGTAGAATTAATGCATAAAAGATGAGTTAAAATGCCAACAAAAAGGGATAAATATATACAATATTTGGCACTCATCATGATGCTAGAAGATCGACAAATAACGATTCCGGTGGTGCAAGTCCAAATGAGGAATTTGGCTTAGGTGGTGGTTCAAGCTCTAAGTACAAGACAACTTTGATTCGTGCTAGTGATGATGTCCGCGAGGATGTCATTGTATTAGGTGGTAAACATTCATGCTTTGTTGGAGTGAAGATGAAGGTTTTGTTCACGTCACAAAAGGTGGTGATTGTTGGGGTTTTGTTCTTCGAAGATTATGGAACTTACTAGAACGTAACTTGGGTGTTTCCCAAGGTATGTGGTTTCCTAATTTAGGATTTCCTAATTAAGGTATGAGTCTATTTTTAGGAGTTCTAAGACTTGGGGAGCAAGGATTTGTCTACTATATAAGAGGGCTTATATTGTGAGTATAAATCCATTCTCTTGGTTAATTCTCAAGTAGAATCCTCTCTTTTATGAGAGTTATTGGGTCACAACCGTTGTGTCCTACGATGGTTGGTGATGGGGTAAAATCTACGTGAGAATAGTAACTTGTAGTGAGAATGGGTATGGGAGAAATCTAGGATTTCTAGGGTTCGTATGGGAGAAGCTAGAATTCATGATGTTCTTCATGTTCTTGTCTAAAGTCGAAGCAACCATGGCGGTGGAAGTTTATGGAAGAAGAAGAACAAAGGAAGAGGTAAACTCTTCGTAATATGTCTTGTTGTTTCAAAGGTTTAGCGATAGTGGGTTATATAACTAGTTGATTATATGAAGTGCGTCGATGTAATAACTTGTTATGATAATGAAGATTCTCGGGGTGGTTTTGTCCGTGGATGTAGCCTACAAAGGTGAACCACGTAATCTTTGTGTCGTATGTGATTGTATATTATCATGAAACTATTCGATCATGCTAATCTAAAGATGTAAGAGAAGGATTCAATCTAAGTTATCTAAAGTAGGATGTTTCATGGAATTGACTTCTATGGAAACATGCGGGTTCGAGATGAACGTAACCTCGGTTTCCCGACAAGTGGTGCGGCGAGCGTGGATAAAGATGGCAGTGATTTGGTAATTTAAACAAGATGTTTCAAAGAAGTGAAAGTCTTGGTTCATAGCAGAATGATATAGATCATGAAGATGATGAGTAATTCAAGACCGAACAAAGAATAGGGCGACATCAAGAAAGATTCGACAAATTTTCTTGATGTGACAGTGATTCATGTTGAAGGTGTTTCTTTGCAAGAGAAGATCGTTCGTGGGTTCAACTGGCGTTTGCAAATACTGTCAGGAGAATGTTTTGAATCATGGTGGTGCTAAGTGACAATCGTTCGTACACAACATATGAAGATTATAGCATATTTTGTCTACATGGAGGATGACTCAAGATTTTTGGTTCTTGGAGTTTATGAAGTCCGTCTGGAATTGTTTGAACGGATCAGTTTAAATAATGTCGAGTGTTAGACATGTGTCGAAGAAGAAGTATTCTACAAAAGGTGGAATAATGAGTGATCATGGCGACGAAGTAGTTTCATACAAGTCATGCAGAAACTTGTATAAATTATATGAAGAAGTTGTTTGTGGTGATGCTAGAAGATCGACAAATAACGATTCCGGTGGTGCAAGTGCAAATGAGGAATTTGGCTTAGGTGGTGGTTCAAGCTCTAAGTACAAGACAACTTTGATTCGTGCTAGTGATGATGTCCGCGAGGATGTCATTGTATTAGGTGGTAAACATTCATGCTTTGTTGGAGTGAAGACGAAGGTTTTGTTCACGTCACAAAAGGTGGTGATTGTTGGGGTTTTGTTCTTTGAAGATTATGGAACTTACTAGAACGTAACTTGGGTGTTTCCCAAGGTATGTGATTTCCTAATTTAGGATTTCCTAATTAAGGTATGAGTCTATTTTTAGGAGTTCTAAGACTTGGGGAGCAAGGATTTGTCTACTATATAAGAGGGCTTATATTGCGAGTAAATCCATTCTCTTGGTTAATTCTCAAGTAGAATCCTCTTCTTTATGAGAGTGATTGGGTCACAACCGTTGTGTCCTACGATGGTTGGTGATGGGGTAAAATCTACGTGAGAATAGTAACTTGTAGTGAGAATGGGTATGGGAGAAATATAGGATTTCTAGGGTTCGTATGGGAGAAGCTAGAATTCATGATGTTCTTCATGTTCTTGTCTAAAGTCGAAGCAACCATGGCGGTGGAAGTTTATGGAAGAAGAAGAACAAAGGAAGAGGTAAACTCTTCGTAATATGTCTTGTTGTTTCAAAGGTTTGGCGATAGTGGGTTATATAACTAGTTGATTATATGAAGTGCGTCGATGTAATAACTTGTTATGATAATGAAGATTCTCGGGGTGGTTTTGTCCGTGGATGTAGCCTACAAAGGTGAACCACGTAATCTTTGTGTCGTATGTGATTGTATATTATCATGAAACTATTCGATCATGCTAATCTAAAGATGTAAGAGAAGGATTCAATCTAAGTTATCTAAAGTAGGATGTTTCATGGAATTGACTTCTATGGAAACATGCGGGTTCGAGATGAACGTAACCTCGGTTTCCCTACAAGTGGTGCGGCGAGCGTGGATAAAGATGGCAGTGATTTGGTAATTTAAACAAGATGTTTCAAAGAAGTGAAAGTCTTGGTTCATAGCAGAATGATATAGATCATGAAGATGATGAGTAATTCAAGACCGAACAGAATAGGGCGACATCAAGAAAGATTCGACAAATTTTCTTGATGTGACAGTGATTCATGTTGAAGGTGTTTTCTTTGCAAGAGAAGATCGTTCGTGGGTTCAACTGGCGTTTGCAAATACTGTCAGGAGAATGTTTTGAATCATGGTGGTGCTAAGTGACAATCGTTCGTACACAACATATGAAGATTATAGCATATTTTGTCTACATGGAGGATGACTCAAGATTTTTGGTTCTGGAGTTTATGAAGTCCGTCTGGAATTGTTTGAACGGATCAGTTTAAATAATGTCGAGTGTTAGACATGTGTCGAAGAAGAAGTATTCTACAAAAGGTGGAATAATGAGTGATCATGGCGACGAAGTAGTTTCATACAAGTCATGCAGAAACTTGTATAAATTATATGAAGAAGTTGTTTGTGGTGATGCTAGAAGATCGACAAATAACGATTCCGGTGGTGCAAGTGCAAATGAGGAATTTGTCTTAGGTGGTGGTTCAAGCTCTAAGTACAAGACAACTTTGATTCGTGCTAGTGATGATGTCCGCGAGGATGTCATTGTATTAGGTGGTAAACATTCATGCTTTGTTGGAGTGAAGACGAAGGTTTTGTTCACGTCACAAAAGGTGGTGATTGTTGGGGTTTTGTTCTTTGAAGATTATGGAACTTACTAGAACGTAACTTGGGTGTTTCCCAAGGTATGTGGTTTCCTAATTTAGGATTTCCTAATTAAGGTATGAGTCTATTTTTAGGAGTTCTAAGACTTGGGGAGCAAGGATTTGTCTACTATATAAGAGGGCTTATATTGTGAGTATAAATCCATTCTCTTGGTTAATTCTCAAGTAGAATCCTCTCTCTTTATGAGAGTGATTGGGTCACAACCGTTGTGTCCTACGATGGTTGGTGATGGGGTAAAATCTACATGATAATAGTAACTTGTAGTGAGAATGGGTATGGGAGAAATCTAGGATTTCTAGGGTTCGTATGGGAGAAGCTAGAATTCATGATGTTCTTCATGTTCTTGGCTAAAGTCGAAGCAACCATGGAGGTGGAAGTTTATGGAAGAAGAAGAACAAAGGAAGAGGTAAACTCTTCGTAATATGTCTTGTTGTTTCAAAGGTTTAGCGATAGTGGGTTATATAACTAGTTGATTATATGAAGTGCGTCGATGTAATAACTTGTTATGATAATGAAGATTCTCGGGGTGGTTTTGTCCGTGGATGTAGCCTACAAAGGTGAACCACGTAATCTTTGTGTCGTATGTGATTGTATATTATCATGAAACTATTCGATCATGCTAATCTAAAGATGTAAGAGAAGGATTCAATCTAAGTTATCTAAAGTAGGATGTTTCATGGAATTGACTTCTATGGAAACATGCGGGTTCGAGATGAACGTAACCTCGGTTTCCCGACAAGTGGTGCGGCGAGCGTGGATAAAGATGGCAGTGATTTGGTAATTTAAACAAGATGTTTCAAAGAAGTGAAAGTCTTGGTTCATAGCAGAATGATATAGATCATGGAGATGATGAGTAATTCAAGACCGAACAAAGAATAGGGCGACATCAAGAAAGATTCGACAAATTTTCTTGATGTGACAGTGATTCATATTGAAGGTGTTTTCTTTGCAAGAGAAGATCGTTCGTGGGTTCAACTGGCGTTTGCAAATACTGTCAGGAGAATGTTTTGAATCATGGTGGTGCTAAGTGACAATCGTTCGTACATAACATATGAAGATTATAGCATATTTTGTCTACATGGAGGATGACTCAAGATTTTTGGTTCTTGGAGTTTATGAAGTCCGTCTGGAATTGTTTGAACGGATCAGTTTAAATAATGTCGAGTGTTAGACATGTGTCGAAGAAGAAGTATTCTACAAAAGGTGGAATAATGAGTGATCATGGCGACGAAGTAGTTTCATACAAGTCATGCAGAAACTTGTATAAATTATATGAAGAAGTTGTTTGTGGTGATGCTAGAAGATCGACAAATAACGATTCCGGTGGTGCAAGTGCAAATGAGGAATTTGGCTTAGGTGGTGGTTCAAGCTCTAAGTACAAGAAAACTTTGGTTCGTGCTAGTGATGATGTCCGCGAGGATGTCATTGTATTAGGTGGTAAACATTCATGCTTTGTTGGAGTGAAGACGAAGGTTTTGTTCACGTCACAAAAGGTGGTGATTTTTGGGGTTTTGTTCTTTGAAGATTATGGAACTTACTAGAACGTACCTTGGGTGTTTCCCAAGGTATGTGGTTTCCTAATTTAGGATTTCCTAATTAAGGTATGAGTCTATTTTTAGGAGTTCTAAGACTTGGGGAGCAAGGATTTGTCTACTATATAAGAGGGCTTATATTGTGAGTATAAATCCATTCTCTTGGTTAATTCTCAAGTAGAATCCTCTCTTTTTATGAGAGTTATTGGGTCACAACCGTTGTGTCCTACGATGGTTGGTGATGGGGTAAAATCTACGTGAGAATAGTAACTTGTAGTGAGAATGGGTATGGGAGAAATCTAGGATTTCTAGGGTTCGTATGGGAGAAGCTAGAATTCATGATGTTCTTCATGTTCTTGTCTAAAGTCGAAGCAACCATGGCGGTGGAAGTTTATGGAAGAAGAAGAACAAAGGAAGAGGTAAACTCTTCGTAATATGTCTTGTTGTTTCAAAGGTTTAGCGATAGTGGGTTATATAACTAGTTGATTATATGAAGTGCGTCGATGTAATAACTTGTTATGATAATGAAGATTCTCGGGGTGGTTTTGTCCGTGGATGTAGCCTACAAAGGTGAACCACGTAATCTTTGTGTCGTATGTGATTGTATATTATCATGAAACTATTCGATCATGCTAATCTAAAGATGTAAGAGAAGGATTCAATCTAAGTTATCTAAAGTAGGATGTTTCATGGAATTGACTTCTATGGAAACATGCGGGTTCGAGATGAACGTAACCTCGGTTTCCCTACAAGTGGTGCGGCGAGCGTGGATAAAGATGGCAGTGATTTGGTAATTTAAACAAGATGTTTCAAAGAAGTGAAAGTCTTGGTTCATAGCAGAATGATATAGATCATGAAGATGATGAGTAATTCAAGACCGAACATAGAATAGGGCGACATCAAGAAAGATTCGACAAATTTTCTTGATGTGACAGTGATTCATGTTGAAGGTGTTTTCTTTGCAAGAGAAGATCGTTCGTGGGTTCAACTGGCGTTTGCAAATACTGTCAGGAGAATGTTTTGAATCATGGTGGTGCTAAGTGACAATCGTTCGTACACAACATATGAAGATTATAGCATATTTTGTCTACATGGAGGATGACTCAAGATTTTTGGTTCTTGGAGTTTATGAAGTCCGTCTGGAATTGTTTGAACGGATCAGTTTAAATAATGTCGAGTGTTAGACATGTGTCGAAGAAGAAGTATTCTACAAAAGGTGGAATAATGAGTGATCATGGCGACGAAGTAGTTTCATACAAGTCATGCAGAAACTTGTATAAATTATATGAAGAAGTTGTTTGTGGTGATGCTAGAAGATCGACAAATAACGATTCCGGTGGTGCAAGTGCAAATGAGGAATTTGGCTTAGGTGGTGGTTCAAGCTCTAAGTACAAGACAACTTTGATTCGTGCTAGTGATGATGTCCGCGAGGATGTCATTGTATTAGGTGGTAAACATTCATGCTTTGTTGGAGTGAAGACGAAGGTTTTGTTCACGTCACAAAAGGTGGTGATTGTTGGGGTTTTGTTCTTTGAAGATTATGGAACTTACTAGAACGTAACTTGGGTGTTTCCCAAGGTATGTGGTTTCCTAATTTAGGATTTCCTAATTAAGGTATGAGTCTATTTTTAGGAGTTCTAAGACTTGGGGAGCAAGGATTTGTCTACTATATAAGAGGGCTTATATTGTGAGTATAAATCCATTCTCTTGGTTAATTCTCAAGTAGAATCCTCTCTCTTTATGAGAGTGATTGGGTCACAACCGTTGTGTCCTACGATGGTTGGTGATGGGGTAAAATCTACGTGAGAATAGTAACTTGTAGTGAGAATGGGTATGGGAGAAATCTAGGATTTCTAGGGTTCGTATGGGAGAAGCTAGAATTAATGATGTTCTTCATGTTCTTGTCTAAAGTCGAAGCAACCATGGCGGTGGAAGTTTATGGAAGAAGAAGAACAAAGGAAGAGGTAAACTCTTCGTAATATGTCTTGTTGTTTCAAAGGTTTAGCGATAGTGGGTTATATAACTAGTTGATTATATGAAGTGCGTCGATGTAATAACTTGTTATGATAATGAAGATTCTCGGGGTGGTTTTGTCCGTGGATGTAGCCTACAAAGGTGAACCACGTAATCTTTGTGTCGTATGTGATTGTATATTATCATGAAACTATTCGATCATGCTAATCTAAAGATGTAAGAGAAGGATTCAATCTAAGTTATCTAAAGTAGGATGTTTCATGGAATTGACTTCTATGGAAACATGCGGGTTCGAGATGAACGTAACCTCGGTTTCCCGACAAGTGGTGCGGCGAGCGTGGATAAAGATGGCAGTGATTTGGTAATTTAAACAAGATGTTTCAAAGAAGTGAAAGTCTTGGTTCATAGCAGAATGATATAGATCATGGAGATGATGAGTAATTCAAGACCGAACAAAGAATAGGGCGACATCAAGAAAGATTCGACAAATTTTCTTGATGTGACAGTGATTCATATTGAAGGTGTTTTCTTTGCAAGAGAAGATCGTTCGTGGGTTCAACTGGCGTTTGCAAATACTGTCAGGAGAATGTTTTGAATCATGGTGGTGCTAAGTGACAATCGTTCGTACACAACATATGAAGATTATAGCATATTTTGTCTACATGGAGGATGACTCAAGATTTTTGGTTCTTGGAGTTTATGAAGTCCGTCTGGAATTGTTTGAACGGATCAGTTTAAATAATGTCGAGTGTTAGACATGTGTCGAAGAAGAAGTATTCTACAAAAGGTGGAATAATGAGTGATCATGGCGACGAAGTAGTTTCATACAAGTCATGCAGAAACTTGTATAAATTATATGAAGAAGTTGTTTGTGGTGATGCTAGAAGATCGACAAATAACGATTCCGGTGGTGCAAGTGCAAATGAGGAATTTGTCTTAGGTGGTGGTTCAAGCTCTAAGTACAAGACAACTTTGATTCGTGCTAGTGATGATGTCCGCGAGGATGTCATTGTATTAGGTGGTAAACATTCATGCTTTGTTGGAGTGAAGACGAAGGTTTTGTTCACGTCACAAAAGGTGGTGATTGTTGGGGTTTTGTTCTTTGAAGATTATGGAACTTACTAGAACGTAACTTGGGTGTTTCCCAAGGTATGTGGTTTCCTAATTTAGGATTTCCTAATTAAGGTATGAGTCTATTTTTAGGAGTTCTAAGACTTGGGGAGCAAGGATTTGTCTACTATATAAGAGGGCTTATATTGTGAGTATAAATCCATTCTCTTGGTTAATTCTCAAGTAGAATCCTCTCTCTTTATGAGAGTGATTGGGTCACAACCGTTGTGTCCTACGATGGTTGGTGATGGGGTAAAATCTACGTGAGAATAGTAACTTGTAGTGAGAATGGGTATGGGAGAAATCTAGGATTTCTAGGGTTCGTATGGGAGAAGCTAGAATTAATGATGTTCTTCATGTTCTTGTCTAAAGTCGAAGCAACCATGGCGGTGGAAGTTTATGGAAGAAGAAGAACAAAGGAAGAGGTAAACTCTTCGTAATATGTCTTGTTGTTTCAAAGGTTTAGCGATAGTGGGTTATATAACTAGTTGATTATATGAAGTGCGTCGATGTAATAACTTGTTATGATAATGAAGATTCTCGGGGTGGTTTTGTCCGTGGATGTAGCCTACAAAGGTGAACCACGTAATCTTTGTGTCGTATGTGATTGTATATTATCATGAAACTATTCGATCATGCTAATCTAAAGATGTAAGAGAAGGATTCAATCTAAGTTATCTAAAGTAGGATGTTTCATGGAATTGACTTCTATGGAAACATGCGGGTTCGAGATGAACGTAACCTCGGTTTCCCGACAAGTGGTGCGGCGAGCGTGGATAAAGATGGCAGTGATTTGGTAATTTAAACAAGATGTTTCAAAGAAGTGAAAGTCTTGGTTCATAGCAGAATGATATAGATCATGAAAATGATGAGTAATTCAAGACCGAACAAAGAATAGGGCGACATCAAGAAAGATTCGACAAATTTTCTTGATGTGACAGTGATTCATGTTGAAGGTGTTTTCTTTGCAAGAGAAGATCGTTCGTGGGTTCAACTGGCATTTGCAAATACTGTCAGCAGAATGTTTTGAATCATGGTGGTGCTAAGTGACAATCGTTCGTACACAACATATGAAGATTATAGCATATTTTGTCTACATGGAGGATGACTCAAGATTTTTGGTTCTTGGAGTTTATGAAGTCCGTCTGGAATTGTTTGAACGGATCAGTTTAAATAATGTCGAGTGTTAGACATGTGTCGAAGAAGAAGTATTCTACAAAAGGTGGAATAATGAGTGATCATGGCGACGAAGTAGTTTCATACAAGTCATGCAGAAACTTGTATAAATTATATGAAGAAGTTGTTTGTGGTGATGCTAGAAGATCGACAAATAACGATTCCGGTGGTGCAAGTGCAAATGAGGAATTTGGCTTAGGTGGTGGTTCAAGCTCTAAGTACAAGACAACTTTGATTCGTGCTAGTGATGATGTCCGCGAGGATGTCATTGTATTAGGTGGTAAACATTCATGCTTTGTTGGAGTGAAGACGAAGGTTTTGTTCACGTCACAAAAGGTGGTGATTGTTGGGGTTTTGTTCTTTGAAGATTATGGAACTTACTAGAACGTAACTTGGGTGTTTCCCAAGGTATGTGATTTCCTAATTTAGGATTTCCTAATTAAGGTATGAGTCTATTTTTAGGAGTTCTAAGACTTGGGGAGCAAGGATTTGTCTACTATATAAGAGGGCTTATATTGCGAGTATAAATCCATTCTCTTGGTTAATTCTCAAGTAGAATCCTCTCTCTTTATGAGAGTGATTGGGTCACAACCGTTGTGTCCTACGATGGTTGGTGATGGGGTAAAATCTACGTGAGAATAGTAACTTGTAGTGAGAATGGGTATGGGAGAAATATAGGATTTCTAGGGTTCGTATGGGAGAAGCTAGAATTCATGATGTTCTTCATGTTCTTGTCTAAAGTCGAAGCAACCATGGCGGTGGAAGTTTATGGAAGAAGAAGAACAAAGGAAGAGGTAAACTCTTCGTAATATGTCTTGTTGTTTCAAAGGTTTGGCGATAGTGGGTTATATAACTAGTTGATTATATGAAGTGCGTCGATGTAATAACTTGTTATGATAATGAAGATTCTCGGGGTGGTTTTGTCCGTGGATGTAGCCTACAAAGGTGAACCACGTAATCTTTGTGTCGTATGTGATTGTATATTATCATGAAACTATTCGATCATGCTAATCTAAAGATGTAAGAGAAGGATTCAATCTAAGTTATCTAAAGTAGGATGTTTCATGGAATTGACTTCTATGGAAACATGCGGGTTCGAGATGAACGTAACCTCGGTTTCCCTACAAGTGGTGCGGCGAGCGTGGATAAAGATGGCAGTGATTTGGTAATTTAAACAAGATGTTTCAAAGAAGTGAAAGTCTTGGTTCATAGCAGAATGATATAGATCATGAAGATGATGAGTAATTCAAGACCGAACATAGAATAGGGCGACATCAAGAAAGATTCGACAAATTTTCTTGATGTGACAGTGATTCATGTTGAAGGTGTTTTCTTTGCAAGAGAAGATCGTTCGTGGGTTCAACTGGCGTTTGCAAATACTGTCAGGAGAATGTTTTGAATCATGGTGGTGCTAAGTGACAATCGTTCGTACACAACATATGAAGATTATAGCATATTTTGTCTACATGGAGGATGACTCAAGATTTTTGGTTCTTGGAGTTTATGAAGTCCGTCTGGAATTGTTTGAACGGATCAGTTTAAATAATGTCGAGTGTTAGACATGTGTCGAAGAAGAAGTATTCTACAAAAGGTGGAATAATGAGTGATCATGGCGACGAAGTAGTTTCATACAAGTCATGCAGAAACTTGTATAAATTATATGAAGAAGTTGTTTGTGGTGATGCTAGAAGATCGACAAATAACGATTCCGGTGGTGCAAGTGCAAATGAGGAATTTGTCTTAGGTGGTGGTTCAAGCTCTAAGTACAAGACAACTTTGATTCGTGCTAGTGATGATGTCCGCGAGGATGTCATTGTATTAGGTGGTAAACATTCATGCTTTGTTGGAGTGAAGACGAAGGTTTTGTTCACGTCACAAAAGGTGGTGATTGTTGGGGTTTTGTTCTTTGAAGATTATGGAACTTACTAGAACGTAACTTGGGTGTTTCCCAAGGTATGTGGTTTCCTAATTTAGGATTTCCTAATTAAGGTATGAGTCTATTTTTAGGAGTTCTAAGACTTGGGGAGCAAGGATTTGTCTACTATATAAGAGGGCTTATATTGTGAGTATAAATCCATTCTCTTGGTTAATTCTCAAGTAGAATCCTCTCTCTTTATGAGAGTGATTGGGTCACAACCGTTGTGTCCTACGATGGTTGGTGATGGGGTAAAATCTACGTGAGAATAGTAACTTGTAGTGAGAATGGGTATGGGAGAAATCTAGGATTTCTAGGGTTCGTATGGGAGAAGCTAGAATTAATGATGTTCTTCATGTTCTTGTCTAAAGTCGAAGCAACCATGGCGGTGGAAGTTTATGGAAGAAGAAGAACAAAGGAAGAGGTAAACTCTTCGTAATATGTCTTGTTGTTTCAAAGGTTTAGCGATAGTGGGTTATATAACTAGTTGATTATATGAAGTGCGTCGATGTAATAACTTGTTATGATAATGAAGATTCTCGGGGTGGTTTTGTCCGTGGATGTAGCCTACAAAGGTGAACCACGTAATCTTTGTGTCGTATGTGATTGTATATTATCATGAAACTATTCGATCATGCTAATCTAAAGATGTAAGAGAAGGATTCAATCTAAGTTATCTAAAGTAGGATGTTTCATGGAATTGACTTCTATGGAAACATGCGGGTTCGAGATGAACGTAACCTCGGTTTCCCGACAAGTGGTGCGGCGAGCGTGGATAAAGATGGCAGTGATTTGGTAATTTAAACAAGATGTTTCAAAGAAGTGAAAGTCTTGGTTCATAGCAGAATGATATAGATCATGAAAATGATGAGTAATTCAAGACCGAACAAAGAATAGGGCGACATCAAGAAAGATTCGACAAATTTTCTTGATGTGACAGTGATTCATGTTGAAGGTGTTTTCTTTGCAAGAGAAGATCGTTCGTGGGTTCAACTGGCATTTGCAAATACTGTCAGCAGAATGTTTTGAATCATGGTGGTGCTAAGTGACAATCGTTCGTACACAACATATGAAGATTATAGCATATTTTGTCTACATGGAGGATGACTCAAGATTTTTGGTTCTTGGAGTTTATGAAGTCCGTCTGGAATTGTTTGAACGGATCAGTTTAAATAATGTCGAGTGTTAGACATGTGTCGAAGAAGAAGTATTCTACAAAAGGTGGAATAATGAGTGATCATGGCAACGAAGTAGTTTCATACAAGTCATGCAGAAACTTGTATAAATTATATGAAGAAGTTGTTTGTGGTGATGCTAGAAGATCGACAAATAACGATTCCGGTGGTGCAAGTGCAAATGAGGAATTTGGCTTAGGTGGTGGTTCAAGCTCTAAGTACAAGACAACTTTGATTCGTGCTAGTGATGATGTCCGCGAGGATGTCATTGTATTAGGTGGTAAACATTCATGATTTGTTGGAGTGAAGACGAAGGTTTTGTTCACGTCACAAAAGGTGGTGATTGTTGGGGTTTTGTTCTTTGAAGATTATGGAACTTACTAGAACGTAACTTGGGTGTTTCCCAAGGTATGTGGTTTCCTAATTTAGGATTTCCTAATTAAGGTATGAGTCTATTTTTAGGAGTTCTAAGACTTGGGGAGCAAGGATTTGTCTACTGTATAAGAGGGCTTATATTGCGAGTATAAATCCATTCTCTTGGTTAATTCTCAAGTAGAATCCTCTCTTTTTATGAGAGTTATTGGGTCACAACCGTTGTGTCCTACGATGGTTGGTGATGGGGTAAAATCTACGTGAGAATAGTAACTTGTAGTGAGAATGGGTATGGGAGAAATATAGGATTTCTAGGGTTCGTATGGGAGAAGCTAGAATTCATGATGTTCTTCATGTTCTTGTCTAAAGTCGAAGCAACCATGGCGGTGGAAGTTTATGGAAGAAGAAGAACAAAGGAAGAGGTAAACTCTTCGTAATATGTCTTGTTGTTTCAAAGGTTTGGCGATAGTGGGTTATATAACTAGTTGATTATATGAAGTGCGTCGATGTAATAACTTGTTATGATAATGAAGATTCTCGGGGTGGTTTTGTCCGTGGATGTAGCCTACAAAGGTGAACCACGTAATCTTTGTGTCGTATGTGATTGTATATTATCATGAAACTATTCGATCATGCTAATCTAAAGATGTAAGAGAAGGATTCAATCTAAGTTATCTAAAGTAGGATGTTTCATGGAATTGACTTCTATGGAAACATGCGGGTTCGAGATGAACGTAACCTCGGTTTCCCTACAAGTGGTGCGGCGAGCGTGGATAAAGATGGCAGTGATTTGGTAATTTAAACAAGATGTTTCAAAGAAGTGAAAGTCTTGGTTCATAGCAGAATGATATAGATCATGAAGATGATGAGTAATTCAAGACCGAACAAAGAATAGGGCGACATCAAGAAAGATTCGACAAATTTTCTTGATGTGACAGTGATTCATGTTGAAGGTGTTTTCTTTGCAAGAGAAGATCGTTCGTGGGTTCAACTGGCGTTTGCAAATACTGTCAGGAGAATGTTTTGAATCATGGTGGTGCTAAGTGACAATCGTTCGTACACAACATATGAAGATTATAGCATATTTTGTCTACATGGAGGATGACTCAAGATTTTTGGTTCTTGGAGTTTATGAAGTCCGTCTGGAATTGTTTGAACGGATCAGTTTAAATAATGTCGAGTGTTAGACATGTGTCGAAGAAGAAGTATTCTACAAAAGGTGGAATAATGAGTGATCATGGCGACGAAGTAGTTTCATACAAGTCATGCAGAAACTTGTATAAATTATATGAAGAAGTTGTTTGTGGTGATGCTAGAAGATCGACAAATAACGATTCCGGTGGTACAAGTGCAAATGAGGAATTTGGCTTAGATGGTGGTTCAAGCTCTAAGTACAAGACAACATTGATTCGTGCTAGTGATGATGTCCGCGAGGATGTCATTGTATTAGGTGGTAAACATTCATGCTTTGTTGGAGTGAAGACGAAGGTTTTGTTCACGTCACAAAAGGTGGTGATTGTTGGGGTTTTGTTCTTTGAAGATTATGGAACTTACTAGAACGTAACTTGGGTGTTTCCCAAGGTATGTGGTTTCCTAATTTAGGATTTCCTAATTAAGGTATGAGTCTATTTTTAGGAGTTCTAAGACTTGGGGAGCAAGGATTTGTCTACTATATAAGAGGGCTTATATTGTGAGTATAAATCCATTCTCTTGGTTAATTCTCAAGTAGAATCCTCTCTCTTTATGAGAGTGATTGGGTCACAACCGTTGTGTCCTACGATGGTTGGTGATGGGGTAAAATCTACATGATAATAGTAACTTGTAGTGAGAATGGGTATGGGAGAAATCTAGGATTTCTAGGGTTCGTATGGGAGAAGCTAGAATTCATGATGTTCTTCATGTTCTTGTCTAAAGTCGAAGCAACCATGGCGGTGGAAGTTTATGGAAGAAGAAGAACAAAGGAAGAGGTAAACTCTTAGTAATATGTCTTGTTGTTTCAAAGGTTTAGCGATAGTGGGTTATATAACTAGTTGATTATATGAAGTGCGTCGATGTAATAACTTGTTTTGATAATGAAGATTCTCGGGGTGGTTTTGTCCGTGGATGTAACCTACAAAGGTGAACCACGTAATCTTTGTGTCGTATGTGATTGTATATTATCATGAAACTATTCGATCATGCTAATCTAAAGATGTAAGAGAAGGATCCAATCTAAGTTATCTAAAGTAGGATGTTTCATGGAATTGAATTCTATGGAAACATGCGGGTTCGAGATGAACGTAACCTCGGTTTCCCGACAAATGGTGCGGCGAGCGTGGATAAAGATGGCAGTGATTTGGTAATTTAAACAAGATGTTTCAAAGAAGTGAAAGTCTTGGTTCATAGCAGAATGATATAGATCATGAAGATGATGAGTAATTCAAGACCGAACAAAGAATAGGGCGACATCAAGAAAGATTCGACAAATTTTCTTGATGTGACAGTGATTCATGTTGAAGGTGTTTTCTTTGCAAGAGAAGATCGTTCGTGGGTTCAACTGGCGTTTGCAAATACTGTCAGGAGAATGTTTTGAATCATGGTGGTGCTAAGTGACAATCGTTCGTACACAACATATGAAGATTATAGCATATTTTGTCTACATGGAGGATGACTCAAGATTTTTGGTTCTTGGAGTTTATGAAGTCCGTCTGGAATTGTTTGAACGGATCAGTTTAAATAATGTCGAGTGTTAGACATGTGTCGAAGAAGAAGTATTCTACAAAAGGTGGAATAATGAGTGATCATGGCGACGAAGTAGTTTCATACAAGTCATGCAGAAACTTGTATAAATTATATGAAGAAGTTGTTTGTGGTGATGCTAGAAGATCGACAAATAACGATTCCGGTGGTGCAAGTGCAAATGAGGAATTTGGCTTAGGTGGTGGTTCAAGCTCTAAGTACAAGACAACTTTGATTCGTGCTAGTGATGATGTCCGCGAGGATGTCATTGTATTAGGTGGTAAACATTCATGCTTTGTTGGAGTGAAGACGAAGGTTTTGTTCACGTCACAAAAGGTGGTGATTGTTGGGGTTTTGTTCTTTGAAGATTATGGAACTTACTAGAACGTAACTTGGGTGTTTCCCAAGGTATGTGGTTTCCTAATTTAGGATTTCCTAATTAAGGTATGAGTCTATTTTTAGGAGTTCTAAGACTTGGGGAGCAAGGATTTGTCTACTATATAAGAGGGCTTATATTGTGAGTATAAATCCATTCTCTTGGTTAATTCTCAAGTAGAATCCTCTTTTTATGAGAGTATTGGGTCACAACCGTTGTGTCCTACGATGGTTGGTGTGATGGGGTAAAATCTACGTGAGAATAGTAACTTGTAGTGAGAATGGGTATGGGAGAAATCTAGGATTTCTAGGGTTCGTATGGGAGAAGCTAGAATTCATGATGTTCTTCATGTTCTTGTCTAAAGTCGAAGCAACCATGGCGGTGGAAGTTTATGGAAGAAGAAGAACAAAGGAAGAGGTAAACTCTTCGTAATATGTCTTGTTGTTTCAAAGGTTTAGCGATAGTGGGTTATATAACTAGTTGATTATATGAAGTGCGTCGATGTAATAACTTGTTATGATAATGAAGATTCTCGGGGTGGTTTTGTCCGTGGATGTAGCCTACAAAGGTGAACCACGTAATCTTTGTGTCGTATGTGATTGTATATTATCATGAAACTATTCGATCATGCTAATCTAAAGATGTAAGAGAAGGATTCAATCTAAGTTATCTAAAGTAGGATGTTTCATGGAATTGACTTCTATGGAAACATGCGGGTTCGAGATGAACGTAACCTCGGTTTCCCGACAAGTGGTGCGGCGAGCGTGGATAAAGATGGCAGTGAGTGATTTGGTAATTTAAACAAGATGTTTCAAAGAAGTGAAAGTCTTGGTTCATAGCAGAATGATATAGATCATGAAGATGATGAGTAATTCAAGACCGAACAAAGAATAGGGCGACATCAAGAAAGATTCGACAAATTTTCTTGATGTGACAGTGATTCATGTTGAAGGTGTTTTCTTTGCAAGAGAAGATCGTTCGTGGGTTCAACTGGCGTTTGCAAATACTGTCAGGAGAATGTTTTGAATCATGGTGGTGCTAAGTGACAATCGTTCGTACACAACATATGAAGATTATAGCATATTTTGTCTACATGGAGGATGACTCAAGATTTTTGGTTCTTGGAGTTTATGAAGTCCGTCTGGAATTGTTTGAACGGATCAGTTTAAATAATGTCGAGTGTTAGACATGTGTCGAAGAAGAAGTATTCTACAAAAGGTGGAATAATGAGTGATCATGGCGACGAAGTAGTTTCATACAAGTCATGCAGAAACTTGTATAAATTATATGAAGAAGTTGTTTGTGGTGATGCTAGAAGATCGACAAATAACGATTCCGGTGGTGCAAGTGCAAATGGAAATTTGGCTTAGATGGTGGTTCAAGCTCTAAGTACAAGACAACTTTGATTCGTGCTAGTGATGATGTCCGCGAGGATGTCATTGTATTGGTGGTAAACATTCATGCTTTGTTGGAGTGAAGACGAAGGTTTTGTTCACGTCAAAGGTGGTGATGTTGGGGTTTTGTTCTTTGAAGATTATGGAACTTACTAGAACGTAACTTGGGTGTTTCCCAAGGTATGTGGTTTCCTAATTTAGGATTTCCTAATAAAGGTATGAGTCTATTTTTAGGAGTTCTAAGACTTGGGGAGCAGGATTTGTCTACTATATAAGAGGGCTTATATTGTGAGTATAAATCCATTCTCTTGGGTTAATTCTCAAGTAGAATCCTCTCTCTTTATGAGAGTGAGGGGTCACAACCGTTGTGTCCTACGATGGTTGGTGATGGGGTAAAATCTACATGATAATAGTAACTTGTAGTGAGAATGGGTATGGGAGAAATCTAGATTTTCTAGGGTTCGTATGGGAGAAGCTAGAATTCATGATGTTCTTCATGTTCTTGTCTAAAGTCGAAGCAACCATGGCGGTGGAAGTTTATGGAAGAAGAAGAACAAAGGAAGAGGTAAACTCTTAGTATATGTCTTGTTGTTTCAAAGGTTTAGCGATAGTGGGTTATATAACTAGTTGATTATGAAGTGCGTCGATGTAATAACTGTTATGATAATGAAGATCTCGGGGTGGTTTTGTCCGTGGATGTAGCCTACAAAGGTGAACCACGTAATCTTTGTGTCGTATGTGATTGTATATTATCATGAAACTATTCGATCATGCTAATCTAAAGATGTAAGAGAAGGATTCAATCTAAGTTATCTAAAGTAGGATGTTTCATGGAATTGACTTCTATGGAAACATGCGGGTTCGAGATGAACGTAACCTCGGTTTCCCGACAAGTGGTGCGGCGAGCGTGGATAAAGATGGCAGTGATTTGGTAATTTAAACAAGATGTTTCAAAGAAGTGAAAGTCTTGGTTCATAGCAGAATGATATAGATCATGAAGATGATGAGTAATTCAAGACCGAACAAAGAATAGGGCGACATCAAGAAAGATTCGACAAATTTTCTTGATGTGACAGTGATTCATGTTGAAGGTGTTTTCTTTGCAAGAGAAGATCGTTCGTGGGTTCAACTGGCGTTTGCAAATACTGTCAGGAGAATGTTTTGAATCATGGTGGTGCTAAGTGACAATCGTTCGTACACAACATATGAAGATTATAGCATATTTTGTCTACATGGAGGATGACTCAAGATTTTTGGTTCTTGGAGTTTATGAAGTCCGTCTGGAATTGTTTGAACGGATCAGTTTAAATAATGTCGAGTGTTAGACATGTGTCGAAGAAGAAGTATTCTACAAAAGGTGGAATAATGAGTGATCATGGCGACGAAGTAGTTTCATACAAGTCATGCAGAAACTTGTATAAATTATATGAAGAAGTTGTTTGTGGTGATGCTAGAAGATCGACAAATAACGATTCCGGTGGTGCAAGTGCAAATGAGGAATTTGGCTTAGATGGTGGTTCAAGCTCTAAGTACAAGACAACTTTGATTCGTGCTAGTGATGATGTCCGCGAGGATGTCATTGTATTAGGTGGTAAACATTCATGCTTTGTTGGAGTGAAGACGAAGGTTTTGTTCACGTCACAAAAGGTGGTGATTGTTGGGGTTTTGTTCTTTGAAGATTATGGAACTTACTAGAACGTAACTTGGGTGTTTCCCAAGGTATGTGGTTTCCTAATTTAGGATTTCCTAATTAAGGTATGAGTCTATTTTTAGGAGTTCTAAGACTTGGGGAGCAAGGATTTGTCTACTATATAAGAGGGCTTATATTGTGAGTATAAATCCATTCTCTTGGTTAATTCTCAAGTAGAATCCTCTCTCTTTATGAGAGTGATTGGGTCACAACCGTTGTGTCCTACGATGGTTGGTGATGGGGTAAAATCTACATGATAATAGTAACTTGTAGTGAGAATGGGTATGGGAGAAATCTAGGATTTCTAGGGTTCGTATGGGAGAATCTAGAATTCATGATGTTCTTCATGTTCTTGTCTAAAGTCGAAGCAACCATGGCGGTGGAAGTTTATGGAAGAAGAAGAACAAAGGAAGAGGTAAACTCTTAGTAATATGTCTTGTTGTTTCAAAGGTTTAGCGATAGTGGGTTATATAACTAGTTGATTATATGAAGTGCGTCGATGTAATAACTTGTTATGATAATGAAGATTCTCGGGGTGGTTTTGTCCGTGGATGTAACCTACAAAGGTGAACCACGTAATCTTTGTGTCGTATGTGATTGTATATTATCATGAAACTATTCGATCATGCTAATCTAAAGATGTAAGAGAAGGATTCAATCTAAGTTATCTAAAGTAGGATGTTTCATGGAATTGACTTCTATGGAAACATGCGGGTTCGAGATGAACGTAACCTCGGTTTCCCGACAAGTGGTGCGGTGAGCGTGGATAAAGATGGCAGTGATTTGGTAATTTAAACAAGATGTTTCAAAGAAGTGAAAGTATTGGTTCATAGCAGAATGATATAGATCATGAAGATGATGAGTAATTCAAGACCGAACAAAGAATAGGGCGACATCAAGAAAGATTCGACAAATTTTCTTGATGTGACAGTGATTCATGTTGAAGGTGTTTTCTTTGCAAGAGAAGATCGTTCGTGGGTTCAACTGGCGTTTGCAAATACTGTCAGGAGAATGTTTTGAATCATGGTGGTGCTAAGTGACAATCGTTCGTACATAACATATGAAGATTATAGCATATTTTGTCTACATGGAGGATGACTCAAGATTTTTGGTTCTTGGAGTTTATGAAGTCCGTCTGGAATTGTTTGAACGGATCAGTTTAAATAATGTCGAGTGTTAGACATGTGTCGAAGAAGAAGTATTCTACAAAAGGTGGAATAATGAGTGATCATGGCGACGAAGTAGTTTCATACAAGTCATGCAGAAACTTGTATAAATTATATGAAGAAGTTGTTTGTGGTGATGCTAGAAGATCGACAAATAACGATTCCGGTGGTGCAAGTGCAAATGAGGAATTTGGCTTAGGTGGTGGTTCAAGCTCTAAGTACAAGACAACTTTGATTCGTGTTAGTGATGATGTCCGCGAGGATGTCATTGTATTAGGTGGTAAACATTCATGCTTTGTTGGAGTGAAGACGAAGGTTTTGTTCACGTCACAAAAGGTGGTGATTGTTGGGGTTTTGTTCTTTGAAGATTATGGAACTTACTAGAACGTAACTTGGGTGTTTCCCAAGGTATGTGGTTTCCTAATTTAGGATTTCCTAATTAAGGTATGACACTATTTTTAGGAGTTCTAAGACTTGGGGAGCAAGGATTTGTCTACTATATAAGAGGGCTTATATTGTGAGTATAAATCCATTCTCTTGGTTAATTCTCAAGTAGAATCCTCTCTCTTTATGAGAGTGATTGGGTCACAACCGTTGTGTCCTACGATGGTTGGTGATGGGGTAAAATCTACGTGAGAATAGTAACTTGTAGTGAGAATGGGTATGGGAGAAATCTAGGATTTCTAGGGTTCGTATGGGAGAAGCTAGAATTCATGATGTTCTTCATGTTCTTGTCTAAAGTCGAAGCAACCATGGCGGTGGAAGTTTATGGAAGAAGAAGAACAAAGGAAGAGGTAAACTCTTCGTAATATGTCTTGTTGTTTCAAAGGTTTAGCGATAGTGGGTTATATAACTAGTTGATTATATGAAGTGCGTCGATGTAATAACTTGTTATGATAATGAAGATTCTCGGGGTGGTTTTTGGTGGCTCTCTAAAAGAGTCACAAACTATACCTGCAAGTGCACAGGGTCTAGTGTATAGAAAAGGGCAAGCAGGGTCGAACCACAGAGACTTGGAGTGTGCAAGTTAAAGAAGTGCTAGATTATTCTAAGCTATGAAAAAGACAGTGTGTAACAGCAGTGGTAGAAGAATTTAGAAGTAATGGCAATGCTGTGGCTCAATGCTCAGTGCACAGCATGCAAGGCAGTGTAGATAGTGAATTGAGATGCAAGATTGTAAAGAACTGAGAAGTTGGAGTTTAGGTTGTTGAATCCACAACCTAGTTTCATAGAAATCCCTGTTTTGATACCCTAGTTCTCTTCTTCAATCAAGGAGTATAGAGGTTCCAGCCTCAATTACCTTGAAGGTGTGATAAATCACCAAAATGTCATGAATTAACCTTAAGTTAATAGTCTGTCAAATCCAAGAATTGGCTGTCTGATTAAGGCACAACCAAGCAAAGATTGAACTAAAAATGCCAATTCCTAGCATTACCCATCTGTTTAAAGTATGGGCAATCACAAATTGAGCTAAAATCATTTTACTAAGCTTGAATATACATCAAAGTGTTAACCTAACTACCTAGGATGCATGACATACTAGGTGAGAGTAAATCAATGTGCATTCAGGGGTTAAAGCATGCTTTTCCTTCTAAGTTCATGGAGCAACAGTGAATCAAACAGGGGATTCTTATCAACTAGGGTTTCATCTAAACCTTAACACAATGAATTAGAACATCATAACATCATAAACATGAACTGATAACAAAAATTGGAATTGAACTGGACCCTTGAGCTTGGCTAACCCAAGTCTCAATTGGTGCTCTGGCTAGCCGAGGCATCACTTTTACAACAACACCACAGTCTATTTATACCCAAATCCCTAAATTATAAAATTAGGGTTTATAGAAAAATACCCAAATTCAAACAGTGAAATTAACTCACCTAATCTTCAAATTGACGTCGACCCATCCTTCTTTGCCTTCTCTCAGTCCTTCTCCTGCTCCAATTCAGTCTTATAGCCTCACCTATTTTACTAATTTCCCACCTAGGGTTTCAAGGGAAAATTAGAGGGGAAATGGGTAAAATAGGTGGCTAGAGATGTATGTAGGGTATGGGGGAGATGTGGGTAGATACGGGTTGGTGGAGAGAGTTGTTGGCGGCGTTTGGTGGAGATGACAGGGGAGAAGGTGGTGGTGATGGTGGTGCGGCAGGGTATGGTGGTTGCAGAGGGTGAGGGAGAAAGAAGTCGATGGAAATAAGGAGGGGAGTGTTTGGCGATAGGTATAGGGTTAGGTTGCTCGAGTGTGAGGCGGGCTCATCAGATTTCGATGTTAGGCGAGTGATAGGCGTTTGATCGATACATCTGAAATGCATCCAACGATAAGATGGAACATAGCCTTCAGCGACCGTCGGATGAAGAGATACAACGAAACTAACGGCGTGAGATGGAGTTAGGTGTTGTAGTGTTGGTCAGGAAATTCAGACTTTGATGCACGAAGAGGAGGCGACCGTTGGATGATGATATGGATCCAATCTGACGGCTACATGAGAAGTGGGTTATGGATTTGGGTTTTGGTTTGGGAGATAAGTTGGGCTTGGGATAATTCTGAGCCCATTTCTTCTTTAAGAACAATTTCTTCCTCTTCAAGCCCACTTCTAGCCTTTTGGTCTTGTGCACAACATTCTTCGCGGCTTCCTTGTGTAATTCCTCCCGGCTTTTCACCACTCTTCAGCTCTTTTCCGCTCCGCAAGTTATCCAGACTTTATTTATTACCTAAAAATGCAAAATTAAGTAAGAAAAATATTTATTCTTGAAAACAATGAAAATACAGAATATGGGATAAAATGTAGAATTAATGCACAAAAGATGAGTTAAATGCCAAGAAAAATATATAGAAATATGCACTTTTTAGCACTCATCAAATACCCCCAAACCTGAATTTTACTTGTCCTCAAGTAAAACAAAACTAAGGAAATCCTACCTATACCACTGTCGCTGGTCTCTCGAATGCATTTAGCGTATGCACTAAGCCTTTTAAACCACTAAGTGTCCCTAGTGGACGAGTTGAAGTCTCGTGAAGGTTTGCTTAGAACGTACCTACAAAGTTCTAGGTCAAAATATAAGCTCAGATTCCATCAAATGTGACATGTGCAAAACAGTTTAAGCTCACAGCAAAATGGAGATGTCAATCTAGCTATCAAGGCACAATCCTAGCACTGATAACAAAAAAAGACATGTGATAAGAGTGTAAAGTGTATCTACACATGTGTAAAGAAAGATCTGAAGTTATGACTACTAATCACCAAGAGATAGTTTCTCAGGCTAAGAACCAAGGTCGAAATCTAGCTAGCTGTCCGGACTTTACGAGAATTGTGAATGAGTTGGAGGTATTTCACAATTACTCGCGTTGTACATCAATGGCATACACCCTCCTTGCTTATTACAATGAAACAACAAAATGACTCTTTACATGACTCTTATTTACATTGACTATTCTCTTTTTATTTTTGGAACAAGAGATGATGGAATTGATAAATACTTGATTTTTTTTTTCTGAATATATCATTTTTTTTTTTTTTTTTTTTTTTTTTTTTTTGAAAAGAAACACTTTTGATACAATACAAAAGGAAACAAAAATTACATGACACTTTGCAAGAGGTAGCCCTTTTTGATGCACCCAGTTAAATTCGATGGTTGTCTTTCTTAATGTAACCTCCACCTTCTATCCCAACCAACCAAAGAACAAGCTAGTCAAGTTTCGTTCAGTATTCTAAAGTGATTGGCAATCGTAACTTCCTATCAAACACCTTGAAGATCGAGGCCATACATGTATTGGTAGATCGTGCGCGTGCAAATTTCTTATCACTATGTGAATTGTGCTAGAATCAGGGTGCCTAAATATCTAGACTAAGACTCCTAATAATACATATTTGCACAAGAGTCAACATTTCAAGGTAAATGAGCTCCATTTTTATGATTTTCATTTTTTATTTTTTATTTTTTTATTTTTTTGGAATTTTTCAATTTTTTCAAAAGAAGAAGGAGTTCGTTTTCAATTATGGCATATTATCATGGTATCTACTCTATACCCCCAAACCTAAACTAAACATTGTCCTCAATGTTTCAAAATATGGAAAGAATTAAAATGCAACATATGGAAAGGGACATGCTGAGTAGAGTAAAAGGAGAGAGAATACCCGATTTCGGCGAAAGCAGAATTAAAACTCCGTTATTCAAGGCAAAAATCCAACATATTTCAGCCGAGATCATATTGGATTAGCAAAATATATACAAAAGGAACAAAAGGGTTTTAAGAAATTTTATCTACTGGATTATATACAAAAAATTCACCATACACTAACAATCTAAAGAGTTGAGGATCAACCCAAAAGACAAAGTGTAAAGGTTTCAACAGCTTCACACAATATAACAGGAAAGAAACAAGTGAAACTGTGAAACAAAATGAGCTACCCCCAAACCTGGATTTTCAACGGATAAAATTTTGGAAACAAAATCTCGCAGTTTTGGGGGTTCATCATGCACAAGGTCTAGCTCGAAATGAACTTTGCTATGCGGGGGCAAACATGCTAATTCCAACTGTGGTTCCTCAAATGTATATACTTAGAAGCAAAATAGTCCAAGAGGACTTGGGAAGCACACAGTTCCAAACCTAGTTGGGCATTCTCAGAAAAATTGGTTTTACAATATTGGTACAAACCAAATCTAGGTTGGGTGGAAGGCCAACAGATTGTGACTCATGTAGGAGAATAGGTGCGTCATTATTAATCAAATCAAAATCTCCTAAATCATCTACACATGTCACATCATGCTCACAATCAATCAAATTTAGCAAGTTCACACTCAGAATCATCAACATCATCAACAATTTATTCTCATGCATCGGCAAATCAGGAGAAATATCACAATGTGACCTAGGTAGAGAATCAGACACATCAAATATATTTTCATGCATATTAGTGTCTACAGAAGATTCAACTATTCCTATGTCATGCTCATCTTCACAGAATAATTGTACGAATCCCATGTCAATATCAAAATCATATGAATTACAATGAGTATTAGAAAAAACAACATTCATGAAGGTCGAGGGCGAGAAGCCATATGTTATTGAACCAACAGGTTCCACAATATTTTCATGTTCTTCTAACATATCATCATAATCATCATAATCATCATCATGGTAGCATGCATATTGGTCCTCATTAAAGTGGTGGTGTCATTAGTCGATTCATGTTCCTCTAAATTAGGTTCATATTCAACATCATTTACATGAATGGGACTAGACACTTCATTAGGGACAACATACATTTCCTCATGAATTTCCTCCTTTTGTAGGTGAAGCAAAATCTGATCTAAATATGCCTGAATTCGTGATAGATCTATCGAAGTTTTGCTCACTGAGTCTGAAAGCTTCTGTGGTGGAGTCTAAATTCATGGGAGTACAAAATTCTTCATGTTCAAATTGTGGTGATTGGTACATGTGTGCATGGTCATTAGGGTTTATAAAAGATTGATCGCAACCCTCAAAGGATTGATTATGGTCCCAATGACTACCATTCTCACAATTTATGGGCATTTCATACCTTGGATTTTCTCTAGATTGCCTAAAATTATGCAAAATATGACAATTCTCAACAGGGTGGTCTAAACTACCACATGCGGGACATGCATAGATTTCAGGTTGCCTAAGAAAATTAGATGTGACAGATTCCTCATGTGATTGCATTTCTAAAGCTGCGATTCGAGCTTCTAATTGATCCTCAAGAGATGATTGTGTGAGTGAGTGAGGTATTAGCAAAATGTTCATTTTCACGTTGTGGCGAATGATGCATGTGTGAATAGTCATTAGGGTTCATGTATTGAGGCTCGGGACTTTGAAAATGTCCATAATAATTCCTATGACTATTGACATCATGGTCTATGGGAGGTTCATAACGTGAAGTATGTCCACACGCAAGTTCTCTAAGGGATTTGTTGTATTCCCCAACTGTAGACCAAGATCTAGACATGATTGGCTCAAAAGCTAAGTAACTATATTACAAAGCCAAAATTTGGTTTTTAATGGGTTTGGATTTTTGGGAAAAATTTGGTTTTGGTGGGAGACATTTGAAAATTTGGTTTTGAAATGGGGTAAAATAAAACTTTTGGTTTAGATGGGATAAGAAGAAAAAATTTGGTTTAAATGGGAGCAAGTAAAATTTGGTTTTTTTGAATGGGAGAAAGTAAAGTAATTTTTTTTTTTTTTTTTTTTTTTTGAAATTATCCTAGCATAAATTAGCACAACCCATAAAAGAAAATAAAAACAACAATAATAATTACAAACCCATAAAAGAAAGAAAAAGAAGAAAAAGAAAAATTATTACAAGCCCAAAAAAATAAAGAAAAACAAAAATTATTACAAGCCCACAAATTAAAAATGGAAGCCCACAGGTTGGGTTCTCTTAATGGGTTTAAGCTTACCTTGGAAGCACAGCCCAGCTGTTCAGTTTGATTGCAAAAGCCCAGTTGGGCTTTGGATCATCCTAAGCTTTGGCTTCAACACTCAAGGCCCAGTTGGGCTTGGTTCAATTTCTTCTCCTTCTGCAGCTTACAGCCCAGTTGGGCTTTATCTTACACCAGCTTCAGCAGGCAGCAGCAGCAGGATCAGGAGAAGCAGCAGGATCAGGAGAGGCAGCAGGAGAAGCAGCTCAGCTCTATTTGGGCTTCACAGCAGCACATCAGCACCAGAGGTTTGTTCTCAGCCTCACAGCAAGGTCACAGCCACAACAGCAGGGGCAACAGCTTCAGCAACAGGAGCAATTCAGCAGCAACAGGCTGCAACAGCAGCACCACAACACCTGTTGGCTCAAAAAGAGAAGTAAGTTTCTTGCTAGAAGCTAAGAAATTCAGCTGCACTACACAGCAGCTACTAAAACAGCAAGTTACACTAAAATGCAAGAATGCAATGCATGATGAGTATGCTAGAATGAAACAATATGCAAAAGAGTATGCAATGATGCAAATGAACTAACATGCAAAAAAATCCAAGAAAAAATCAACACAACACAACCAAGTCCCCGGCAGCGGCGCCAAAAACTTGGTGGCTCTCTAAAAGAGTCACAAACTATACCTGCAAGTGCACAGGGTCTAGTGTATAGAACAGGGCAAGCAGGGTCGAACCACAGAGACTTGGAGTGTGCAAGTTAAAGAAGTGCTAGATTATTCTAAGCTATGAAAAAGACAGTGTGTAACAGCAGTGGTAGAAGAATTTAGAAGTAATGGCAATGTTGTGGCTCAATGCTCAGTGCACAGCATGCAAGGCAGTGTAGATAGTGAATTGAGATGCAAGATTGTAAAGAACTGAGAAGTTGGAGTTTAGGTTGTTGAATCCACAGCCTAGTTTCATAGAAATCCCTGTTTTGATACCCTAGTTCTCTTCTTCAATCAAGGAGTATAGAGGTTCCAGCCTCAACTACCTTGAAGGTGTGATAAATCACCAAAATGTCATGAATTAACCTTAAGTTAATAGTCTGTCAAATCCAAGAATTGGCTGTCTGATTAAGGCACAACCAAGCAAAGATTGAACTAAAAATGCCAATTCCTAGAATTACCCATCTGTTTAAAGTATGGGCAATCACAAATTGAGCTAAAATCATTTTACTAAGCTTGAATATACATCAAAGTGTTAACCTAACTACCTAGGATGCATGACATACTAGGTGAGAGTAAATCAATGTGCATTCAGGGGTTAAAGCATGCTTTTCCTTCTAAGTTCATGGAGCAACAGTGAATCAAACATGGGATTCTTATCAACTAGGGTTTCATCTAAACCTTAACACAATGAATTAGAACATCATAACATCATAAACATGAACTGATAACAAAAATTGGAATTGAACTGGACCCTTGAGCTTGGCTAACCCAAGTCTCAATTGGTGCTCTGGCTAGCCCATGCATCACTTTTACAACAACACCACAGTCTATTTATACCCAAATCCCTAAATTATAAAATTAGGGTTTATAGAAAAATACCCAAATTCAAACAGTGAAATTAACTCACCTAATCTTCAAATTGACGTCGACCCATCCTTCTTTGCCTTCTCTCAGTCCTTCTCCTGCTCCAATTCAGTCTTATAGCCTCACCTATTTTACTAATTTCCCACCTAGGGTTTCAAGGGAAAATTAGAGGGGAAATGGGTAAAATAGGTGGCTAGAGATGTATGTAGGGTATGGGGGAGATGTGGGTAGATACGGTTTGGTGGAGAGAGTTGTTGGCGGCGTTTGGTGGAGATGACAGGGGAGAAGGTGGTGGTGATGGTGGTGCGGCAGGGTATGGTGGTTGCAGAGGGTGAGGGAGAAAGAAGTCGATGGAAAGAAGGAGGGGAGTGTTTGGCGATGGGTATAGGGTTAGGTTGCTCGAGTATGAGGCGGGCTCATCAGATTTCGATGTTAGGCGAGTGATAGGCGTTTGATCGATACATCTGAAATGCATCCAACGATAAGATGGAACATAGCCTTCAGCGACCGTCGGATGAAGAGATACAACGAAACTAACGGCGTGAGATGGAGTTAGGTGTTGTAGTGTTGGTCAGGAAATTCAGACTTTGATGCACGAAGAGGAGGCGACCGTTGGATGATGATATGGATCCAATCTGACGGCTACATGAGAAGTGGGTTATGGATTTGGGTTTTGGTTTGGGAGATAAGTTGGGCTTGGGATAATTCTGAGCCCATTTCTTCTTTAAGAACAATTTCTTCCTCTTCAAGCCCACTTCTAGCCTTTTGGTCTTGTGCACAACATTCTTCGCGGCTTCCTTGTGTAATTCCTCCCGGCTTTTCACCACTCTTCAGCTCTTTTCCGCTCCGCAAGTTATCCAGACTTTATTTATTACCTAAAAATGCAAAATTAAGTAAGAAAAATATTTATTCTTGAAAACAATGAAAATACAGAATATGGGATAAAATGTAGAATTAATGCACAAAAGATGAGTTAAATGCCAAGAAAAATATATAGAAATATGCACTTTTTAGCACTCATCAGTTTTGTCCGTGGATGTAGCCTACAAAGGTGAACCACGTAATTTTTGTGTCGTGTGTGATTGTATATTATCATGAAACTATTCGATCATGCTAATCTAAAGATGTAAGAGAAGGATTCGATCTAAGTTATCTAAAGTAGGATGTTTCATGGAATTGACTTCTATGGAAACATGCGGGTTCGAGATGAACGTAACCTCGGTTTCCCGACAAGTGGTGCGGCGAGCGTGGATAAAGATGGCAGTGATTTGGTAATTTAAACAAGATGTTTCAAAGAAGTGAAAGTCTTGGTTCATAGCAGAATGATATAGATCATGAAGATGATGAGTAATTCAAGACCGAACAAAGAATAGGGCGACATCAAGAAAGATTCGACAAATTTTCTTGATGTGACAGTGATTCATGTTGAAGGTGTTTTCTTTGCAAGAGAAGATCGTTCGTGGGTTCAACTGGCGTTTGCAAATACTGTCAGGAGAATGTTTTGAATCATGGTGGTGCTAAGTGACAATCGTTCGTACACAACATATGAAGATTATATCATATTTTGTCTACATGGAGGATGACTCAAGATTGTTGGTTCTTGGAGTTTATGAAGTTCGTCTGGAATTGTTTGAATGGATCAGTTTAAATAATGTCGAGTGTTAGACATGTGTCGAAGAAGAAGTATTATACAAAAGGTGGAATAATGAGTAATCATGGCGACGAAGTAGTTTCATACAAGTCATGCAGAAACTTGTATAAATTATATGAAGAATTTGTTTGTGGTGATGCTAGAAGATCGACAAATAACGATTCCGGTGGTGCAAGTGCAAATGAGGAATTTGGCTTAAGTGGTGGTTCAAGCTCTAAGTACAAGACAACTTTGATTCGTGCTAGTGATGATGTCCGCGAGGATGTCATTGTATTAGGTGGTAAACATTCATGCTTTGTTGGAGTGAAGACGAATGTTTTGTTCACGTCACAAAAGGTGGTGATTGTTGGGGTTTTGTTCTTTGAAGATTATGGAACTTACTAGAACATAACTTGGGTGTTTCCCAAGGTATGTGGTTTCCTAATTTAGGATTTCCTAATTAAGGTATGAGTCTATTTTTAGGAGTTCTAAGACTTGGGGAGTAAGGATTTGTCTACTATATAAGAGGGCTTATATTGTGAGTATAAATCCATTCTCTTGGTTAATTCTCAAGTAGAATCCTCTCTCTTTATGAGAGTGATTGGGTCACAACCGTTGTGTCCTACGATGGTTGGTGATGGGGTAAAATCTACGTGAGAATAGTAACTTGTAGTGAGAATGGGTATGGGAGAAATCTAGGATTTCTAGGGTTCGTATGGGAGAAGCTAGAATTCATGATGTTCTTCATGTTCTTGTCTAAAGTCGAAGCAACCATGGCGGTGGAAGTTTATGGAAGAAGAAGAACAAAGGAAGAGGTAAACTCTTCGTAATATGTCTTGTTGTTTCAAAGGTTTAGCGGTAGTGGGTTATATAACTAGTTGATTATATGAAGTGCGTCGATGTAATAACTTGTTATGATAATGAAGATTCTCGGGGTGGTTTTGTCCGTGGATGTAGTCTACAAAGGTGAACCACATAATCTTTGTGTCATGTGTGATTGTATATTATCGTGTTGATTATACATTCGTGCTAGTATTATTCCATCATGCTAATCTAAAGATGTAAGAGAAGGATTCGAGCTAAGTTATCTAAAGTAGGATGTTTCATGGAATTGACTTCTATGGAAACATGTAGGTTCGAGATAAACGTAACCTCGGCTTCCGGACACGCACAACCTGTGAGATTTCAATTATATAAACAAATATAATGAGGAAAATAAATAACACAAACACCAGAAGTTTTGTCAACGAGGAAACCGCAAATGCAGAAAAACCCCGAAACCTAGTCCAGATTTGAACACCGCACTGTATTAATACGCTACAGACACTAGCCTACTTCGGACTGAAATGTAGTTGATCCCTAACCAATTTCACACTGATCAAGGAACAGTCGCGTTCCTTACACCTCTAGAACCATGCTGGATTCTGCGCATTTGTTTCCATTAGCTGATTTCACCCACAACTAAGAGTTGCTACGAGCCAAAGTCGAAGACTTGATAAACGAATATGTCTCACATAGAAAAGTCTATTGAATAGATAAATATGTCTCCCACAGATAAACCTACAAGTTTTGTTCCGTGTTTTGATAAATCAAGGTGAACAGGAACCAATTGATATACCAGACTTATATCCCCGAAGGAAAGCCTAGAAATATCAATCACCTCACAATAATCTTAATCGTATGGTAGCGAAACAAGATATTGTGGAATCACAAACTATGAGACAAAGATGTTTGTGACTATTTTTTATCTTTCCTATCGGAAATTAAATCTCGAACAAATCTTAGAGAAGATAGTAATCAATCATGATAGAAAACAGCAAGATCAAAACATGCAACTACAGAGAAAATAGTTGGGTCTGGCTTCACAATCCCATGGAAGTTTTCAAGTTGTTAACCTACAGGGTTTCATGAAAAACCTAAGGTTAAAGGAGAATCGACTCTAGTCGCAACTAGTATTACACAGGAGGTGTGGCGATTAGTTTTCCTAGTTGCTAGAGTTCTCCTTTATAAATTCTTCAAATCAGGGTTTGCAATTAATGCTACCTTGGTAACGTAGCATTCAATATTCACTATTAGATGAAAAACTAATTAGCCTCAAGCTAATATCTTTCAACTGTTATATCGAACTTAGCTTGTTATACACAAATGAAAAGTGACTTCATTTAGATATGAGTAACTGTACCTAAACGTGTACACCTTGTTGGCTAAATAATAGTTAATCGAAGTTAGCCATACGAACACTTTCATATCAACCTTATTCATCTTAACCATAACTAGTTCAAATGACTCAAATGAAACTAGTTCTAGAGTTGTTCAATTGTTTATATTCTCGTAGAAGTATATTGTTTATACCCCTAATATTTTACACCAAAAATGGGCTAACTCAGGCCTAAAAATCTCCTCCTATTAACTAAGTATGGTTCAATGGGCCTAAGCATGCTTCCTTTATAAGCCAAGTATGGCTAACTAGGCCTCACAAACACCCAACATAGAAGCCCATGTGCAAATATCCAAGTCAAGGAAAGAAGGAGCCACATCACTGCTGCCTCGTCACTTATACACATCAGCAAGGTGGGAAAATTAGTGGGCGCCACGTCAGCAAAGTTGGTGCCACATCAGCAACTCAGTGCCACGTCGGCAATACTGAGCCACGTCACCAAAACAAACCCAGCACAGAGTGCCATGTCAGCATCTTAGTCATTGATGACGTCAACAGGATGTCAGTGGACAACACGTCAGCAAAGAACGATGTCAGCATGACGTCGCCATACCACCAGCAAACGTCGTTGTAATATTTAGAGAATATTCTGTTTTCATTATAACACCGTTGGAATATTCCTCACGCCGTTAGCATCTTCCGTCATGACGTCAACACGACGTCATGAACAACAACGGTGACCGGCGTCTTAATCTTCTCCGGCGACGTCGACGGAGTTGCATCAGCAGGTAGCCGGAGACTTCATTTTCTCCGACGACGATGACGGAATTACAACAGCAGTCGCCGGCGGCTCACTCCGTGCGACGGCTGATCCCATGCAGCGCATAGCTATCCAGCCGCACCTGTCCAGCAGTAATGTTTTTCCTGTGCATCGTGTCGTAAGTTAACCTCGTACTACCGATTCAATGCATCACAAATAATTTTAGTACCGTAGCACCCGGTTATTTGCGCCCAGTTCTCTACTCTGTGGATATTTACGCCCCACCTGGTTTGGCTGTCCGACTCAGCCAGCTGAGTCGATTAGCTGAGTCAATCCAATGACTCGATATATGTTTCACCCCCTTTGTGTTTGCTTTGCGGATATTTGTGCCCAACTGCGGGCATGAGCAAATTACATGGACTTGACATTTGAACACCTGATTGTTTGGGCCAATCCTTTGCACCTTTTGGTTTGGCCAAGTCCATAACCTATGAGGAAAATTCTAGAAGCATGTAGAGTCAATGCAAGTTATGACAGGGAGGCATGCAGGGAAAGTTATGACAGGTAGGCATGCAGGCCTAGTTACTACAGGAGGCATGCAGGGCCATTTACTACAAGAGGCATGCAAGGCCAGTTATGACAGTTCATGCCTGCATCCAAAATGTAAATTTGCAACATATAAATACAGGGGTTCATAACCCCAAAATGTATGCAATCTTCCCCACTAAAACTCATGTGTTGCTAACTTGAGCATCGGAGGGTTTTTTGCAGGTATCCCCCCCACCCCCCATTACACAATTCAATTATAGGATAAACAGTGGATCGATCTTCAACAAAATCACTATTAAATTCGTATTTGGGGTAGGAGTAATTTTACCATACAAACATTGGCTCCGACAAGGGGAATCGAGAAAAGAGATCGTGTTCTCCCAATAAGATCTAAGGAGGAGTTTCGGTTGACTAGTTCATGGTAATACAGAGGTTTAAGAAAAAACCTGTGCTCTCAGGTGACAAATCTCGTGTACGAACAAAGAAGTCTGAATTGTTACATGGATGTGCAAAAAAAAAATTGAAGTTGTGTTCGTGAAAGAAGTCAAGTTCGTGTTCGTGAAGCAGCTCAGAAAGGATCTGGCGGAATACAAACCAAAGGAATTCATGAAGGGAAAAGGAAATCGAAAATCCATTATAATCTAATCAATAAAATTTATCTCCTTTGGGAGATTCATCCGTGGACGTAGGAAAATGCCGAACCACGTTAAATCTTTTGCCTTCTTTCTTTTCCTCTCGATTCGTTTTTAACCCTATCTTTGCCTTAATTTTCTATGATCATCATCAAATCATCGTATTTATGCCTAAAATTATTTTTGGGTACAAACATTGGCGCCGACAAAA
Organism: Papaver somniferum; assembly: GCF_003573695.1. Taxonomy (NCBI): domain Eukaryota; kingdom Viridiplantae; phylum Streptophyta; class Magnoliopsida; order Ranunculales; family Papaveraceae; genus Papaver; species Papaver somniferum. The sequence continues at coordinate 141,415,415 of NC_039367.1, forward strand.
GTTTTCGAGAAAAGATATTCGTGTTTACCAAATCGAGTTATGGCAGTAATCAGGCAGACTGCACGAAAGGGCCGATTATGACAGCAATTCCCAACAGCACATGAGAGGCGAAGATGAAAGGAACGAAGTTGAGGTTCAGTCAGCTCCATCAGTACCTACAGGAAACAGTCAGGGTCAAAATCATGCTCATAACAGATCCCTGGATCGTGGACTAGATTGAGATCGTTTTCGTGACAAAACCCCAAATCTGAATCGGAGAAGGGAAAAAAAAAACCGGCGATCGATAACAAAGGAATGAATGTTGATGGGGAAACCCCACAAGTTCGAGGAAATAGAGGGCATGTGTTCGAAACCCCGTACAGGAGGAATGACGATCGACATGACCTGCAAGATGGCCGCATGGCCACTCCTAGTACAGAGGAAGAACTTTTACTCAATCGGTTGAACGAGTTGGAGAAAGAGAACGCTCTCCTGAGATTAGAACGTGAAAACCATCCTCGACCTAAGTCTGGTAATCTGAACAACCAGAGGGGTAGGTATTGTTAGATCATAGCTCGGTCAACCTCGCATGCGTTGCTATCTCAAGCATGTTTGTCAATGTTAGTGATCAAAACTACGAGTCTTGATTTCTAGGCTACATAGCTAAGTCTCGGACTAGGATAGGAAAAGTGTAGTTAAGGTCAAGGACTTCATGGCGATTCAACGACGAAGACCTATACAAGGAACCGTGGAACTTCGTCAACAAAAAGGTATGTGGAGACTTGAACTTATCTATCACTCCAAAGTCTATCTATTATATCTCCTACTTCTTATGAGACAAAAGTCGTATGCCATATAGACTAGATCATACACACTTGACATTTCGAGCTGAGCATTCATTGCTTATCTTTTATCTCGAAATCGTGTGTTGGTAAAGCGTTTCGCTTTGATCAGGTTTATCTTCACCTAGTGACGAAAGTCATGAAAGTTTCAATCACTTTTAGAATTGCTCTGACGTGAATCGGTCTGTGAATAACGACTACATAGCGTCCTTTGAGAATGTCTCAATGATTGAAATAAGAGTTTAGATTACATAACCATGTATTCCTTGAACCGAAGTTTTCGAACTTTGTTGATCAAGAGAAATCGGGAGGATTGTTGAATTGGATTGCCAAGTCCGCGAACCCAGTCCGCAGACTCAGTCCGCAAACTGTCGGAAGTTCTCAATCGAGAATTTCTGCTGGGATTTCCAAAACTCGTTTGTGTGCTAAGTCCTCGAACTGGTTGAAGTTCTCTTGCCAAAAATTTCTGCTCAGTTTGGAAAACTCAACCGATTAACTTAATTCCGCGAACTTGTTTGTGAACCTAAGAGGTTATGATCTAAAGATGTGCTCTGAAAAAGAAACATTAAATTACTAAGGAATGCTTTATGCAAACCGTGGTGAGACGATTCAATCGAATCAAATCAGCTTTGTTTCAATTGTGTCTGGTGTAGTTACATAAGATCTCATTGAAATTGAACAACTCTTTAACTAGTTCATTTGAGTCAATTGAACTAGTTATGGTGAAGAAGAATAGGGTTAATATGAAATGCTCATATGGTTAACCTTTTGGTTTACTATGTTGAACCAACATGAACGTACACGTTTGGGCATGGTTTTCACGAACCCAGTAAACGTATACCCAAGTGTGTGTGAGAAGCTAAGTTTTCGATCTAATGGTTGAGAAATATTAGCTTGAATCTAAATCAGGTTTTCATCTAACAATGAATAAGGATTGCTTTGTAACTAAGGCAAAACCATGATTTGAAGGATATATAAAGGAGACATCTAGCATTGAGGAAACCTAATCCCCACACGTCTGTGTGCTACTAGTGCGCTCGCTAGAGTCGATCTCCATTAACCTTTGATTTTCTTTTCTAAAATAAGGTTAATGACTTAAAGACTTTATTGAGATTGTGAAGCCAGACCGATATTACTTTATCGTCGCTGTGTGATATGATCTTGCATCTTCTATCGTACGAGTACAATCGATTGATTGGCTTGAGATCGTGAGAGTTCTCTGATAGGCAAGATAAATAAGTCACAAACATCTTCGTCTCACTGTTTGTGATTCCTCGACAATCCGCTTGTGTAGTCAGGAAGGATTTTAGAGAGGTGATTGATTAATCTAGGCTGTTCTTCGGAAATATAAGACCGTATTATCAATTAGTTCTTGTTCACCTTGATTTTATATCTTAAGACGGAACAAAATCTAGGGTTTATCTATGGGAGACAGATTTATCCTTCGATAGACTTTTATGTGTGAGACAGATCTGTTTATTATCAAGTCTGTGATTTTTGGTTACAACAACTATTTGTTGTGGGTGAGATCAGCTAAGGGAATCAATTGCGCAGTATCTTGCTGGGATCAGAGGCGTAGGAGTACAACTGTACCTTCTATCAGTGTGAGATTGATAGGGGTTCAACTATAGTCCAGTCCGAAGTTAAGTTGGAGTAGGCTAGTGTCTGTAGCGGCTTAATACAGTGTGTATTCAATATGGACTAGGTCCCGGGGTTCTTCTGCATTTGCGGTTTCCTTATTAACAAAATTTCTGGTGTCTGTGTTATTTCTTTTCCGCATTATATTTGTTATATAATTGAAATAATACAGGTCGTGCGTTCGTGATCGTCAATTGGAAATCCAACCTTTGGTTGTTGATGATATTGATTGATCCTTGGATATTGGTCTTTGGTACCGTCCAAGTTATCTCTCTTTGATAAAGACTCGCAGATTTCTATTTGCTTGAGTAAAGATCAAATCGAGAAATTGAGATAATAACTCCTTGAGATACTTTTTATCTAGATCGAGTCTGACTGTCTAGTTGATTCTCTAGCAAGGTATTTCTAAGTTAGTCCATACATATTGCTACACGAAAAATTGGGTGGTGTTGTTAGACCCCCGCTTTTTTGGGTCTGTATGGGAGCGCCTTGGAAGTCGAGTTAGACCGCAAGATGCAGACCGAAACAGAGAAGTGATAGATGTTGATCGGCCAGATAAAAATTTGTTGGTTACTGGAGATCTTCCTAAACGAAGACGTGTACGACCCCGGCGAGCAGGGACCGGGCCAGCTACAACTCAGCAGAGTGCGGCCAGAACTTCCACCGGTTCAAAACGTCTCAGGAATGATGAAGATAAGGTTCGAGATCGACACGATGAGAGAGAATTTTCGCACGATTATTATGCTTGTTAGGAGCAAGGAATAAATGGAAGAGACCCCACTGGCCCCCGAAGGAAAAAAATGAGATTTACATCTCATATTCCAGAGGACCGAGATTATGGGAAGGAAGACAATTCCTCAGATGGCGACGTAAACGCAATAAAAGAGGCTCGCCTTTGCAAGATGATCAAGAAAGTAATGTCGAAAAAAAAGTCCAGAGAAGAAAAGATAGACCGCTTGCATCGATCTGCAGGATCCCCTTTCAATCTGAATATCATAGAATTCCGACCGCCAATGAATTTTCAAGTTCCGAAACTTTCAGGCTTCGACGAGAAAATAGGTGATCCTGATCAGCATGTTTTACACTGTGAAACTGCCATGACTTTGTGGCAACACAGTGATGAGTTGATGTGCAAAATGTTTCCACAGTCACTGGCTCAAGGAGAAATAAAATGGTTCAATAAACTCCTTGCACAATGGATCGGTACTTACCATGAATTGGTTGGAGAATTCTGCTCCCACTACAAGTACAAAAGACGTGATCGGAAGGGATGCCACGATTTGTTCCTTCTAGGAATTCGAAAGGAAGAAAGCATCATACAGTTTACTCGACGCTTCAAGCAAGAGTTAGCAGATGTAGATGGTGCCAACGATCAAATCGTCATCGAAGCTTACAAGTAGGTATACCAGTACGATCAAAGAGGTGTGTATGGTTCCTTGGTCAAGAGACCACCAAAGACTCTGGAAGGACTGTATGATCGAGTCGAAGAATATGCTCGAGTGGAGGATGATTCCAAAGATCGAGAGACGAGATATGTTCACAGATCATCCAATCATACAAATAATGAGAGGAAAGACAAATCGAAGAAACGTTCGAGCGGCCAGCACAATGATCGAGGTGAAGTCCGAGAGAAGAACCAAGGTGAACGAATGGAAATTGGATTCCAAAAATATCATGATATGAAGCTGACACCGTTGAATATACATCTTGCAGAGTTGTATGAGAAAATCAGCAAATACTTGAGCCCCCCTCGTCCTTTGCCAGCAGAGACACGTGATAAACGTGATAGGAGCAACTACTGCAAGTTCCATAAAGACCATGGTCACAAGACCGAAAACTGCCGTGCTTTACAGATCGAGGTCCAACGAATGATAGACGCTGTAAAACTAGAAGAGTACGTGAAAAATATTTTGGGAAAGGTTCAGGGCAATTTGGTGGAGCACACGTGATTAATGCACATGTGATTAATGTCAGTCATGTCAGGATCCATTCAATGACCAGGCGGGCATCAGAAGATGAAACCAGGAGAAAGCTCAGGAAGTTAAAAGAATTGTACTTGAAAAATCATATCGATTTTTTCAGTTGAACTGGAGCAGAAATTCAGGAGCTTGGCTGCACGAAGATCGAGTTCTCTGGGGCAGACATGATAGGTGTATATGCTCCCCACAATGATGCTATCGTTATAACTGCTTGGATTGGCATGTTTCTTGTACATATGATTCTAGTGGATACATGAAGCTCAGTGAGCATGTTATTTTCAGGAGCTTATTCCTCTATGAATCTCTCACACGACTTGATCGAAAAGGATGAAAATCCAATTATCGGTTTTAGTTGCGAAGTTACAAAGGCGATTGAAAAGTGAAGATACCTATAACAGTGGCTGACAAGTCCGTTCTACGCAATTTTCTGTTGCTAGCCTGTAGATCTCCCTACAATGCGATCGTGGGAAGACAATGGATGCATGAGATCGGTGCAGTCACATCCTCATATCATCAATGTTTGAAGTTTATTACCCCTGAAGGAGTCGTGAAAATTAGAAGCGACCAGATGGCCACCCACAAGTGTCACGAGAGTGCAATGGATGAGTACAAGAAGTCAGAAGTTAGCGGAAACCAAATCATGCGAGTCGAGCAGAAATAACAATTACAGAATCCTCTCCCAACAAAATCATATAAGGGAGAGGACGCATCTGAACCCCCAACAGTCGAGAAACTGATCGAGGTCTAGATTGGAGATTGGAGATGGAGTTTTGCTGAGATGACTGGGATAGATCCTAATGTAGCCTTCCACAAGATAAATATTGATGAGAAGTGTTAGAGCATAGATCGGTCAACCTCGCATGCGTTGATATATCAATCATGTTTGTCAATGTTAGTGATCAAAACTATAAAGTCTTGATTTATAGCCTATTAGCTAAGTCTCGGACTAGGATAGGAAAAGTATAGTTGAGCTCAAGGACTTCATGGTGATTCAACGACAACGACGAAGATCTACACCAAGGAACTGTGGAACTTCATCAACAAAAAATTATGTGAAGACTTGAACTTATCTATCACTCGAAAGTCTATCTATACTTCTCCTACTTCTTATGAGACAAAAGTCGTATGCTATATAGACTAGATTATATTCACTTGATATTTCGAGCTGAGTATTCGTTGCTTATCTTTTACTCGAAATCATGTGTGGGTAAAGCTGTTTGCGATGATCAGGTTTATCTTCACCTAGTGACAAAAGTCCTGAAAGTTTCAATCACTTTGGAAATTGCTCTGACGAGAAAGGTCTGTTGTTCTTGATGACTGAATATCGCCCTATGAGAATGGTTCAATGATTTAAATGAGAGTTTAGATTATATAACCATGTATTCCTTGAATCGAAGTTTTCGAACTTTGTTAATCAAGAGAAATCAGTAGGATTGTGGAATTGGCTTGCCAAGTCCGCGAACCCAGTCCGCAGAGTCAGTCCGCGAACTGACGGAAGTTCTCGACCGAGAATTTCTGCTGGGATTTCCAAAACTCGTTTGTGTGCTCAGTCCGCGAACTGGCGGAAGTTCTCGACCCGAGAATTTCTGCTGAGTTTGGAAAACTCAACCGATTAACTTAAGCCCGCGAACTTGTCTGTGAGCTTAAGAGGTTATGATTTAAAGATGTGCTCTGAACATGAAACATTAGTTATTAAGGAATTGTTTATGCACACCGTGGCTATAATGTTCATGAGTCGATTCTAATCGAATCGAATCATCTTTGTTTCAATTGTGTCGTGTGTAGTTACATAAGATCTCATTGCAATTGAAGAACTCTTAACTAGTTCATTTGAGTCAATTGAACTAGTTATGGTGAAGAAGAACATGATTAATATGAGATTCTCATATGGATGACCTTTTGGGTTATCATGTTGAACCAACATACGTGTACTCGTTTCGGCATGGCTTTCTCAAACCCAGTAAACGTGTACCCAAGTGTGTGTGACAAGCTATGTATTTTGATCTAACGATTGAGAGATATTGGCTTGAATCTAAATCAGGTTTTCATCTAACGGTGGATAGAGTTTGCTTTGTACCTAAGGCAAAACGCTGATTTGAAAGGATATATATAGGATACATCTAGCTAGAGCAAAACGTAATCCACACACGTCTGTGTGATACTAGTGCGCTCGCTAGATTCGATCTCCATTAACTCTTGAGTTTCTTCTCTAAACTCGAGTTAACGACTTAAATACTTCATTGGGATTGTGAAGCCAGACCGATACTACTTTTATCATAGTTGTATGATCTGATCTTGCATCTTCTATCGTACGAGTACAATGGATTGATTGTCTTGAGATCGTGAGAGTTCTCTGATAGGCAAGATAAATAAGTCACAAACATCTTCGTCTCACTATTTGTGATTCCTCGACAATCCTCTTATGTAGTCAGGAAGGATTGTAGAGAGGTGATTGATTAATCTAGGCTGTTCTTCGGGAATACAAGACCGGATTATCAATTGGTTCTTGTTACCTTGATTTTATATCTAAAGACGGAACAAAACCTAGGGTTTATCTGTGAGAGACAAATTTATCCTTTATATAGACTTTTCTACGTGAGACAGATTCGTTTATTATCAAATATGTGATTTTGGGTTTTAGCAACTCTTAGTTGTGGGTGAGATCAACTAAGGGAATCAAGTACGCAGTGTCCTGCTGGGATCAGAGGCGTAGGATTACAACTATACCTTGTATCGGCTTAATACAGTGTGTATTCAATCTGGACTAGGTCCCGGGGTTTTTGTGCATTTACGGTTTCCTTGTTAACAAAATTTCTGGTGTCTGTGTTATTTCTTTTCCGCATTATATTTTATATAATAGAAATAATACAGGTTGTGCGTTAAGATCATCAACTTCTCCATTCCAACTTTTTGTTGTTGTTTATCCTTAGACATTGGTCTTTGGTACCGTCCAAGTTATCTCTCTTTCATAAAGACTCGCTATTGATTTTAGCTTGAGTAAAAATCAAATCGAGAGATTGAGATATAAACTCCTTGATATATCTTTCTATTGATTGAGTCTGACTGTCTAGTTGATTCTCATAAAAAGTATATTGGAGTTTGTCCATACAGATTGCTAAGCGAAATATTTGGTGGTGCTGTTAGGCCCCCGCTTTTTCAATTGGTATCAGAGCGGGCAAACACTTTAAAGACCTCGTCAGTCTGCGTTTGTAACGATCTGACTATATGTACCTTAATGTCTCAATCGACGCTTCGCCAGGAGTTAAAAACAACCGCAACACTTTTTCCATGAATACCTCTTTTGGAAAAGTGTTAGTTCATGATCCAGGTTCTATTTCTACCTTTGCATTCAATGTTGTTTCCGAAACAAGTAAATCCCCAAACTTGCCATGGGCTGATGAGTGCTGTTTTATTGGTAATCGGTTCAATAAACCATGAATAACAAAAAGGATCAAGGACTTTGTAAAAGGAAGTATTAGATCTGACAAACATCTCCTGTCAACTGCTGCTTCTAATGATTCTATGGAAGAAAAATATCTACGTATCGACGCTTTGAATGCGTCTTTTGATGTGATGAAACCGCAGCCCTTACGGCAGAAACATCCATATAATCGAGGTCTGATTCAGAGATTTAGTCTGACATAGAGATTTTTGAATTCTTGAATAAAGAGGTCCTTCAAGAAAATATTCAATTAAAAACTTCATTGAAGAAACTAGAATCACTGATCCAGGTGAAAGAACTTGAGATAGATTGTCTTAATGTTCAACTCACCAGAACCATTGGTCTAAAGGAAAAAGAAATTAATATTCTCAAAGATGATCTTCAACGATTGTATGGAAGTTCTGATAAAATATCAGCAATGTTATTTGGTCAGAAATCCTTTGGAAACACTAATGGTTTAGGATTTAAAAGCAAGACTGCAGGTATCATCAACTCTGTTCCTAAGTATCATGGAAAGACAAAGGCTGGCAGCTGTAATCAACAGAATGCACTCCGACAAGTCAAAGGTTCACTGGCTTGTTCGTTTTGTGGAAATGAAAATCATGTTCAAAGACGCCTGCATCCTCATTCTTAGCTTGAGAGGTTGAGGCTATGCATCTTGTGTCTCAAGTATGTATCTATATTTGTAAAGAAAATTTTATGCTAACGTTATTGATTGTGGATCCTTAAACTGTGGAAAACTTTGTCAAAGATTAGGGTTTGACACTTATAAATTCTCTTATCTTCTTCTTTCCTCTCTTACGTTTTCATGGCTCCTGTAACTAGAAGTTCTTCTAAAAGTAATGCAGTAGATGCAGTCAAAGTACACCTGTGCAAAGGAATCACTTCCTCAAGGATGATAAAGAAGAAGTCTACAATCAAGAGAAAAGGTTCTTCCTCTAACTGTCTCTTTACTGTTTGTCGTGATGATAATCATTTTAGAGAAATGGTGAAAGACTTCATCAATAAGCGAAATGATCTAAAATCTCGAATCATTTCCTCTGTGGAAGAAATAACTCATTATGAAAAAAGGTTGTCTCTAACCAAGAATACCTTGAGTGATCTAAAAGGGGAACTTAGTGAGTTAACTGATGTTACTGAAGATTTAGAGGAATTGAACGATCCCTAATCAATGGTTTCTTCGGTAACAAGAAGGAGTTTTCTGTAGATGCCCTGAGAAAGATCTACAATACCTAGTATGTCTTCTTTTTGGAATTAGATGGAAGAATAACTAGTGTTTTGAATAGCGAAGATTGTGACTACACATAGCTATTTTGTTTTCATCTTATTATTTATTTTTTAGGTTTATTGGTATTAAATTCTAAAAATATTTGGAGGATGATTGTTAATGCGGTATTGAACAACTCTTAACTAGTTCATTTGAGTCAATTGAACTAGTTATAGTGAAGAAGAACATGATTAATATGAGATGCTCATATGGTTGACCTTTTGGGTTATCATGTTGAACCGACATACGTGTACTCGTTTGGGAATGGTTTTCTCAAACTCAGTAAACGTGTACCCAAGTGTGTGTGACAAGATATGTCTTTTTATCTAACGGTTGAGAGATATTGCCTTGAATCTAAATCAGGTTTTCATCAAACGGTGGATAGAGTTTTCTTTGTACCTAAGGCAAAACCCTGATTTGAAAGACAATATATAGGAGACATCTAGCTAGAGCAAAACTTATTCCCCAAACGTATGTGTGATACTAGTGCGCTGTCTAGAGTTGATCTCCATTGACTCTTGAGTTTCTTTTCTAAACTAGAGTTAACGACTTAAAGACTTCATTGGGATTGTGAAGCCAGAACGATACTACTTTTATTGTAGTTGTGTGATCTGATCTTGCATCTTCTATCGTACGAGTACAATCGATTGATTGGATTGAGATCGTGAGAGTTCTCCGATAGGCAAGATAAAAAAATCACAAACATCTTCGTCTGACTGTTTGTGATTCCTCAACAATCCGCTTGTGTAGTCAGGAAGGATTGTAGAGAGGTGATTGACTAATCTAGGCTGTTCTTCGGGATTATAAGACCGGATTATCAATTGGTACATGTTACCTTGATTTTATATCTAAAGACGGAACAAAACCTAGGGTTTATCTGTGGGAAACAGATTTATCCTTTCGATAGACTTTTCTGTGTGAGACAGATTCGTTTATTATCAAGTATGTGATTTTGGGTTGCAGCAACTCTTAGTTGTGGATAAGATCATCTAAGGGAATCAAGTACGCAGTGTCCTACTGGGATCATAGGCGTAGGAGTACAACTGTACCTTGTATCAGTGGGAGACTGGTAGGGGTTCAACTATAGATCAGTCCGAAGTTAGTTTCCAGTAGGCTAGTGTCTATAGAGGCTTAATACAGTGTGTATTCAATCTGCACTAAGTCCCGGGGTTTTTCTGCATTTGCGGTTTCCTCGTTAAAAAAACTTCTGGTGAAAGCATTATATTTTATATAATTGAAATAATACAGGTTGTGCGTTTGTGATCATCAACTTCTCTAATCCAACTTTTGGTTGTTGATTGTAGTTGATTGATCCTTGGACATTGGTCTTTGGTACCGTCCAAGTTATATCTCTTTGATAAAGACTCGCTATTGAATTTAGCTTGAGTAAAAATCAAATCGAGAGATTGAGATATAAACTCCTTGATATATCTTTTTATTGATTGAGTCTGTCTGTCTATTTGATTCTCATAAAAAGTATATTGGAGTTTGTCCATACAGATTGCTAAGAGAAATACTGGGTGGTGTTGCTAGACCCTCGCTTTTTCAAGAAGTTCCATCCAGTTCGTCAGAAAATCAGGAATATGGCGCAAAGAAAAAAGGATGGAGTTACTGCAGAAGTCGAAAAGCTGCTGCAATCATGCTTTATTCGGCCAGTGCAGTATCCTCGTTGGTTGTCAAATGTCGTACCCGTTCCAAAGAAGAATGGTAAAATTCGTGTTTGTATCGATTTTACAGATTTGAATAAAGCATGTCCGAGTGATCCGTACCCGCTGCCACGGATAATAGATTTGGTGGACGCAACCTCAGGGTATGGGAGACTGTCATTCATGGACGGTTTTTTAGGGTATAACCAAATACCTTTGTTCGAGGAAGATCAAGAGCATACTGCGTTCGTGAATGACAGAGGAGTTTATTCCTATATTGTAATGCCGCTCGGGCTAAAGAACGCAAGGTAAACCTACCAGCATTTGGTAGACCATATGTTCAAGGATATGATTGGGAAGTCGATGGAAGTGTATATCGACGATATGGTAGTGAAATCTGAACAAAAGGAGTCGCATTTTCTTGATCTGCAGAAGACGTTCGATATCTTGAGGCAATATCGTATGAAGCTCAATCCAGCAAAATGTTCATTCGGACTGTCATCGGGAAAGTTCCTTGGATACTTGATGACGCACAGAGGAATCGAGGCGAATCCGGAGAAAATCAGATGCATCAGAGATATGTCATCCCCAAGAACGAAAAAGGAGATACAGAATCTAGCGGGACGATTAGCAGCTTTAAATCGTTTCATTTCATGCTCTTCAGACCGATTCAAACCATTCTTTGATGTGTTGAAAAAAGAAGTGAATTTTGGTTGGAAGGATGAGTGCGAAAAAGCTTAAGATGAGATCAAACAATATTTGTCAGCTCCTCCAGTTTTGGTGAGTCCAAAAACTGGACAACCTAGAACGCGGTAAGTGCAATGCTGTTTGTTACGGATGCACATGAAAAGCATGTTTACTTTGTCAGTAAATCTATGACGGGGGAGGAAACACGGTACAAGAAAATTGAGAAGATAACGCTTGCACTTTTCCATGCATCTCGTCGCCTCAAGCCTTATTTCTAAGGAAGGCAGATCGTAGTCTACTCGGAATACCCGCTGAAGAGAATCCTGGAACGTGCTGATGATTCCAGCCAAATAGCTATATGGTCAAATTTTATGGGGGCGTATGATATCTAGTACGAAACCAGAACTGTAGAGAAGGGACACGCCCTGGCTTGCACTGCTAGCAGATTTTCCTGTAGACGATATAGAAACGGTTGTTGGAGAAGAAGAGGAGTTATTTAAACCCATAGAGTCAACCACTGATCAGACTGGGGGCGAGTCCGCAATGGAGGTTGATACACTTGAACCATTATGGACCGTATTTAATGATGGGTCATCAAATGCTGGTGGAGCAAGAGTCAGATGTGTCATCATTATTCCCGAAGGTTCGAGGATCAAGAAAGCAACCACATTGGGTTTTCAAGCATCAAACAATGAAGCTAAATATGAAGCAGCAATTATTGGTTTAAAGGCTGTCAAACAGTTAGATGCGAAGAACATGAAGCTGGTAACTAATTCCATGCTAGTAGTTAAACAGTTTCTGGGGACGTACAAAGCCAAAGAAGAAAGTATGGCCATATATTTGGATCATATGAGAGAGCTGGCAAATGAGTTCGACCAGTTCTCTATTGGGAAGCGATCACGGCTGGAAAACAGGTACGCAGATGCTTTAGCATATCTTTCTTCCTCAGTCGAAACTGATACCACCCGTTTCGTTGTAGTGGATTTCCAAGAGTTATCTACCATCTCCGACAACCACTTTGTTCTGGCTCTCGAACATGCTAGTGGGGGCGAGAGGGAAACTACAGGGAGATACCGAGAACGTTGACAGCAATATGGATGTTGACAGTCCAGTTATAGATGATTCAAACAGTCCTGCTAAAAACACTTGTGTCAACCTTATGTTCGGTATTTGACAACCAGTGAACTCCCAGAAGATGAGAATCTTGTTTCAAAAGTGAAGAAGAATACTTGGAGATATTCAATGATCGAGGGACAGCTGTACCGCAAACCTGTAGCTTTGGAGCCATTTTTGTGGTGCATATCAGTAGAAGAAGGGCAACTGATATTGGCGGAGGCTCATGAAGGAATATGTGGCAACCATTCTGGAGGGCGCAGTCTCGCGCACAGGATACTTACCGAGGGATACTTCTATCCATACATGCAGAAAGATACGAAATAATACGCAAAAAAATGCGTGCCATGCCGAGAGCACACTCCAGTTCCTAAAAGGCCCGCCAACGAATTGCATCCAGTTTTTAATCCCTGTCCATTCTCTATGTAGGTACTAGACATCGTCAGACCACTTCCCAAAGCTCCTAGAGGCGTTAAATTCTTATTATCTGCTACTGATTATTTCACCAAGTGGGTCGAAGCACTGGCATTGGTACACGTTACCAGATACGATGTGAAAAGATTCATATGGGAGAATATCGTCTGCAGATTTGGAATCCCAGACGCGATAGTATCATACAATGGGAAGAAGTTCGATTCTGGGGTGATTAAAGACTTTTGCAAGAACCTGAATATTCGCCACAATTTTTGATCTCCTTACTATGCTCAGAGCAACGGGCAGGCAGAAGCGACCAATCGCGTTATTATGGACAATCTCAAGAAAAGGCTGGAGAAGGCGAAGGGAAAATGGACAAAGGAATTCCCCGGAGTCTTATGGTCCTATGGAACGAACCCAAAAAGATCCACTGGATTTTCCCCGTTCACACTGGCTTATGGGACAGAAGCAGTCATACCCACTGAGATACATCTCAAGACTACCAAAACTCGTGCTGTCAAATCTGGGAAAAATGACAGCATAGTGGATTTGGATAAAGAGTTGCTAGAAGGAGAAAGAGAAACAACCTTACAACAGTTGGTCCGATACCAGCAGGCAATCAAGATGAGCTATGATTGTAAATTCAGAGAACAGTCATTCAAACCAGGGGAATATGTCTTGAAGAAAACTCGATCCGCCACAATGAAACCAAACTGTTGGAAGCTCGGAGCAAACTGGGAAGGTCCATATATAGTGGACAGGCCAGCATCTCGTGGATCCTACTAACTAATGAACCTCGATGGAACTAAAGATTCAAAACCATGGAATCCTTGGAATTCATTCCACTTGAAGAAGTTTTATCATTAGGAGTAGTTTCAAATCCTGCTGTGCTGCACTCTTTTTCCTTTATGATGGTTCTATCCCATTGGGTTTTCCATGCAAAGGTTTTAACGAGGCAGTTGTTGTCAAGCAGTAAGTAATTATCTTATTATTTTTATTCAGAAATTTAATTCAACATTATTTTGGTATTCCACACTTTATCAAGATTGTTCGTGTTTAATTATAAGCTGCTGCGGACGTTCAAACCCGCAGTCATCCATAATAGGAAAAAAAGTACAGTTCAAGTCTACTATTATCAACGCCTCTGACACCTCGCAGATAGGGCGAATGCATAGTTCGAGCTTTTTTTCCCTATTCCGATCGTATCCCCATCATATGGGACATCAACAAATGTGGTGAACATTTTTCACCTGTCCAGGCACGTGAAAATGTACACATCTCGACTCTGCGCGCATCTTGAATAGTAGGATTGGCCCCTGCGTGAATTCAAGATAGCAGAAAAACTCCACTTTTCATTCCATGCGCGAGCAAAATGTAGCAGGGAAGTGCACCCTTGCGCGAGCATTGAGCAGCATGACACCAACATATTGGGGGAGAGGTATATATCACCTCAACCATTTGGGGGTCGAGATATATGACACTCCAGCGCAATCATTACATTTCTGGGGGTGAGTTTCATAACACTCCGAACAACGCGTTTGGGGGCGAGTTATGCAACACTCCAGAAAAACGCAAATTTTGTAGAATTGGGGAACTCGAACTTCTTAACCCATAATTAGTTATGGATTAAGAGGGGCCGATGTTTGTACCCATAATATTCTACACCAAAAATGGGCTAACTCAGGCCTAAAAACCTCCTCCTATTAACTAAGTATGGTTCAATGGGCCTAAGCATGCTTCCTTTGTAAGCCAAGTATGGCTAACTAGGCCTCACAAACACCCTACATAGAATCCCATGTGCAAATATCCAAGTCAAGGCAAGAAGGAGCCACATCATTGCTGCCTCGTCACTTATACACGTCAGCAAGGTGGGCCAATTAGTGGGCACCACGTCAGCAGAGTTGGTGCCACATCAGCATGCCACGTCAGCAATACTGATCCACATCACCAAAAAAAACCAGCACAGAGTGCCACATTAGAAGCTTAGTCATCGATGACGTCAGCATGACGTCAACAAGAGGTCAGTGGACAACACGTCAGCAAAGAACGATGTCAACATGACGTCAGCACACCATCAGCAAACGTCGTTGGAATATTCAGCGAATATTATGTTTTCGTTATAACACAGCTGGAATATTCCTCACGCCGTTAGCATCTTCCGTCATGATGTCAGCACGACGTCATCAACAACAACGGTGACCGGCGTCTTCATCTTCTCCAGAGACGTCGACGGAGTTGCAGCAGCAGGTCGCCGGATACTTCATCTTCTTCGGCGACGATAATGGAGTTACATCAGCAGTTGCAGGCGGCTAGAACGGGCGGCTAACTCCGTCCGGCGGTTCATAACCCCAAAAGGTATGCAATCTTCCCCACTAAAACTCTTGTGAAAAATCTCTTGCTAACTTAACCATCAGAGGGTTTTACAGGTACCACCCCCACACCCCCACCGCCACCCCCCAATTACTCAATTCAATTGGAGGATAAACAACGGATCGATCTTCAACAAAATCACTATTAAATTCGTGTTTGGGGTAGGAGTAATTTTACCATACAAACATATACAAGAAACAATTGAAGCAAAATCAATTTTGATTGACTCGAATCAAGTCATAACATTATAGCCACAGTTTGCAAAAGATTGCATTCCTTATTATATAAATGTATTAGTTCATGAACAAATCAATTTTAGAACTTAACTTACTCAGGTATGCATACGGGTACGCATACCTAAGTACCCGGACTAAGTTTGGGTTCGCCAGTATGCAAACGGGTACGCATACCTTCCAAACTCAGCAGAAATTCCCGGACCTGAACCTCACATCAGTACACGTGCCGGTATGTGTACGCGGTTCCCGGACTTTCACTAAACCAACTAGTACGCATACGGGTATGCATACTATTGTTCTCGGACTTGGATTACATATATTTAAGTGTGCATACTATTCTTATATCCAATTGTTCTAAACTCCATTTCAATCATCGAAACATTCTGGGAAGACGACAATAGATGTCTCACACAAACTATTATCTTCAAAACAATTTTCAATTGATCTAATAATCAATACGAAACATTCCGAGTCTACATCAAATGACTGTCTCACACAAATCACGTAAGATGTTACAAGGCGGTTTTCACATGATCATCTTTTGACTTTCGTCAAGCATATAAGATGAACTTGGTTAAAGCGAAATCTTACCAATACATATTTCGAGAAATATATAAGCGAGTTAAACTCGGCTCGAAATATTAAATGTGCATAATTGAAGTCTATATAGCTATACGACTTTTTATCTCAAACAGGAGATAGAGTAAATAGAATTTTGAGTGATAGATGAGTTCAAGTCTCCGCATACCTTTTGTTGATGAAGTAGCTCTCCTTAGTAGTTCTTCGTCTTCAATCGATGAACTCCTTGAAGTCTAATGCTCAACTACACTTTCTTTCCTGATCCGAGACTTAGTTATAAGTAGACTAGAAATCAAGACTTATAGTTTTGGAAACTAAACTTGACAAACAAGCTTGAGATAGCAACGCTTGCGAGTTCGACCGAACATGCTCTAACAATCTCCCCCTTTTTCAATTTTAGTGACAAAACTATCAATACATATGGATTACAAAATAAATAAACTTTGTACCTCTCAATCCAAATGTTTGATTTCCTTGGTTCTTTAAGATTACTCGAAATGTTCGTCACTTCCAAGTACTCTGGTGATTCTGAACGTGTTCAACTCAGCATCATCGTTGTTGAAGACAATTTCTCTCAATCATTGTTATACAATGTCATAGTATTATTATACAACATCAACGTCCAATTGTATCAAAACTTTGACAACAATACAATGGTGATATGTATCACTCCCCCTTAGTCAATACTTCATCTCACATGAAAACCACTCACCCCTTAGATAATTATCCGTAAACCATATGTATTTGTAGTGTGAACTACACATTAATTCTACCCCTTTTTGTCAATATAAATTGGTTAAGGTACGAAAACTAGTGCATGGGATCCTCATCAAATTTCCATAGAGATACTTCATGACCAAAAGAGAACAGATCAACTTTGTTTCGATGATTTCACATAGCCGAAACTAGTGTATTCATCAAGGATTTTATAAAGATGCAAGAAAATTCCTACAATATTCCACAGCCGCACTCCCCATAAAGATTTGGCAATTAAGCAAAAGTTCAAATAAGAACTCTCCCCCATAAAATGTCATTCCCGAAAGAACGACAAGAGATACCTTACTTTCACAAGAAAAGAAGGATTTCTTTGGACATTAACAAATCATATGATACATGAATTTGTATCCAAAATACTCAATTAAATTAACCACAAGAGAACCTATGATTAATTTAATCAGAAATGCTCAACATAAGAGAACTTATGGAGCCACACAGTATTTATGCAAAGATGTAGATCAGGGAAAGACCAATACTGCGTAATATTCAAATATTCATTCTATTTTTCATCAATATTTGCATAGAGACTTAATATACTTAATCTTTGTAGACAAAATTTTATCATATCTTCCATCAATATTTGCATAATGACATAATAGTCTTAACTTTTGTTGTCAAAAGTTAATTCTATCTTTTATCAATAAAGACATATGATAGACTTAACTTTTGAGCAAATACCGAACAATCATAGTTCACGGATGCAAATACACATATCCCATAAAAAGTTGCAATATATAAAACCATAAAGATTAATACTGCAAAATCACCTTCCAAATATACTTTAGAATTTAAATAAATAAATCTAAAAACATTGCAAAATGAAAATCATCGGGAATAGCTATGTGTACTCACAATAATTGCTATTCCAAACCCTAGTTATCCTTCTTAAAACACAAGAATAAATTCTCATAATAAGTTTCCTAGACATTAAGGCCTATGAAAAATTCTTTGTCGTCCCCGAACTCCTTGTCGTCAACAACCACAAGAACATAAGGTTTATGAAGAAAGGATTCAATTCCAATAAACATTCTAGACTGATGCCGAACCAGAGCCTTTAGAATTTCGAGAGTCCTTAAAACAATAGCCTTTATTTGTTGAATCTCCTTTCTTGTTTCCTTCAACTCTTCAAGAACCCTAGAGAACTTCTGTAGATTAGAAGGAATAACTCTAGGTTTCTTCACATTCCTCCTTTTTCTTTTCAAAGTTGAAGGTACAGGAGATTTATATTTTTCCTTCATGATTGATGGCTTAACAATCATATTAACATATTTTCCATCGAAAGACATAAAGCTTGGATTTTCCATACCTAAATGAGATTGTGAGAGGAACTCACAAATCAGACTCAACAAGCAAACTTGTGATAAAAAACATTTTCAGAGAAGGAAAAGGGAATGTTGGGTTACACAACCTCTATAACTAAAGGATTCACGTACGCACAACTCGTATCCCTAAAGAAGGCAGAATTGTCGATTTTAACCTTCTTTTATTACTCAAACAGGGTAAAGTCCTTTCAATATCAATTAGATATGAAAAGATGGAATAATTCCTAAAGACTGAAGTGTACAAACTCTTGTCTCTTTTTCTTTGAACCAGGCACATGAGAAAAGATACAGAGTCAATACAATTAAGTTGTGCTGGGGTGATTAATAATCTGTCCACTATAACCTTGTTGAATAGAATTCTTAGAACCCTGTTTCACAGACTGTTTAAACCAAATTCTCTTCTCTAGTGGTCTAATTTTTCCTTTGGAAATTAACTTCTCCAGGGAAGAGATGAGATTACATACCTCAGACGATTTCTGAACAAGTTTGAGCTTGTTTCCTAATCAATTTGCTCTTCGTTAAAGTTTGTTGACATATCTTATCTTATGTTTGTACTTGAAACATTTGGAGAGTTCATGACCCTTGAGAGTAAAATTATAAGAACATGTCAATGTGGAGGATGGTTCAGCCGTCATGACTGTGCTGGCTTCTAGACAAATGGTAGAACCTGAAAGATTAGAAACAAAATTTCCAGTAGACAAAGAGAAGTACATTTTATCCTCCAAGGTGGTTGAAATCTCTCCCGGAAGAATATCGATATATATGTACGTATTGCTATAATTATCAAAATCAATATTTTCACAGAGGAGTGCAACACTTGATTTTTCATCTTCATTAGAATCATAGTGATCAGACATTTCATCAAGAGTTGCAGCAAGACCTTTGTTTCCAATGTATTTTCTACAATTTGGACACTCATTTTCAAAATGACCACAGCCTTTACACTTATTGTGGCATATCCTCGTCATCAGTTTCGTTAGTATCCCTGTTTTTAGGAGGAACACGATTATGAGGTTTAACTGATGACTTAGGTTTATCTCTTGTGAACCGTTTACTTATGCGGAAGTAAAGTAAATAACACAACACAAGATTTTGTTAACGAGGAAACCGCAAATGCAGAAAAAAAACCTTGAGACCTAGTCCAGTTTTGAATACTCTCGTAATTAAGCCGCTATACAAAGAACATAATCCAACCTCGTATAGTTGAGACCAAGTAGACTACCCCTAGCTAGTTAGTTTCCTGAATATCCTTGTGTCTTCGACCATTTTGTCAGGCACGTGAATCTCAAAACAGAAATCACTATCTCAAGTTGCTTTACCCCTTTTGATCGTATTCCAAACAACAAAGTAATGAATCTGTTTGGTAATCATCTATTCAATCTTCGGTAAATATATGATTGAGTTGTCAACAAAGGATCTTATATTTAATTTGTTGGTTGAGATGGTTAGTTACCAGAGAGTCGTCTGGTAGCACATGAGGTATTGTTGTTAAAGCCCCAAAATATCCTTGTTGTTGTTTTAGAGCCCAATCTACAATTTCATCTGAGGATGTTTGATTTTGGCAATATACTAGCTCGCTCAATCCTAGCCGGCCAAAAGGTTCAAAATAAAAAACAGAATGATCAGATGAAGGATATTGGTGTTGATTGTTGTAAGATCTGGGAGATAAATGTTTGAGTTGTAAAAGGTTATGTGGGTACAATTGGGATTTGATGTGGATGTGGATTGAGTGAATAAAATGTTCCAAGATGTAGTGGGAATGAAGTAGAAGATGATTTGCGGATTCTGGATCATTGTTGCATTTGGGGCAAATATCTGAGTTGGTCAGATGGATGCGATTCAGGATACAGAAAGTTGGTAGTCCTTCGTTGATTGCTTTCCAAAGAAAAGTAGGATTTTTGGTGGGCACTGTAATGTCCATAGAAATTTGGTATATGGGAGGGGATTTTGAGGAAGTTTATCGAGTTGTTAGGTTAGATATTTGTATCATGAAAATATAGTGTATTTTCTAGATTTTGAATGTGACCAGATAATTTTATTTTTGGGATAGGTGGATATTCATTGCTGCAATGAGCTGAGGTCAAGCCTAACACAATATGTCGGATGATGAGGATTGCATGACAAATTCACACAAGCTCGACACGCTAACTTGAAATTGTTAAATTCTAGATTTTGAATGTGGCCTGTGGTAGGTGGATGTTCATTGCAATAATGAGCTGAGTTCAGGCCTAACACGATGATTGCATGCCTAATTCACACAAGCTTGACACGCTAACTTGAAATTGTTAAAAACTAGCCAGTGGCTCAGATCTCAAACTAGCTGGAGGCAAACATATATAGCTTGATGCAATGTAGAAAATAAAACTGTAAATGTAATTCACTATATTCTTATCAAAATTATTAATTACAAACCTTCTTTGTTTTTCCTTATAAGTTTATTACACAAGAAAAAAACAAGATGAAACAACATTAATAACGACAACAGGCACCACAAAACAAATGCTGGAATGAAGAAAAACTAAAAAAAATCCATGGAACGAATATGACTGATCTTATGCCAATCCCTCCCATTCCTTTTGACCCTGTTTACGAATCGACGTGGCATATTAGCTATTCTTAGCTCTTTTAGTGTAGTCAATTGTTGTAACCCTGCAGGAATCACCTTCAACTTGATGCAACCATTGATTTCCAAGTTTCTAAGGCTTGTCAGTGCTCCTTCCTCTATTATCCATTCCTCTAAGTTCTCTAAGGAAACCATTTTTAAGGTCTGAAGACAACCAAAACCTCCTCTTAAGCAAACCATTTTCTTACTTAGGCTAGAAACATATCCTAAGTGCAGAAATGTCAAGCTAGGCAAATTCTCTAGAATTGGCATGGGATCGTCCACAATCCATGACCACTCCAAATTTAGCTTGCAAAGCTTTGGCGGGAATGAATTACGTCCCGGCCAATCATGGATTTTACCTTTTAAATGTAACCTTTCGAGAGAAGTATGGTTTGCCAATTGGATGGAAGCCAGGGGTACGGCTTCGTTGGTTAATGATGGTTGGAAAGAGTTCTTGGATAGCAGCGCCAACGATTGAAGCTTTGTCAATTTTGCAACGGCATTAAAAATCTCTTCTGAGTGCGAACTCAAACATTCTTCTATCCTTAACTTTCTTAGGGAACTCAGCTTCTCCAGCCGGTGATGTATCCAATCCCCATCCCCGACGTGTAATACCTGAAGATTTGTTAGCTTATCAATCCCTGAATTAGAAACTGTGAGAGTCCACCTACTCCTGCTAACATTTGATGTAGGTCTAATACTTTTCAGATATAGATGTCTCAATTCGTGCAAGCTCCAGATCTTCTCGTCCAGCATGAGTTCCTCAACACAACCGTTGAGGTTAAGAGTTTGCAGCTTGACAAGTTTACTTAAGCAGCTTGTGTCGATTCGTTCCAGATTAGTTTTCTCGAAGCTCAAGTACCTCAAATGTATGAGATCTCCTATCTCCTTCGGAAATGATATACGACCCCGACCTTGGATGTACCCATTGAATTCCAATACCCGCAGTGATTTGAAGCCTCCAAATAAAGAGCTTAAGTAGTCGTGCTGCTTAAAATGTACATTCTGACACATCAAAAACCGAACTCGAGTCTCACGATAACTCAGGAAGCGCTCCTTATTCAGCACATCACTTTTAAGAACAACGACTCGGAGACTATCCGGCTTTTTTTGATAAAGTTTGTCAATGCTACCATAGGTTTGAGAAAACTGATCCTTTTTAGATTCCGCGAGAGAAATATCATGAATTAGATTGTGGATGCGATAACTTTTAACTCTTCCATCATAACTGAGTCCACTGACCTGGATCAAGTTTCTGTGTATTAAATCTTCCAAGTAAGCCTCTGCAGCTTCTTCCATTGTTTGTTCATTTATGGTGCTTACAAATCCTTCAGCAATCCAGTATTGAAACAACTTTGCCGTAGAGATTTTAGTATCTTGTGGAAAAAGACTCAAGTGAAGAAAGCATTGCTTCAAGTGATAAGGCATGTAATCGTAACTCAATGCTAATATTCCTGGACATCTGAAGGCATTTTCATCTTCACTCGAAAGCCAGCGTGCACTGGCATTTACATTGGACCATAAATGTTTGTGCATACCTTGGCCCAATAAGAGGCCTGCAAGCACCACAATTGCAAGAGGTAACCCACGGCACTTTTTCACCATCTCCTTCCCGAGGTTCTCCAATGCACGATCTGGATGAACCCTTTTTACAAAGATCTGCCAACTCTCCGCTTCATTTATCACATTCAGCTCGTGGATGTCGGTACTAGACTGGGAGCTAGCATAGTTAGCCACTTCTTTATGGCGTGTTGTAAGCAACACTATGCTACCATTGTTGTTACGCGGAAATGAGCTTTGCAAAGCATCCCAGACATCTGTATCCCATACATCATCTAACACAATTAAGTACTTCTTCCCCTGCAAATTCGCAAAAAGCTTATCGTTCGACAACTGTTGAGCAGGGATGGGACCAAAACATTGGTTCATAATGCTCCTTAAGAGCTTAGCCGAACTATACGCTTTAGATATGTAAACGAGGGCGCCGCAGTCGAAACCATAGCGAAGATTATAAAGTTTCTTAGCCAAAGTAGTCTTACCAACACCACCCATGCCTAAGATTGAAATCACGCGTAGTGTCTTACCATGATCAGCACCTTCCTCTCTCGTCAACAATGGCATGACTTGTCCCACAACATCCTGGTGGATTTGGACGTTATCCTGCTCATATGCCTCAGCAAAGATTTCTTCTCTTCTTCTCTTTATCCTTTGATGCAGCGATGACGACTTGGATTGATCTGAAGATTCAGCGCCACCATTATTAGATTGTGCAATAACAGACCCATAGTTATCCTTGTATTGTTTTAGTTTTCTTACACTGACATTGATACCGTCAATTCGATCTCCGATATCATGTACAATGGGTAATTGTGTTGATATGGTAAGCAGCCGTTTCAAGCTGGCCATTGGAGCATTGGATTTATTTTGCAGCCGTTTATGGTTAACAATCTCGAGGTTGAATTCCTCCACGACATCCTCAGCTTCATGGATTATTCCACGTAATTGCTTCACCCAAACCTTCAAATTTGTGTCTGATCTGGCTGCTACGAGGGATGCATCCATCCACTCGAGCTCACTCTGAAGTATTTCAAATTTTTCTTTGACTCCTCGCAGAAAATATATTTCATCGACTAACAATTTTGTCAATGCTATCAAAACTTTAGCAGCAACACCAGCAGCAGCACTCTCAGCCATCTCTCTTTTTGAAGCAAAGAATTATTAAACTTTTTTCTAGTTTGTTATTTTTTTATATAAAAATTCTTCTAAAGAGAGGAGAAACGAAAGAAAGAGGAAGAACTGAAGCTCTAAAGAGCGGAAAAGAATGGAGAAGCAGAGGAGAATTTTGATGGTTAGATGTTTTTTAATGAAAGTTTAAAGGTCAGATTGGACCATTTATAGTTGGTTTATCTTGCTTTTTCAAACTCCAAAGACTACTAATTTTTAGTACTAGCTACTAGGTCGTATTGAATCTCAATATGTCGCTAATTATTTTGATTAGTACTTGCGAATTTGATGTGGTTGGATGCGTCGGAATTATAGAATGCACGTTTTAGGATTTTGATTAATTTACTTGCAATATGTCCAACTGGTTAATCAAGTTAATGCTAACCGACGTTCAGTCGATGCCATTGACTTGGAAGCACGATTGACAGTTTTCCTTATCCGAATCTGAGGTGTGGTAGGTTGGGGGAAATAGTCAGGGTTGGCCTTGGGTCAATTTCGAGCTTCAAACCATGAAGGGCATCACTGAGGAGTTATTTTACTTTCAAGACCTAACAAATCCACTTCATTTCATGTTAATGTACGCTCAGCATTAAAGGGCCCAACGCTTCATATCTAAGGATGTAAGAGAAAAAGATAATGTTCTCACATGCTTGAGTGCACAATAAACATGATCTACAAACAACACCATCGTTCCGTAGATTACTTCTGATTGTTCCACAATGTTATATATATATATATATAGCCAAACCTACAACTGCCAATCCAAACTACCCTACCCACCTATGATACGTCTACATATCATAAAATCTGGGTTACAACGTGCATGATAATTGCGTTGTTATGCATTTACATACCCGATCAAATACTTCAAAAAGTAGTTGTTTTTCTATTGGTAAAAGTTAACATGACTACTTACATTTTCAAAGACTTCGGATCTAAGAACTCGATGAAGAAGATGAATTTCTGGTTAAGTGCAAATTTCGGAGTCCAAACTCCAAAATGAATCTGAAAATATATAAAAAACAAAGAACAAAAAAAAAAAAAAACACAAAATGCTATTTGGTTGCAGGTATATTCCTATGTTCAAGGTTGATTAATGTGGAACAACCTGTTATACAAATTAAAATGTAAAATATACCCTCAACTGAGTGATGGCTACTGCAAGTGCATAGTTGATAGTTTACTAATAAACGCTCCGCGTTGATCCAGACATAATATTGATTTAAATGTAAAATATACCCTCAACTAACTGATGGCTACTGCAAGTGCCTAGTTTACCAATAAACACTCCGCGTTGAACCGGACATAATATTCCCTTTTCTTATGTGTGAGACGACTATTGAGTTTTTATATATTAATATAAATCAATTTGGTCATGTACAAGTTTCCCGTTAGAAATAAACTGAGCAGAATTCGTCTCAATAAGCAAGTTGATAAAGTTTACTTATGTTGATTCAGCCAAATTATTCTCTTATAATTATTCTTTTAATGGTGCTCAGACAGATGTCGAATCAAAATGAAGGGTTGAACTCATCCCTATCATGTTGGTCGTTAACATATTAGCTAAAGAAGTAGTTTTAAAGATAGTGACCGGTTCATCTCAGTATATCCTGCCCAGATTCCCATACATTCACACTTGCCAGCTTTTATATACCTAACTGTACGTGTCTGAAACAAAGTATCCTCTTAGACGTACGCATTCTAGGTTCTAACTGCATCCATTAATTCACCAACCTTCTGAAAAGGATTTTGGATATTTGCATGACAGATGGGTACATAGTGTTGGAATCTTGCAACAATGAACAACACGTTAGACGTATCAAAATAATACGTAAAGAACTAATCCGAAACAACTCTACCGAAATAACTTGACGAGGGAAGAATCACAGGTTCAACAAGTTGTCCTTAACACATTAATTCGCGGGTATACTCGAGTTGAGTAATGCTAAACCCCTCACAGCGAAGATGTGTCCAGGATAAGACTGCCCGATATAACTTGAGTTAGCACAACGCAAGTTACCCTTTCTTCGAACTCAGCAACGGGGATGGAAAGTAAAAACGCCGCACAAACAAAGGAAGAAGATAATAAAAAGAATTGCTTCTTGTTTGTTTTGAAAACAGAATTTCGAGTTATATTTATAGGATAAAATACCTGCAAATCAAGTTAGGTTTTGGTTTTCTTCAGAAACAAGTAAAACACGTAAAAAGAATTTACCCATAAATAAAACTCTTAAGAGTTAATTTTCTAAAGAAAACTCGCCAAAAAAAGAAATCCGTGTAGAAAAGGGACTTGGTGCATGGCATATGTGCTTATCGCATGGGTCAAAATATGTATTTTTGACTAAAGAAAGATCGTTTTACAACATAAACATAAGAATATGGTTATATAGTGGAGCTCCTTCTCTATTATACCCAATGTGGGACTAAAGAAAGATTCATTCACTCATAAAATGAGCAAGTATCCTTGGACCCATAGGTCACTAGATCGAACCACACCAAGACCAAAACATTTTTATTTAAGTCATTTTTCTCCAACACATAGGGACTACAGTTATATGCAGTCACAACTCACAAGATGTTCGATGGAAGAAAAAATGGTGAAAGTTTAAACAACTTTCTATATAAAAATATTCGTTTAAAATCAGAACCTTTAGGCCACCTGTGTCTAGCCCCAGTCTTGCAATGCAGTCTTGGCTTCTTTTTTCTCTCAAAAAGAAATTTAGAATTGTATCGAGAGATAAGTTAATAACATGATCTCAAAGGCCCCAAAATATTTAGTTTTACGATCCTATTTTGGGCTTAAAATACTAATTGCAACCAAAACGTGATAGGGAGACCTAATCTATGTAAAATATCAAAAATACCCTTACTCTTAATTAAATAAATCAATATCTAATTTTTTAAATCAATTATCTGTCCTTCTTCTCCACATCTTAATCATATATCATGATGAACATGATGAAGATGATAATCATAAAAAAAAAAACTTAAATCTATTATTCTTCTTCCTCTTTTCTTCTTCTCCATCGCATCACGATGTCATAAAAAGAAAAAATTAAGAAAATTCACCATTTATCTTTGCTTTTGATTGCCAAAAAGTTTCAATTCGATTAAATTAGACTTAATATAAATAAATTTCTGGAACTGTTTAGGTTGAGAGTTCTTAATTTACCAACCGTAAATGATACTTTACGTCTTAAAAAATAGGATTTCCTAGCCGTACTTTGGTTTACGGTTTGGACAATTAAAATTCACGGCCGTAAAATGTTGTTTGGGATTAGGAAATCCTACCCGTAAGGGATTCTGATAATCACGAAAAGAAAAAAAAAACAGAGATTGGGTTTCGATTAGGATTTCTTAACCGTTAAGAAGAAATTCGGTTGGGAAAATTAAAATTCTCAGTTGTAGATGTCGTTTACGGTTAGAATTTCCTAACCGCAAGTTGACAAAAAATTCCAGATGAAAATATTTGCATTTTAATTTTATACTCGATCTTGGAATGAGTACTAGTTTATTTATACTCGACTTTAAAATGAGTAGTACTTTATACTCGATTGCTAAAAGAATATCAGATCATATTCGATTCCATCAGAACCCGTATTCAAAAAGAGTATAAGTTCATACCCAATTTCAAAATGAGTATAACTTTGTACTTGATTTCAAAATGAATATAGCTTTATACTTGATTTCAGAATGAGTATAACTTAATGATCGATTCCAAAAAGAGTATATGTTCATACTCAGTTTAAGACCGAGTATAAAGTGATAATAATTCTTTGGTCATAAAATGAGAAAAAGTATATATTCAATCTAAAAAGAGCTTAACTATATGCTCATTTTCATATAGAGTAGAGCTCATTACGTCTGAGATATATTAAATCGTTAGTCGTAAATCAGGTATACGGTTGGGAAATTAGGAAATCCTAGCCTTAAATGTATGTTTACAATTAGGATATTCTAGCTGTATGCAGGTTTTTTGTGTTACGGATTAGTCGACCTATCAATTTCCTAGCCGTAATCGGAAAGCGGTTAGGAAAACCATATGTATAGTTTTTACGGTTGGGAGATACTTAGCCGTATATTACTCTGATAACCAAAAAGGTAATGGACTCCTGGTTACGTCTAGGTATCATGTTTGGAACCCAGCCGTAACATAGACTCAGGTGATTCTGGGCAATATAACGGCTAGAAATTCTTCACTTCTCATCCGTTATTTGTATTTACGGCTGGGAGTTCCTCAGTTTCCAACCATGGTTATCTATTTACGGCTGGTTCGACACATTTTTCTAGCCGTAACAGGTAAAAAACTCATATTTTTCTCTGATTTTTAACGGATCTGAATCGATAAAGTTGCTATTGGGAGTTGATTATAAGGTTTCCCTAAGTATTATGAGGAAGAGTTTCATCATTTTTCTTCAAAGTTTTTTTTAACCTAAATCATCACTTTTCCTTCTTCAAAATCCAACAAAATGAAGTTTTGATTTGCAAAAATTTAATGATTTGATTAGTTTAATAAATTCATCAATACTGATTAGTTAGCATAATCATTTTAATTAGCACTAATCAATTGAGGGTAGATTGGGTACTACAAAAAAAATTAAGATAAGAGGTTCTATGAATTACTATTTCATGACCCTATCCAGCCCCAAAAAATGCCAGCCGTTTTAAGCCCCAATGATAGGATTCTAGTTTCAACTCTATTTACAACCAATTGTCACCTTCCGATGTCTAATAGGCGTGCAATGAGGTGAAGTCGTCTCAAACATTCTCAAGTTGATTAATGACAAATTAATTAAAGACAAAAACAAAAAAAAAAAATACATGCCCAAGTTGACTCATGATAACAATAATCAATCTATCAAATTAGGTGAGTGAATTAACCGTCTAATCACTTTTTAGTTCATCAGGAAAGGGAAGACCTAAAGTTGAGTTCATTTTGATCAAGTCCTTAGAGAGATGTCGTAGCCCATATCGTAGTTTCTGAGTTGCAAGTGGTCAAGTAACTGATTCTGTTATTTAGGGAACAGTAATAAAAAAAATAACGGTCACTTATAGGTGTCCTTTGGAGAGAGGGTGATTGGTCAGGTAGGATTATTTGAAGGTATTTACCTCAAGCATTATCCATTTTTAATCATACAGAAAATTAATGAGATCATTAATCAGGGCGCGTTTCCTTCACGAAGCAGAGTGTATAAATTTTTCATATTCGGTCCAAGTGCACGAAAAAACTGCTAATTGAGTGCACGCATACCCTTGTCGTGCCGTGATAAGTTAGGAGTAATTTTTTGTGTCTTGCCACAGTAGATAAATACAATGGTAATGCAGTTTTGCCTCCTCAATTATCATACTTACACATTTGACAAACGCATACCGGGATGAACGTACGTATACACATGCTGAAAAATATTGTAGAAATCGTGTCATGCCCTTATGGATTAATTAAATCGTTTAATGCCCTTTGAGATAGCTAGATAGTCAAATTCAAGCAGCAGGCCCGTAGTTCCTGCGATTTCACGAATTTTTAATTACCTAATTAATTATTATCTTGACATTCTCTTTCAGATTCTGATCACCTAGAGACAAGAAGAACTCAGTCAAGAAATAAAAAAAATAAGTAGAGAATAATGAACAAATTGCGAGGAAGAGATCACACACAAGTGGCTTAATTTACTAGTAGAATTAATTCTTGAGAGCTGAATCCGTAATAACGCGCCTTTTGGTTTGTAAATATATATACATTATCGCACAGGTGCCATTAAACATCCATCACAAACCAAATTTACAACATTTTTTTTTAACATAACTGTTCACGTATTTGATCATGCCAGAAATAGCCGTTGCCGGTGAAAATAACATCATGAGAACACTAGGCTCTTTTACAGAGTCCATCTTAGGATCTGTTGCGCATAAGGAGTTTGGTCTCAGTTGGGGTCTCGAAAATGAACTACGGAGGCTTAAGAAAACTTTGGAGAAGATTGCACCTGTAACAGATGATGCTGAAAACAGGCAAGAAACAGAGGAGGTTGTCAGAGTTTGGTTGAGAAAGCTTAAAGATGCTGCATATGATGTTGATGATGTATTGGATGAGTTCTCGTATGAGGCCATGCGTCCACAAGAAAAAGGCGTAGGTAAGGTAAACCATTATATTTCGTTCAGCTCATTGCGTTTTCGTTTTAAAATGGCCAAGAAAATTAAAGATATTAATGGTAGATTGGATATTATATCGGAAAGTATAGCTAGTCTTGAGCTGTGTACGTTTACTGATAGTCCAACTAATCTGAAACCGTCCCGGCTAACATCCTTGGTGGATGATTCAAAGATTGTAGGTCGAGAGAAAGAAAAATCAATCATCATAAAGATGTTGTTAATGACGATGGATGCTCCGTTATCATTTCCAGCATCTAGTCAACCTAGTGACAATGTAGTGTCCATAGCGGGTATGGGTGGACTAGGCAAGACTACGCTAGCCCATTTGGTCTACCAAGATGAATCGATTGTGAGACTTTTTGACCTTAGAATGTGGGTTTGTGTGTCTGTTGGTTTCGGTGTCAACAAAATTGTAAGAAGCATCTTGGAGTGCATTAAGGAAACCAAGTGTGATGATGTGCTAGATGTCAATATTGTAACTGAAGTTCAGAGAAATCTGAGCGACAAGAAATACTTGTTAGTGCTCGACGATGTGTCGATGGGTCTTGAGGAGTGGGAGAAACTTATGACATTTATAGATGTTGGTGCTCCAGGGAGCAAAATACTAATAACCACGAGGGAACTGTTAGTATCATCTTCTGTGTCTCGACCATACAATTTACAACCATTGCCCAACATTGAATGTTGGTCTATCATCCAGCAAAGAGCTTTTGCTCCTGGTGGAGGATCTGAGACTCCAAATATGTGCACCATAGGAGCGGAGATCGCAAGTAAATGTGTTGGCTTACCACTTGCAGCAAAGCTTCTTGGTAGTCTTTTGTACTCCAACAATGCTGAAAGTGATTGGTTATACATTAACGACTATATTTTCGAAACAGAAATCAAATCAGAATATCAAACCAATGTTTTACCAATATTGAGATTGAGCTACGATAATTTGTCACCACATTTGAAGCAATGTTTCTCTTACTTGTCTTTATTTCCCAAGGGTTGGAAGATTAATCGAGAAACATTAATTCGCATGTGGATGGCTGAAGGATTCCTTCATTCATCTCATGTAAGAAATCAAAATTCACTCCAAGATATTGGTAATGGTTATTTTCAAGTTTTGTTATCTAATTCTTTTTTTCAAGATGTGGAAAAGGATGAATTAGGTGAAATCAAGACGTTCAAGATGCATGGCTTAGTACATGATCTTGCACTTAGTGTCGTTTCCAAAGCCGAGGTCACCATTCTTGATGCAAGTGAAATGGAAAACAATATTTCTGGTAAAGATACATCAGAAATATTTTCAGCAGATGTGCAGGATGCTAAAAAGTTGCGCTCTTTTTTCTCCCTTGAAAACAATTTTCTGCCTGTTAATACTCTATCTATTCATAAACGTCTACGGGTAGCATGTTTGCTTGGTGTGCGTCCTCTCAAATCTCAATATTTTGCTTCTGATTTTAAACATTTGAGGTACCTTGATTTGTCATACTCAAATATCAAAGTACTACACAATGTGTCCATCAGAAAACTCTATAATCTCCAGACATTAGTCCTTTATCGCTGCACAAACGTTCATATCATTCTTCAAGACATTGGGTTTTTAAAACTTTTAGAGCACCTGAATCTTTCATACTCCGATATTCATGACCTACCTAAATCTATCAATCAACTAAGAAATCTGCAGACACTAGATCTCTTCCGCTGCCTTCAATTTGAAACCTTGCCTGATCTTGATATCGGGTCTTTCAGACATCTCAGTCGCCTCGATATCTCATATACTCCAATTAGTAAATTACCTTTATGGCTCTCTTCCACCATCAGTCTAAGGGATTTCCGGTTCATGTTTTGCCGGAACTTAAAAGCATTACCGGAAGACCTTGGTGCGTTGACTCTATTAAGGAGCCTTAATTTGAATGGAACTCGCATCAAAGTATTGCCTGAAGCTTGTGTTAGCACCCTCCGGAATTTAGAGATAGTGGAACTAGGATCTGAATGCGGGCTTCCCAAAGAAATTGAACATTGGCCGAAACTGAGACGTCTTACGCACCGTGGAAGGAGCTATCATGAAATGCCAAAAGGCATAGAACGGCTAATCTGCCTTGAAGAATTGAAGTCATACATGGTAGGGAAGGAAGAGGTTCCCACGACAAATCATCACAGCAGAATCCAAGATTTATCAAGCCTAAACGACCTTAAAGTGTTGGTGATAAAAAATCTAGAGAATGTGGGAGGAATCGAAGATGCAGCAAGAGCAGAACTAAAGGATAAGCAAAATATTCAACTTCTGGAGCTGCGCTGGGACGGCGAGGGTATAGATGATAGTTCAAAGGTGTTGGAAGGTCTGCAACCACATCCTAATTTGAAAACACTGCTTATAAAAGGATTCAGCGGTATGGAGCTTCCAAACTGGATGGGCGGGTTTGATTCATCGCCTAGTTATCTTCCGAATTTGGTGGAACTGAAATTACGAAATTGCAACAGTTGTGAGCAGCTTCCGCCGATGGGTTTGCTCCCATGTCTCAGGGTTCTTCATATAGATGGGATGAATTCAGTCAAGTGTTTGGGTGAAGAATTTTATCATCAAATATCACCATCATCATCACCGACATCGTTTACAGTAACAGTATTCCCTTCATTAATTGAGTTGAAGCTCAGCGATATGTCAAGTTTAGAAGAATGGCTTGCTCCACCACCACCATATTCGGCTAATTCCTTCCCTTCCCTCCGAAGATTAATTATCAGTGGCTGTTTCCAGTTAAGATCCACACCATTAACTTCCTTTTCTTCTCTTGATAGCTTGGAATTAAGTAATACCAACGACAAAGTGGTAGGCTCGATCTTAGCTATTGAAGGAGGAGGAGGTAAAGGTAAAGGACCAGGCTCTCTCATCACATCCATTTCTATACAAGATTCTGCACAGCTTAACTTTTTCCCACTGGGAGTACTCCAATACTACATACATCTTCAATCTCTAGAAATCTCATGCTGTTCTAAGTTTCAAGGTTTTCGCATTCAAAACTACAACAACAGCGATGATGATGATATACGTTCAGACGTGGTATTCAACTACACCGGCATCAACTCTCTACACTCATTAAAGTTAAGAAATTGCCCTTCTTTAACTTATCTACAGGACTTACGAGAATGGAAGTCCCTCACTAAACTATGGATTGAGAACTGTGACAAGCTGAAAAAGTCATTTACTTATGATTTGGCATCTCTCCCTAGTCTCCGTACACTGTACGTTGATCGCTTCATTGACCTGAGTGCCTCTACTCCTGCTGCTTCTACCAGGTACGTACTATCCCTCTCTCTTCTCTGACTCATTAGTCAATTAACATTCAAATACTACTTTACCCTGTTCTAGAT
The DNA here is from genome assembly GCF_003573695.1 of Papaver somniferum. Taxonomy (NCBI): domain Eukaryota; kingdom Viridiplantae; phylum Streptophyta; class Magnoliopsida; order Ranunculales; family Papaveraceae; genus Papaver; species Papaver somniferum. Next base: position 141,448,539 of record NC_039367.1, read on the forward strand.
TTTAGTATGGATTATAAGAAGGAAATAAAAAAAAACTCTCTATTATTATTTGCAGCCATGCTAGTGATACATTGGTGAGTCTAACAGAATGCAAGATAGCTGTGTTGCCACTGAAAAAAAGTAGAACGCTGTCGAAGAAAAGGTCCAGGACAGAAAACAAAATAAAAAGAAGTATTTTCCGTGCAGGTAATCAGCTTTGACTGTTTACTTGTATGTCAGTCTGGTGGTTTTACTTCATGTAGTTTTTGTTAATAACCCACCCACTTCAACATTTGAATTTACCATCTAACCTGATTTTGATCTGATTGTTTACAGGTTCACGTAGTAAGAGTTGGTTCCGCCGTGGGAGTGCTAGAGTATTTTCAAAGTTCACGCGCAGGTATGGTTTATTTGACGATACACAGAATTTTAAGTGCACCCTTACTAAAAAATAAATACAAATCTACTGTGATACTTATTTTCTCTTAATTTCCTTTTTCTTCTAGTAAAAGTATTCCATATGAGAAGCTTAAGTTTTGGCGAGGGTGAGGGAGTGTGAGAAGTGGAATCTGTATTTGCTGTGTAGGATCATCTCGGGGCAGTTTGGGCCATGCTCCTAGCTGGAGATCTGGTCCTAGATCTCTTCTTCCTTCAAAAGACATATGAGACTCGAATTTTCACTTGTTTTGTTTTCGATACGTTTTTCATCTTTTTTGCCTCATAAAATGATTGTCATTAATTTTTCCGTCTGTTTTGCCTGATCAGCAAATGATTATCCGTAATTTAGTCAGGTATTCATCTATTCTGCCTCAACAAATATTTTTTTTTCTTTCATCTATCTTGTCTAATGACTATCAGTATTGTTTCTTTCGATCATTTCGCCTCAGTATGTCACTTTTTAGAAGAAAAAAATAAATCTGTTTTGCCTCATATAATTATATTTGGCTATTAATTCTTTTCCTATCTGGTTTTGCCTCAACAAATGCTTTTGACAATGTTTATTTATATCTATTTTACCTCAGCAGTTCACTATTTTTTCTCTTCCAATCATCTTGCCTCAACATATATGGTCACTATTTTTTTTCCAAACTATTTTACGACAACAAATGATTGGCGGTGTGTTGGTGCTAACCTGGTTTTGAGGATGACAATCACTCACCATAATGATGCTCATGAAGACTAAAGTATAGTGTTTTGGAACATTGGTCTCGTTTTCCATTGTATTGCCCTACTCTGATATTGGGATGAATAACTTTTTGTAATACTTTCTTTTTCCATTGTATTGCCCTAAGATTTAATATTTCTCTTCACTTACTGCATGGGATACATTTGTTGCATATTAAGGAACCAATCAAGATAATTAGTATGTTGTCCGCCATTTGTTTTGCTTCTCCTGAAGTTCAATTCTTGCTTCGGTCGCAGAAGGGAGCTGCAAACTGAAAGACAAAAACCAATCCAACAATAGATCATTCATGGGAGACGGCGTTATGGACACAACACTGAAAAAATAACTCTTACTGACTCTTTAAGCAGGTTATCAACATGAAAGTCACTATTAGAAACGAAAGAGCTTTTGACACCACTCCATTCTTTCAAAAAGACCTCTTGACACCAATAATCCATCCTTTCACTTCGAGTCTGAGTATGGATTTGTAACCATCGAAATCACTAGCTAGTCATAACCATGACTGGCTGTCACAAATTTTATATGTCAAATATAAGCAGTTAGCTGCCCTCAAGAATTAGTGCTTGAAGCAGCTAATTAACAGTTTGTCAATCCATGCAACATGCCAATGTTGAGATATCAACACAAACTTCATTTGCGAAGCCCAATAAAGCCCAAGTCTGTTTGGTAATTCTCTAGAACTATCCAGAGTACAAATTAGCTGGAAAGGCATAGAATTATCTAGACTAAGTAATAGGGCGGGTATTCTAGAATTTTCAAATGTGTAAGATTAGTTTAGTCGGTTTTCTAGAGTGTTCATGTAGGTCGGTGAGCAACTAGTATAAATAGAGTTAGCTGGGGCTCACGCAGCATCGATGAAGAGATTTACTGATCGAGTAGGAGGTAGGAGTAAAGTCAGTGAGTGGAGTGCTTAAATAAGTATACGAGTGAAATCAATTCCAAGTGAGGCTGTGTGTAGGTTTGAGTGTTTGTACAGAGCACGGTGTGTAAATTAAACTTATGATTAATAAAATTACGATTTTTCACCAGTGGAACTCTGCCCACTTTGCTTCTCAAACTCAACATTTGGTATCAGAGCGGGACGGTCAGGGACGCCGCCGAAGTTGAGATCATATCCGTGACAATTTACAGTGGAGGAGGACTGTGAGTCGTTGGTCGGGACCATACAAGTTGCGATAGGGTGTTGCAAGTCACAAGGAGTGTGAGTGTGTTGGTCGGGTACCATAGAAATTGCGATAGGGTGTCGCAAGGATCACGATTGTTGGTTAAACTTCAACATAGAAGTCACTAACAAGTTGGTTAGGACAAGATTAAAAAATTGCTGTAAATCTAAGAGAATTAGAAGTCAACTAGTTCTAAGAAAAGGGAATACATGTAATAAGAAAATATGATTAGAAAAGGAAGTTCTAGTTCTATATATATGATCACCAAAGTTGTGGTTTGATCATACGAGCAAGATTAGAGCTTGTGTTTAGTTTTGAGAGATTTTCAAAATATCAATAAAAAGAGTTGTCTTTATATAAGCTAAGTTTCATCTTGAAGTTGCCATTAATTGGTATCAGAGCTTGTTTCTGTGCCATGAAAAACGAACCACCATTGTGGGTGCAAAACAGTTCACGCCACCATCAATACAAGTTCCAATCCTCAACGCCACAAACTACACAGTATGGGCCATGAGAATGAAGGTACTGATGAAAATATACAAAGTTTGGGAAACAATTGATCCTGGTTCATTGGACCCAGACAAAAACAATGTTGCCATTGGATTACTCTTTCAAGCAATACCAGAATGTCTTTTTCTACAAGTTGGTGAACAGGAAACTTCAAAGAAAATTTGGGATGCAATAAAGGCACGTAATCTCGGAGCTGATCGAGTTAAAGAAGCCCGTCTACAAACCTTAATGTCAGAATTTGAAAGAGTGAAGATGAAAGACACTGATACTATTGATAGCTTTGAAGGAAAGCTATCAGAGATAGCCTCAAAAGCTGCGTCACTTGAACAATCCATTGATGAAGATAAACTGGTAAAGAAGTTTCTCAATAGTTTACCAAGATCCAAGTATATTCATATCATAGCTTCTCTCTAACAAGTCTTAGATTTAAAGAAGACTAGCTATGAAGATATAATTGGAAGATTGAAAGCATATGAAGAGAGAATCCTCGATGAAGAAAACAATGGAGAAACTCAAGGAAAACTCTTGTACACAAACTCTTACCAACAAAACTCTGCGACAAGAGGAAGAGGTCGTGGAAGAGGTGGTAGAGTAAACAAAGGCCGAGGAAGGGGAGGAAGGTTTAACTCACAAGATAGAACAACAAGTCACAATGATCAAAACCAAGGGAAAGAAAAGAAGGATATATCAAACATTATTTTTTACAGATGTGATAAACCAGGACACTTCTCCTCTGTATGCCCTGAAAGAATACAAAAGATGGAAGAAGCAAACAAGAATGAAACAAGGGAAGCAGATACAGCTCTTTTCATGCACGAAGTTGTATTCTTAAACGAATGGAAACTAATACCAAAGAACTACGAATCAAAGGATGGAGAAGAAGGAATCTGGTATTTAGATAATGGAGCCAGCAATCACATGACTGGTAAGAGACACTACTTTTCTGAAGTTTGGGGATGGATCTTCTGTAGAAATTGAAGGGAAAGGATCAATTCTATTTCAGAGCAAGACCGGAGAACAGAAGCTTGTCACAAACATCTACTTCATCCCAAACTTACAAAGCAACATTCTAAGTTTAGGACAAGCTACAGAAGTTGGATGTGATGTTAGAATGCGACAAGATTATCTAACAGTTCATGACCCAAGTGAAAGACTTTTAGTCAGAGTCTCACTCTCACAGAATAGACTCTACAAGATAAGTCTCATGATTTGAAGGTTATTGTGTCTGAATATGAGACTGGAAGATCAGACATGGAAGTGGCACCCAAGGTTAGGACACATAAGTTTCAGAACCTTAAAAACTATGTCTCAGAACAAGATGGTTTGAGGGATACCACAGATAAACGATGAATCAAGGATCTGTGAATCATGTTTAGTTGGGAAACAAACGCATCAAGGTTATCCAAAAGCAACAACATTCAGAGTGGTAGTAAGTCGCGACGTGGTGTTTGATAAGACAACACATTAGAACTGGAAAGAAACTAATGATGGACCAAGTAGGGATCCAGGAATGTTTCACATGAGATGGGGTCAAGTAATTGATGAAGGAGAAGGACCCATAATCATCAATACCAATGGAAACAATGATGTTAATCAAGAAGAAGAAGAGAATAATTAAAACACTGAGAATAACGAAGACGTAGAAGAAGAAGAAGAGATCGATGAAATAACTCAACCCATTCCAGTGCAAAAATCAACAAGACAGATATAAAATCCACAGTATCTGGAGGATTATGTTCTTCAAGCTGCAGAAGAATGTGAGATTATGCTACTTTCCATTAATGACGAACCAAGAAACTTTAAGGAAACAAAGCTTTCGCATAAATGGATACAAGCATGTAGAGAAGAAATTACTTCAATCAACAGAAACAAGACTTGGTTTCTAGTTGATAAGCCAAGTGAGGTAAAAGTGATTGGTCTTAAGTGGATCTTCAAGGTTAAAAGAAATGATGATGGAACTGTCAACAAATATAAGGCAAGACATGTAGCTAAGGGATACGTTCAAGAATCAGGCATAGACTTTGATGAAGTTTTCGCACCAATTGCTAGACTAGAGACAATTCGTCTCTTAATAGCAGAAGAAGCATCAAACTCATGGGAAATTCACCACTTATACGTTAAGACAGCATTCATACATGGTGAATTGCAAGAAGATGTGTATGTTGAACAACCAGAAGGTTTTGAAGTAAAAGGACAAGAGCATAAGGTTTATAAGTTATCAAAAGCTCTATATGGTCAAAGACAAGCTCCTCGAGCCTGGAATACAAAGTTAGATCAAATCTTAAGATAAATCATATTTGTTAAGTGCTCTAAAGAAACATCAGTATACAAAAGAGAAGAAAAGGGAACGCTTCTTGTGATTGCAGTCTATGTAGATGATCTATTTTTGACTGGCAACTCCCTTAAGGTGATCAATGAGTTCAAGAGAGAAATGTCATCAAAGTTTGAGATGTCAGACCTCGGAAAACTCACTTATTACCTTGGCATAGAAGTCCATCAAGGAGTAGATGGGATTCAGATTAAACAAGAATCTTATGCAAGGAGAATTCTGAAACAAGCATGACTTGAAACTTGTAATCCAACTAAGATACCAATGGAGTTTGGACTTAAAGTCTCAAAGGCACAAGAAGAAGCTGAGATTGATCCAACAAGTTATAGAAGAAATGTTGGATGCCTTAGATACTTGTTACACACAAGACCAGACTTGGCTTTCTCTGTGGGAGTAGCTAGTCGTTATATGCAAAGTCCATGCAAGTCTCATGGTGACATGATGAAGCAAATATTAAGATACCTAAAAGGAACAATCACGTATGGGTTGAAGTATGGTCGAGGAGGATCAAGAGGAATTGTTGGATATAGTGACAATAGTCATAGTATTGACCAAGATGATGGAAAAAGTACAACTGGTCATATATTTTATCTAGGAGAAGCACCTATTACATGGTGTTCACAGAAGCAATACACTGTATCCCTCGCATCCTGTGAAGCTGAGTTCATGGCCGCAACAGAAGCAGCTAAACAATCAATATGGCTTCAAGAACTGTTGGGTGAAATCAAAGGAAGAGAACCTGAAAAGTTCTCATCAAGATTGATAATAAGTCTGCAATTGCACTCACTAAAAATCCAGTGTTTTATGGGAAGTCGAAACACATTCATAAAAGGTATCATTTAATTCGAGAATGTATCGAGAAGGAGATCATCAACGTTGAACACATACCAGGAACTGAGCAGAAAGCAGATATATTGACAAAGGCATTAGCTAGGATCAAGTTTGAAGAAATGAGACAATTGATTGGAGTACAAGATATGTCACGGGTAAGGTTGAAGCTTAACGGGGAGAACATTGATTAAACTTCAACATAGAAGTCACTAACAAGTTGGTTAGGACAAGATTAAGAAATTATTGTAAACCTAATAGAATTAGAAGTCAACTAGTTCTAAGAAAAGGGAATACATGTAATAAGGAAATATGATTAGAAAAGAAAGTTCTAGTTCTATATATATGATCACCAAAGTTGTGGTTTGATCATATGAGCAAGATTAGATCTTGTGTTTAGTTTTGTGAGATATTCTAAACATCAATAAAAAGAGTTGTCTTTATATAAGCTAAGTTTCATCTTGCAGTTTCCATTAACGATGTCGGATCTCATTTACACGGCTGGAGTTGCTTGGTTGAACCACACCAACCACAAGTACTGGCAGTCGCGTATCAAGTCCTATTTGGAAGGACGGACCTCTGGGAGGTTCTCCATGGTAGTAATATAGAATCACCACCGAAGGAAGATACAGAAGTTGTGTGGAAATAACGTATGAAAGCTAAGAAAGCAATGTAAGTTATTAAAATTACCATCGAGAATGATTTATTGGATCAATATTGAGGATGCATCCACGCCGAAGGAAGCATGGGATGTTCTCAACAGGTTGTTCTCAAGGAAGAAAGATGCTCGTCTCCAACTGCTGGAATGTGAGTTAATGAACTCGAAGCCGGAAGGTACGTCAATTAACTGATACTTTATGAAAATCAGAAATTTAGGAAAATAAATATCTTTGCTATACTAGTGGAAAACAGAAATTTTGCGATCGTCAGGACAAGTCATATATACGAGTTATACGACCATTTCCAACCGTCTCTGTTGGGTCTCTGATAAAGCGTCGTTGTTTTGTACGACCCTTAGTTATGAGTCTCAAAAATAATTACTGATTTTAAGGGTTACGAGGTACAGACCCTTAGCCGTGGGTCTCATATTTAAATTATAATATAAAAAAAATATATATTCAGATTTGCTGAAATGCCTGAATGGCTAAATCTGAAATAATCTGACTGTATCAAAGTCAAATCAAGTCAAATGGAACTCAAGTCAAACTCAAGTCAAATGGAACTCAAGTCAAAGTCACGGAAAAGTCAAGTCAAAGTCAAATGAAACCCAAACTGAAATTCAAATTTAAGTCCAATTTAAACACCAATTGAGAATTCAACTTTCGTTCATTCATTCATTGGGTTTAAAGTTACACATAAGAATGAAATTCTTAGTTCAGAACAACACATGTCCAAGCTAGCTAGTAATTTCTAACGACATGCTAAACTAATAGACAATGTTCCGACAACGTATCACAGGCAAGAATCAAAATGTTAAAGCTACAGAGCTAATGCCAAAACAAAAAAAAACATATAAAAAATGTCTTGACACTACCATGCCTCTCACTATGGTGGTGTAAGCTCCAAAGTCACTAGGATATCATGAGAACCTACATATCAAAACACAACAATTCAAAATATTTTAAGGATAGGTAACAGTCATGAATCATACAAGATGCAAAGAAGAAAAACTTACTCTCGCAGAAGCACATGACAGCTTACTCAGCAGTTAAGGAAACAACCTTGCAACCCTTGTTACCACTTTCCATGAAGAATGCCAGTAGATCACTGCAGACCCTAAGCACAAAAACTTCATTAGTGATGCATAAAGATCTTTACGGATCCACAAATAAGACTTCTTCAATAAAATATATAAAAAAGTATTATCATAGTCTTAAGATTCTTTCTCATATCATAAATTATCACTCACATAACTGTTTTAGTAATCTAATCTGCTTATAACATAGTCAAAGAACAATTGAGAAGACTATTTCACATGTTTAAACTCTAGATGGTTATCAACATGGGAAGAGACTTTAGAAATCCTAAGCTTAATAGAGACAAACACGACATTCAAAGAGGCAATAAGTTAAAGAAAAGGTCTAACAACTTTCGATCCTGAAACTAAGGGTACATAAGTTTTCAAGTAAGGAGCATTCTTGAGGGTAATTTCTTCTATCCGTTTGCGAATGATATCGTACATGGGTAAGCATATGGCAGTTGTGCTAGCTCCTACTATGCTTTTTGTCCCTCATATTCAAAAAATAAATATTATATAGTGTCGCCAGACTACACATTACCAGTTGTGTTCGCTCCTAAGGCAAGCTTCCCTACCAATACTATGTTGTATTCGCAGAACAATATACTAAAGATGTATGGCATATTAAGTGCATTCAAATACATACTTACTCAAAACACGAAACACTCAACCAAGTATATCGAATATAAGGACAATTCTAGCTATAACAGATATCAGAGCATTGTTGCTCATAGGGTAGTAAATATTGTATCCTTGTTATAAATGAAGATTGCATCAAAAGAAATCAACTAAAAGCAATCAAAACCATAGGACAAAGGAAATAGACATCCCAACATGTGGCTCCTAACAGCTGGAGCTTTGCAAATTCTTCTTCAATGACTTGCATAACATGTGGTGGCATGGGCATTCTTGTTCGCTTCAAGTTTCTCCCAAAATTTTGATGTACGAAAAGAGAAAAAACTTAGGTTGTTAAAACTATACTGAAGTAAACACAAGCACAAAGTAATTAAAAATAAAAAATATGAACACATAATTGTTTCATAACTATCAAAAAATCCAGATGATATAGACCATAATTGTTTCCTACTGATCGTCACCTCACACTCTCCAATACTTAAGAACACTCTTATAACTATAGGGTGTAAATGAGCAACAAAATTTGGGGAAATTCATATATGTGCAGGTAATACAAATGACAATCAACGTTATAAGACTCATGTAACAATCCATCATTACATTAGAAACCTCAAGTTACTATTATTAAGACTACTATAACATGATGGGATCTGCAGAAATCAAAACTACCTATGTAATTTATAGGATGGTCATGTATGACAGAGCAACCATGTTATTTATACTGCATCCAGTCTATAGGACATGTTAGGAACTATTAAAACTCTGCAATATAGTAGACACCTTGTACACTTTAACAAAAACAATTCATGCTAGGTTCGCAATAGTTAAAAAATATAATAAAATATGCCTCATAGAATAAACCAAACTTATGCCATTTAGAGCACCAGGTGGGTTGAATAAGGCTACATTAACTAACAAGATGATAAAATCTAAGTAAGTACAAATAAGGTTCTACCTAGGTAAAGATGGAGAGGATCTTTTAGGCACATAACTTATTGTTTATCATTGAGCCTTCTGTTGCTTATGTACTTTGTTGTCACTTGTCACTCCACAATGTCCGAGTGTCTTCTCCTATTATGATTTTCATGCAATTGAAACTACCTAATATTAGTAAACATAACAAAAATACACATAGGACACGGAACTTGCAGAACTTTAAACACTACCGGACAAGGACAAGCTATTCACCTATACCAATAATCGTTATAGCAGGTACACAGGCAGTATCCATCTCAATGAAGTGTCTGCAAAAGAAATTTTTGCTGGCCTATCAGTACCAACCAAAACATCCCTCTCTGCAAGGGCTTGCATGCCTCCAAAGCATCTGAACGAGTACCGAAATCCATAAAAGCAAACCCCCTATTCATCCCCTCATTTTTAGTATCCTCGACCAGTGTCAAGTCTTCAAAGTTATGAACGCCATAGTGTATCAGTTTTTCCTTCAACTGCGCAACAAATAATGCGACCCAGTTTAATAGATTTACACCGAAAGAGGAGTAAGTACATAAACAGACTGGGATAGAACCTTGACTATGTTGAAGATCAAGGAATCATCCGAATCAACGCAAATCAATCAAGAAGGTGTCATCATACTTACAGCTTCCATTGTTCATGTATTGCCAACGAACAGCGTGTCACTGTCCTGACTTGGACCAACACCAAATTACTTCCCATTAATCTGAAATAAAATTCCCTAGTTATAGTTAGATGAATCTAAAAGAAACTCTCAACTAAGAAACCCCTAGACTGCAAATGCTTAGGATATTGATACAGGACAATTGAATAAACTAACAAATTCACCTGGAAACTTAAAAATGCAGGATTCAGCATACACAAAAAAATATTCCAGCAGATGTACGCATATTAGATAAGTCATTGTACCTCAAGTTTCATTCATAATAGAAAACATCATTACAAGATGATCTACAGGACAAATTCTGTCCAAAATGAGCTACAAGATAAATTAGTTTTAAGAGGAATAAATAGAAAATACGTAAAACAAGACCATCATATATACCTTATATCTATAAAGACTTTTAAAGTGGTTGATTCCAAGATCAGCTGGGACCGATCTCCAGCATCGAGTTATGCTACAACTTCATCAAATGCTTGTTAATTTAGAAAGGATTAGCAAGGAAGTGTGCCCTGCATACAAAACAAGTAGACCACTTATAAAGCTAACTAACAAACAAAAAATATAACAGAATGGTGCAATAAATGGAAATTTTGATGTTTACCTTAAATGATACTCCACGAACTTAAAGTACCAACATCCAAGAGACTGCGTGTGTACTGACTTTGAAGGTGAGACCATTGTTTAATTAATGACAAATTAAAATTGAAGCCCCCAAACTCAGAAGTCAGAACTTGCACGTACCTGTAGGAAAAATCAGTATTGGCATTAGAAGTTTAACTACAAAGATCTTGGTTTTGAAGAAGGGACCATGGTTAAACAACAAAAATTAGTAATTTGACAAATAAAGAAAGCATTGCGGAGAACCATGAAGATCACCTCGACGATAGTTTCTGACCACATATGCGCAATCCCCAGATTCAGCTTGTTTGCTAACTTGATCCCCATCAGCACCTGCAAACAAGCCAACAGTTTCAAAACATATTCAACAACGTGACAATCTAATTAAGCAAGATGATAAAAGATTAAAAATAAGATAATGACATAGTTATCGAGTCACACTATAAACTGAATAATAACTTATGCTCATCTAACGAATTCTGCACAACAAGATAAAGGTAAACATGGTTTAACAACATATTTCAGTCCAAAATACTTCCGAAAAGTTGGACCACTTTTGATCATGGAACAAAATCGATGGTGCAAAGATGAAAATGCAAGTACAAGCTAAAGGTAAATCTTTGTAAGCCAAAGTAACAATTCAAATTTGCGAACTCTGCTGGGGAAAATTTTTCTCCATTGCTTAACCAACCTTCATCTAGATTCTTGTATGCTTCATTGATCTTACCTTGCTTCTCGCATAAGATATGCCTTCCTGCGAAATCCAACCCCAACATGTATCAAAGAAAAAATATGACCCAACATCATATCAAACCAAATTTCCCTATCATGCTTATAATCCCCTCATCAGCATACCAATCATCTAACTGCAAACCCTGGAATAAACAATTACTCTATCAGCACATCGATGCTTCAATAATCCCATAACAAAACACTCAATTGCTTTTAAAAAATGCAGATAGATGTTATACCTAAACAAGCTCTTCAAGAAGTGCAGCTGTACCTAATGAAATTTGTGAAAAATCAAATAAAAACAAATAATAATTAAAACTCTGTCAACAAACAAAAAATGTAGTAGAACAAAAATCAGAAAATTAAATTGCAAACCCTAACCTGCAATCTCTTGAATTCTCAAACTCAGACTTCTAAGAACTTCAATTTGTTTTTAAATCAAAAAAAGAAGCACCACTAACCCATGGAAATCATCGCATCCACCTGCAATCTCTTGATTTCTCAATCTTAGACTTCTAAGAACTTCAATTTTTTATTAATCTTCTCTTATTTCTCCTCTTCATATCAACATCATCAAACCCATCTGACTTCGAATCTAGTGCAACTCTAATCGATTATTTCCATGATATCACAAATTCCATCTTCTAATTCTCAAATACGATTCGCTTCTTCTCTAGGAAATAACGGAAACCCCTTTTTAATCATCATCTTCTTCAATAATTGCAGCGAACTCATCTTCTTCCAACCCCAAATTCTCTTCATCTTTGTCTCAAGATTCATAGAAAACCCTTTCTCCAATTCTATTACAGACTCATAATTTCAGATTCGGAAACCCTAGAACATCCTAAAACAAACGTCTTTAGCAGTAATCATCCATGATGTGATTATTTATTTAGATCTAGTTAGAGATTTTGATAAAACCCTAGAATGATAGAAAAAAAAAACTTGGATTGAATCTGTTCCCAGCAGATTTGAGATTTACAACTTGACAAGTGAGTTGAGGGATTTTAGAATCAGAATCAAGAGAAGGGTGGGTTTTTATTAGTTTGGTTGAAACTACATCTAAGGTTTACTGATTTCTCCATTTCCATGGAGCCAGTTCCTTAGGTTAGAGAGTGAGACCGAGAGAGCACGAGAAGAAAGATAAAGAGAAAGAAAAAAGAAAATGGGTGAGAGAAAGAAGTATTTATATGCTCCATCAAATAATAAAAAATTATCAAATGTGAATCGGTTATGAAGGGTCACGGGATGGGCAACAGATTTAGGATAAAATAGTAATTATTCAGAGACAGCTATTAATGCCCTCGGAATTTTTCTTTTTTTTTATCATATCAGAGACCTCTATGTTTGGTCAGCGGTCCAACTACCGTCATTCAGGGTCTCTGATGTGGGTCATAGAAGCTTCATTTTCCACTAGTGTTAGATCCTGCAAATAAAATTTCAGAAGAAAAACTATTAAGAGTAATAGTAAATGGGTTAAGACTAGGGATGCACAACGGGTAGGGTGGGTAGGATATGGCCTATACCCGCCACCCTACCCGTTTACTGGCGGTTAAGAAAAATTTTACCCTCCACCCTACCCGCCATTAAACGGGTAAGATCCTACCCAACCCATTCTCTGGCGGGTCGGGTAGGGTAGGGTGGCGGGTATAACCGTTTACTACCACCAGCACAATTCTTCTTCCATGTAGCTCCAAGCACCATCTATATCTTCCTGCAATACAAAATTTCAGCTCCTTTTGTAACCACCATCTTCTGCTGCTTCTTTACAGTGCCCATTTCAGATCCATCTAAGATGCTTCCATAATTCCTTACCTGTAACCAATGGCAGAAACCACTTCGAGCACCAACATTACCATTGCAGCAGCTCAAGCCTGCTCCTGCCATCTCAACAGAGCCTCAACCACAAGTATAAACATGTCTAACAATGGACATGCGAAACACAACAATGATGGTCCATGGTACTGCTAAACCACAGAGAAGCATCAGAATAACTTGTATATCTAGTAATCACTTGATTAAGCGTAGAAATAGATGTTGTGCTAGTAGACCAACGATGAATTTAGAAACAAAAGCATAACCATAAAAAATGTACAAACAAAAGTATTCTCAAGAAAAGAGTTGTATTCTTTTTGAAATAGACGATGAATCCCAGCCCAATTCCATGTTCTTCACGTGACCTTGTTCTTCATATAACAGTATCATCACCAAAAGCTCTTCATATTGACCTTCTTCTTCAATCATCATCTACGATGATGGAATAAGTACTAAGATCACCAAATAAATCTGCATACAAGTTATCTCTTGTTAGATTCAGTCATAATAGTGAATGATTTGATTCAAAGTTCAGTCATAATACCAACATCAAGTAATATCACAACAAGTTCTGTATCTGTTAGAAGAGAGATATCACAACATCCTACTATGGAATACAATATCACAACAAGTTCAGACTTTTGGTTCGGTCACAATATCAAGTAATATCACAACATAATTCAGTCATAATACCAACATCAAGTAATAATACCAACATCCTACTATGGAATACAATATGGGTAAAGAAAAATTGTATTCCATAGTTCTATCACAATATCTCCAAAATGCAATATGGGTAAAGAAAGAAGAGAGAGGGAAGAGGAGCACTCAGTTTTCAGACTTTTGGTTGGTTCACTATTTCAACATGCAATCGCAACAGTGGACAGTCTCATTAGAAGAGGAGTGGCAATTACAGATGAGAATGGACCATCTTATGGGTAAAAAAAACAAAAGTGGACAGTCTCAAACTGGTTTCTGTTCTTTTCATTTAAGGAACTCATATGCTTCAAATTTTTTTCTTTTGAAGGAACTCATCACTTGTTGGTATGACATCCTTATGCTTATGCTCGTCTCTTTAGATTCTAAGCTTTAGATTCAGGAATATACATATGGTTATACTATATTGTAAGAAACTGAAAACAGCAGAGACTTGACAAATGTAGGAGAATCAATGTAGGAAAGTTGTATACCTGACTCTAAGACGTCATCCTCCTTCTCTTCAGATCCAAATGTAGATGGATCCATATCAATCGGTGTCCTTAACCAGTTTTGTAGGAGAATCAATGCTTCCACAGTTCGGGGTTTTAAAGAACTTCGGAAATGACCAAGTATTCGCTTTCCAGTACTGAAAGCAGATTCACTTGCAACTGAAGAGACGGGAATAGCAAGTATATCTCTTGCTATAAGTGATAGAATATCAAATCTTGCAGCATTGCTTTTCCACCAAGTGAGTATATCAAACTTCGAACCATTTTTGTTGTCTTTTGTTGGTGAGTAAATCTGTTCCGATAAATATCTTTCCACCTATGATTTGTCAACATCCTCCGTTATAGATAACTGGTTTTTACGTTCTTCTCTATGGGCCTTATGTCTTCTCTTTCTATGTGACGTAGAACTATAACTACAACTCTCCTGACTAGGACTACCACCAGTATTACCTACGGACTCCGACGAGGCTAACACACTTCCTACACCTATATATTATGCCTTATAAGCTGTGAATAATTCATTAAAATCCTTTTTCACTTCATCTAACCAATTTTTTACCAATCTTTGTTTCATCCAAGGAATATCATGCACAATCAGGTCTTCTAGTATTACTTGCATTCCACGTTCTTTTTCTCTTGGGTCAAGAAGCACAACAATAAACAATAAAGGATTCATGTTCTTATGCTCACCCCAATACTTGTTGTATTTAAGTAACATCTTCTCACCCATATGGCTTAAGTGAGAATCATGATGAGCATTTTTCCATTCTTTTAACTCTCCACGTACATCACAAATTTACCCCAAAAATGTATGCGAAGTGACATACGTAGAACCAGAAAACTCAACAGTGGCTTCAAAAAATACCTGTAGAAACAGTTTTAGTTGTTATAGAAACTTCATATACAGATCATATTAACTCGTAAGCAAAGACCAAAACATCTAGACACCTCAACAGTGGCTTCAAAATGTTTACAGATGGCTAAATATTATGAACTAAGAAATATAAAAACTAGTAATTTGACTGAAACATATTATAGACTGAACTAGCAATATCCTTGAAAGAAGGTTCTAGAAGCCAAGTTTTCTCCACCCAAACACCATTGACTGTCAATATTTTGGGTCCTCCATCACTTCCGGTACCAATACGAGCTTGATCTAAAGAAGCAATCAGTTGAGAACTGAAGTAAGATGATCAAGTCTATCACACTTTAGGAATGCCATCAATTGTTTTAAGGGTGCACCTTTTGATCCAGAAGTTAATAAACCAAGAGCGACATAAATTTAAAACGGAGAAAATGCAAAATTTTGATCTTTGGCTTCATTTTGCCAAACGTGCTTAATGAGTGCTAAACATGAATCAATATGGACACGTAAAGGTAACCTGGATTTGAAATCTATTCATAATTGATCAGTTGAAAATATTATACCCCAGTATCATTTTTCTTTCCCAAGCGCAAAACGGTATACATGTAACAGTAGCAAATAGAAAACGATGTTAAAATACTGAACTGTTAACAAATTAGCTTTATTATTACCCTGATTAACATTTCTGACAGAAAAAAAAACACCCAAGCTATCAGTATAGGGATCAAAGCCTACAACAGAAGGATTACTTCAACAACTTACTGGAGTTTTAAGTTGACAGGGGTAACTGAAAGTCAGTTCCATAACCACAAATAACAAGAAGATATGTACTACAACATTACATGTATGGAAAGAGTAATCGAAGAACTCATGCTGATAATTAAAATAAGGAATATAATTAAAGTAATAATGTTTAGGGATTACTAAAGTAATAATGTTTTAAGATTACTAAAACTAATCAGTGGTGAAATGTGTTAGGCAATATCAAGTTTAGGGATATTTGATCAAATGGATATAATCATGCTGATAATTAAAGAGAATGAAATTTAAAATACCTGTAGAAACTGAACTAGGACTCGAGAATTATCCCAGTCACACTTTTCAGGACATGCACGCAAGGCTTTTTCTTCTTGGCTTTTCTTCAACCAGATAAGGGAACTTCATCAGCATCAGAATCAGAAGAACTGGATTCCATTTCATCAAGAAAATCAGTACTGTCAATATCATCAACATTAACACCCATTATTGATTCATCGGGAATATCGAAGATAAACCTCTCACGAAATGATTTATCAGATCGTCCTAGCCTTATAAAGACTTTTTCGTATTTTTCTGTTGCATCCAACATCAAGTAAATGGAGTTCCATCTTGTTTTCACGTCTAACACTAATCCCTTTTTGTATTCCATTCTTTCAAGAAATAAGGCATCTAAGAATTTCTTCATTCTAGTAGGAGAGGCCGTGACGTATTTAACCACCGACCTGATTCTGCTCACTGAAGTATGATAGTTCTTCAACCCATCCTTAACAACTAAAGCTAATACGTGGGCAGCACACCTTACATGTAAATGTTTACCTTCTACAATTGACGATCTCCAACTTACAACTTTCTCTTGGACATATTGAATTGCTTTTTTATTTGCAGATGCATTATCGAGCGTGATGGTGAACACTCTATCAAGACCCCACTCTATCAAACATTTCTCCAATGCTCTTCCAATATGCTCACATCCATGACTAGTAATTTGACAGAAACATATTATTCTTTTGTGTAACTTCCAGTGGTCATCGATGAAGTGGGCAGTAACCACCATGTAGTTGTAGTTCTGAATGGATGTCCATGTATCGGTTGTGAGACAAACTCTAACCTTGTTCGACTTGAAATAGTTCACCAAATTGGCTTTTTCACTCAAAAACAGTCCACAAATATCACGATAGACGGTCATCCGCGATGGAAGTTTGAACCTCGGCTCAAGATATCTACAAAATGCTATAAATCCTTCTCCTTAAACCATTCGAAAAGACTGTTCATCTGTGATAATGAACTTTATCAAGGCTCTCCTACATCCATCTTGACAGAACGTAACCCCAACTGTTTGCTGCTGATCTCCCAGATTGCTAGGCTGACCGAGAGAGTCCAACTGCGCAGCTTCTAGTGACTCCATATACTTCCGACACTTGGTCAAATGCCAGTTCAAATTTGATGTGCCATACTTCTTACCACCAGTCCTATATTTACCACCTTCACAGTAGTTACATTTCCCCCATTTAGTACCAGCTTCATCAACACTCTTTTTGAAATGCTCCCACACCTAAGATGTTCTGTTCCGCTTCATACTTTCCCTGACCTCAGGTTGAGAAGATGGTGGAGGTGGAGGTGGCAGAGATATAACGACACTGACCCTTTGTTGCACAGATTGATATGAATCTTGAGAGGGAATAGGAGGTCTCGTTGACATCAATTCTGTAATCTCAACCATGCTTCCTCACTAGTCACTTCTGCAACCAGTAATGCTACTACAACAGTTACTAAGCCTGAGAACAAAGTAGAACTTCTACTGTAGAAGAATATTGCATCTAGAGAAAAGTTTCCCAATACAAATAGAGGTTATAAGGCAAAGAACAAGTGATATGAATAGATATCAGAGGCTAAGTGTGAGAATTAATGTGAAACATTTCCCTGATGGGACATGTTGTTGCCTAGCATAAGTCATAACACCTACTACATGCAACATGTTCTTACAATATGATGTTAACAGATTATGAAAAGAGACGATCAATAAAGCATGTTATTTATCATGCTGCATAGGCAGTTGAAAAATAAGAAGCATGTTATTTATCATGCTTCATTGTTTTGGAAATTCTTGCTTTGGTTGTGTTTTCAACTGCACTGGCACTGACAACCTATAAGAGTCTTATGATAAGACCATAAATAAAACTCAGGTGAATGGTTTCAAGTATTAAGTAAAGTACCTGCAACTCTACCTCTGATTATGACATACATATACATCAGGACGAGACTGCCAGAAGTTTCAACTGTTACCGTCTATTGTCTACAAACAATAAGAAACAACTATAAGTTTAACCTTCATCATGATACATCCGAATGCAGATGATTCAATCACATTTACAAAGTTTAGACCAGATACAAGAAATAATAAGGTCTGCAGAAAACAAAGGCTAAAAAGAAAGAAATAAAATGACCAAGAGTGCAATATGAAAGCACTCTTGGTCATTTTATTCCTGTATCAATCTCAGAGACCAAAATCCAGCAATATGGTTTTCATATTCTTATTTAGAATTTAAAGATTAATATCAGTTGGTGTTGCAAATTTTGCAGGTTAAAGCTAACTGAAAATTTTCCTATTGCTGCTTGCTTTGGACCCAAATTTCCATATTGCTAGAATTTGGGTTCATTATTGCTTCTTTCTTTGGACTCTGCGAGAAAACTCCTGCTCCGTTCTTTACGAACATTTCCTTTTCCTGTTGTGATAAAATCCTTTTCCATGCCCGGCTTCACAAGCACCCATTTTAGTCTCGAATTTAAAGAATTACCCAGGGATACAACATTCTACTAAAGATATATTTACTAAAAAGGAAATGTTATTCAGCACTTGGAATTATCGTTGAGAGTAACTGGTCACAGGTTAACATTTAACAATTATATATCGTACAAAACCAAAATTTCTACGAGAAATTCATCAATCAGTTAACATGCATGTTAATTTCTCAGCTAAATTCCTAGATCTTATTACTCAACTGATTACTCATAAGAAGACGGAGATGATTACTGAGATCGAAACCCAAATCAAAACACAAATTGAAATCTTTAAACACTTACATCTTCAGATCGAAACCCTCAAAACCTCAAACTGCACTTGCATCCTGAAACCCTAAATTCTCTTCTGCAGAGATAAAGAAAGTTGATTGAGATGAGCAAAAAATAGATTCAAACACATAAGACACAAATCGAACACACAAATCACTTACATCTTCAGCTTCAGATCGAAACCCAGACTTCACTTCTTCTGCAGAAAATCACCACTTCGCTACTTCGAATGAAAACAAAGAAAAATGGTTCAAATGAAAAGCGATGAAATGGTTCGATAGAGAAAATCCATTTACTTTGTAATTACCCCTATTATGTTTTAAAATAACAAAAAAATAGGCAGGAGGAGAAAACAATACAAGGGTTACTTTGTGTTTTCAGTATTAGACGGGTAGGCGGGTAGGGTGGGATAATTTCGAGCTTTATCCGTCACCCTACCCATCTAACGGCGGTTAAGAAAATCTTTACCCGTTACCCTACCCGCCAAATAGTGGGTAGGATAGGATACGGTTAAAACACTGGTGGGTAGGGTAGGATTGGCGGATATGGGTAGGGTATGTGCACTCCTAGTTAAGACCGAAGTAGGAGTTTTTATGTCAGTTGTACACAAGGGTGGATAAAACTTCCCTTACAGAGATAGAAAATCTACTAGTAGCTCAAAAGATTCTGCTAAAACGATATAGCAGTATCTCTGTTAGAGACGAAGGGGAGGCACTATTCAATAGTAATAGTAAAAGAAAATTTACAAAGAAAGACAAGGAAGGCGGACCTGAATATCAGCAGGAGAAGAGCTCTTGTCCAGGGGGAGCTCGAAAGAGTGAGTACTCGGAAGACTCATCCAATGAGTCTGATGGAGGACAAGACCGGAACTGTTACCATTGCGGAAAGTTCGGTCATTTTACATTAGACTGTTGGCTTACAAAAAGGAATCCAACGTAAGGAAATTTGGTAATAGTAGATGGTTCCAGTATGATAGTGAAGAAGAGTGGGACATGTAAGCATCAATCACTCTTGCTGAATTGGTTGAAGAACTAGAAACAGATTTCGAAAAGCACTAGCTGTAGTTTTGACAGTGGAGGAGTGAACTACAAGTGCAACTGGATTGACGATTCCATGTGAAAATGCGGGGGTCTAACATCCACACCCAACAATTCATTTGGCAATCTGAGAGGACTTACTCCAATATACTTTCTTGAGAATCAACTAGACAGTCAGACTCAATCTAGAGTAAAGTATATCAAAGAGTTTAATATCTCTAACTCTTAATTCAATCTGCAATCAGCAAATATAAATCTTCGAGCCTGATTGAATATAAGAGGAGTAACTTGAACGGTACCAAAGACCAATGTTCAAGTATCAATCAATTTAAGTCAACAACCAAAGGTTGGATATTTTAATTGATTGATTTTAACGCACAACCTGTGATATTTCAATTATATAATGAAATATAATGCGAAAAAGAAATAACACGGACACCGGAATTTTGTTAACGAGGAAAACCGCAAATGCAGAAAATCCCGGGACCTAGTCCAGTTTGAACACCACACTATATTAAGCCGCTATAGATACTAGATTACTACCAATGAACTTGAGACTGGATTGTAGTTGACCCTAATTAGTCTCACACTGAGTCAAGGGACATTTGCGTTCCTTGCGTCTCTGATCCCAGCAGGATATTACGCACTTAATTCCCTTAGATGATATCACCCACAACTAAAAGTTGCTACGACCCAAAGTCGAAGACTTGATAAACAAATATGTGTCACACAAAAAAGTCTATAGATTGAATAAATTTTGTCTCCAATACCCAAGAGTTTTTGTTATGTCTTTTGATAAATCAAGGTGAACAGGAACCAATTGATAACCCAAACTTATATTCCCGAAGAACAGCCTAGTATTATCAATCACCTCACAATAATCTTAATCGACTAGCGAAACAAGATATTGTAGAATTATAAGCGATGAGACTAAGATGTTTGTGATTACTTTTATCTTGCCTATCGGAGAAATTAATCTCGAGTCAATTATTTCAATTGTACTCAAAACGATAGAATCGGGCAAGATCATAATACACAACTATAAAAAAAATAGTTGTGTCTGGTTTCACAATCCCAATGAAGTCTTTGAAGTCATTAACCTACAGGGTCTCGAAGAAACCAAAGGTTAAAGGAGAATCGACTTTAGTTGATGCAACTAGTAACACACATGTGGTGTGGGGATTAGGTCTCCCAGTTGCTAGACTTCTCCTTTATATAGTTTTAAATCAGGGTTTGCAATCCAAGTTACCTTGGTAACAAAGCATTCAATATTCACCGTTAGATGAAAAACCTGATTCAACCAAGCTAATATCTTTCAACCGTTAGATCGAACTTAGCTTGTTACACACAAATGGAATATACTCTCATTTAGGTTTATGTAACCGTACCCAAACGTGTACACCGTGTTGGCTCGACAGTAATTAACCGAAGTTATCTATATGATTACTCTCATATCAACCTTATTCATCTTAACCATAACTAGTTCAAATGAATCAAATGAAACTAGTTAAAGACCCGTTCAATTTCTATATTCTCATAGAAGTATACAAGAACACAAATGAAACAAAATCGTCTTGATTCACTCGAATCAATACATGAACATTATAGCCACGATTTCCAAAGATTGCATTCCTTATTTTATAAATGTTTAAGTTCATGTACACAACCGATTTTAGAAAGTAACCAACTCAAGTATGCAAACAGGTACGCATACTTAAGTAGACGAACTGAGTTTGGTTACGCCAGTACGCATATGGGTGCGCATACCAATTTGCATTCCAAACTCCAGCAGAAATTCACGGACGTGAGACTTCCGCCAGTATGCGTACGAGTACGCATACTTGCCCAGACATTCAACAACCACCAGTATGTGTACGGGTGCGCATACTTCAGTTTCCCGGTTTTGGACTTTCACACATATGTGATAACACACTATGTTTATATCCAAACATGTTTACATGATTCTAAACTCATTATTACAATCATTGAAACTTTATTCGAGGATGACAATAGCCGTTTTCACACACTATTAGCATCAAAGCAATTTTCAAAATATTGAAATAATCATTAACAAAACATTCCAAGACTACACCAAATGATTGTATCACACAAACCATGTAAGATGTTACTCGACAATTTTGACATGATATAAGATGAACTTGGTCGAAGTGAAAGCTTGCCAACAAATATTTCGAGAAATATGTAAGCGAGATAAACTCATCTCGAAATCTCAAATGTGTATATAGAAAACTATATCGTACTACGACTTATGTCTCAATATGGGAGATAGAGTAGAAGTAGACTTTCCAAGTGATAGATGAGTTTCAGTCTCCACATACCTTTTGTCGATGAAGTTCCACAATCTCCCCTTAGTAGTTCTTTGTCTTCAAGTGATGAACGCCGTGAAGTCAAAGGTCAACCACACAATCTATGTCCTAGTCGGAGACATCTACAAATAGGCTAGAAATCAAGAATTTATAGTTTTGATCACTAACATTGACAAACATGCTTGTGATAGCAACGCATGCGAGTTCGACCGAGCAGTGCTTTAATAACCTGTATAGTTGTATAAGATATTTAGTCTCCTTTCTTTAGGTTGAATTCATCATAAACATTGATTTTTTCGAAGATCTGTTTTGGGTTTGTCTGAAAACTAAAGGCGGAACTTTACGCACGAGGAACCATTCGACTTATAATTAATTTAAAGCCGAACCCAAGTATTTGAATTTTTGTTTATGGTTCGGCTCATTCGAACTCGTTTAATAGTTATCTGAACCTTAAATTTATTCTTTGTAGTTTAAGGGAAGACTTACGGTATAATGTTCGGCTAAAAAATTAGCAATATCAAAACCAGCCGAACATCATTGAATCTCTAAACCTATTCAAGTCAAAAGTTCGGCCGAAAACCAACTAGAGTCGAATCAAACGAACCTAATATTTCCCTAAACAATAACCTAGGTTCGGTTCAAATTATATTTTCCAAGATCAGCCGAAATGATCTTCTGAAAAAGTAAAAACGAAGAACAAGGTTAGGTTCATCTGATAATTTTGGGCCGAACCAACATATGTAAACCCTACATTCATCTTCTAAAAACAGTCAAAAACAAGATGCGTTTATTGCAAATACCTTCTAATATGCATCTGAGAGCAATCACGATTCGGATTTCAGACTCAAATGTCTCTACTTTTGATTTTAATCGATGATCAAAATATTTTTATCGAAAAAAATGAAATTGTTTTTTTCGTTAGTTTTGATTTAATTTTAATTTAGTTAAGGATATTTAAGGAATTTAATTAGTATTAATAATTTAATCTAATTAAAGGGTAACCTAGCAATATCATCATGGCTTGGACACCCCTTATAAGCATACCCTAGATGGTATCATCATTTAGTATGCCTCGAAACAGCTCAGTATGTCTCTAAACAGTTTTCATTTTTTCTGTTAAAAATCCATCATTTTGGGCTCTGATGGTAATGTTAACCCGGTTCAAAAATAAAAAGTTAGTCCACCTAGGTCCATCATTAAAGAATGGTGAACTTACAAACATGTCTATATAACATACAAAAGTAGGATGTTCATGACGTGTACGTGTGGGATGCACCAAATCTTCATTGAATTTTATTTTTCCGTTAGAAGGAGCTCGTACATGTTCTGCAGTACCGCCTGTGATGACTCCACCGGTATGAAAAGTTCTTAATGTTAGCTGGGTCCTCGGTTCCCCAATAAATTGACCCGCAACAATGCTTGAATCTGAACAGGAAATGGTGTTTTGATTGTAGGGAGGTGAATAGCATTTTAAACAGCTTATCAAAGGTGTGTTAACTTATTGTATATGGTTTTGTTAGATTTTCCAAGACTCCTATAGGGGTTAAGAAATCACTACCTCAATCTCAAGCTAGGATTCTAGAGATTTACTACGTTCGAATCTAACACGTTGCTTGTTTTCTCCTGACTCGTCTGGGTTTGATTCGCCTGGATCGGATTAAAATCACCTGACTCATCTAGATTTGACTCAATATGTTTTTTTTTTGTTAGGTCTAACTCATTAGACAAAAAAATATGAATCAACACTTTATTTCTAGGAGTCAGGAATATATCATTACCTAACTCAAACGGTCCAAATCAAGAATTAGGTCTGACTCAGATCGCGAGTAACATCTAATTAAAAAAAAACAATCTGATATCTAACTCGGACAGAGTCACAAACAACAAAATCCAATTTCCTAATCTAAACAGACTTCTAAAAAAAAAAAAGTCCCTAGATACAAAAGCCAATCCTTCGACTTAGATTCAACGATCAAAAAGCAAGCCCTCTCTGTTTCCGTAAGTACACATTAACAAACACATTCTAAATGCACAACCAAATTCTCTCTCTCTGTCGGTCTCATTTCGGTTCCCCCAGATTCAAAACCCTAAAATTAAATTATGTTGGTGGTCATGGTTACTGAAATTGAAGAACAACAATGGAGTCCTCCTTCTTTTGGTTGGGAATCTGGTGGAGAAGCAACCGCAACCATCATCATCTTGAATACAGCAACTCCTTCCCCCATTCGTCTTGCATCTTTTAAGGTCAATTTTGGGGTTTCTGGCTGCAACTACAATTGGGGAACCACAAAAATCAATACTAGTCTTCCTCGGTGGAATTTGATGATCATTGAAGATGGAAAGTGAGGAGAAGGGTATGAGATTAGATAAGGAGATTGCTGATCTCAATTGTGTGAAAAAGAGAGCTTATGTTAAGAAAATTGAAGATTTGAAGATGAAGTGTGAGAAATTGGATGTTCAAATTGCTGAATTGGGAGGCGAATTGGAATATTGTTCAAGTAAGTATCATGGTGTGTGGGTTCAGATTGGGGAGAATTTTGGGTTCCAAGTTTTCTGATTACTGAAGGAAGAATTTTACTTTCCAATTTTATGTGCTACCTTTTCTCATATTTTCCTTGGATTAGAAATAGACCTCAAAATTTCTGGATTTCTGAATATAGAAACCCCAAATTAAGTCGGTTTCCAAATCATGCACCGACTCAAACTTCTGAGTTATAAACATAGCAACCGCCTCCAACTAGTATAAATATCACCTCCCAGGCACTTCAATTCATTACAAACAAAAATTTTCTTAGGAGTTGCAAAGCATATGAGAATGGCGAGAGACAAAAACCCTTCTTCAGAATCGCAGTGATGATGATGAGGATTTTTCAGAAGAAGAAGATTATGAAATTCAAGGAAGAAGCAAAGCAAGTGGCCGTGGTCGAGGTGGTGGTAGGGATGGTTCGAGTAAGAAAAGGAGGGGGTCTATATATGTAGATGACGTCTCTGAAGAAGCTGATGATGAAGAAGAAGAATCAGAGGAAGATGATGCTTATTATGGAGAAGGTAGAAAGAACATGAGAAAAAAATCCATTCATTGATGATGAAACCGTTGAAGCTGGAAGTGATGAAGAGGAGTCGACTGACGGAGAACAAGAAGAAGATCCCTTTATAATTCCTAATGAGGAAACATCACAAGATGATGATGACAGAAGAATAGGACATGGACGCCAGCCAAGGATGAGACATGCACCCCCGCGTCCTTGGGATTCTGATGATGAAGAAAATATCGAAGAGATTAAGAGAAGAGTTCTCCAACGATATCAAATATATGATGAAAGATTTGATGAGGCAGATGTCAATGATGTCGAGCAGCAATCTCGTTTGCCGTCAGTTAAGGATTCCAAGTTGTGGACTGTGAAATGTGCGATTGGTCGTGAGCGAGAGGCTGCCTTTTGTCTTATGCAGAAGTTTTATGATCTTCCTGGGATGCATATAAGATCTGCCATCGCTCTTGATTATCTCCAGAACTATATCCACGTCGAAGCTGATAGGGAGGCACATGTCAGAGACGCTTGCAAAAGTCTCAAAATGCTAGATACAAGAAAAATTGTGCTTGTGCCGATTAAAGAGATGACAGTTGTGGTTTCAGCATAACGGAAAGCTGTTGATATTGTCAAGGATATGTGGGTGCGGATGAGATTGGAATATATAAAGGAGATATTGCCAAAGTTGTTAGTGTGTCAGATATGCGAGAAAGGGTGATGCTTAAGCTAATCCAGAGGGTTGATTTACAAGTTGTTGCTAACAAATTAGATGGCAAAAAAGTCTCCAAGAAGGCGATCGTTCCGCCTCAACGTCTTGTGAATTCAGATGAAGCAAGGAACCTTAACATACCAGTAGACTCGAGGAGGGAACGAAGCACTAGGATTACATTCGATGTGATTGATGGAAAGACGTTTAAAGATGGTTTCCTATATAAGATTGTGTCGAAGATGTAGGAGTGAAATATCGGATATTCCATATCTGTGCGAAGTAAAGGTCATCCATTATGACCGAAGATCATCGCACATAGTAAAAATAGGATGATGTATTCTATGATGTCAGCATAGTCACGAGTAAAGTGTGATGATCTGCGCGAAAGTGTAGTGAAAGTATATATGAGCGACTGTAACGCACCGTGATTCCGAAAATAGGGGATCTATTAGCTGTCATCCACTATGTATCATCCTATATAATGGGAAAGTAACTGTGTAATGAGAGATCGAGAGGGAGAGGGAGAGAGAGAGTGAGTGTTAGACAAGAAATTAGGAGAGAAAAAAATTTATGTGGAGAGCAAGAATTGTATTATCTTGTATTCAACCTTAAGATCTTGATGAATAAACAAATGATTTTCACCATGATTTTTTAAAGTGTTACCTAATCTTGAATGGATGTGGTTGTAGGATTTCCTGCAACTACATTTTGGCGCTAGAAACAACTTGGAGTGATATATCCTGTTCGTGAATCCGTTTAGAAATCAAGTTTCCAGAATTAAAGACCTATCACTTTTCTTTAAGCATTTGAGGTTTTCATCATCGCATCTTTTCAATCCTTTTCAAAGTAGCTTTTCTTTTGTTAATACAAGAAGGTGGAAATGGTAAGAGTCAGATCTACTATTGAGCAAGCGGCAGCATTCAGAAGAAGTAAACGAATTTCCGAACGAAGAAGAGGTGAAATTCCTGAACAACTAGAGGAAGGAGAAAGAGAAAATCAAAGAAATAATGTTCTGACTGGACTTCAGCGTACACAAGAGAAGAATAATGATATTGATTACGATAGAGTGAGTGTTCATACTGCACATACGAATTCTACCGAAGAAGAGACACAGAGAATTGGAGATGCAGGAAGGATTGAAGGAAATGAAGAAAATACGACACTTGAAAAACTTAGACAAAGATTGGTTGCAGAACGACAAAGAGAGGATGAAGAGCGTGCGAATTTGATACGTCAGAATGATGACTTAATAGAAGAGAATCTCAGATTGGAAGAACAGAAATCAAGAAGCGCTACGCGATCAAGGTCAAGGACAAGCAGAAGTTCATCAAGACAGAGTCGATGTAATCGAAGAGGTGCTAGGCGAGAGCAACCATTGGATAGTATTGATGAGAACTTACAAGTAGATGATAATATACAAAATCAACGCAACGAGAGACGTACAGTATATGACCGATACGAACAACCGCGTGAAAGCCATCGCCGACAAGAATGTCAAAGGAACAACAGATTTCAAGCTGCAGTCGAACGTCATCGCACTCACCATGAATCAGATAATGACGAAGAAGATGATCCGGAAAAAGGAAGGATTCTATTACATGGTAGAGAAATATTGAGGGATCAATATGCACGCGAACAAGAGGAAGAGAGAATAGTGGTGTTCGTGAACGTGCGAGATCTGAAAGAGAAAGGCATAGAAGAAGAAGAGAATAAGCTGAAGAAAGAGAGATTGAAGAGGCCATGCGTCAGAATAATCATGAGAACAGATTAAGGCAAGCAAGATTAAAAATACCTACGCGACATGATTTAGACCAAGCTATGAGCGAAGAAATTCTCAGAGAAATGGCAGAATTGAGAGAAATGATGACTACGCGAAGAAATGATGGAAGGAGACAGTTAGAGGAAGCATACGAAGAAGCTGGAAAAACACCTTTTGCAAGAAAAATTCAAATTGCAATAATACCACCAAAATGCAATTTACATGTATTCACTAGTACATTCGATGGTAGTACGTGTGCAGTACAACACATAAAAGCTTATAGACGATCTCCATTGCAATATTGGGAAGAAAATGATGCGGTGTTGTGTAAATATTTTCCCGCGAGCTTGACAGGAGAAGCCTTGCAGTGGTTTGGAGGATTTCCAATAGGAACTATTAGATCATTCCATCATCTACAGAACGTCTTCTTAGGACAATATATCATCAATAATATGACGCGTCCAGGAATTGAGACAACATTTGGACTTCGTATAAGGGTCAATGAAAGTTTGCGTCATCTAACAACACGTTGGAGAACCATGTGTAGTGAAATGGCAAGACAAGTAGATGAATGATAGCTCATACTAGCCTTCATCAATGCTCTTTTTCCTACATATTTATTATATACACATATTTTCAGGATAAAAGACACCATAACAATGTTGGAGTTGCGTGAATTTCAAGAAGAGTATATAACGCTTGAGAAGAAGCAGAGAGAAATGGAATCTTACCCAGTTGTGATGCCTAGTGCGAACAATGGGAATGGAAGTTTACTCCCAAGGATGACAAATGTTGTTGCGATTACATCGTAGGGAAATCAAGGAAAGAAAATTACAGAGGTGGAACAAAAGTTGGTAGCCATGGGTAGTGCAGATCAAGAGGAACTCGAAAGAGAATACAAAGAAAGACAATCCCAAATTCGAGGAGGAAACAATAAGATTCAAAGAATGGACAACCCTCCAGAAGGTTATGGAGGTCAACAACTGTATTATAATAGAAGACAAGGGACTGGAAAGGTGGTCTGGGAACAAATAAACTTGCTAAAGTTGAATACTACAGTAGATAAAGTCTGGGAAGCTGTTATACTAATGGAAGAAATTACTGAACCACATAATATAGGAGATGAGCCACCACCGGGCAGAAGAAGCAAAGAATTCTGTGTATATCATCGCTTTCATGGTCACACTACAAGTAATTGCAGAAATGTGAGAAAAATCATACTGAGAATGATTGACCAAAGAAAACTGGACCACTTCTTAGTACAACAACCACCAAATCTACCACCACCACCAACAGGAGGAAATACATATGGTGCGGAGAAAGGAAAAAATACATTTGTAATTGAAGTAGGTGCGAAGGAAAAGAACCTATATTGCAATTCGATTATAAATTCTTTCAAAAATATAGAAGATTTTCGTGACAACATCTTAAGTCGTGTGCATGCGAGAGATAATGATGGAAGAGAAATCTTCAACCTTGCGAATATATCACCATTAAAGGATTGGAAAAAACAGACCATTTCGTTCAGTGCGGAAGAAACACCAGGAGAAGGAGAACCAAACGAGTGTCCATTAGTGGTGAAGTTAGGAATTAATCCGAAACCAAAAAAAGATGATGATGATGACGAAGAAGATGAAGCGAATACTTGGGATATAAATAGAATACTCATAGATCCTGGTAATTCTTTTGATATTCTCTTTTATCATAATACAAGACTATGGGAGGAAGAGATGACGAGTTAATTCCTTCAACTTATAAATTAATGGCTTCAATGGCGCTGCGACCAAGCCAAAGGAGAAGCGACAATGCAAATTCCTCTGCGAAGTCTGCCAATAGAAATTGTATTTTGTGTTGTTGATGTTGTGTCACCTTATAATGCTCTAATTGGGAGACCATGGATGCATAGTATCTTGGGCGTGGCTTCGACATTTCACCAATGCATAAAGTTTGCTTTACCTCAAGGTCTTGGCATAATAAGAGGAGATACGAATGAAGGTAGAAATTGTCAAGAAAATGATATCGACAAGTGTGAAGAGCGAGAATACAAACGAAGAAACTTGAAGCAGCATGCTAAGGATAGTCAAAGAGGTGAAAGATTAATGGTGGATTTAGTGTCTAAATCTGGAAAGATAGACAAGAAGGGTACTGAAGCAGAATCTCATGCGAATAATAATATCAAGTGAGCTAGGAAGATTACTTCTACAAAAGGAGAACGAATGCAGAGGCAGAAGTTGTGTTCTCAGGAAAAAAGTAACGTGTGCGATGATTCGCGCACGTGGGAGATTGAAGATATCATACGAAATAATGTTCTGAGAAGCATCAACGAAATACAAAAGATGACAGAAGCAAACGAGTAATATGAATGTTTTGCTTCAGGCATGAAAGATTGTTAAGGATTCTATGTACTAGAGTTATATAACTCATGAATAAAAATGGGAATGAAAAATTCCATTTTCATGAGTTGAAGTTTCTCAAAAAAAAAAAAAAAAAAAAAAAAAAAAAAAAAAAAAAAAAAAAAAAAAAAAAAAAAAAAAAAAAAAAAAAAAACCTTGAAGTAAGACCTTAGTAGAAGGAAATAGAAATAAAAACTCTAATTAGGGAGGCTAGGTATTCGAATGTGGCGTGCAACCTATTTCGTATAAATGCAAGAGGAAAAAGATAAGACCTATCGCACGTCATAATCGGGGAAAACCTAGTAAGCATGACTCAAGGGAAAGCTACATCGACCCTGGAACTTGAGCCATGGAGATTTGGGGTGAGAAAATCGAAAATTCCCATCCAGGAAAGACACCTAGGTCGAAATATTGGGGTAATAAGATCTTTCCTAAGGAGTGCAGAAACTCGATCGGGGCGCCAAGGTACACCGGTTGATTCAAGAGTGCCCGTGGCGTCTGGAGCGTACCTTGCCACTCTTGACAAGTCCCGACTATGATGCACTCAGTCCGAAGATACCCCACTTAGGGTGCGGTCTCGAAACCACAAACCTTATTGGTGGAGGGATAAGAGGCTGCGAAATCAACTGGTTGTTGTATTACCGGATGGGAGGATCCAACCTTATCCCGGTAGAGGTAAGCTTCTTTGAAGGGTCAACCAAAGGGAATATAAGGACGGCACCCTCCATTAGGGAGATGAATTGTGTCAAAAGACGTAAATGTCATGAGGCTTTTTACTCACGGGAGTATTAAGGCTTGTCATATTTATGCACAAGAAAAACCTGAAGAGGTAATAATACAAGAAAAAGATAAGGCGAGATCAATGGGTCGATACACTACAGTGTAAAGACTTCCTGCGATTTCGTCGCACAAGATCAAAGAAAATTTTTGGCAAAATAAGACCTTTAATTAGGAAGGAAAAATAAGACCTCATGAGAAAAATAATAGGTACGCTAATTTTGTTTTGCAGGAGTTGAACGAAAAATAAGTTTGTTGCGAAATTGTTCGCATGATACAAAATGTGATTGAGGCAGAGAGCGACGCTATGTTCATTAGCCTATCAATCTGTGACAACTAGCAGAGGAAAGAATGGGAATGCAAACATAAAAAGAATGTTATATGCCCCATTTGATAGTCTTATGCACATGCGAAAAAGGATGGAACTCTGCTATTTGCGAATGCAAATGTAAGTTAAGGGAACTTATGTTAAAGGAGCGAAAATTAACATTTGAAAGGTATATATTGAAGAAGAAATTCCAGAAGACATGAAGATATACAAAAGGCAGAAAAAGAATTTACAGCAAGCGAAAGAATTTACAGCAAGCGAAAAATAATTAATTTTTTCCTAAATTATCTTGATCATTACGAGCGGCCTCAGAATCACTTACTTCTTCTTCATATTCTTCATATTCCTATTCACTATCAATAATATCAGGAAAAACTTCGTTGGGAGGAACGTCTGCGAATTTATACTTTGAGAGAGGAATGTCATTATCAACACAAACTTTCTTAACTGCTGCATCAGGAGCACGGATGGCATCCTTGCTATTATTTGAAACAGTGAGGATGTATTTCTTTTGTAATTGCTGATACTTGGATTTGCGAGCAGATAACTCCATTGAAAACTTTTCGGCTTCCTCAAGACGTTTTTTCTCTTCAGCAGCAAGTTGTTTCTTTAACTCTTCAATCCTCTCCAGATAGTTCTTTTTTTTCTCTGCGAAGTATAAACAAACTGGTTAGAGTTAAAAAAGATATCATCCTCAAGAACTGACAAATATGAAAGAGAAACAAATGACCTTCGTGAGTGGAAATAATGTCTTTAACCAGTGAAGAATGTTCAGTTTGAAGGCTCATATATACGGCTAAATTCTCCCTAGCATCATTCAGAACTCTAGCAGCCCAACTAAATTCAGCCTCATTTTCTATGAGAAGTCGAGAACGGATTAAATGTCTTTCCTCAATAAGTGCGTTCTTTTCACTCAAAGCTAAATCACGTTCTTCTTGAACTTTAAGGGAAGTTTCTTGGAATTTTTCTAATGCTTTCGCACCTTTGAGAGCGATCTCATCTTTTTCACTAATGAGTTTGTTCTTCTTTACTTCCAAAACCTGAATTAACTTCTTATTCTCATGAAGAAGACGTCTGAAGTTATTAAGTGTAGTCAATAAGGGTTTGTGATCCATTCTAAGAGAAGTATACTTCAATCTTAATTCCTCCAGGTTAAGGTTCTCAAATCCTTTGGTTGGATAATTGTTTAAAGAAGATTTAAGGTGTTCTAGAAGAGTTTCCTCGTCAGGAAAGTTAGATGCCTCATCAGAAAGGTTACAAATATCTGCGAGTATAGAAAAATGAGAAATGTGAATTATCACATAAAGCAGGAAGAATGAAAAGGCTAAAGATTACATACCAATAAGTTCATCATTCCTCTATCGAGCCATGCGAAGTAATTCCGTGTTGGTAGAATTTTCAGTCTTAAGTTTGGTATTTTCTTTCCCCAAACTGAGAAGTTTCCTTTGATAATCCGAAGAAACTGCATAGGATAATCGAGATATCTGCGAAAATATAAGAAAAGTATTATGTATTGGAAAGGAAGACTGGAAAGAATATAAAAGAGAACATGAAGATATAAATATTACCAAAGATACAATTGCATATTGGAAACTTGGATTTACTACAGAAGCAGCTCCGCGAAGAGATGGATCATCCAAAACAGGAGCATCGCAGACTTTCGAGCCATTCCAAAAGTGTGTTGTAGATCACCATCATTAAGAGCCGACATTGGATCTGAGAAAAGGTTGGATAATTCTTTCATTGAAGAGGAGATTGATGGATCTTCGGAAACAAAAATATAGTCATCACTGGATTCAGAACTTGAAGAAGGGTAGAATTATTTACGCTTCTTGGAAAGATTCGAGGAAGAGATTTTGGACCCAGATTTAGACGCGAGTTTCTTGGGTTGTTTCTTGATTTTACCAGTATTCTTAATACCCGAAGCTTCAACCTACGTGAATAATAAAGATAAGAAACAGAGGCAACAGTATTGTTTAAGTTAAGAGAAAGAATGTTTCTTACTTCATTATTCTGCGAAAATGACGCATTATGTGATGTCTTGGCCTTCTTAGAAACCTGAAATAAGAGGAGTAGGAAAATAAGAAATAGAGAACATAAGGTTATGCGAAATTAATAATATTTATGCAAATCTCATACCATCTTTTCATTCTCATTCTCGGACAGGACAAATTTCCAAGGCTGATAAGCAGAAAGTTTATTAGGAAGGGGAAGATCAGAACCATCAGCAGCTTTGCCAGACACATAAGGACCTTCTAAAATTACAGGAAAATTAAGCCAACATGAATCATTAGACCTGCGAGCAGTACTATTAGATTTTTCATTCCAGTCAACATCTCGCATAATTTTCTGGTATTCAGAAATACCATCTTTCCTTCTTAAGCGAATGGCCCATTTAGTCGATTCGTTTTTCATGATCGCAACATAGTAGTGTTTGAAGAAATTATCAAGAGTGTACTCCGCAGGGTTGATGGCTTTATCACGGTATGATACATTTCTCACTTCATAGGAATAAGAGGTTCCTAATCCTGCTGCACGATGAGAGTATTCCAAAGCTATTCTAATAGCATCTCCGCTCAACTGAAATATACCTTTGGAGAATCGATCATCGGATAAAATTTCATAGAATAAGGAAATTTCTGGATTATACAATGGGATAGGAAGATTATTCAAAAGTTGTCCTAATGAAATGATGATCTTTTGATTAGACCACTGTTCGGAATTTATTAACTCAAGATTGAGTTTGGATGAATAATCAGAATGGGAAGGAAGAGAATGTGAATAACTTCTTACGTCAAATTCTTTCTTCAATTTGGTGAATTCAGTTTCCATCTTTTTACCAGCTGGAGCCATTATAAGAATGGGAATGACGGATATATTGGTAAAAAAAAAAATGTCTTAATCAGATCAATGAAATCACAGTTAAAGTGCAGAAGCGGAGGAAAAGAAAAGAAGGTAAAAAGAAGAAAGAAGAAGATGAAAAAAGATATATAAGAAAAAATTACCCTCGTTTTCCGAGATTTTATCTCATTAATGAGAAGAATGAATGGATCTAAATAGACGGTTATAAAAGACGTGTCACATAACGAGTGGATAAAAAGACACGCGTAAGTTAAGGAAGCTCAAATTCTGGAAATGTGTCGGCAAAGAAGAATACGAAAAGTTGTGCATGTGCGATATTATTGGATGAAGATTTCTCATATCGCTCACGTTATAGAGAGAACGACATGAGAAGAGGAAAAATGTAGGAGTGAAATATCGGATATTCCATATCTGTGCGAAGTAAAGGTCATCCAATATAACCGAAGATCATCGCACATAGTAAAAATAGGATGACGTATTTTATGATGCCGGCATAGTCACGAGTAAAGTGTGATGATCTGTGCGAAAGTATAATGTATGTGAATTTGAGCGATTGTAACGCACATTGATTCCGAAAATAGGGGATCTATTAGCTGTTGTTTATGGGTTAAATTTTTTTTTGCCGATTTTGGTAATTTCAGTAGGTGAGTGAGAAACAAATCTAAACCCTAAACAAATGTACTGCACGGGAGTACTTTAGATTCTAGAGATCAATCTGTACAACTCCGTCCTAAACCAAGAAATGGCCGTTCTGGATTTGCTTCGGTCACAAAGAGGAGGAGAAGGGATGGTTTAGGGAGGGAAGCGAAGAGAGTGTTGAGACCAGAACAGTTCTGGAAGAGTAGT
This sequence comes from Papaver somniferum, assembly GCF_003573695.1. Taxonomy (NCBI): domain Eukaryota; kingdom Viridiplantae; phylum Streptophyta; class Magnoliopsida; order Ranunculales; family Papaveraceae; genus Papaver; species Papaver somniferum. The sequence continues at coordinate 141,483,677 of NC_039367.1, forward strand.
ACTTGACTTGTATCAGAAGGTGAAAGCTTTTGGGAAAGCTAGAAAAATTTCTTTTTTGAGTATTGTATTTCTCCTGACCAAAAACTTGTTGTCTTGCTGTAAACAGGTACGACCTATTTATACAAGTCTAAGTGAAACGTACTCTGGCCTCGTAAGAAAAAGAAACGGATGAGTTAAATGGGAAGAGGTGGTAACGCCTGGTATTGATGGAATTTGATGGAATTGATGTTCCATAATGAAAGAGCGTTTCACCATTACTTCATGCATTTACTAACTGTTTAATTCTTAATACACTGTCTTGAAACGGGCATTTGTGTATGCCGCACGTTGTAAGCCGCCAAACCAAAAACCAAAAGAGAATCCCCAGTTTGTGACATGTATTGATGTCTCGAGTGTTTTCGTGGAAAACGTGTAGCATGTCGCTGGTGTTTGATAAGTTGAGCTTGAGAGATGTGCCGGCTCAGTGCGACCTTCGACGGTCGAGATTTTGCATCTTGAGAGGAATCGTGGCCTTTGATATAGGCGCATCATGCCAAAGTGCAAGGGTTCCATGGCATGTGCCAATGGCTTGTGTGGAATGCCTTGGATGTAGGTTGAGCATTGGGTGCAGGTGGCAATGCCAAAATGCAAGTGTTGCATGGCATGTGCCAATGGCGCGCGCAGCTGCTTTGGACCTAGGTTTGCACGAATTGGCATGCTAGGTTGCAAGGGTCGCTTGACATGTTCCAATGGCGCGTGTGGCGGCTTGGCATGTGCTAATGGCGCGTATGGCGGCTTGGCACTAGGTTTGCACGGCTTGGCATCCTAGGTTGCAAGCGTCGCTTGGCATGTGTCAATGGCGCGTGTGGCGTCTTAGCCCTAGGTTTGCACGGCTTGGCATGCTAGGTCGCAAGCGTTGCTTGGCATGTGCCAATGGCGCATGTGGCGGATTGGCCCTAGGTTAGCATGGCATGGCATGCTAGGTCGCAAGCGTCGCTTGGCATGTGCCAATGGCGCGTGTCGCGGATTGGCCCTAGGTTTGTACGGCTTGACATGATAGGTCGCAAGCGTCGCTTGGCATGTGCCAATGGCGCGTGTGGCTGCTTGGCCCTAGGTTTGTACGGCTTGACATGCTAGGTCGCAAGCGTCGCTTGGCATGTGCGAATGGCGCGTGTGGCGGCTTGGCCCTAGGTTTGTACGGCTTGACATGCTAGGTTGCAAGCGTCGCTTGGCATGTGCCAATGGCGCGTGTGGCGGCTTGGCCCTAGGTTTTCACAGCTTGGCATGCTAGGTCGCAAGCGTCGCTTGGCATGTGCCAATGGCGCGTGTGGAGGCTTCGCCCTAGGTTTTCATGGCTTGGCATGATAGGTCGCCAGCGTCGCTTGGCATGTTCCAATGACGCGTGTGGCGGCTTGGACCTAGGTTTGCACGGCTTGGCATGCTATGTCGCAAGCGTCGCTTGGCATGTGCCAATGGCGCGTGTGGCGGCTTGGCCCTAGGTTTGTACGGCTTGGCATGCTATGTTGCAAGCGTCGCTTGGCATGTTCCAATGGCGTGTGTGGCGGATTGGCTCTAGGTTTGCACGGCTTGGCATGCTAGGTCGCAAGCGTCGCTTGGCATGTGCCAATGGCGCGTGTGGAGGCTTGGCCCTAGGTTTGCACGGCTTGGCATGCTAGGTCGCAAGCGTCGCTTTGCATGTCCCAATGGCGCGTGTGGCGGCTTGGACCTAGGTTTGCACGGCTTGGCATTCTAGGTCGCAAGCGTCGCTTGGCATGTGCCAATGGCACGTGTGGCGGCTTGGCCCTAGGTTTGCACGGCTTGGCATGCTAGGTCGCAAGTGTCGCTTGGCATGTGCCAATGGCGCGTGTGGCGTCTTGGACCTAGGTTTTCACAACTTAGCATGCTAGGTCACAAGCGTCGCTTGGCATGTGCCAATGGCGCGTGTGGCGGATTGGACCTAGGTTTTCACAACTTAGCATGCTAGGTCACAAGCGTCGCTTGGCATGTGCCAATGGCGCGTGTGGAGGCTTGGCCCTAGGTTTGCACGGCTTGGCATGCTAGGTCGCTAGCGTCGCTTGGCATGTGCCAATGAAGCGTGTGGCGGCTTGGAACTAGGTTTGCACGGCTTGGCATGCTATGTCGAAGCGTCGTTTGGCTTGTGCCAATGGCGCGTGTGGCGGCTTGGCCCTAGGTTTGCACGGCTTGGCATGCTAGGTCGCAAGCGTCGCTTGGCATGTGCCAATGGTGCGTGTGGAGGCTTGGCCCTAGGTTTGCACGACTTGGCATGCTAGGTCGCAAGCGTCGCTTGGCATGTGCCAACGGCGCGTGCGGCGCAATGATTGTGCAACTCGAATTTGGCACGGTTGTCGTGAAGCGCAATGATTGTGCAGCTTTGGTTTTCACATAGTTTCCATGATGCGCAGCGATCGTGCGGCTTTCTTTTGGCATGGTTTCCATGATGCGCAGCGATTGTGCGACTTTGGTTTTGGCATAGTTGTCATGATGCGCAGCGATCGTGCGACTTGGTTTTGGCATAGTTGCCATGAAGCGCAACGGTTGTGCGGCTTTGGTTTTGGCATAGCTGCCATGATGCGAAGAGATTGTGCGTCTTTGGTTTTGGCATAGTTTCCATGATGCGCAACGATTGTGCGGCTTTGGTTTTGGCATAGTTTCCATGATGCGCAGCGATTGTGCGGCTTAGGGTTATGTGTGTCGAAACCCTAGTTTAACATTTGAAAAAAGATACCCTGGTAATTTTTTACATAAGTGCATTAAATGTTCTAATAAATGTGTTTAGCGTCACCGGTGACGTCATGCTATGCGTAAGGTTTTACGATTTTACCCCTTGTCCACCATCAACAGCTGTCATCCACTATGTATCACCCTATATAAAGGGAAAGAAATTGTGTAATGAGAGATCTAGAGAGAGAGAGAGGAAAGAGAGAGTGAGTGTTAGACAAGAAATTAGGAGAGAGAAAGTTTATTTGGAGAGCAAGAAAAGTCTTTGTATTATCTTGTATTCAACCTTAAGATCTAGATATATAAACAAATGATTTTCACCGTGATTTCTTAGAGTGTTACCTAATCTTGAATGGATGTGGTTGTAGGATTTCCTGCAACTATAGAAGAAATCAATTGAATATCAAAATATTCAACCATCTCTCAATGAGCTTGAAAGATTTAGCGAGTCTGGAATGTCCACTTCGCCTGAAAGCAGGAGAAAATGCCATTATATGACGGGTGATTATGTTATTGTTTTCAAAGGTGATCTCATAAATCTGAGCGGACGGGTTGAGAAAGTTGAAGAAGCTAACCTCCATATCAAACCATATAGGAAAGACCTGTATACAACAATTGTTGTGCATAAAAAATATGTTTGCAAATACTTCAAAGTCGGGGATTATGTGAAGGTTGTTTCTGGTGGTCATGAAGGTAAAACGGTCACTGTTATTAAGTTTAACTGTAACGTGCTCATTATAGTATGCGATACGACTAGGGAGGATACCGGTGTTTTTGCTAACAACGTCGTGGACAGCTCTGAAGTAACTTCTGGAGCTACTACCAAAGTTGGGGATTATGAGTTACATGACCTTGTCATGCTTGGCGACATGAGCTTTGGGGTAATTATACGTGTGGAGAGTGACGCACTTCAAGTGCTCAAGGGAGATCTTGAAAAACTTGTGGTCGCAGTAGTGAAGCTGAGGGAGATCAAATACAAGATTGATCAGAGGTGGAGTACTTCCATAGATCGTGACCGTAATACTGTGTCTGTGAAAGATGTCGTGAAGATTCTCATGGGTCCTTGCAAAGGAAAATAAGGCCCTGTCCAACATATATATAAAGGTATATTGTTCATGAATGACCGCCATCACATGGAGCATTCTGGTGTTATTTATGTGAAATCACAGTCTTGTATACTAATAGGAGGCACAAATACCAAGGTTTCCCTGCCCTCCAGATTGGAAACTTCTAGACACGCAGCTTATATTCCGCCTTCACTGATAGACGCATTTATGTGTTTAATTTGTCCTCAATGTTTCGTATTGTTAATACTCGTTTTCGTCCTTATTATGGTTTTTTTGTGTGTGTTTGTAGGTATTTTTGGGAAATAAACATCTTTGGAAGATTCGGTTCGAAAAGTTGCTAAAGGCACCCGGAGGACACATGTTATCCGGACTCGCAGTTTTGGATATGGGGCAACCTATTACTATGGGGCATCCAATTACTAAGGGGCACACCAGCTGTTATTTACACACCATAAGGCAAGTGCTAAAGGGACGCCCGTACAGGATTAGGGGAGGTCATCTTCTCCATTTGAATTATATTTTTGGCGGGAAAATGTAGCAGCATCTATCCAGATTAGGGTTTGTGATTTGGACGGGATTTAATGAGATTCAATCGCTGACTCCCATGTTTTAGACCTGTTTTGGGTATACAATGATGGTATGGGTGTTCGGTTGAGTTAAGTTGGGTTGGATAATCGTTGGGAAGCAAAACAGGAAGCAAGATCGGGTTTCTCCTGCATTTATTCCGTGAGAATTTGTGGAGTTATTTGGCGAGATTCTTGAAGTGTTTGGATTGCTTTGACCCTGTTTTATCTAAACAGAGGAGGTACGTGTCTTGAATTTGAATATAAAGAAGATTTACACGAGATTAAGCAAAAAAGAGGAAGATACGTATCTTGAGGATATCTCGGGCTTTTGGTTGATTGTTTTGGAATGAAATCTTGTGGAAGAAGCATGTTCAGTATATTATGAGTCGTGCTGCATTGAGTTGGTGTGTGCTAGACACCTACAGGCGCATGTAGAAGAGAAACAAATGGAATTATTCCCGAGCGTCAAATGAGAAGATTTGGAAGATTATTTGCATTTACATCGAGATATATGGGTCATGTGAGTATAAATAAAGTTGCCTGAATTCAGACAAAAGGGTATGGAGAGTTAGGGGATAGAATGGAGCACCACAGAGTCGAAAAATCAAGCTGTAGAGAAATCTGCAGTAGCAGCAGAAAAATACTGAAGAACACGAAGAACGGACCAGCAAAGACAGTCATTTTTCTACAGTGATAACGAATCACAGGCGAGGGTCGTACATCAGAGGCAGACTTATTTGCTACAGTGTCAATGACACATACTGTGGGTCGTTCTGGTTTGTAACACATATAATTGTTACAAACCCGGTTTTCATTATATTTCTCCCTTTTCATCATTGGTAAACCATTTTTGAGCAATAATAATGAATTTTGAGCGTGTTTCCAACAACATGATGAGCTAAACCCTATCACTGGGACAACGGAGGAAGCAAACATTTCATGATTGTGGTAAATGAATTAATTCTTTTATTGACTTTTTGCATAGATTTAATTGCTTTATGATTTCTGTTAATTATTTGTCATTTTGTTAGATGTCGCATGCTTAGTTCTAAATACTTTAGATGCGTCATGCTTTTAACTTACAAATAATATTTTACGAAATCCACTTTTGGCAAAGAACTAGAGTCACAACTTCTTTTATTTGAGCTATATTGTCAAGAGTTAATGACTGAACCATAACAATATGAAAAGTAGTGGAATCCCGCGTCTCAGCGTCTCTTCATCTTGTGACAAATTTTGTATATATATTTTTCCTTATTTTCTTTATTAAGTCTTAAAATAAATTCTCAACAAATCTGAGTGAACGAATCATCTTACTACAACATCATTGAAAAATACCATCATTAACCAAGAAGATGTTCTACAGGACCTCCATTGGACTCTGGAGTGAGACATAATGAATCTGCTGGGTGAGGAGGGCCTGATAATTTTTTTGGTTGCATGGTGAAAATCCAGGTGGGTAACTACAAGGGATGCAGTGGCCGTTTTGTAAGCCGCAATGGTCAATTGGTTAGAGTTGAATTGGATTCTCAGATGAAAACTATTACAGTTAAACGTGAGGAGATATTTGTTAATGCTGGTGTTTTCACTTCACTCAGTGAAACACCTTAACGTGGTATTGGAAGTGAGACACCAATGAATGGAACACAAACTCCACTGCACCCGTATGTGACTCCTATGAGAGATCAAGGAGGAGAAACTGTTAGAGCATAGCTCGGTCAACCTCGCATGCGTTGCTATCTCAAGCATGTTTGTCAATGTTAGTGATCAAAACTCTGAGTCTTGATTTCTAGCCTACATAGCTAAGTTTCGGACTAGGATAGGAAAAGTGTAGATAAGCTCAAGGACTTCGTGTCGATTCATCATACAACAACGAAGATCTATACAAGGAACCATGGAACTTCATCAACAAAAAGGTATGTGGAGACTTGAACTTATCTATCACTCAAAAGTCTATCTATTCTATCTCCTACTTCTTATGAGACAAAAGTCGTATGCTATATAAACTAGATCATACACACTTGACATTTCGAGATGAGCATTTATTACTTATCTTTTATCTCGAAATCGTGTGTTGGTAAAGCGTTTCGCTTTGATCAAGTTTATCTTCACCTAGTGACGAAAGTCATGAAAGTTTCAATCACTTTGAGAATTGCTCTGACGTGAATAGGTCTCTGAATAACGGCTACATAGCGTCCTCTGAGAATGTCTCAATGATTGAAATGAGAGTTTATATTACATAACCATGTATTACTTGAACCGAAGTTTTCGAACATTGTTGATCAAGAAAACTCGGGAGGATTGTGGAATTGGCTTGCTAAGTCCGCGAACCCAGTCCGCAGACTCAGTCCGCGAACTGTCGGAAGTTCTCGACCGAGAATTTCTGTTGGATTTTGCGAAACTCGTTTGTGTGCTTAGTCCGCGAACTGGCGAAAGTTCTCGAACCGAGAATTTCTGCTGAGTTTGGAAAACTCAACCGATTAACTTAAGTCCGCGAACTTGTTTGTGAACTTAAGAGGTTATGATCTAAAGATGTGCACTGAACAAGAAACATTAAATTACTAAGGAATGTTTTATGCAAACCGCGGCTATAATGTTCATGAGCCGATTCAATCGAATCATCTTTGTTTCAATTGTGTCTTATGTAGTTACATAAGATCTCGTAGCAATTGAACAACTTTCTAACTAGTTCATTTGAGTCAATTGAACTAGTTATGGTGAAGAAGAACAAGGTTAATATGAAATGCTCGTATGGTTGACCTTTTGGGTTACTATGTTGAACCAACATGAACGTACACACTTGGGCATGGTTTTCACGAACCCAGTAAACGTTTACCAAAGTGTGTGTGACAAGCTATGTTTTCGATCTAACGGTTGAGAAATATTAGCTTGAATCTAAATCAGGTTTTCATCTAACGATGAATAAGGATTGCTTTGTACCTAAGGCAAAACCATGATTGAAGGCTATATAAAGGAGACATATAACATTGAGCAAACCTAATCCCCACACGTCTGTGTGCTAATAGTGCTCTCGCTAGAGTCGATCTCCATTAACCTTTGATTTTCTTCTATAAAATCAGGTTAACGGCTTAAAAACTTCATTGGGATTGTGAAGCCAGACTGATACTACTTTTATCGTAGTTGTGTGATATGATCTTGCATCTTCTATCGTACGAGTACAATCGATTGATTGGATTGAGATCGTGAGAGTTATCCGATAGTCAAGATAAAGAAGTCACAACCATCTTCGTCTCACTGTTTGTGATTCCTCGACAATCCGCTTGTGTAGTTAGGAAGACTTGTAGAGAGGTGATTGATTAATCTAGGTTGTTCTTCGGGAATATAAGACCGAATTATCAATTGGTTCATGTTCACCTTGATTTTATATCTTAAGACGGAACAAAACCTAGGGTTTATCTGTGGGAGACAAATTTATCCTTTGATAGACTTTTCTCTGTGAGACAGATCTGTTTATTATCAAGTCTATGATTTTGGGTTACAACATCTCTTGGTTGTGGATTAGATCAGCTAAGGGAATCAACTGCGCAGTATCCTACTGGGATCAGAGGCGTAGGAGTACAAATGTACCTTGTATCAATGGGAGATTGATAGGGGTTCAACTATAGTCCAGTCCGAAGTTAGCTTGGAGTAGGCTAGTGTCTATAGCGGCTTAATACAGTGTGTGTTCAATCTGGACTAGGTCCCGGGGTTTTTCTGCATTTTCGGTTTCCTCGTTAACAAAATTTCTGGTTCTGTGTTATTTCTTTTCCGCATTATATTTGTTATATAATTTAAATAATACAGATTGTGCGTTCGTGATCATCAATTGGAAATCCAACCTTTGGTTGTTGATTGATAGTGATTGATCCTTGGACATTGGTATTTGGTTACCGTCCAAGTATTCCTTGTATTTGATAAAGACTCTCTATTGTTTTTAGCTTGAGTAAAAATCAAATCAAGTGAGAGATATTAACTCCTTGAGATACTTTTATCTAAATTGAGTATGACTGTCTAGTTGATTCTCTAAAAAAGTATTTTGGAGTTAGTCCATACAGATTGCTAAGCGAAATATTGGGTGGTGTTGTTAGATCCGTGCTTTTTCAATTGGTATCAGAGCATGCAAACACGGTAAACCTAATAAGTTTGTGTTTTATCGTTCCTGATAAATTGCCCTATGGGAAATTTCTTTGGAAAACTTGCTCCTGGCATCTGTAACGCACGCCAGAATTCCTTAAATATTGTTCAGAGATTATTATGGTTAAAACCCCTGGGTATTCATGATAATCTCACTTCATCTAAAAGGGGAGATTTAGATGTTAAGAAGCAATCAGAAGGAAAAAAATAAAAAGAAGGAAAGATCGAAAAAACGTTCTGTACGCTCAAGGATATGGAACCTCACCAGATTAACTCTTGATCTCTTTGAGGAATACTATCGTAATGGATCAATTGATAAAGATTTGTTCAATGCGTTCGAAGGCGTTTTTAAATTCTTAGAAAAACTTAAAAATGTTAAGTCTAAGAATCATTCCGGAAGGGGTTTTGGTTGTGTTAATTCTGATAATACTGTACAACCCAGAAATCGGAAGAATTCTTCTTCTAGCCAGAATAAACGAAGTATAGAAAACTTTAACTGCCCTGACTATCATCATTACTTTGATTATACTACAGGACTGTTCATACATATCTACCAGATGACCCGCATTAGAGTCTCTCTGCGTATCATGCCTCTTGGTAACAAGACTGGCCTTCTCCATTTGTACATATCTTGAAGTGGGGCAAGAAATGGTTTGAGTTGTGCATAGTTGTGTTGTTGTTTGGTTAGATTTCTATCGATTCTAGTATCTTTCATGTATCTTAGTTGCATATCTTGAATATGGAAAGGGCTAAGAAAATCACATATATCATGTGTGAGTCACGGTTCGTGAACAACCGAAGCCCATGAATGAGGGATATATTTGTATATGGTCCGCGAACCATCTCCCTCCTCAACTTCCGTCCGCGTACGTGAACTAAGGTTTGTGCTTCTCCATCATTAAAGCTTCTTTGAAGAATTCAAAAGGAAGGGTGTGTGAGGTTCTCTTCAAATAAGTAAACTCCTCTTGTGTATCTCTTTATGATGATTTCTAGAAGCATGAAAAGGAGCTCTAAAAGTTCAAAATCCCCTTGCTTGAATTCTCCTTGTGATAAAAATTCTCTTAGAATTAGGATTGTGGATGATTCTTGTGCTAGAACTTTTGATAGGATTGCTTCAAAAGGTTTTATTCTATAAAAGAGGTTAGATTTTTCTAGTGGCCATGAAGAGGATTTGATATGTTTTTCAAAATTCAAGCTTGGAAACATCTTTGATGGACTTGGTCAAGGATTTGATTCGTTTACAAGGGTTTTCTATGCCAATATTCATGATGCTAATTATGATAAGATGGAATTCAAATCCATGATTGGTAAGAATAGGTTCCTTGTTGATAGAGAGCTAATTTCAAGGATTACTAAAATTCCGTTGGATGACATACGACTTCCTAGACCAAGTGATGAACGCCAATCATATGATGATATCTCTATTGGACTTTGTGGAAAGAAGGTAGTTTGGAGTCAAGGAAAGTTTCTTACTAATGATCTTAGCATTGCTTTGGTAGCATTTGGAAAACTCGGTATCTTTAACCTTTGTCCATCCACTGTTGAGAATTCTTGGTGGAGTTATGAGTTTGCGGAATTAGTCTACTTCCTTGAATCCGGTAATACATGCAAATCTTGACATTTGTAGTTTTATCATCTTTCAAATGATGAGGATGACCTCTCACATCAAGATGTTGGGATATCCTTGTTTAATTAGCCAAATTTGCCGTGATCGTGGACTTGATTTTATTGGAAATTCTCTTGGGGTTCCAAAACTTGTTCGTCCATGTACTTTTTGGCGTATAAGGGAAAATGTTCGCAAGCGACAAAGAGGTACTCCCCTTGATGTTGAAGACCCTTCCACCTTGAGGCTTATTAAAACGTTTTACAAGGGAGTGTGCAAGGTAAATGCAAGGGTGAAGTGCCTAAAAGATAAAGTGTCTTTGATTGGAACCAAGTGTCCCGAACTCAAGGAAGAGTTAGATTCAATTCAAGCAACTTGAAAATTGTCCGATGATGAAGGTGATGAGGAATGCATCTTCTTATTTACCTAGTATGTATTCTTTTGGGATTAGTTGGAAGAATAACTAGTGCTTCGAATAGCGATGATTGTGACTACACATAGATATTTTTGTTTTCATCTTCTTATGTTATTCTTTAGGTTTATTGGTATTAAATTCTAAAAATATTTGGAGGATGATGTTATTGCAGTATTTTTATGGGATATGTATTGTTTGCGTCTGTGAACTTGAAGGTCCCATATTGCGGTCAAAAGTAAAGTCGTTCATGAATTAGTATTCGTATTGATGAAAGGACGAATGGACTTTTGACAATTACAAAAGTTATGCCTATACAATCATGTATTTGATGGAAAATAGGATAAAATCTTTTGTTTGACAGGGATAAAGTCTATTATATCGTTATGATGGAAAATAGAATAGATCCTTGTATGTTATCCACAGTATTCATCTTCATTGATCCATTTTATTATGTTTTACCGTGAAGGCTCCATTGTGTGTCTTATGTTGAGAACGATACAACTAAGTCGATTTTTCTTATTGGCTTGTTGGTTGTTCCATAAGATGCTATATGTTTTGCATTCATAACTAAATTAATCAACTAGTTTGGTTATTTAGTTTGTACTCCATTAGTTTTCTTTGTTATGTTGAGTACATGTACGGTTAAGGTTGTCATTTTGTATGATAAACTTAGTCGGGGTTCCATAGGTTCTTTTATGTTAATCCCAAAATAATTGAAATTATTACTTCGGTGATTAGTTTGGTTATTGGTATTCCAATTGGATTAATTATAGGTTCTCTTGTAATTAGTCTAGTTGAGTTTTCATATATTCCACAAATTCTTGTGTTCAGTATATGAACGGCTATACTAATAATGTTCTATCGGTTAATATAGTCGCATATTCCATAAGGTTTTCCTTATGTTGAGTATGTGAACGATTAAGTTAGTCGTCTCCGTATGATTACCTTAGTCATGTCTCCGTGGTGGGCCCGGGAAAGCGTATAAAATTGAAGCGAAATGAAACGCGGGCCTACAGTAATACCGCAAGTGCACGGTCGTCAGTTGTAGCTCGTGCAAGTACGGGTCGATCCACAGAGACTGGGGGTGTTTGGAGTTTCTAGCTATTTGAGCTCTAAATTGCTATTGGGCTTTGATTAACTGTGAAGCAGTTAGGGTCTTTGTGGACTGAACTGGGCTTGGTAACAGTGAACTGGGCCTTAGCTTTTCACCTGGGCTTTGATTAAGTCCACAGTGGACTGGACCTTTGATTTTTGGAATGAACTGAGCCTTGGGCTCAGTTGGCTGGGCCTTTAGATTAGCTAGGCTTCTGAGCTATGAACTAGGCCTTAGGCCTTAACCTGGACTTTGAACCTGGGCTTTTAGCCTTTGGTTCTAAGCTAACTGTTTGGAGCAGCAGCAGACAAGGCTGGGCTGGAGAAGAAGCAGCAGCAGCAGTGGTGGCTTCAGCAGCAACAACAGTGGTGGTGGCTTCAGCAGCAGCAGAAGCAGTGCACAGCAGTAGCAAGGGGCAGGTGCTCAGCATGGAAAGGGAGAGCAGGAGCTGTGCAGGCAGACAAGGTAAAACAGGCTCTAGGCAGACAGGGCACTAAATCACACAGGGCCAAGGATGGCATTTACAATGACAATGAAGATGGTAGTGAAATAATGAGACAATGGATGATAAAACAATAAACACAAGAAAACAGATACAAATACAAAACACAAAACAGGTGACAGTGGCAGTTAACAGGAAACAAAGCCAAATAAACCAAGGATGTTAGCCAAGGGCAGGGAGGAGTTTGCAGGTGTGGCTAAGCTAAGGCTTAGAATCCACCTTGTGTCCTAGCTAAACAATGCAATTCTAGATTTAAAAACTTAAGCATCCAACTAGAATGGGAAGAAAATCAGCTTGCTCACTGATTTTCCCCTAGCATTGACTGTCTTTTGAAAGCACAGTCAATCACAGGCATATCAGAGCACCAACTTCTTCCCATTACTCAAGCAAAACAGGCCTTCCTAGCAATTCATCATTCAATAGCGCACTAAGGTTTCAACTGAGCCTCAGCAGTGAACTCAGAACATAATTAACAGTAAAATGGAACTAAACATGATCATGTGAAATAACATAGCATTTAAACAACTAAACAGTGAATGAAAATTGCAAATGAAGAACCCTAAAAATTAACAGTGAAATCAGCAAAGAACAAACATGAACAGAAATTGAAGAACCCTAAATATTAAATTGAAAATTAAAACTAAAATTAAACAGTGATTAACCCAAATTTGGGGGTATCTCGGCTAACCAAGAACAACCTTTAACATCCTACATCACTTCCCTTTTATAGCTTACAACAAAATACAAAACCCTAATTCGAAACCCTAATTTTTTGGGGAAAATAAAATTCTCTAACCAATTTCCTGAATTGAGCTCGACCCATGCTTTGGGTATGTCCCCTCTGCTCTTCTGAAGCTTTTCCTGCCCTCAATTTTGTCTTCTCCTCGCTGTTGGTGAAACCCTAGCTCTCTGTGAACCCTAGATTCTCTCACTGTCGAGTTTGTAGCATCAGGACCCGATGCTACAGACGAGAAAGGAAGAGACAAGGGTGGTGATTGAATCCTGAGTTTGTCGGGGGAAGGTGGTAGTGGTGTGGTTCGAGAAGAAGGTGTAGCTGGTGGAGGTGATGGAGTTGCAGAGAATTTGGGAAGAAGAGAGGAATAACCCGATGGAGAAGAAGGGTCTGTTTGGTTGGGTAATAGGGTTCGGTGACTAGGGTGTGAAGCAGGGATAGCGAACTTTGATGAACATCGAGTAAAGAGCGTTGGATGATCCCATATAGATTGAATCGAACGGCTACGATGGAGAGGTATGTGGCGACCGTTGGATTATGAGATACAACAAAATTGACGGCTTTAGATGGAGTTAGGTACTATGGTGTTTGACAGGAGCTTCGGATTTTGATACACAATGATGAGGCGACCGTTGGATGACAAGATGGATCCAATCTGACGGCTCTCATGGAAATGGGTGTGGATAATGGAAATGGATTTGGGTAAGGGTTTTGGGCCTTGGGTATGCCAAGCCCATATCTTCTTTAAGAACAATTCTTCCTCTTCAAGCCCACTTCTCGTTGATCCGGCTCTTGCAAACATCATTCTTCGCTTCCTCCTAGCGAGAGTCTTTGCCGTTCCTTTGCTCTTTTCGCTCCGTGAAATAACCATGCTTTATTTAGTACCTAAAAAAGCAAAATTAATTAAGAAAAGTATTTATTCTTGAAAACAACGAAAACATAGAATATGGGATAAAATGTAGAATTAATGCACAAGAGATGAGTTAAATGCCAAGAAAAATATATAGAAATATGGACTTTTTAGCACTCATCAAATACCCCCAAACCTGAATTTTACTTGTCCTCAAGTAAAACAAAACTAAGGAAATCCTACCTATACCACTGTCGCTGGTCTCTCGAATGCATTTAGCGTATGCACTAAGCCTTTTAAACCACTAAGTGTCCCTAGTGGACGAGTTGAAGTCTCGTGAAGGTTTGCTTAGAACGTACCTACAAAGTTCTAGGTCAAAATATAAGCTCAGATTCCATCAAATGTGACTTGTGCAAGTCAGTTTAAGCTCACAGAAAAATGGAGATGTCAATCTAGCTATCGAAGGCACAATCCTAGCACTGATAACAAATAAAGACATGTGATAAGAGTGTAAAGTGTATCTACACATGTGTAAAGAAAGATCGGATGTTATGACTACTAATCACCAAGAGATAGTTTCTCAGGCTAAGAACCAAGGTCGAAATCTAGCTAGCTGTCCGGACTTTACGAGAATTGTGAATGAGTAGGAGGTATTTCACAATTACTCGCGTTGTACATCAATGGCATACACCCTCCTTGCTTATTACAATGAAACAACAAAATGACTATTTACATGACTCTTACATTGACTACTCTCTTTTTATTTTTGGAACAAGAGATGATGGAATTGATAAATACTTGATTTTTTTTGTATTTTTCTGATATTTTTTTTTTCTGAATATATACATCGTTTTTTTTTTTTTTTTTTTTTTTTTTTTTTTTTTTTTTTTTGTTGCACAAGAACTTGAAATTGATTTTTACATATGGTAGCTCTTTTGATACATAACAAAAAGAAACAAAAAATTACACGACACTTTGCAAGAGGTAGCCCTTTTTGATGCACCCAGTTAAATTCGATGGTTGTCTTTCTTAATGTAACCTCCACCTTCTATCCCAACCAACCAAAGAACAAGCTAGTCAAGTTTTGTTCAGTATTCTAAAGTGATTGGCAATCATGACTTCCTATCAAACACCTTGAAGATCGAGGCCATACATGTATTGGTAGATCGTGCGCGTGCAAATTTCTTATCACTATGTGAATTGTGCTAGAATCAGGGTGCCTAAATATCTAGACTAAGACTCCTAATAATTACATATTTGCACAAGAGTTAACATTTCAAGGTAAATGAGCTCCATTTTTTATGTTTTTTTCAATTTTTAATTTTTTATTTTGATTTTTTAATTTTTTTCAAAAAGAAGGAGTTCTTGTTTTCAATTATGGCATATTATCAAAGTATCTACTTTTCACCCCCAAACCTAAACTAAACATTGTCCTCAATGTTTCAAAATATGAACAAAATTATAATACAACATATGAAGAGGATCATGTTGAGTAGAGAAAAAGGAAAGAGAATACCCGATTTCGGCGAAAGCAATATTAGAACTCTGTTATTCAAGGCAAGAATCCAACATATGTCAGCCGAGATCATATTGGATTAGAAAAATATATACAAAAGGGACAAAAGGGTTTTAAGAAATTTTATCTACTGGATTATATACAAAAATTCACCATACACTAACAATCGAAAGAGTTGAGGATCAACCCAAAAGACAAAGTGTAGAGGTTTCAACAGCTTCACACAATAATAATATGGTAGGCATGCAAGTGAAGCTGTGAAACAAAATGAGCTACCCCCAAACCTGGATTTTACAGAAGATATAATTTTGAAAACAAAATCGCGCAGTTTCGGGGGTTCATCATGCACAAGGTCTAGCTCGAAATGAACTGTGCTAGGGACGGGCAAACATGCTAATTCCAACTGTGGTTCCTCAAATGTATTATACTTAGAAGCAAAATAGTCCAAGAGGACTTGGGAAGCACACAGTTCCAAACCTAGATTAGGGACTCTCAGAAAAGTCGGTTTGACAATATGGGTACAAACCAAATCTAGGTTGGGTGGAAGGCCATCAGATTGTGACTTATGTAGGACGATAGGCACATCATTATTAATCACATCAACATCTCCTAAGTCTTCTACACGTGTCACAACATGCTCACAATAATCAAACAAATTGGCAAGATCACAATCAGAGTCATCAACATCATCAACAAATTTATTCTCATGCATTGGCAAATCAGGAGATATATCACAATGTGACCTAGGTAGAGAATCAGACACATCAAATATATTTTCATGCATATTAGTGTCTACAGAAGATTCAACTATTCCTATGTCATGCCCATCTTCACAGAATAATTGTACGAATCCCATGTCAATATCAAAATCATATGAATTACAATGAGTATTAGAAAGAACAACATGCATGAAGGTCGAGGGCGAGAAGCCATATGTTTTTGAACCAACAGGTTCCACAATATTTTCATGTTCTTCTAACATATCATCATAATCATCATAATCATCATCATGGTAGCATGCATATTGGTCCTCATTAACAGTGGTGGTGTCATTAGTCGATTCATGTTCCTCTAAATTAGGTTCATATTCAACATTATTTACATGAATGGGACTAGACACTTTATTAGGGACAACATACATTTCCTCATGAATTTCCTCCTTTTGTAGGTGAAGCAAAATCTGATCTAAATATGCATGAATTCGTGATGTAGATCTATCATAGTCTTGCTTGCATAGTCTTAAAGCTTCTGTGGTGGAGTCTAAATTCATGGGAGTACCAAATTCTTCATGTTCAAATTGTGGTGAATGGTACATGTGTGCATGGTCATTAGGGTTTACAAAATAATGATCGCTACCCTCAAAGGATTGATTATGGTCCCAATGACTACCGTTCTCACAATTTATGGGCATTTCATACCTTGGATTTTCTCTAGATTGCCTAAAATTATGCAAAATATGACAATTCTCAACAGGGTGGTCTAAACTACCACATGCGGGACATGCATAGATTTCAGGTTGCCTAAGAAAATTAGATGTGACAGATTCCTCATGTGATTGCATTTCTAAAGCTGTGATTCGAGCTTCTATTTGATCCATAAGTGATGATTGTGAGAGTGAGGCTCTAGCAGAATGTTCATTTTCACGTTGCGATGAATGATGCATGTATGAATAGTCATTAGGGTTCATGTATTGCGGCTCGGGACTTTGAAAATGTCCATAATAATTCCTATGACTATTGACATCATGGTCCGTGGAAGGTTCATAACGTGAAGTTTGTCCATATGCAAGTTCTCTAAGGGATTTGTTGTACTCCCCAACTGTAGAAAAAGATCTATTCATGATTGGCTCAAAAGCTAAGTAAAGAATGTACAAAGCTCAGAATTTGTTTTTTTTTTTTCTTTTTTTTTTTAAAGGGTTTGGATTTTTGGGAAAAATTTGGTTTTGGTGGGAGACATTTTTTTTGGTTTTTTTAAAATTTGGGAGCAAGTTTGGTTTTAATGGGATAAAGAAGAAAAAATTTGGTTGTAAAAAATGGGAGCAAGTAAAATTTGGTTTTTGAATGGGAGAAAAGTAATTTTTTTTTTTTTTTTTTTTTTTTTTAAAAGAAAATAAAATTTGGTTTTTGAATGGGAGCAAGCCCACTGTTGGTTTTGTGTTTGCTTTGGCTCAGCTGGTTTGAAAACGTTTGGTGAAACTGAGTCCAAAATCTCGGCCTAGAATTTGGGTACTCGGCCCACTAACGAGTTAACCTAGCGTGATCGGTTACAAGCTCAGCTGGGTTTAAAAACCCAGAATACAAAATACCAGTCCAAATTAAACAAGCTCACAAAAATTAAATACAAGCCCACAATTTAAACAAACAAGCCCACATAAATTAATTACAAACCCAACAGAAAATAAAAAGCCCAAAAATTGGCTTTAATATTACAAGCCCACAATTAAAAATTGGAAACCCACAATTCGGGTTCTCTTAAATGGGTTACCTTTTAAGCACAGCCCAGCTGCTCTGATATTGTTGCAAAAACCCAGTTGGGCTTTGGTTCTTTTCCTTGGTGGCGTCCCAGCAGAGGAAAACATGTTCAGAACAGCAGGCCCAGCAACAAAAGAAGTGAAGCAGATGCAGATGCAAGTGCGATGAAGTGAAATGCAAAATAGCCAACAAAACTACCCGAAAAACACAGCACCAATCCCCGGCAGCGGCGCCAAAAACTTGGTGGGCCCGGGAAAGCGTATAAAATTGAAGCGAAATGAAACGCGGGCCTACAGTAATACCGCAAGTGCACGGTCGTCAGTTGTAGCTCGTGCAAGTACGGGTCGATCCACAGAGACTGGGGGTGTTTGGAGTTTCTAGCTATTTGGGCTCTAAATTGCTATTGGGCTTTGATTAACTGTGAAGCAGTTAGGGTCTTTGATGGACTGAACTGGGCTTGGTAACAGTGAACTGGGCCTTAGCTTTTTACCTGGGCTTTGATTAAGTCCACAGTGGACTGGACCTTTGATTTTTGGAATGAACTGAGCCTTGGGCTCAGTTGGCTGGGCCTTTAGATTAGCTAGGCTTCTGAGCTATGAACTAGGCCTTAGGCCTTAACCTGGACTTTGAACCTGGGCTTTTAGCCTTTGGTTCTAAGCTAACTGTTTGGAGCAGCAGCAGACAAGGCTGGGCTGGAGAAGAAGCAGCAGCAGCAGTGGTGGCTTCAGCAGCAGCAGCAGTGGTGGTGGCTTCAGCAGCAGTGGTGGCTTCAGCAGCAGCAGAAGCAGTGCACAGCAGCAGCAAAAGCAGTAGCAAGGGGCAGGTGCTCAGCAGGGAAAGGGAGAGCAGGAGTTGTGCAGGCAGACAAGGTAAAGCAGGCTCTAGGAAGACAGGGCACTAAATCACACAGGGCCAAGGATGGCATTTACAATGACAATGAAGATGGTAGTGAAATAATGAGACAATGGATGATAAAACAATAAACACAAGAAAACAGATACAAATACAAAACACAAAACAGGTGACAGTGGCAGTTAACAGGATACAAAGCCAAATAAACCAAGGCTGTTAGCCAAGGGCAGGGAGGAGTTTGCAGCTATGGCTAAGCTAAGGCTTAGAATCCACCTTGTGTCCTAGCTAAACAATGCAATTCTAGATTTAAAAACTTAAGCATCCAACTAGAATGGGAAGAAAATCAGCTTGCTAAGCACAGTCCATCACAGGCATATCAGAGAACCAACTTCTTCCCATTACTCAAGCAAAACAGGCCTTCCTAGCAATTCATCATCCAATAGCGCACTAAGGTTTCAACTGAGCCTCAGCATTGAACTCAGAACATAATTAATAGTAAAATGGAACTAAACATGATCATGTGAAATAACATAGCATTTAAACAACTAAACAGTGAATGAAAATTGCAAATGAAGAACCCTAAAAATTAACTGTGAAATCAGCAAAGAACAAACATGAACAGAAATTGAAGAACCCTAAATATTAAATTGAAAATTAAAACTAAAATTAAACAGTGATTAACCCAAATTTGGGGGTATCTCGGCTAACCAAGAACAACCTTTAACATCCTACATCACTTCCCTTTTATAGCTTACAACAAAATACAAAACCCTAATTCGAAACCCTAATTTTTTGGGGAAAATCAAATTCTCTCACCAATTTCCTGAATTGAGCTCGACCCATGCTTTGGGTATGTCCCCTCTTCTCTTCTGAAGCTTTTCCTGCCCTAAATTTTGTCTTCTCCTCGCTGTTGGTGAAACCCTAGCTCTCTGTGAACCCTAGCTTCTCTCACTGTCGAGTTTGTAGCATCAGGACTCGATGCTACAGACGAGAAAGGAAGAGACAAGGGTGGTGATTGAATCCTGAGTTTGTCGGGGGAAGGTGGTAGTGGTGTGGTTCGAGAAGAAGGTGTAGCTGGTGGAGGTGATGGAGTTGCAGAGAATTTGGGAAGAAGAGAGGAAGAACCCGATGGAGAAGAAGGGTCTGTTTGGTTGGGTAATAGGGTTCGGAGACTAGGGTGTGAAGCATGGATAGCGAACTTTGATGAACATCGAGTAAAGAGCGTTGGATGATCCCATATAGATTGAATCGAACGGCTACGATGGAGAGGTATGTGGCGACCGTTGGATTATGAGATACAACAAAATTGACGGCTTTAGATGGAGTTAGGTACTATGGTGTTTGACAGGAGCTTCGGATTTTGATGCACAATGATGAGGCGACCGTTGGATGACAAGATGGATCCAATCTGACGGCTCTCATGGAAATGGGTGTGGATAATGGAAATGGATTTGGGTAAGGGTTTTGGGCCTTGGGTATGCCAAGCCCATATCTTCTTTAAGAACAATTCTTCCTCTTCAAGCCCACTTCTCGTTGATCCGGCTCTTGCAAACATCATTCTTCGCTTCCTCCTAGCGAGAGTCTTTGCCGTTCCTTTGCTCTTTTCGCTCCGTGAGATAACCATGCTTTATTTAGTACCTAAAAAAGCAAAATTAATTAAGAAAAGTATTTATTCTTGAAAACAACGAAAACATAGAATATGGGATAAAATGTAGAATTAATGCACAAGAGATGAGTTAAATGCCAAGAAAAATATATAGAAATATGCACTTTTTAGCACTCATCACTCCGTAAGTTTACTTATGTTGAGCACCTTCAATTAAATTGATCACTTTTGTGGTTTGATTTAGTTGCGTATTCCAATTAATCATGGGTTTACTTGTGGTTAATTTGGTTGAGTTTTGGATATAGAAAATCATTCTCATGGTTTTTGGTATCCAATAAAAAATCCTTCTTTTCTTTCGAAATTAAAGTCGCTCTTGTTGTTCTTTTGGGAATGACATTAAATGGGGGAGAGTTCTTTTGAACTTGTGCTTAATGGTAATATCTTGCGGGGAGTACGGCTGTGGAATTTTATAGGGGTTATCTTGTATCTTAAAACTCCTTGATGAATGCATTTAGCTTCGGCTTATGATTGCATCTAAATTAAGTTGGTATGTATTTTTTCTTTTAGTCTATTAAACGTCTCTTGTGGAAATTTCATTATGATCCCGTTCTTGTACTTTTTCCAATTTTATTGACAAAAAGGGGGAGAAATATTGTAGTTCACACTACAAATACATATGGTTTCGGATCATTGTGTAAGGGGAGTGGTTTCCATGATCGAGATGGAGTATTGACTAACAGGGAGTGATACATATCACCATAGTATTATTATTGAAGTCGTGATACAATTGGGCTTTGACGTTACATAATAGTACTATGACATTGTATAATAATGATCGAGAATCTCGATTTCTGTCATTGTTATAGCTACGAATCTTCAAAAACAGTGATGCTAAACTTACAACCTTTGGGATCATTGGAGTACTTGGAAGGACGAAGATTTCAGGGAACATTGAAGATTAGACTACGGAATAGGAGCCACTAAAGTTTATCTTTTTTGTATTCCATATGTATTAATAGTTTTGTCACTAAAATTGACAAAGGGGGAGATTGTTAGAGCATAGCTCGGTCAACCTCGCATGCGTTGATATCTCAAGCATGTTTGTCAATGTTAGTGATCAACACTATGAGTCTTGATTTCTAGCCTACATAGCTAAGTCTCTGACTAGGACTTCATGGAGATTCATCATACAACGACGAAGATCTATAAAAGGAACCGTGGAACTTCATCAACAAAAAGGTATGTGGAGAATTGAACTTATCTATCACTCAAAAGTCTATCTATTCTATCTCCCACTTCTTATGAGACAAAAGTCGTATGCTATATAGACTAGATCATACACACTTGACATTTCGAGCTGAGCATTCATTGCTCATCTTTTATCTCGAAATCGTGTGTTGGTAAAGCGTTTCGCTTTGATCAAGTTTATCTTCACCTAGTGACGAAAGTCATGAAAGTTTCAATCACTTTGAGAATTGTTCTGACATGAATCGGTCTGTGAATAACGGATACATAACGTCCTCTGAGAATTTCTCAATGATTGAAATGAGAGTTTAGATTACATAACCATGTATTCCTTGAACCGAAGTTTTCGAACTTTGTTGATCAAGAGAAATCGGGAGGATTATGGAATTGGCTTGCCAAGTCCACGAACCAAGTCCGCAGACTCAGTCCGAGAATTTCTGCTGGATTTTCCAAAACTCGTTTGTGTGCTTAGTCCGCGAACTCAGTCCGCGAACCCAGTCCGCGAACTGGCGTAAGTTCTCGAACCGAGAATTTCTGCTGAGTTTGGAAAACTCAACCGATTAACTTAAGTCCGCGAACTTATTTGTGAACTTAAGAGGTTATGATCTAAAGATGTGCTCTGAACAAGAAACATTAAATTACTAAGGAATGCTTTATGCAAACCGTGCCTATAGTGTTCATGAGCCGATTCAATCGAATCGAATCAAATCATCTTTGTTTAAATTTTGTCTTGTGTAGTTACATAAGATCTCATAGCAATTGAACAACTCTCTAACTAGTTCATTTGAGTCAATTGAACTAGTTATGGTGAAGATGAACAAGGTTAATATGAAATGCTCATATGGTTGACCTTTTGGGTTACTATGTTGAACCAACATGAACGTACACATTTGGGCATGGTTTTCACGAACCCAATAAACGTTTACCCAAGTGTGTGTGACAAGCTAAGTTTTCGATCCAACTGTTGAGAAATATTAGCTTGAATCTAAATCAGGTTTTCATCTAACGGCGAATAAGGATTGCTTTGTACCTAAGGCAAAACCCTGATTTGAAGGCTATATAAAGGAGACATCTAGCATTGAGCAAACCTAATCCACACACGTATGTGTGCTACTAGTGCGCTCGCTAGAGTCGATCTCCATTAACCTTTGATTTTCTTCTCTAAAATCAGGTTAACGACTTAAATACTTCATTGGGATTGTGAAGCCAGGCCGATACTACTTTTATCGTAGTTGTGTGATCTGATCTTGCATCTTCTATCGTACGAGTACAATCGATTGATTGTCTTGAGATAGTGAGAGTTCTCCGATAGGCAAGATAAAGAAGTCACAAACATCTTCGTCTCACTGTTTGTGATTCCTCGACAATCCTCTTGTGTAGTCCGGAAGAATTGTAGAGAGGTGATTGATTAATCTAGGATGTTCTTCGGGAATATAAGACCGGATTATCAATTGGTTCCTGTTCACCTTGATTTTATATCTAAAGAAGGAACAAAACCTACGGTTTATCTGTGGGAGACAGATTTATCCTTTGATAGACTTTTCTGTGTGAAACAGATTTGTTTATTAACAAGTCTGTGATTTTGGGTTACATCAACTCTTGGTTGTGGGTGAGATCCGCTAAGGGAATCAAGTGCGCAGTATCCTGCTGGGATCAGAGGCGTAAGAGTACAACTGTACCTTGTATCAGTGGGAGATTGATAAGGGTTCAACTATAGTCCAGTCCGAAGTTAGCTTGGAGTAGGCTAGTGTCTGTAGCGTCTTAATTCAGTATGTATTCAATCTGGACTAGGTCCCGGGGTTTTTCTGCATTTGTGGTTTCCTCGTTAACAAAATTTCTGGTATCTGTGTTATTTCTTTTCCGCATTATATTTGTTATATAATTGAAATAATACAGGTTGTGCGTTCGTGATCATCAATTGGAAATCCAACCTTTGGTTGTAGATTGATATTGATTGATCCTTGGATGGTCTTTGGTACCGTCCAAGTATTCCTTGTATTTGATAAAAACTCTTTATTGTTTTTAGCTTGAGTAAAAATCAAATCAAGTGAGAGATATTAACTCCTTGAGATACTTTTATCTAGATTGAGTCTGACTGTCTAGTTGATTCTCTAGCAAAGTATTTCGGAGTTAGTCCATACAGATTGCTAAGCGAAATATTGGGTGGTGTTGTTAGACCCCCGTTTTTTCAGAAACGCCACTACATATTGGTATGCGGACGCCCATGCGCCATCAAGCTAGGAATCCGTATGCTATCTCAACTCCAGCAAGGTGAACTAGCATTCAATGTTAGCACTGAAAACAGTTTCAGGTTGGGACTAGAGGCTATTAGATTGAAATGTAATTTAGTGAATTTAGTCTCATAATCTTACTGTAATCTAATTCTTCACTTATCTGTAACCTTGCAACATTGAATTACAATTTTAATTAGTCTCTTGCAGAATCTTCAGACTCGCAATCGAATTCCTGCGTATCTGTTTAGACTTCCAACCTTTTGCTGGTTTACTTCTTATAGTACTTGCGAAAATTCCAGAGTGTTAATTTCAGTTTTTTCAAATTTTAAGTTATATTTTCAGAGTGCTAAAAATCAAAAATATTGTGTATTTTCAATAACCCTTTGTGTATTACCACTAGCTAGATTTACCCTAAGAAAATCTTCCTAACAAGTAAATAGCTCAGAGCTCAAACTAGCTGGAGGCAAACAAAGCCTGATGCAAAACCTGAAAACCGCAAGAATAATAGAGAGGAAGTAGCAGAAGAAGATAAACTTCCAAATTTAAAATTTTACATCTTTGGATTCTATAGAGAACTGAAGACAAATTGCAAGCTGGTCAGGTGTGGGCTGTGTATTGCAAGTTTGATGGCTTGCCCAAGTACTATGCTCGGATAGAAAAGGTGGAATCAATCCCGCAGTTCAAAGCAACCATGATACAATTGCTTGAAGCTTTCACCCCCACCAAAGGGATATTTCCAGTGGTGGCGACCTGGAGGTTCATGATACTTTATCTTTCTGAAGTAACAGTTTCGAATTCAGTTGACATCTACGTAAGAGAAAGCTACCATAGTTAATTTCTGTTATTTCCTCTGAAGATTTTTGAAAACCAGAGACTAAATTTTGTTATAAAAACTTATCTACCATAGTGCAGATAAGTAATTAATAAAACAACCGTTTACCGCAATACGAAGTTCAGTGGAAAAACAGTCGTTCATTGCACACTAAATGAATGCAGTTTGAAAGAACATGAGCAATACTAATATCATAGTTCTAACATTTCATGCCAAACCATGCAAAACATGAGAGATCCACATGCTTTGTTGTTGAAATTACATCAGATAAAATAAAAAGAGAATCAAAACTTTACAACTGAGATTTTTATCATCTGTTTCACTGACACTTTCGCCAATGCAGTTTAGGAAATCCTAAATCATTTTGGAGTTGAAAACAATGTGCACGAGCCTTTTAATTCGAATTTGGCACAGGAGGGCTTTAAATCTGCACTCCATTACCAGGCAAAAATTAAAACTATACCGGTTTCCTGGCTCAGTAATACGTCCGCCTGTGTTTTATTCTGAATTAACTTTTTTACCCAACATTGTGGATGCTCAAGACTAGACATTAATCCAACTCGAATTGTAACTCGTACATAAACTGTTTGAGATTGATATTGCACCATTGACTAAATATGTGCATGAGTACATGGCAAGATAGCATGAGCAATAAACCAGCTAAGTTACGCGTGAAGTGCTGGACCTAGAGCCAATAACTAAATTTCCAGTAGTTTATAATTGAGCCAAAATTTTGTACACAATTATTTCCTAAGATTAGGTCTACTGCATAACCACTGTCATCGCTACTATCAATGCTATTCAAAGTGAAAGTTTCTCCTTGGCATGCAATGACAAGGTTCTGCATAAAAGTATTTGCCATTGTCATGAAATATACCGACTAAGACTTGATTTTCAATCCAGAGAACTATAGTTCTTTCATTGAACTAATTCAGCAAATTAAAGTCACATACTAAAACTTGAATTGACAGCTTTAGCAAATATTAAGCTGAGAAAGAATAAAATAGATGTCTGGAGAGGCTAAGACCAACAAGAAAGCTCTTCATTTTCCATCTTTGTTCCTTCGTGTACTTATCAGACTTTGTTTTTATAAATAAAAGAAGTTTACTAATGTTAGCATCACGTTCTCCGTGAAAATTTGTTATATGTAAATAGAAGCATGTGAGGTTAACATAGAAGCAGTGCTTACTAACTGTCTACAAGAGTATTTCATAGATATTAAAACATCATTACATATTGTCAATTGAAACAGATTCAAAACTTTACCACTGAAATTTTCATCATCTTTTTGACTGACACATAAGCCGATTGGCGGCTGCAGTTTTAGAAACCAAAAATGTTTTCGGAGTTGGAAACAGTGCGTGCCGACCTTTTAATTGGCATTTGGCACAGGAGGATTTTAAATCTACACTCTGTTACCAGGCGCAAATTAAAGCTGTACCGGTTGCCAGGCTCAGAACTACGCTTGGGGTTCTATTGTGAATTTAAATTTTTAGACCAACATCGTGGATGCTTTAAGGCACGAGCGACTTTCAAGTGTCAACACTACTCATAGTAAAAGTTTCTCTTTGGCATACCATGACAAGGTTCTACCTGAAAGTGTTCACTATGTTTATGAAATATACTTACTAACTAAGATGTACGGAGTTTTCTGTAATTTCCTACCCAGAGCACTATAATTTTTTCATTGAACTAATTCAACAACTTAATATCACATACTTCTCAGACTTTGGTTTTAAACACCTAAGAAGTTTTACTAATGTAAGCATCACATTTTCCATTAAGATTTGCTATAAGTAAATAAAAGCATGAGAAATAACTAACATAGATGCGTATAGCTTACTAACAGGCTATAGTAATGTTATGTTGTCGATGTTTTAGGAAGATTCTAGAGTATTCTATAATCGTCTAGGTGTTTCCTTAATTTAGTATAGCTAGAGGTTTCCTAATTTAGTTAAACTCAAGGTTTCCTTTTATAGCTATGTTTCAGTTTCCTAGTATAACTCATATACTTGGAAGACAAGTTTGTAACCTATATAAATAGGTGTACAAGTCTTAAGGGAAAACACACAGCACAATTTAGAGAATAGTCTCATAACTAGAGAATTTTAGGGTTTAGAGCGTTTTGTTCTAAAGAATTATTTTGATGTTTGTGAACAACAATCTGCTGCTCATAGTTTGGGGTTTAATTCTCTGTAATTCGTTCTAATAATAAGAGTTGATCGTAGCTGTTTGTGGATGTAGGCATATTGTTGAACCACATTAAATCTTGTGTCTTTCTTGTTTCGTTTAGTGCATGTTATTATGTTTTCTTTAGTTCTACGTGATCCAAAGAACTAGTGTCTTGTAAAGAGGTTAATTCTAAGGTCTTAATCCTAACAAGTGGTGCGGTGAGCGTGGAGAGGATCATAGTTGGAAGTGAAGATGTCTAGTTCTACATCAAGTGGAAGTTTTTCGAAGGTGCATGGATTTGATATTATCAAATTCAACGGGAAGAATAATTTTACATCATGGCAAACTGATGTTAAAGATATTCTTGTTAGTATGAAACAAATCAAAGCGATCAAGGACAAACTAGCAGCGTTACCAAAGGAATGGAGCGATGAGAAGTGGGATGACCTTGTTTTGGAGGCGTGTTCAACTATTCGGTTATGTTTGTCAAGGGAGATCACTCATAATTTTTCGAGTGAAACCTCTGCAAAGGTGTTGTGGGATAAGTTAGAGAATCTCTACTTGCAAAACGATTTGACTTCGGATCTTTACCTGAAGCGCAGGCTTCATGCCTTTCGTATGGATTCAGGTAAGCCTATGGTTGATCATATTAACGAGTTTAATAAGATCTGTTCTGATTTATCTAACATCAGTGTGACTATTTCTGATACGGACAAATCTATGATATTATATGTTTTTTTCCTCCATCGTATGATGCTTTCGTTGACTACTTGCTGAGTGTGAAAACTGAAGGAGGCAATAAGTTGGTTTTCGATAATGTGGTTGCTGCTTTACAAGCTAAGTCATTAAGGAAACAAGAGTTAAGCGATGAAGCACAAGCCAAGGGTTTGTTTGTTGATAGAGGAAAGAATAGTAATAAGAAGCAGAAGTCGAAGAATCATTTCAAGAAGAACGATATTGAGTGTTATTATTGTCGTAAAACTAGTCATATTAGGGTTGATTGTCTCAAGCTTAAGGCAAGAGATGAGAGACGTGAGAAATCAGATTCGAAGAATGTTGTTGCTTCGGTTGCGGAAGACAGTGAAGTTTTAGAAGACCCAATATGTTGTTTTTATGAGGAAGTGTTAACCTCTACATCAAAGAGTTATCTCAATGATGGTTGGATGCTTGATTCCGGTCCTTCGTATCAATGGTGGTACTGTTATGATGGGAATTTCTAATTCTTGCAAAATAGTTGGAGTTGGTACGGTATAGGTTCGTTCGCATGGTGTCGTGACAACACTTTCAGAGGTTAGACATGTTCCAGATCTGAGAAAGAGTTTGATTTCGTTAGGATTACTTGAATCTCTTGGATACAAGTATGTTGCAGAATATGGATTCTTGAAGGTATACTACGACGGTAATTTGAAGATGACCGGTGAAAGACATGGTAATTTATATTTCTTACAAGGAGATATAGTTTGTGGTGGAGCTATGGTTTCTCAATCAATCGATGAGAAACAGGCGGAGTCAACACGTATATGGCATATGCGTCTTGGGAATATGAGTGAGAAAGGTATGTCCGTGTTGAGTAGTAAATGCTTGTTTGGGGTGAAAAGACTTGCAAGCTTGATTTCTGTGAGCATTGTATCTTCGGGAAGCAATGTAGGAGCAGTTTTGGTACCGCTGTACATCAAACGCAGGGTATGTTAGATTACATCCATTCGGATGTTTGGGGTCCCTCTCGTACAGTTTCTAAGGGAGGTGCTAGGTGGTTTGTGACCTTTATCGATGACTTTTCGAGGAGAGTTTGGCTTTACACCATGAAGCATAAGAATGAAGTCACCGAGGTGTTTAAGAAGTGGAAGACCATGGTAGAGAAACAACTTGGTCTTGTGATTAAGAAGATACGTTTCGATAATGGCGGTGAATACATCGAAGACCCATTGAAGGAGTTTTGTGAGGAACAAGGTATCGTTAGGCAGTTCACAGTCAAGGGTACACCACATCAAAATGGAGTAGCAAAGAGAATGAATCAAATGTTACTTGAGAGAGAACGGTGCATGTTGTCAAACGCAAGTTTAGAAAAGATTTGGTGGGCTGAAGCAGTTAATACGGCGTGCTATTTAGTGAATCGATCACCATAAACAGCTATTAAGTGTAAGTCACCTACGGAGGTATGGACCGGTAATCCCGTCAATTATTCTAATTTGAAGGTGTTTGGTTTTCCAGCCTATTTTCACGTGAAAGAAGATAAGTTGGGTGTTAGGGCTAAGAAAGCAATTTTCTTAGGTTATCCATTAGGTGTTAAGGAGTATCGGCTATGGTGCCCAGAACTGAATAAGTTTATTATCAGTCGTGATGTGACCTTTAATGAGAAAGCGATTCTTGATTCAAAGAAGTTCACTGATTGGGACTCTCAAATTGAAAGTTAGAGTAGTAGCGGTGTTGAAGATGATTCGATGCAGGTGGAGCAAAGAGTTCCTAGTTCATCTACTATAGAAGAAGAAAAATAAACTCTTGTAGAAGATGAAGTTGAGTTTGAGGTTCCTAGTGAGGAATCTACACAACAACACTTGAGAATATTCCGTCCTTGACGTCTCAACGTGAGAGACGTGCACTAGTCCGTTATGGTTTTGATGAGTTTGCATCTTATGCATTCTCTGTTTTTGAGGATGAGTTGTTTAACTTTGAGGAGGCAATGAGTAATACTGATGCCATTAAGTGGAAAACAACCATGGATGAGGAGATGAAGTCTCTTCACAAGAATCGTACATGGGAAATTTTTAACTTGCCTAAGGGTCGTAAGAAGATTGGGTGCAAGTGGATCCATACGGTAAAGGATGGAATTCCACATTCCAAGGGTATCGTTAGTGGTGTACGATACAAAGAAAGGTTAGTGGCTAAGGGATATGCACAAAGGGAAGGTGTGGATTATAATGAAGGTTTCTCTCCGGTAGTTAAACACAATTCTATCCAAGTCCTTTTATCATTTGTGGCGCAGTTTGACTTAGAGCTCGAGCAATTGGATGTCAAAACAGCATTCTTGTATGGAAATTTGGAGGAAGACATTTATATGTCACATCCCATTGGTTATGAAGTTGCTGGTAAGGAAGATTATGTGTGTCGACTTGAGAAATCTTTGTATTGTTTGAAGAAATCGCCAAGACAATGGTACAAGAGGTTTGATACATTTATGTTACAACAAAAGTATACTCGTAGTAAATACGATCAGTGCGTGTACTTTAAGAAGTTTCCAGATGGAAGTTTTGCTTATCTTTTAATCTATGTGGATGACATGCTCGTAGCTGCAAAGAGCAAGTCAGAAATTGATGTTTTAAAGAAACAATTGAGTTTAGAGTTTGAGATGAAGGATTTGGGTCCAGCTAAGAAGATTTTGGGTATGGAGATTACTCGAGACAGATCTAAGGGAAAGTTATGTCTTACTCAGAAATCCTATCTTGAGAAGGTTCTTCTTCGCTTTGGAATGCATAACTCCAAAGCTATTAGTGTTCCAATTCCACCTACAGTTAAATTATCAAAACAGTTGTGCCCTACTCCAACTGAGGAGAAAGAGTTTATGTCAAAGGTTCCCTATGCTAATGCGGTAGGTTCTTTGATGTGTGCTATGGTTTGTACTCGTCCGGATATTTCACAGGCAGTGAGTTTAGTTAGTCATTATATGGCTAATCTTGGAAGAGCACATTGGTATGCAGTGAAGGGAATTTTGAGATATCTTCAAGGGACCTTGGATATTGGTTTAGTGTTTGAGAAGGAGCAGAATTTCAAGGTCTGTGGATTTGTTGATTCTGATTATGCGGGTGATAGGGATAAGTGCCTTTCTACTTCGGGGTATTGTTTTACATTGAGTGGAGGACCTATCAGTTGGAGGTCTATGTTACAACCAATCGTAGCTTTGTCTACTACGGAGGCATAGTATATTGCTGTGACAGAGGCTGTTAAGGAAGCATTATGGCTTCGTGGTTTAGTTAAAGACTTGGGGATTATACAACGGAGTGTTGTTGTAAACTGTGATAGTCAGAGTGCTATTACTTTAGCTAAGAACCAAGTTTATCATACACGGACCAAGCATATTGATGTTCGTTATCATAAGGTACGAGAAGTTTTTGTTAACATATTAGTACAACTATTGAAGGTTGATACTGAATATAATCCAGCAGACATGTTGACGAAAGTCGTTCCGAAGGTCAAGTTTGAGAGGTGTCTCAGCTTGATCAATACTTCTCGTTGTTGAGGCCCTAGGGGCATTTGAGGCTACGGTTAACTTGAGAAGATCAAGCTCAGTTTGGTGGAAACATTGGCAAGGTGGAGAATTGTTATGTTGTCGATGTTTTAGGAAGATTCTAGAGTATTCTAAAAGGTCTAGGTGTTTCCTTAATTTAGTATAGATAGATGTTTCCTAATTTAGTTAACCTCAAGGTTTCCTTTTGTAGCTATGTTTCGGTTTCCTAGTATAACTCATATACTTGGAAGACAAGTTTGTAACCTATATAAATAGGTGTACAAGTCTTAAGGGAAAACACATAGCACAATTTAGAGAATAGTCTCATAACTAGATAATTTTAGGGTTTAGAGCGTTTTGTTCTAAAGAATTATTTTGATGTTTGTAAACAACAATCTGCTGCTCATAGTTTGGGGTTTGATTCTCTGTAATTTGTTCTAATAATAAGAGTTGATCGTAGCTGTTTGTGGATGTAGGCATATTGTTGAACCACATTAAATCTTGTGTCTTTCTTGTTTCGTTTAGTGCATGTTATTATGTTTTCTTTAGTTCTACGTGATCCAAAGAACTAGTGTCTTGTGAAGAGGTTAATTCTAAGGTCTTAATCCTAACAAGTAATGCATAAATAAAATAACACCAACACACATTTTCAATTGAATGAGATTCAAATACTGCGCCACGTTATCTAATCTCAATGAAGGGTATCAGTTTATACTTATTTAGAGATATGTTACCTCGTACTGATGCTTCTGAGGCTAAGCAATAGCACTGCTTTCCATCACCTCGCTTGATCTCTCTCTTAAAGAGAATTCCATCGTTTTCGTATCTTGTTCTCCAAGTGCTTTTAATGAAACCAAGGTGTTCTTGGGAAGAATTGCACTAGATATATATTTACCAAAACTCGCAGACATATTGGCAGATGAAACTTTTGGATCATAACTACAAATGTCAGTGAGATCATAATATAAAAGCTTACCATTTTTCGTAAACTCAAATGTCACCCCTGCAGTGACAAGACTGAACTCTTTCCTCCACCTGAGGTTAATATTATCTCCATCCTTCTTCAATAACCATATGTCACAATTATCACCTAAAACCCCAAGTTTTATAGTCGTATACGGAACATCATCTCGTGTCAAATAAGGTGGTGGTGGTGGAAGTTCACTATACTTTTCATCAGAAAAATACAAAGAAAGAATACTGATTCCTTTAATGTTCACCCAATGAAGAGTTCATTTGCAAACGCACCCACACCTATTTCAACATATTTCATATTGACGTCCATCGTTCCCGCATTTATCCATCCATTGCCACTACCAAGAGTGTACACCTGAATGATTCCAACATTCGAGTATCCCCAGACTCATATATCCTAACAACCTTGTACTCATTGGTGGTATGGAGGTAACCAAATCCAGTCCACCAGTACATTTTTTCACATTTAGGAAGGATAACATACTCTCTGGTGATTGGATTAAAGACACAAGCAGATCCATGATAATAAAGACAAATGGATTCATTGAATCAAATTAAACCATTACAGGATCATCCTTGTGAAATGGAGGGGTTAAAGTTAAATTCATCCTTGTGTGTCTACTAAAGATACAATTCTCATCATATTCCGTAATAAAATTCTGCAATCCCTCTTGGATGACTTGAGAAAATGAAACTTAACTTATCGGAATGAAGATGATGATTCAAGTGCTTTTGGGAAAAGGATGAATGATGAACAATATCTCTCCATGGTTTGCAAACCAATTTAGACTCCATAATAGATTCAATTGGTAATCGAGTTAGAATTTCAAGCACAATCTCTTTTGGTAGATCGTTAAATCTCCCCATGATGAAATCAGTCCTTGATTAGAGACGAGTAATTGTCAAATCTCTAAAACTGTGAGTGTAAATCTGAATCACAATTTTTTTTCTAGGGTTTTATGGAGAATGGGTTTTGATTTTGGAAAATGGTTCATTTTTGTTCCGAGAGTTTTAGATGGAAAGACAATTTTGTCTTGTACAAGAGATTGCGTACGTTTGACACAAGTCACAGACTATCACCGTGACCGAGTCATCGACTTCAGTTAGTGGTGCTGCGTACAATTGGTCACATGTTAATACCAAAAAAAAAATTCAACCCTTAATGTCGGGCCTGAAGATTTACATGATTGTTTCTGTCGGGCCAAAAACCGATCATGATGGATGGATCACTCAAACGGTATCTGCCTGCTAATTCCGGTATCCCTTTTTAGCAATCATGAAGATTTATAGTAAAATACTAAGATCTACTCTACTCTATTGAATGTAGGGCCAGAATATTTATAGTAAGATCTACTCCACTTTATAATTCCCCAAAGCAGCAAATTATAGGTAAAACTACAATTATAATTAAAATACTAACTGATAAAAAGAAGAATAGTAAATATTACTGAATGCCCTGCAACCAAAGAGGAGGATACACTGACAGGGTTATTTTCACACTTCTCAGAATTTTTGCTGTTTTTTAATAAAATCCAATTGATAATAAATTTGAATTTAATTGTTTTGGTGATATATTCTTCTTAGAGTGCTATACATTCCTATCAAAAATGAGCACAATCTGAGATATGTAACACCACTATCTTCCATGTTGAAGATCAACCGCCAAAAACTAACTGTTGAAATTAAAATCAGTACATGGTATAGTTTCTTATAGTTTCTTATCTCAGAATACATGAGTTCTTCCAATTATGCATCCTGAAAGTACATAGGGATAAGTGTCACTAAAGGTTATTTCATTACGATTCTATCTAACCCTTAGTAAAACCATCCATCCCCAAATCATTGTCTTAGAGGAAACCTTAAAAACAAAATGTGGTATTATTGCAAATAAATGAGGCTAATTTTTTTGTCATTAGTTTTCGTCGTTTATTTTTAGTTTGAGTTGATGATTAAGGAAGAACCCATTTCACTAGTAAACTAGTGACCAGATATCATAGCAAATAAAATGTGGTTGGGTGGAATAAAGAGAATGAAAATTCAGGCATAGGACAACAATGAGATTTATATTGATAATGAACACATATTTTACTAGGTATTCATGGTACTTTTATTATTAACATTATACCGTGCATAATAAAGTAATCCGTGGGTGTTTTGAACTTTTAATAATATACTACACATTTTTTGTATCTACAAATCATAGAGACTTACACATTTCATTTTTTTTTTTTGTATCTACAAGGCACAAAGACTCTCTAATATACTTTTAGAGGTTATACTTTTATAAAATCACTAGGAATCTCTAGAAGTCACTCAAATAAAAAATCTATGAAAGTTCATAAAAGTCTTACGGAGTAATTTTACGGACTATGACTTACCTTTTTTTCATATTAATTAGAAATAATTTTCTTAATTAAATAAAAGGTTATTTTTGTAAACAGATCTTATTATAATTACATAAGGGATTTTCGTATACACAATCTTATTGGTGGGTTTCTTATATAGAAAAAAAATATTGGGTTAGAAAAAAAAATCCCTCGTTCGTCAACTATCTCAGCAATGTCATCTCTATGGTTTGCTAGTGGTTCCTCAACTGTCTCAGCAGTGCCATCTCCATTGTTTGCTAGTAGTAATTGTGCAGTGTCTTCATAAAGAACTTCAATCATTTATTCCATCTTTTAAAAACAAATTCAACATAATTATCGACCAAGAAGTTTATCTATGCAGAAAAGAAAAGAAAAGAAATAAAGGATCAGAAAAGAAACAAGAATAAGTTTATCTATATACGAACGTTAACAACAAAATAAAATAGGAGGTGATTGAGATTGTTACGTTTGATTATATTTTTCCAAGTCTTTTTGCTTCTAAAGTATATGCAGAGAGAGATCAAAAAAGAAACCGAGTCTTCTATGGTTTTCTTAAACCTCACGAACAACAACCAAAGTAACTTTATTTTTTATCTTTGATTTCTTTACAACAGAGAGGAAGGGTGGAAAAAAATGAGCCACCTAATTGTCAGTAACATACGATCCTGAGGAAGGGTCTGGATGAAACAACCATCTTTACTCATTTGATGTAGAAAGACCAAGAATTATGGCCCTTGCATGGATATGTGATGTTGGCTTCTTAACTTAATACCAATTCCGGTTAATAAACGAGGTACCTTAGACTGTTGATATGGTTGGGTTTAGAATTAAATAGCGATTAGTTTCCTCCACCATCTCAATTTCTCTACTTATTACAGAGAGCCATTAATGCATCCTTATTTATTTGTTTTTTACAACTGACTTATTTATTTGAACGTCCTCCAGTATTTCAAGTGCGGATGAATGTACTTACATTAATTTAACTCAATATTTACATGACATTCATCCTTACTTATTTTCGACCTGTCCGAAATATGTATAATTACATGATACTTCCAGTTGTTTTGTGTGATTGAGTGGGTGTCATAATGGTTGATCTCAACATCCATTTTTTGATGGAAATGATTCCACATCACTCTAACCTATCAACAAAACAATCACTTGATTGAAAATGAGAAACATCTTTTGCGTTTTCGCTCCCTAAATATGCACTCGGACATACAAGTAACAAGTTGCACCCCTGACAGAGTTTTACGAGAATTCGGATTTTCTATCCTTGGTGTAGTGCGGCTATAATTCTCAATATGCGGACAAGAAAAAGCATCACCCAAACATAAGGTCATAACGCATTAAAAATGTATTTTGGGTTTGTTTATGTTGGAAATAATATGCGGTTTCGGTTTCTCGGAAATCCTGCTCATGCAACAAAGACAATAGTAATAAGAAGAGAGTTAGAAAGACTAATCAGATTGGTGGTTGAGGCGAGGTAATCCTCTTTCGTTAAAGAAAATTCATCCCCGCATACGGTGCTCACGGTTCTACGGATGTTGTCTTCCAAGATACAACGATCACGCCTTATAGTAAGTAGCACTACAATACTTTTAGGCCAGCGAATGTTTACAATTACCGTGCTCTTAAATGACTCTGACTCTTGACATAAAGACTTGTTTTCTGCTTCTCAAAAAACTTGTGAAAAACCTATATAAAACTAAAACAAGAGATGGGTTTATATAGAGTCAATGATGACTCTACATGGTATCTTTTCACTAAATGGTGACTCCCCATGTATAATGGTGACTCCCCATAACACTTGTGCACTAAGTAGTGTCTTATGGTGAAAAGGCATGACCCTTAAACACATCTCTTGGAATTTAAACTCCCAAATCTAATTTCCACTCACATAATAATTTTTGACCCAAAATTCCAACAATCCCCCGCATGAGTGAAAATACTGATTCAACAAAAACTTACAAACTTTTAAGAGCAAAAGCAGAAAATATAATGCATCAGTAAATGGTAGCTTTTGGATTTGAACCAAACCCAGTGAAGATCTACCGGATTTACTGGCCAATCAGTGGACGTGATGTCGTTGAACTGTCAACCGTTTGTGTAAATCTATACAATAAATCTCACACATTATATCTCCTTATAATCATCAAAATCTCGGTTGTGTCCATTTCGGTCCTGGACGTTCTTGGAATTCTATGAGTGCTCTAGATTAACCTAGCCTTTATAGTTATCATAGAAGCGGCCTCACTTCTCACTCATATAGGTGATCTCCTATTTGAAAGTACCCTGCCATACATTTCTTAGTTAGACTAAGCTATAGGAATCATTAAGAGAAAATCTCAACCTTTTACGTGACAGGCAACACTGACTCATATCATAGGAATGGGAAAGAGAAAATATCTTTCAGTGTTATCTGGCGAGTTTGTCACAACTTAGTTTGCCCTTTTAAACCTAGACCATGGGATCTCCAATCGCTTAGGTTGGGTTACCGATGCAACTTACTCTTTAATAAGGCTATAAGCACATTCCCCTCGATGATGCAATTATAAGCTCTCTCTAGAATTTGTATCATTTGCTGGCTTGATATAATTCTCAAACACTATTTCTTTTAGATGCGTGCATTTGAGAGAAATTGCTTTATGGTATTACGTTGACCTTGTCTTTAAAGGAACGTACCGTCACACCATTTTAGGTACCCCACATTTTGATGAATTTATGATTATAACACTTCTGTTATATAACAACCAACCCCACAGTTTTGTGGAGCACAATGCACTGGTTTTTTTAAACATTCATCATTTAGCGTTCTGCTTAGCAATGCAGGTGCCAAATTAAATTTCTATTCCCATACTACACTGGCATATGAGAAATCTTGATTCCACTGTTTCCAAGTAACTTATTCTGATCAAAGGATCAAGATAACTTGAGCATGGAATTCCTACCCCCACATTTCATGACACATCATTCTCATTGCACGAGAATACACTTAACACAAGTGTTTATGGAAGACCCATCATCCTTTAGATTTTCATGAAACTACAAGAGTTCTTACTGGGTTCATACGTAACCACTTGGATTCCAATTAATCCAACTTTCAGTGAAGTTACTTTCATCCCCTATGTTTCAATAAACTACTTATGGGTTAGAGAGGATTATTCTCACTGCTCATAACTGAATAGATAATGAAACATCCGTACTTTAAAATTAAATTAAACCGATCTTCATTTCCTCAAGATTTGTCCGAAGCACAAATCCAGAACGTCCTCCATGGAAATCTCTACGTTCATCGGAAAAAGAACTGAACCCAATATCACCAACTTCGGTTTCAAATGACAACATCCGGACCACTTGCAGCGGCCAATAAAGATGTCGAAGTCTCTAAAAATCTGTTGTTTTCCGTCCACCCCTGGAGTGCCGCATACTTTAATGTGTAAAAATAGTCCCCCTGGAAACAAGCTTCCAAAACTGCCACCCTTAGTTGAAATACACAAATAACACCCTTTTGGGGTTTTATAGACATTTATACCCTTATTTAGAAGAGGTCCAGACCCTCTGGACTGAGTCAGCTGCCACCTCAGCAAAAAAAAGCCGACAGAGTCATCTACCAACTCAGCAGATTTTCGTTATCTCCGTCCTCTTGTTAATTCCGTCAAAAAAAATTGATTTCGTTATCTCCGACCGCTTATTCTCGTAGTTCCTCTTTTCATTTTCTTTTTCGTCAAAAATTTTTCTTCTTTCTAAGCAGTATCTCCGTCCAAAATACAAATTAGTTGAAGAAAAGATTAGGGAAGAAGAGATCAGGGAATAAGATTTTGATAAAGGGAGATCCTAGAGAGTGCAGGATACAAACATATCAACCCAACTTCAAAACGAGAACGAGCAGCAGAAAAAAAAGAAGAAAAAAAGAGGTATGATTTAGGGTTTAGAATTATTTGTTATCAATTTGAATTGAGGATTTAATTTTGGGTATGTATGAAATGAAAGTTTAATCGATTTCGTTATTTTAGGTAGATAAGAACTTAGTGCGGTTTGTAGAAGAGAAAAGAAGAGCAGAGCAATGGATTGAGAAATTTTGATGTTTACTAGATTATGAAACAGGTATTTTCATCAACTTCACTTACGATTTAGGGTAACTGAGCACAAAAAAAAAGGTATGATTTAGGTTTTAAAATCTCATTTTTTTTGTTCATCGTCATTAGAGTATTTAGAACTGAGACAAATGAAAAAGTTTGCGATTTATTCCATGGAAAATAGTATTTAGCTTCAGTTTTGATTTTGATTTCTTAGGTTTTTCAGAATAGATTTTTTTTTTGTTAAGTTAGGGTTCATACTTTCATCACTATAGCTTGTTGTGAATGAGAAATTTTTATTTGTTTGTTTTAAAATTGGGTGTATTATGTTGGGTTTCTCTCTAATTCTTGTTTGTGTTATGTCTTTTTCATCAGGAATGGGTTATCATATACCAAACATCTAAAGTACTTGTGGATCCTATGCTCAGAGATAGTTGGAGTTGTTACTTGAATCCTAGTTCAGAGCATTGGCGTGGTCCACCTAAGTTTAAGTGCAGGTAAAACTCTTGTCATTCATTACATAATAAGTACTCTTCCTTGTTTTCCTCTGCTTTGTCATGGCCACCAAAAGCTTCATTGTTTTAGATTCAACATTAGCTCTAAATCATGAATTTGTGGATGGTTGTAACATGTTGTATGAATAACTATTTAACCACTGCTAACTGCAATTTTCATTGGTGCTGTAATTGCTTTTCCTGCAATCTGTGGTATCAATCATTAAGGGAACTGTCAGTAAGGCTTTCCCCAGTTATACGATAGTGGTAAAATTTACACTGATGGTATGATGGTGTTTGTTTGATACAACTTCATTCATGGGTTTACCATTTTAGGCTTTTCTATCATATGGTACTTGATATATTGTTTCAAAAAAACTCTCATACGTATTATTGTACACTGCCAATGGATGATCTTCAACGTATGATGGCAGTTTTGGAAGCTTATTTTTTGCACAAGTTGTAGTTTCAAACTAATATAATAACCTCACTTTCGAATTGTTTATAATGTCATAATAGTGCCATGATGAGCACATAGTTTTAGGTAGATAGGAACTTGGTTTTTCTTAATCACTATAACTTTATGTCCGGAGTGTACTTTGAGTAGCTAAAGAATATGAATTACTACTATGTTATTACTAATCTCGACTATATTAGTTTTGTAGGTTCCAAGTTATGGGTGCAGGAGCCAAGAAGAAGAAGTGTTCTCAAAAAATGAAATCTGCTGTTCATGTGGATGAAACAGTCTGGTCACTTTATTTTATTTATTTATTGCTGGAGATTCACATAAGATATTTCCTGAGTATAATAATCAGTAAAGCTCGAAGAGCTGATACTTACTTTTAGATATAGTTTTGAATCTACTTGTTCTAATAGATGATTGTATGGTATAGTGTAATTGTGCCACCGTTGTTCATTCCTTGTCAAATGCTGAAACGTATGCTAAAATAGCCTAGAACCCAAGCTACTTCCTATCTGCGCATTATTTTAAGAAGCTAAATTTGAACAATAACAATAGTTTAGTTATTTATATATAAAAGAAAGTTAGATGCCTCTATGCGAATCCTATTTTTTCCATGTTGCTGCATTGTTCTTTCTAGGTGTATTTGGTATAAGCCACTTGTAAACGGAAACTAGACCGGTCATTCCTTGAGTCACTTTTACAACTTGAATACAGGTGGTATTGAATTAGATGGAATGTACGACTATTTATCTTTTTTCAATGTTGCTGCTTGCCGCTCTCAAATACTTAATTCTAAGAACTTGTATGTTGTAATTGGTGTAACTATTTATTTCTATGTTGTAGGATGTTTTTTCACCCTGCAAGGTACCGGGCTTATACGTGCAAGGTAACAACATACTCGATCCCGAAGGTTTTGAAGTGGGTGCATAACCTGCTGTCTCCTACCGAACAAGAGAAATTTATGTCAACTAAAATTGGCCCCTTACTGCACCTGCCAATGCAAACGTGGTCTAGTGCCTTGTTTCATTTTTTATTGGCTAGTGAGATCTCCACGGTTGATGAAGGTGATAAGGGTAACCGTGAAGAAATGCGCGTAATGGTTTTTGGAAAGGAACTCTCCTTCGGAAAGAAAAAGTTCACATTGATTTCGGGGCTTAGTTTTAGGAAGTCGGACCATAATTTTTCTCATCCCACCACGAATCCCTGCCTTAAGATGAAGCATTTCCCCGATCAAGGAAAACCAGTAACTGGAAAACGTTTGGAATTATTACTTTTTGGCAAAGTGGAGGAGGAGGACGACGAAAAAAATTCGAAGAAATGTAGCAAAAATGAGGACAAAAAAAATCGAGGAAATGTCACCGATCAAGCAAAAAGGAGGAGGAAAAAAAATCGCGTGAATGTCACCAATCAAGCAACTCTAATGCTGAATGTGAAATTGTCAAAGTCCCACTAGAATCTGATGACAAGGTGAAATTGTCGTTATTATATGTTGTCTACAGGTATATCCTTGGAAAGGGAGATGACAAAGTAGTTGAGCATGATCACTGGTACCTAGTGGATAACCTCGTCGACTTCAACTCTTATCCTTGGGCTGAAATAGCGTTCATCAGAACTATTGATAATAGCAATTCTTCCTTAGATTATTAGATTAACGCTAACAAGCTTGTTGGAATTGAGGTGACTTACAAGAGTCAAGGAATGGCCCATTTCCTGGTGGTAAGAATCAGTTGGGTTGATATTTTCTAGTTGTCTAAGTTTTTGTGATTGTTGTTAAAGGTTTTCCTTTTTTCACCAAGGTTTGGGGTCTGGAAGTGTTGCCGAAATTTCTTGATAAGTTTGGAAGCAAGACTATTTTTGCAAATTGGCGCCCCCATATGCATAGTGTTACATGCGATTTAGTAATACACCATGAGCCTCTACTTACGATTTTGGAGGAGTCAAAGGTATGAAGTAATAACTACCTTAGTTACTTTATTTTTTTGTTTGATACATTGTTAATTTGGTCGAGTGACTTTATAAAATTACAGGGTGAAGTGTGTGATGACATTATGTGGCATAAAGAAGATGCAAAGCGTTTGGTAATGTTGGGGTTATGTGAAGGTCCCTTGGTAGATGACGAAGAAGAAGTTTCGTTAAAGAATGAAAATGTGGTGGAGAACGAAGATCTGTTTGAGAAGGGTGAGGAAGAAAATATGTTAGAGTCTGAAAATGTTTTTGTGGATAAACAGGTTCCAGAGGAGACCAACATGGATGATGAAGAGGACGAAGAAGATCTGTTAGGGAATGAAAATGTAGTGGAGGAAAAAGATCTGTTTGAGAAGGATGAGAAAGAAGCACGTGTGGCACATCCTAGCTCCCAACCTGATGTTCTTTGTTCTAAGACATCAACTTCAGTCATTGCTTCTTTCGAGTCTTTTGTGAAAAATGTAATGATTGGTCATACGGAGGATTTGAAAATGACGGTGATTGGTGAAATGGAGGTATTTAAAAGTGCAGTGAAGGGTCAGTTGGAGGAGTTAAGTGTCCAGGTAAGTAATAGCCATAAAACAATGTTGAATCATGTGGAGTGTTTAACTACCGAGATCAAATCAATAAAGGATAAGATTGGTGGAACCCAGACGTACAATGCATTGTCAAAGACAAAAACGGTGAGTTAATTGGAAACTCATTGTATTAAGATATATAAAATATCACATCTATTCTGATATTGAAGTTTTATTGAACTGATATTTATGTTGTTTGAACAGAGGACTCCACCTGGAGGACATAACGATGAAGGAGATTTTGATGGTACGGCAATGCAGAAGCCAGATGTGACTCCTGGCAATGGATCCAACAGTATTGAATTAAATCCACCATATCCGTACAATCCTCCAAATAAGGAAGTTGATGTGAGTCGAGTTGTTGTAAGTATTTGTTGCATCTCTAGTTTTGTTGCTACATTAGCACGTATATATTTTGTACTTTTTTCACAAAACTATGGTGGTATGACTTTTTGACTGCGTCGGATATGTAGGTAGAAAATATTTGTAACAGCTCAACGGGGAAAAAAAGAAAGCGTCGGAAAAATAAACCCTGCACTGGCCCTTCTGCACGCATTATCGTTCTTTCTGATGATGTTACAAAAGGTCGGGGAAGGGCTATGAGGAAACTAAACCCTGCACCTTCCCTGTTTCCCCCGTATACTCCTACAGGGAAAGTGGCGAAAAAGAACGCAAAAAAGGTTCCGACAAGCGAAGAGCCTGTTATCATGAATTATTTTGAAGAAGACACATTGGATCAGCGAATAACGAAGCAGGATATAGATGATGTGAACAGATTCATAAACCTCGGGTTAACCTCATCCCTAGTAAACCCTTTTGTTTCTGTGTCTTGTTGTTTCTCCTCCCTAGTAAACCTTTTTGTTTCTCTGTTTTGTTGTATATGTGAAGACTAACAATCATGGTGTTACCTTGTAATGGATAATAATTTACCACAGTATCAAGGAACATGGCGATAACTATAACGATGATGGTACATCATTATTGTCTTGCTCTGAGTATAAACTACTACTACGTTCAATTGGTTGGTTATGCGCTAATGTGAGTCATATTGCATCATTTGATATTGAAGATTAAATCTAATAATGAGAACATCATTTGGGTTGTGAGAAGTTTTATGTTTATTGGTCTTCCTCCAGATTATTGAAATTGCATTGGTGCTTTTGCACAAGTCTTATCCTTCTAGCAAATCCACTGGTACCTGGTCATACTTTGAAAGTCACGTACCGGTAAGTTTTTGTGCAGAATAGATTGGATATTTTCTACTTATTTATATTATTGCATGAATACATTGTGACTGAGCTGCCTTGCTCGTGAAACAACAACATTTTGCGAATGGTGATTTTTCCCAAGTTGACAGATTCAGATTAGGGTTAGCAGGACGTCGTGGTTCACCACCTAGTGAGCATTTACCCTCTTGGGATAAGGTTGATGTCGTATATGGTGTAGTTTGTATTGAAAATATTCATTGGGTCGCAGTCTCCATTCAACTAAAGGAGAAGACAATTATAATTTATGATTCTCTTAGACAGAATCGTAATAATCGCTCAAGCAAAATTCACCCGGAAGTCGGTCAAATTCGTGATTATTCGGAGAAAGCATACAACCGCGGTCCATGGTGGTGTGGATATGACTTAAAAACCCCTAAGCAAAATGATAGTGAATCTTACTTGAAATCTATTTTTAACCTTGAATTTTTAACCTTATATTTGGAGAATTGATGCATATACTATTTATGCAGTAACTCTTGTGGGATGTTTTCTTTCAAGTTTATCGAGCATATGGTCAGGAAGATTCCTGTTTGTGAAGTCGAACCTGCTTTCGCTACTCGTTATCGATGCGAACTTGCGGTGCAGTTATTCAAGAAATAATTCATAGAGGTGAATGGCACAAGTGGTGAATAGTAACCTATAATCATATGATCTTGTAGTATAATTCTTGGCCAGCATGTTGGTCCCTGTTTTTTGGATGTGTATAGTTGAAAAAGATGTCAGCTGTAGTTTTAAATCTAAGTTAGTGGTGATGGACTCTTACACCCTGGATATATCTGTTTATATTTTGTTGATCATGTTATGATCCTTCAGTTATGTATGTATAGTGGCTTGTCTCTACTTTCAAACGTGTCTGCTTCTAAAAATTGATGCTTAGATATTTAATCTACTCCATGTTCTTTGAAGGGATTTAGCAGCTTAGTGTCAGCTAAAGATCACTGGTTTGGGTGACTTGAAATTTAAAAACTAAGAATACACAGGTAGGAAAATGTGTATAAAAAATCCACTAAAGTTTAAAAACAATATAAAATACATAGGTAGTAAAAATATACAACAGAACCTAGTTAGTAATTTTCCAAATCATTTCTGAATAGTAAATCATATTTTCATCATGCATATCCTATAATCTCTTTTTCTTTTCAACATGCTTGTTTCGTCTCTATCTCTATCCTGAGAGAGATCATCTCAGGATCCTATAATCTTTTTTTGCTGATTTTTCTCCTTATTTTGCTGTCTGAGCTTCCTCTACCTCTTCCTAGTCTCCCAGTCTTAATTAACCTAGGACGTGCGAAAAAATGATATGTTTTGCATGCAACCTAGTTATGTCTTGATTTGTCAAAATTAATTGTGGCTTTCTATCCCTTCCCTAGTGGTCTTTTCAAAAAAAAAAAAACAAACAAAACACAAAACCAAGCTTATGCGGGTCCCATGACTACTCTTGAAGTCGGATCCGGGTCGGACTCTCCAGACCCGGTACCAAATACTGATTCGCCATCTTTATCTGATAATAATATCTCTATTGCAAGAAGACTATCTTTCTCTTCGCCTTTTTGGGGGGATTCTCTTGAATACCTAATCTCACCTTTTGTTCCAGTGAGCCCTGAAAGATGGTTATCTAGGAACACCTCTATTTGTAGATAAAACCAAAATAAAATAGTTTGAAAGCAT
Source organism: Papaver somniferum (assembly GCF_003573695.1). Lineage (NCBI taxonomy): Eukaryota > Viridiplantae > Streptophyta > Magnoliopsida > Ranunculales > Papaveraceae > Papaver > Papaver somniferum. The sequence continues at coordinate 141,528,364 of NC_039367.1, forward strand.
AATAGAAAAAATGGAACACAGAAAAACTCTTCTTTTAGAGATAAAATCCCTTCCTCTAGCTCTTGGATGTGGAAATGTATCTACAAAGGAATAATTTTAGTTGAACAAAACAGTATTTGGGAAATAGGTGATGGAATGAAAGTCAATATATGGGAGGATAACTGGATTTCTGTATGTGTATTTTCAAGAATATAAGAACCCGGGACGATAAGAACTTGTATAATCCATCCTCAGTTCATCCGAGTGAGAGACTGATGCAGAACAAGGATAGTCACACCTGACAGTTACAACTTTCAGAAAATATCTAATAGTTATTTTCAGTTTCTAGTTTCAGTTTCTTATCTTTTGTGTTTAATGTGTGTGTTAACTTCCTATAACTACCTACTAGTATTTAATCTTAGGATCCTAATTTGTAAAACGTTATTGATGATTGTTATTTTAAAAGGAACTAGTTTTCTGTTTGTGTATTTTCAAGTGTTATATTTGTTGTCCTTGTGGATTCAAAACACAAATCTCTTGAGATTATACCTTGTATGCAGGATTCAGAACAATGTTTTGTGTATTCAAAAACACACCTTGTGGATTCAAGGCTATTTCTTATCGTTACCGCTGATGTAGGATCAGAATCTCGCAGCAATAATGCCTCAGCGAAATTATGAACAATATAACACAACAGTGTCGCAGAACAATTTCAGAAATGACATGATAAACGACGTCAGCTAAAATCATGAGAAAAATGTGATGTTCCTGCGAAAATTAGAGAGTTTGCGATATTAGCTGTCATCCACTATGTAATTCCCTATAAATAGTTGTTTCGTTGTAAAGGAAAGGAGAGAGATCTTTTCTGAGTGAGAAGCAAGTAAATAGGAGAGAGAAAATCTAAAGTAGTGGTTATTCTTGATTCCTTTATCTTTTCTTGTAAGATTCATCAATAAAATTTATGATTGTTAATCTAAAATGAGTTGAATATTAATGGAATCTTGTGAGGGGTGTAGTGTAGGATTTCCTGCAACTACATAATGGCACTAGAAACAGGGACTGATTGAAGATTATTCTAGAAAAAATTGAAGATTAATATTGAGATTTGTGAAGATTTGGAGTAATTGGTTAAGAATTTTACATAATCTCTTGCAATTTGTTAACATTGAAGAAATGGCTAGAAGAAGAAATACATCAGAACAACCAACTACTGTTAGAAAAAGCAAGAGAATTCCTGGAAGGGAAAGAAGTGAAATGGGAGAATCTACTAGAATGAGAAATAATGGAGAAAATCAAATTCAACCACCAGTTCAACAAATACTAATACAAGGAAGGGATACAGATTATGATAGGGTGAGTATACACACTTGGCAATCAAATTCAGCAGAAGAAGTAGAAGAAGAGCAACAAACTAGAAACCATAGACAGGTAGAGAGAAATCAAGAAGCAGATGAAGGAATTCATGGAGATGAGGAAATTGGAGCGTTAGAAACGTTGAGACGAAGAATACATGAAGAAAGAAGAGCTGAGGCAGAAGAACGTGCGAATCTAACAAAAAAAAATCACGAATTGAGGATGGAAAATATGAGACTACAGAGTAGAAGATCGAGAAGTACTGCAGAATCATATTCAAGATCGACTAGAAGAGAGAAGAGGCGAAACTCACCCACAATTAATGCCAGAAATAATATTCAAGAAGAAATATCAAATTCTAATGAAGAACATCGCGAAAATAGAGAAAGGACTGATGATCGTTACGTTCCACAAAATGAAACTTTTGATGATAGGAAAAATGATAGAAATCAAGAGAATGGACAACGTTAGGGACAAAATAATCAAGATGGCGAAGGGAATCGAGAGGAAGGAAGGAGAATTTTACATGAGAGATAAGCTCAAAGAATTCAACAAACGATTGAAGAAGAAATTGAAAGACATTATGCTGAACAAGCACGTTTAATTTACGAACGTGAAAGATTGAGAGCAGAAATTGAAGAACAAGAGCTTCAGGATACAATTCGCCAGAACAATCACGACAATCGAGAAATAAGGCTTACACAAAACCGGAATAACGGTAATATCAATGAAGAGTATGATAGAGTACAGAGGATAGCTGAAAGACAGCGAACGGAACTGATAAGAAATGAACAAAATCATGGAGGGGAAAATGAGAGACGTCATCATATGCGAATTCAAGGTACAGATGAGGAAGAGAATCCAGAAGAAGACGAGATGAAGATGATGAAGAAGAAATGCAAAATTTCGCGAGAGAAGAAAGATATGAACGCAGAAGAAGGGAGGCGAAATTAAAAAGACCAATGGATCAAAATTCAGGTGTAAATAAACAAATCTTAAAAGAATTAGAAGAAATGAGAGGAATGCTAAATAATAGAGGAGAAGCAGGCAGAAGACAATTAGATGAAGCTATAGAAGAAGCTGCGAAAACTCCATTTACAAGGGAAGTACAACTAGGAGGAATACCACCGAAATGAAATTTTCGCGCATTAACCAGCATTTTTGATGGAACAACTTGTGCAATTCAACACAATAAAGCCTATGTGAGGTGCATGTTGCAATGGGAAAATCATGATGTCGTATTGTGCAAGTATTTCGCATCCAGCTTAACAGGGGAGGCGTTAAAATGGTTCGAAGGTCTACCAAAGGATACAATAACATCCTTAATCATTTGCAGACTACATTCCTGGGGACATATATAAGTAATAATTCTTCGCGACCTGGTATTGAAGACGTGTTTGGATTAAAACAAAGGATTGGCGAAAGTTTGAAGCACCTAATGTGTAGATGAGAGATATCTTATCTTATCATTTATCAATGCTATGTTTGCAACCAACCTATTGTATATCCAAATTTTCATAGTCAAGAATACAATCACAATGACTGAATTATGAGAACTTCAGGAAGAATATATTGCTCTAGAGGAAAGGAAAAATGAAATGGAATCATGTCCGGTTGCGAACACCAGTTCACAAACAGCGAATGCAAGCTTATTACCCAAACTAATAAACACAGTGACGAGCATTTCTCAAGTACAACAAGAAAAGGTGACGGGGAACAATCAATAGAAACTGGTGGCTATGGGAAGTCGAGATCAAGAGGAGTATGAAAGAGAAATAAATTTCTATAATCGTGGAGTAAATAACAAAATTCAAAGACTCGATCAGCCGCAAGAAACTTATGGAGGTCAAAGACAAAACTATAATAGAGGACAAGGAGGTCACAAGGTGGTATGGGAAGAAATAAACATGCCACCTCTAAATGCAAGCGTGGAGAAAATATGGGAAGCTATAATTCTAATGGAGAATATACCAACACCATGGAACATGGGAACGGAACCACCTCCAAACCACAGAATTCATGAGTTTTGTTCTTATCATCATTTTCATGGACATACTACAAATGATTGCAGAAATGTAAAAAGAATTATTCTGAGCATGATAGATCAAGGAAAACTAAACCACTTTTTGGTAGGGCATCCACAATCTCAACCATTGCCACCACCACCAGAGCATCACAAAGTAAACACGATGAAAAAGAAGTAAACATTCTTAATCGAAGTTGGTGCAAAAGCAAAGAATATATTATGTCACTCTATCGTACATTCATACAAGACAATTGAAGATTTTCATGACAGTGTTTTGAGTAGAGTATTCGCAAGAGATAATGATGGAAGAGAAATTATGAATATTGAGAAAATGTCGCCACTAGAGGACTGGCAGAAACAAATTATTTCTTTTACCGCAGAAGAAATCCCCGAAGGTGAAGAGGTACATGATAATCCATTGGTAGTAAAATTAGAAATTAATCCAAAACCGAAAGAAGATGAGGATGATGAAGCTGAAGATTCATGGGAAATTAATAGGATTCTAATTGATACTGGAATCTCTGTGAACATCTTATTTTATCATACTTATAAATCTATGGGAGGAAGAGATGATGATCTTATACCATAAACATATAAGATATATGGTTTTAATGGTACTGCCAACAAGCCTAAAGGGGAGGTTACTATGCGAATTCCATTGATGGGAATATCTTCTGAAATCCTATTCTGTGTCGTTGATGTAGAATCACCCTCAATGCATTAATTGGTCGACCTTGGCTACATGGGATTCTAGGTGTAGCTTCAACTTTCCACCAGTGCATCAAATTCCCTCATCCCAGCGGTGTAGGAATCATAAAGGGAGATTGGGTTGAAGGAAAGAGGTGTTACGAAACTGAGGTAGAATCCTGCGAAGGAAGAGCAAACAAGAAGGAAAATTAGAGACAAAAAATCAAAGAGACACAAAGAAGTGGGAAGTTGATGGTGGTTGCAATCGAAAGAAAAGAAGAAGAGATGTTGCGAAACTAATGATAGCTCAGAATAAAAAATGGTGAACATACCACTACCAAGGAAGCAGTAGAAGAAAATAACAAAGAAGCAGAGGATAGCAAAGGTAATGTATGAATGATTGATTCGTTGCGACACTCTCGCAGTAAATAAAATTCTCAAAAATACATTTTATTGAATGACAAAATTGAGATTGTGAAATGCAAATACAATATGATGATGTGCAAGAATCTCGTAGAGATAATTAATTCTACAAAAGACAATCATAGAACAATGACAAAAGAGAAAGGGGCGAACCTTTATGGTGTACACCCTAGTTCGCGAATACAATTTCGCAAGAGGCAAATGTAAGACCTAAAGTACGTCATATAAGGGGGTACCTGTTGCATGGCTCAGGGAAAGGCTACACCGCCACCGGAACCTGAGTCATGGAGATTTGGGGTCAATAAATCCCATCCGGGAGAGGCACCTTGGATTCTCAGCTTAAGCATATGACTTAGGTTGGGCGACTAAGGTAATAAGGACTCTCCCAAGAAGTGCAGAATTTGATCAAGGCACCGAGGTACACGGTTGAGTCAAGAGTGCCAGGGGCATCTGGAGCGTACCTTGCCATTATTGACAAGTCTTGGCTTATACTGCACTCGGCCCTAAGAAAACCCCACTTAGGGTGCAGTCTTGTAACCATAAACCCTATACGTAAAAGGGATAAGAGGCTGCGAAAAAAACTGGTTGTTATTAATACTGGATGGGAGGAGCTAACCTTGTACGGTATAAGTACGCCTCCTTGAAGGGGAAACCAGGGGGGAGATAAGGGCGGCACCCTCCATTAGGGAGCTGATAAGTGTCTTAAGACGCAAATGTCATGGGGCTTTTTACTCGCAAGGGTATTAAGGCTTTTTATATTTGTGCAACAATCCTGAAGAGGCAATAATACTAAAGAAAAAGATAAGACGAGATCAATGGGTTTTCGCATGAAAGTGCGAAGACGTCCTGCGATTTCGTCGCAAGACGGCAATGTAATGGGGATTTATTTTCGCAAGAATATTTAGGCCTGTTATATTGTCGCAACATTCCTGAAGAGGCCATAATACAAAAGAAAAAAGTGAAGGCAAGATCAATGGGTTTTTGCATGAAAGTGCAAGGACGTCCTGCGATTTTTTCGCAATGACAAGAGGTGGCATAATAAGACCTTTAACTAGGAAGGCAAAATAAGACCACACAGGGATGAGATTTTGAAAATAATCACAATTCACTTTGCATATGATTGCAAAATTATACATAAACAACTGCGAAGTTGAGGCACAAAATAAGAAAAATCTGGAAAATCTCTCATTTGGATACAAATAACAGAGGCAAGTATGGGAATGAATGAAATAAGAAATTGTTATTTGTATCCACATGATAGATTTACGCAAAAATTAAAAAATTAATGATTATATTGATTAACCATATTGCAAGGAAGAATTGTTTTAATGAATGCAGGTCAAAATGAAAGAAATTCATATGTTAAGGAATATGGAGAACCAAAAGAATTCGCAAATATACAAAAAGGAGGAATAAATGTACAAGTATTACAGAAGATTAAAGAAAGAAACAAAGACTACTTCTTAGTTGATCCTTCATCATCTTCATCAGACCTGTTCCCTTCTTCGTATGCATCAGAACTTTCATCACCATCAGATTCTTCATCATCAGCTTTGCTATCAGAGATAATTAGACTCGGAATATTCTTTGGGATCTCCTCCAAGAGACAAGGATAATCAGAGTGAGGAATACTATGGTAATCACAAACCATTTGAATAGTTTGATTGCAAAAATGCAGAGCGTCATTCTTAAAGTTCGCAACAGTGATCTTGATTTGATTCTTTAATCTAGAATACTTGTCATTGCGAGAAGAAAGATTCTTTGCGAGTTCCTATTTTTCAGCTTCAAGTTCCTCAATTCTTTCGCCATATCTACTTTCAGAATCTGCGAGCAAAAGGCAATCAATTAATAATTTGATGAAAATTCATAAGAAACAAAAGATTAGTGAATAAGAATAGTTAATAACCTTCTCTGTCATAAATCATATCTCTAATCAAGGTTGTATGCTCAACTTGGAGACTAACATTTACACCTAAATCTAAGATTTTCGCAGCCCAAGCGAATTCATCATCATTATTTATAAGGAGACGAGAACGAATTTGGTTTTCTCTTTCACAGAGCTCGATGTTCTTGCAGTCAGCTTCATCTTCAAGTTGAACTTCAAGAAGGGTATCTTGGAATTTCGCCAGAGCCTTAGCACCTTGATCAGAGATGCGATCCTATCATCTATGAGATCGCTAATTTTGGTTCTTAGCTCATTGATTTTCTCTTTAGAATTAATAAAGAGACGCTTAAATCGATTGGCTAAGCATAAACTAGATCTATGGTCAATCTAAGAGGCGAAATTTGGATCTCAGTTCATTTAGAGAAAGAGATGAAATTCTATCATTTGAGAAACTATTTAAAGATTTATTAAGACGCTCAAGAAGGGTATCATTATCCAAGGCATTAGGAAATGAACGAAGAATGGTAGCTTCATCAGAAAGACCATAAATGTATGCAAAAGGGATCAATTAAATAAGATAAAACAACAGGATGAATGAATGAAGGGAAAGGAGAAAAATGACATACCATAGAGTTGATTATTAGCTTGTTGAAGGCTAGAGATTTTGTTCCTGTACGAAGAAGAATCAATTTCAGTAGTTTGTTCTTCTCGCGAAGACCTTTGATTTCAGTTTCCAGTTCCTCATTCTTTACACGAAATTGAAGATTCTTCTTTTCAAGAGTTTCGCGTCTCCTCTCCAGATCTGAGGCAACAACGAAAGAAGTTTTTCCAGCCTGCGAGAAAATATAAAAAGTATTAAAATAAAAATAGAATGCATATTTGAGTTATACTAATGAAGAAGTAAAAGGACGAAAGCATACCAGACTATTAAGAGAATGCAGGAAATTGGGGGTCACCGATCTAGAAACTCCACGAAGAGAATTATCACCATCCAATAAAGGAACATCGCAAATCGTAGCGAAAGCTTTGAAGGTATTAGCGAATTGACTATTTCCCATTCCTTGCAAAGAATCAGAAAAGAGGCCAGAGAGCTTAGTCACAGAAGATTCAGATGGAGAATCTTCATTTGCAGCAAGGTCATCATTATCCTCATCATCCTCATCACTCTCGGAATTTTCATGAGAAGGAATATTTTAAGGATAGGAAGAACGGATTTTTCTCTTCTTTGAAGGAGGAGCAGTTGGTTTTTCCCTGCGAAGAGCACCTTTTCCTTTATCACCAGTTTTCACAACATTGACAGGCTCTTCTATTTCACCAATAATCTTCACACACAGATAGAAATAATAAATAGAGGCAACAATATACTGTTTAAAATCATAAGAGAATATTTCTTACCTCATCTGTGTACGAGCAAAGAGCTAACGAGGTACTAGCCTTCCCAGTCCTGTGATACCTATCTTTTAGCTTCTGGATCTGTAGAATTTCGCAAGAATCAACGAACAAAAGAATAAAGATAAATAAAGAAATGTAAAGTGGGTGAAACTGGAAGAGACATACCTATTTATCCTTCTCGGGCCAAGAGAATACCTAAGGTTGATAGGAAGCGAGATTCTCAGGAAGAACATTTGACCCAACAATGTAAGGTCCTTTCAGCATCAAGGGAAAAACACACCATTTATCATCTTTGGATTGGCGAGGAGTTGTGTTCTTACCAGAGTGCCAATCAATGTCTCATAACTGAATAGATAATGAAACATCCGTACTTTAAAATTAAATTAAACCGATCTTCATTTCCTCAAGATTTGTCCGAAGCACAAATCCAGAACGTCCTCCATGGAAATCTCTACGTTCATCGGAAAAAGAACTGAACCCAATATCACCAACTTCGGTTTCAAATGACAACATCCGGACCACTTGCAGCGGCCAATAAAGATGTCGAAGTCTCTAAAAATCTGTTGTTTTCCGTCCACCCCTGGAGTGCCGCATACTTTAATGTGTAAAAATAGTCCCCCTGGAAACAAGCTTCCAAAACTGCCACCCTTAGTTGAAATACACAAATAACACCCTTTTGGGGTTTTATAGACATTTATACCCTTATTTAGAAGAGGTCCAGACCCTCTGGACTGAGTCAGCTGCCACCTCAGCAAAAAAAAGCCGACAGAGTCATCTACCAACTCAGCAGATTTTCGTTATCTCCGTCCTCTTGTTAATTCCGTCAAAAAAAATTGATTTCGTTATCTCCGACCGCTTATTCTCGTAGTTCCTCTTTTCATTTTCTTTTTCGTCAAAAATTTTTCTTCTTTCTAAGCAGTATCTCCGTCCAAAATACAAATTAGTTGAAGAAAAGATTAGGGAAGAAGAGATCAGGGAATAAGATTTTGATAAAGGGAGATCCTAGAGAGTGCAGGATACAAACATATCAACCCAACTTCAAAACGAGAACGAGCAGCAGAAAAAAAAGAAGAAAAAAAGAGGTATGATTTAGGGTTTAGAATTATTTGTTATCAATTTGAATTGAGGATTTAATTTTGGGTATGTATGAAATGAAAGTTTAATCGATTTCGTTATTTTAGGTAGATAAGAACTTAGTGCGGTTTGTAGAAGAGAAAAGAAGAGCAGAGCAATGGATTGAGAAATTTTGATGTTTACTAGATTATGAAACAGGTATTTTCATCAACTTCACTTACGATTTAGGGTAACTGAGCACAAAAAAAAAGGTATGATTTAGGTTTTAAAATCTCATTTTTTTTGTTCATCGTCATTAGAGTATTTAGAACTGAGACAAATGAAAAAGTTTGCGATTTATTCCATGGAAAATAGTATTTAGCTTCAGTTTTGATTTTGATTTCTTAGGTTTTTCAGAATAGATTTTTTTTTTGTTAAGTTAGGGTTCATACTTTCATCACTATAGCTTGTTGTGAATGAGAAATTTTTATTTGTTTGTTTTAAAATTGGGTGTATTATGTTGGGTTTCTCTCTAATTCTTGTTTGTGTTATGTCTTTTTCATCAGGAATGGGTTATCATATACCAAACATCTAAAGTACTTGTGGATCCTATGCTCAGAGATAGTTGGAGTTGTTACTTGAATCCTAGTTCAGAGCATTGGCGTGGTCCACCTAAGTTTAAGTGCAGGTAAAACTCTTGTCATTCATTACATAATAAGTACTCTTCCTTGTTTTCCTCTGCTTTGTCATGGCCACCAAAAGCTTCATTGTTTTAGATTCAACATTAGCTCTAAATCATGAATTTGTGGATGGTTGTAACATGTTGTATGAATAACTATTTAACCACTGCTAACTGCAATTTTCATTGGTGCTGTAATTGCTTTTCCTGCAATCTGTGGTATCAATCATTAAGGGAACTGTCAGTAAGGCTTTCCCCAGTTATACGATAGTGGTAAAATTTACACTGATGGTATGATGGTGTTTGTTTGATACAACTTCATTCATGGGTTTACCATTTTAGGCTTTTCTATCATATGGTACTTGATATATTGTTTCAAAAAAACTCTCATACGTATTATTGTACACTGCCAATGGATGATCTTCAACGTATGATGGCAGTTTTGGAAGCTTATTTTTTGCACAAGTTGTAGTTTCAAACTAATATAATAACCTCACTTTCGAATTGTTTATAATGTCATAATAGTGCCATGATGAGCACATAGTTTTAGGTAGATAGGAACTTGGTTTTTCTTAATCACTATAACTTTATGTCCGGAGTGTACTTTGAGTAGCTAAAGAATATGAATTACTACTATGTTATTACTAATCTCGACTATATTAGTTTTGTAGGTTCCAAGTTATGGGTGCAGGAGCCAAGAAGAAGAAGTGTTCTCAAAAAATGAAATCTGCTGTTCATGTGGATGAAACAGTCTGGTCACTTTATTTTATTTATTTATTGCTGGAGATTCACATAAGATATTTCCTGAGTATAATAATCAGTAAAGCTCGAAGAGCTGATACTTACTTTTAGATATAGTTTTGAATCTACTTGTTCTAATAGATGATTGTATGGTATAGTGTAATTGTGCCACCGTTGTTCATTCCTTGTCAAATGCTGAAATGTATGCTAAAATAGCCTAGAACCCAAGCTACTTCCTATCTGCGCATTATTTTAAGAAGCTAAATTTGAACAATAACAATAGTTTAGTTATTTATATATAAAAGAAAGTTAGATGCCTCTATGCGAATCCTATTTTTTCCATGTTGCTGCATTGTTCTTTCTAGGTGTATTTGGTATAAGCCACTTGTAAACGGAAACTAGACCGGTCATTCCTTGAGTCACTTTTACAACTTGAATACAGGTGGTATTGAATTAGATGGAATGTACGACTATTTATCTTTTTTCAATGTTGCTGCTTGCCGCTCTCAAATACTTAATTCTAAGAACTTGTATGTTGTAATTGGTGTAACTATTTATTTCTATGTTGTAGGATGTTTTTTCACCCTGCAAGGTACCGGGCTTATACGTGCAAGGTAACAACATACTCGATCCCGAAGGTTTTGAAGTGGGTGCATAACCTGCTGTCTCCTACCGAACAAGAGAAATTTATGTCAACTAAAATTGGCCCCTTACTGCACCTGCCAATGCAAACGTGGTCTAGTGCCTTGTTTCATTTTTTATTGGCTAGTGAGATCTCCACGGTTGATGAAGGTGATAAGGGTAACCGTGAAGAAATGCGCGTAATGGTTTTTGGAAAGGAACTCTCCTTCGGAAAGAAAAAGTTCACATTGATTTCGGGGCTTAGTTTTAGGAAGTCGGACCATAATTTTTCTCATCCCACCACGAATCCCTGCCTTAAGATGAAGCATTTCCCCGATCAAGGAAAACCAGTAACTGGAAAACGTTTGGAATTATTACTTTTTGGCAAAGTGGAGGAGGAGGACGACGAAAAAAATTCGAAGAAATGTAGCAAAAATGAGGACAAAAAAAATCGAGGAAATGTCACCGATCAAGCAAAAAGGAGGAGGAAAAAAAATCGCGTGAATGTCACCAATCAAGCAACTCTAATGCTGAATGTGAAATTGTCAAAGTCCCACTAGAATCTGATGACAAGGTGAAATTGTCGTTATTATATGTTGTCTACAGGTATATCCTTGGAAAGGGAGATGACAAAGTAGTTGAGCATGATCACTGGTACCTAGTGGATAACCTCGTCGACTTCAACTCTTATCCTTGGGCTGAAATAGCGTTCATCAGAACTATTGATAATAGCAATTCTTCCTTAGATTATTAGATTAACGCTAACAAGCTTGTTGGAATTGAGGTGACTTACAAGAGTCAAGGAATGGCCCATTTCCTGGTGGTAAGAATCAGTTGGGTTGATATTTTCTAGTTGTCTAAGTTTTTGTGATTGTTGTTAAAGGTTTTCCTTTTTTCACCAAGGTTTGGGGTCTGGAAGTGTTGCCGAAATTTCTTGATAAGTTTGGAAGCAAGACTATTTTTGCAAATTGGCGCCCCCATATGCATAGTGTTACATGCGATTTAGTAATACACCATGAGCCTCTACTTACGATTTTGGAGGAGTCAAAGGTATGAAGTAATAACTACCTTAGTTACTTTATTTTTTTGTTTGATACATTGTTAATTTGGTCGAGTGACTTTATAAAATTACAGGGTGAAGTGTGTGATGACATTATGTGGCATAAAGAAGATGCAAAGCGTTTGGTAATGTTGGGGTTATGTGAAGGTCCCTTGGTAGATGACGAAGAAGAAGTTTCGTTAAAGAATGAAAATGTGGTGGAGAACGAAGATCTGTTTGAGAAGGGTGAGGAAGAAAATATGTTAGAGTCTGAAAATGTTTTTGTGGATAAACAGGTTCCAGAGGAGACCAACATGGATGATGAAGAGGACGAAGAAGATCTGTTAGGGAATGAAAATGTAGTGGAGGAAAAAGATCTGTTTGAGAAGGATGAGAAAGAAGCACGTGTGGCACATCCTAGCTCCCAACCTGATGTTCTTTGTTCTAAGACATCAACTTCAGTCATTGCTTCTTTCGAGTCTTTTGTGAAAAATGTAATGATTGGTCATACGGAGGATTTGAAAATGACGGTGATTGGTGAAATGGAGGTATTTAAAAGTGCAGTGAAGGGTCAGTTGGAGGAGTTAAGTGTCCAGGTAAGTAATAGCCATAAAACAATGTTGAATCATGTGGAGTGTTTAACTACCGAGATCAAATCAATAAAGGATAAGATTGGTGGAACCCAGACGTACAATGCATTGTCAAAGACAAAAACGGTGAGTTAATTGGAAACTCATTGTATTAAGATATATAAAATATCACATCTATTCTGATATTGAAGTTTTATTGAACTGATATTTATGTTGTTTGAACAGAGGACTCCACCTGGAGGACATAACGATGAAGGAGATTTTGATGGTACGGCAATGCAGAAGCCAGATGTGACTCCTGGCAATGGATCCAACAGTATTGAATTAAATCCACCATATCCGTACAATCCTCCAAATAAGGAAGTTGATGTGAGTCGAGTTGTTGTAAGTATTTGTTGCATCTCTAGTTTTGTTGCTACATTAGCACGTATATATTTTGTACTTTTTTCACAAAACTATGGTGGTATGACTTTTTGACTGCGTCGGATATGTAGGTAGAAAACATTTGTAACAGCTCAACGGGGAAAAAAAGAAAGCGTCGGAAAAATAAACCCTGCACTGGCCCTTCTGCACGCATTATCGTTCTTTCTGATGATGTTACAAAAGGTCGGGGAAGGGCTATGAGGAAACTAAACCCTGCACCTTCCTTGTTTCCCCCGTATACTCCTACAGGGAAAGTGGCGAAAAAGAACGCAAAAAAGGTTCCGACAAGCGAAGAGCCTGTTATCATGAATTATTTTGAAGAAGACACATTGGATCAGCGAATAACGAAGCAGGATATAGATGATGTGAACAGATTCATAAACCTCGGGTTAACCTCATCCCTAGTATACCCTTTTGTTTCTGTGTCTTGTTGTTTCTCCTCCCTAGTAAACCTTTTTGTTTCTCTGTTTTGTTGTATATGTGAAGACTAACAATCATGGTGTTACCTTGTAATGGATAATAATTTACCACAGTATCAAGGAACATGGCGATAACTATAACGATGATGGTACATCATTATTGTCTTGCTCTGAGTATAAACTACTACTACGTTCAATTGGTTGGTTATGCGCTAATGTGAGTCATATTGCATCATTTGATATTGAAGATTAAATCTAATAATGAGAACATCATTTGGGTTGTGAGAAGTTTTATGTTTATTGGTCTTCCTCCAGATTATTGAAATTGCATTGGTGCTTTTGCACAAGTCTTATCCTTCTAGCAAATCCACTGGTACCTGGTCATACTTTGAAAGTCACGTACCGGTAAGTTTTTGTGCAGAATAGATTGGATATTTTCTACTTATTTATATTATTGCATGAATACATTGTGACTGAGCTGCCTTGCTCGTGAAACAACAACATTTTGCGAATGGTGATTTTTCCCAAGTTGACAGATTCAGATTAGGGTTAGCAGGACGTCGTGGTTCACCACCTAGTGAGCATTTACCCTCTTGGGATAAGGTTGATGTCGTATATGGTGTAGTTTGTATTGAAAATATTCATTGGGTCGCAGTCTCCATTCAACTAAAGGAGAAGACAATTATAATTTATGATTCTCTTAGACAGAATCGTAATAATCGCTCAAGCAAAATTCACCCGGAAGTCGGTCAAATTCGTGATTATTCGGAGAAAGCATACAACCGCGGTCCATGGTGGTGTGGATATGACTTAAAAACCCCTAAGCAAAATGATAGTGAATCTTACTTGAAATCTATTTTTAACCTTGAATTTTTAACCTTATATTTGGAGAATTGATGCATATACTATTTATGCAGTAACTCTTGTGGGATGTTTTCTTTCAAGTTTATCGAGCATATGGTCAGGAAGATTCCTGTTTGTGAAGTCGAACCTGCTTTCGCTACTCGTTATCGATGCGAACTTGCGGTGCAGTTATTCAAGAAATAATTCATAGAGGTGAATGGCACAAGTGGTGAATAGTAACCTATAATCATATGATCTTGTAGTATAATTCTTGGCCAGCATGTTGGTCCCTGTTTTTTGGATGTGTATAGTTGAAAAAGATGTCAGCTGTAGTTTTAAATCTAAGTTAGTGGTGATGGACTCTTACACCCTGGATATATCTGTTTATATTTTGTTGATCATGTTATGATCCTTCAGTTATGTATGTATAGTGGCTTGTCTCTACTTTCAAACGTGTCTGCTTCTAAAAATTGATGCTTAGATATTTAATCTACTCCATGTTCTTTGAAGGGATTTAGCAGCTTAGTGTCAGCTAAAGATCACTGGTTTGGGTGACTTGAAATTTAAAAACTAAGAATACACAGGTAGGAAAATGTGTATAAAAAATCCACTAAAGTTTAAAAACAATATAAAATACATAGGTAGTAAAAATATACAACAGAACCTAGTTAGTAATTTTCCAAATCATTTCTGAATAGTAAATCATATTTTCATCATGCATATCCTATAATCTCTTTTTCTTTTCAACATGCTTGTTTCGTCTCTATCTCTATCCTGAGAGAGATCATCTCAGGATCCTATAATCTTTTTTTGCTGATTTTTCTCCTTATTTTGCTGTCTGAGCTTCCTCTACCTCTTCCTAGTCTCCCAGTCTTAATTAACCTAGGACGTGCGAAAAAATGATATGTTTTGCATGCAACCTAGTTATGTCTTGATTTGTCAAAATTAATTGTGGCTTTCTATCCCTTCCCTAGTGGTCTTTTCAAAAAAAAAAAAACAAACAAAACACAAAACCAAGCTTATGCGGGTCCCATGACTACTCTTGAAGTCGGATCCGGGTCGGACTCTCCAGACCCGGTACCAAATACTGATTCGCCATCTTTATCTGATAATAATATCTCTATTGCAAGAAGACTATCTTTCTCTTCGCCTTTTTGGGGGGATTCTCTTGAATACCTAATCTCACCTTTTGTTCCAGTGAGCCCTGAAAGATGGTTATCTAGGAACACCTCTATTTGTAGATAAAACCAAAATAAAATAGTTTGAAAGCATAATAGAAAAAATGGAACACAGAAAAACTCTTCTTTTAGAGATAAAATCCCTTCCTCTAGCTCTTGGATGTGGAAATGTATCTACAAAGGAATAATTTTAGTTGAACAAAACAGTATTTGGGAAATAGGTGATGGAATGAAAGTCAATATATGGGAGGATAACTGGATTTCTGTATGTGTATTTTCAAGAATATAAGAACCCGGGACGATAAGAACTTGTATAATCCATCCTCAGTTCATCCGAGTGAGAGACTGATGCAGAACAAGGATAGTCACACCTGACAGTTACAACTTTCAGAAAATATCTAATAGTTATTTTCAGTTTCTAGTTTCAGTTTCTTATCTTTTGTGTTTAATGTGTGTGTTAACTTCCTATAACTACCTACTAGTATTTAATCTTAGGATCCTAATTTGTAAAACGTTATTGATGATTGTTATTTTAAAAGGAACTAGTTTTCTGTTTGTGTATTTTCAAGTGTTATATTTGTTGTCCTTGTGGATTCAAAACACAAATCTCTTGAGATTATACCTTGTATGCAGGATTCAGAACAATGTTTTGTGTATTCAAAAACACACCTTGTGGATTCAAGGCTATTTCTTATCGTTACCGCTGATGTAGGATCAGAATCTCGCAGCAATAATGCCTCAGCGAAATTATGAACAATATAACACAACAGTGTCGCAGAACAATTTCAGAAATGACATGATAAACGACGTCAGCTAAAATCATGAGAAAAATGTGATGTTCCTGCGAAAATTAGAGAGTTTGCGATATTAGCTGTCATCCACTATGTAATTCCCTATAAATAGTTGTTTCGTTGTAAAGGAAAGGAGAGAGATCTTTTCTGAGTGAGAAGCAAGTAAATAGGAGAGAGAAAATCTAAAGTAGTGGTTATTCTTGATTCCTTTATCTTTTCTTGTAAGATTCATCAATAAAATTTATGATTGTTAATCTAAAATGAGTTGAATATTAATGGAATCTTGTGAGGGGTGTAGTGTAGGATTTCCTGCAACTACATAATGGCACTAGAAACAGGGACTGATTGAAGATTATTCTAGAAAAAATTGAAGATTAATATTGAGATTTGTGAAGATTTGGAGTAATTGGTTAAGAATTTTACATAATCTCTTGCAATTTGTTAACATTGAAGAAATGGCTAGAAGAAGAAATACATCAGAACAACCAACTACTG
Organism: Papaver somniferum; assembly: GCF_003573695.1. Classification (NCBI taxonomy): domain Eukaryota; kingdom Viridiplantae; phylum Streptophyta; class Magnoliopsida; order Ranunculales; family Papaveraceae; genus Papaver; species Papaver somniferum. The sequence continues at coordinate 141,544,981 of NC_039367.1, forward strand.
TTAGAAAAAGCAAGAGAATTCCTGGAAGGGAAAGAAGTGAAATGGGAGAATCTACTAGAATGAGAAATAATGGAGAAAATCAAATTCAACCACCAGTTCAACAAATACTAATACAAGGAAGGGATACAGATTATGATAGGGTGAGTATACACACTTGGCAATCAAATTCAGCAGAAGAAGTAGAAGAAGAGCAACAAACTAGAAACCATAGACAGGTAGAGAGAAATCAAGAAGCAGATGAAGGAATTCATGGAGATGAGGAAATTGGAGCGTTAGAAACGTTGAGACGAAGAATACATGAAGAAAGAAGAGCTGAGGCAGAAGAACGTGCGAATCTAACAAAAAAAAATCACGAATTGAGGATGGAAAATATGAGACTACAGAGTAGAAGATCGAGAAGTACTGCAGAATCATATTCAAGATCGACTAGAAGAGAGAAGAGGCGAAACTCACCCACAATTAATGCCAGAAATAATATTCAAGAAGAAATATCAAATTCTAATGAAGAACATCGCGAAAATAGAGAAAGGACTGATGATCGTTACGTTCCACAAAATGAAACTTTTGATGATAGGAAAAATGATAGAAATCAAGAGAATGGACAACGTTAGGGACAAAATAATCAAGATGGCGAAGGGAATCGAGAGGAAGGAAGGAGAATTTTACATGAGAGATAAGCTCAAAGAATTCAACAAACGATTGAAGAAGAAATTGAAAGACATTATGCTGAACAAGCACGTTTAATTTACGAACGTGAAAGATTGAGAGCAGAAATTGAAGAACAAGAGCTTCAGGATACAATTCGCCAGAACAATCACGACAATCGAGAAATAAGGCTTACACAAAACCGGAATAACGGTAATATCAATGAAGAGTATGATAGAGTACAGAGGATAGCTGAAAGACAGCGAACGGAACTGATAAGAAATGAACAAAATCATGGAGGGGAAAATGAGAGACGTCATCATATGCGAATTCAAGGTACAGATGAGGAAGAGAATCCAGAAGAAGACGAGATGAAGATGATGAAGAAGAAATGCAAAATTTCGCGAGAGAAGAAAGATATGAACGCAGAAGAAGGGAGGCGAAATTAAAAAGACCAATGGATCAAAATTCAGGTGTAAATAAACAAATCTTAAAAGAATTAGAAGAAATGAGAGGAATGCTAAATAATAGAGGAGAAGCAGGCAGAAGACAATTAGATGAAGCTATAGAAGAAGCTGCGAAAACTCCATTTACAAGGGAAGTACAACTAGGAGGAATACCACCGAAATGAAATTTTCGCGCATTAACCAGCATTTTTGATGGAACAACTTGTGCAATTCAACACAATAAAGCCTATGTGAGGTGCATGTTGCAATGGGAAAATCATGATGTCGTATTGTGCAAGTATTTCGCATCCAGCTTAACAGGGGAGGCGTTAAAATGGTTCGAAGGTCTACCAAAGGATACAATAACATCCTTAATCATTTGCAGACTACATTCCTGGGGACATATATAAGTAATAATTCTTCGCGACCTGGTATTGAAGACGTGTTTGGATTAAAACAAAGGATTGGCGAAAGTTTGAAGCACCTAATGTGTAGATGAGAGATATCTTATCTTATCATTTATCAATGCTATGTTTGCAACCAACCTATTGTATATCCAAATTTTCATAGTCAAGAATACAATCACAATGACTGAATTATGAGAACTTCAGGAAGAATATATTGCTCTAGAGGAAAGGAAAAATGAAATGGAATCATGTCCGGTTGCGAACACCAGTTCACAAACAGCGAATGCAAGCTTATTACCCAAACTAATAAACACAGTGACGAGCATTTCTCAAGTACAACAAGAAAAGGTGACGGGGAACAATCAATAGAAACTGGTGGCTATGGGAAGTCGAGATCAAGAGGAGTATGAAAGAGAAATAAATTTCTATAATCGTGGAGTAAATAACAAAATTCAAAGACTCGATCAGCCGCAAGAAACTTATGGAGGTCAAAGACAAAACTATAATAGAGGACAAGGAGGTCACAAGGTGGTATGGGAAGAAATAAACATGCCACCTCTAAATGCAAGCGTGGAGAAAATATGGGAAGCTATAATTCTAATGGAGAATATACCAACACCATGGAACATGGGAACGGAACCACCTCCAAACCACAGAATTCATGAGTTTTGTTCTTATCATCATTTTCATGGACATACTACAAATGATTGCAGAAATGTAAAAAGAATTATTCTGAGCATGATAGATCAAGGAAAACTAAACCACTTTTTGGTAGGGCATCCACAATCTCAACCATTGCCACCACCACCAGAGCATCACAAAGTAAACACGATGAAAAAGAAGTAAACATTCTTAATCGAAGTTGGTGCAAAAGCAAAGAATATATTATGTCACTCTATCGTACATTCATACAAGACAATTGAAGATTTTCATGACAGTGTTTTGAGTAGAGTATTCGCAAGAGATAATGATGGAAGAGAAATTATGAATATTGAGAAAATGTCGCCACTAGAGGACTGGCAGAAACAAATTATTTCTTTTACCGCAGAAGAAATCCCCGAAGGTGAAGAGGTACATGATAATCCATTGGTAGTAAAATTAGAAATTAATCCAAAACCGAAAGAAGATGAGGATGATGAAGCTGAAGATTCATGGGAAATTAATAGGATTCTAATTGATACTGGAATCTCTGTGAACATCTTATTTTATCATACTTATAAATCTATGGGAGGAAGAGATGATGATCTTATACCATAAACATATAAGATATATGGTTTTAATGGTACTGCCAACAAGCCTAAAGGGGAGGTTACTATGCGAATTCCATTGATGGGAATATCTTCTGAAATCCTATTCTGTGTCGTTGATGTAGAATCACCCTCAATGCATTAATTGGTCGACCTTGGCTACATGGGATTCTAGGTGTAGCTTAAACTTTCCACCAGTGCATCAAATTCCCTCATCCCAGCGGTGTAGGAATCATAAAGGGAGATTGGGTTGAAGGAAAGAGGTGTTACGAAACTGAGGTAGAATCCTGCGAAGGAAGAGCAAACAAGAAGGAAAATTAGAGACAAAAAATCAAAGAGACACAAAGAAGTGGGAAGTTGATGGTGGTTGCAATCGAAAGAAAAGAAGAAGAGATGTTGCGAAACTAATGATAGCTCAGAATAAAAAATGGTGAACATACCACTACCAAGGAAGCAGTAGAAGAAAATAACAAAGAAGCAGAGGATAGCAAAGGTAATGTATGAATGATTGATTCGTTGCGACACTCTCGCAGTAAATAAAATTCTCAAAAATACATTTTATTGAATGACAAAATTGAGATTGTGAAATGCAAATACAATATGATGATGTGCAAGAATCTCGTAGAGATAATTAATTCTACAAAAGACAATCATAGAACAATGACAAAAGAGAAAGGGGCGAACCTTTATGGTGTACACCCTAGTTCGCGAATACAATTTCGCAAGAGGCAAATGTAAGACCTAAAGTACGTCATATAAGGGGGTACCTGTTGCATGGCTCAGGGAAAGGCTACACCGCCACCGGAACCTGAGTCATGGAGATTTGGGGTCAATAAAGCCCATCCGGGAGAGGCACCTTGGATTCTCAACTTAAGCATATGACTTAGGTTGGGCGACTAAGGTAATAAGGACTCTCTCAAGGAGTGCAGAATCTGATCAAGGCGCCGAGGTACACGGTTGAGTCAAGGGTGCCGGGGGCGTTTGAAGCGTCCTTGCCATTATTGACAAGTCTTGGCTTATACTGCACTCGGCCTGAAGAAAACCCCACTTAGGGTGCAGTCTCGTAACCATAATCCCCATAGGCAAAAGGGACAAGAGGCTTCGAAAACAACTGGTTGTTGTTAAGACTGGATGGGAGGAGCTAACCTTGTATGGTAGAAGTACGCCTCCTTGAAGGGGAAACCAGGGGGAGATAAGGGCGGCACCCTCCATTAGGGAGCTGATAAGTGTCTTAAGACGCAAATGTCATGAGGCTTTTTATTCGCAAGGGTATTAAGGCTTGTCATATTTGTGCAACAATCCTGAAGAGGCAATAATACTAAAGAAAAAGATAAGACGAGATCAATGGGTTTTCGCATGAAAGTGCGAAGACGTCCTGCGATTTCGTCGCAAGACGGCAATGTAATGGGGCTTTATTTTCGCAAGAATATTTAGGCCTGTTATATTGTCGCAACATTCCTGAAGAGGCCATAATACAAAAGAAAAAAGTGAAGGCAAGATCAATGGGTTTTTGCATGAAAGTGCAAGGACGTCCTGCGATTTTTTCGCAATGACAAGAGGTGGCATAATAAGACCTTTAACTAGGAAGGCAAAATAAGACCACACAGGGATGAGATTTTGAAAATAATCACAATTCACTTTGCATATGATTGCAAAATTATACATAAACAACTGCGAAGTTGAGGCACAAAATAAGAAAAATCTGGAAAATCTCTCATTTGGATACAAATAACAGAGGCAAGTATGGGAATGAATGAAATAAGAAATTGTTATTTGTATCCACATGATAGATTTACGCAAAAATTAAAAAATTAATGATTATATTGATTAACCATATTGCAAGGAAGAATTGTTTTAATGAATGCAGGTCAAAATGAAAGAAATTCATATGTTAAGGAATATGGAGAACCAAAAGAATTCGCAAATATACAGAAAGGAGGAATAAATGTACAAGTATTACAGAAGATTAAAGAAAGAAACAAAGACTACTTCTTAGTTGATCCTTCATCATCTTCATCAGACTTGTTCCCTTCTTCGTATGCATCAGAACTTTCATCACCATCAGATTCTTCATCATCAGCTTTGCTATCAGAGATAATTAGACTCGGAATATTCTTTGGGATCTCCTCCAAGAGACAAGGATAATCAGAGTGAGGAATACTATGGTAATCACAAACCATTTGAATAGTTTGATTGCAAAAATGCAGAGCGTCATTCTTAAAGTTCGCAACAGTGATCTTGATTTGATTCTTTAATCTAGAATACTTGTCATTGCGAGAAGAAAGATTCTTTGCGAGTTCCTATTTTTCAGCTTCAAGTTCCTCAATTCTTTCGCCATATCTACTTTCAGAATCTGCGAGCAAAAGGCAATCAATTAATAATTTGATGAAAATTCATAAGAAACAAAAGATTAGTGAATAAGAATAGTTAATAACCTTCTCTGTCATAAATCATATCTCTAATCAAGGTTGTATGCTCAACTTGGAGACTAACATTTACACCTAAATCTAAGATTTTCGCAGCCCAAGCGAATTCATCATCATTATTTATAAGGAGACGAGAACGAATTTGGTTTTCTCTTTCACAGAGCTCGATGTTCTTGCAGTCAGCTTCATCTTCAAGTTGAACTTCAAGAAGGGTATCTTGGAATTTCGCCAGAGCCTTAGCACCTTGATCAGAGATGCGATCCTATCATCTATGAGATCGCTAATTTTGGTTCTTAGCTCATTGATTTTCTCTTTAGAATTAATAAAGAGACGCTTAAATCGATTGGCTAAGCATAAACTAGATCTATGGTCAATCTAAGAGGCGAAATTTGGATCTCAGTTCATTTAGAGAAAGAGATGAAATTCTATCATTTGAGAAACTATTTAAAGATTTATTAAGACGCTCAAGAAGGGTATCATTATCCAAGGCATTAGGAAATGAACGAAGAATGGTAGCTTCATCAGAAAGACCATAAATGTATGCAAAAGGGATCAATTAAATAAGATAAAACAACAGGATGAATGAATGAAGGGAAAGGAGAAAAATGACATACCATAGAGTTGATTATTAGCTTGTTGAAGGCTAGAGATTTTGTTCCTGTACGAAGAAGAATCAATTTCAGTAGTTTGTTCTTCTCGCGAAGACCTTTGATTTCAGTTTCCAGTTCCTCATTCTTTACACGAAATTGAAGATTCTTCTTTTCAAGAGTTTCGCGTCTCCTCTCCAGATCTGAGGCAACAACGAAAGAAGTTTTTCCAGCCTGCGAGAAAATATAAAAAGTATTAAAATAAAAATAGAATGCATATTTGAGTTATACTAATGAAGAAGTAAAAGGACGAAAGCATACCAGACTATTAAGAGAATGCAGGAAATTGGGGGTCACCGATCTAGAAACTCCACGAAGAGAATTATCACCATCCAATAAAGGAACATCGCAAATCGTAGCGAAAGCTTTGAAGGTATTAGCGAATTGACTATTTCCCATTCCTTGCAAAGAATCAGAAAAGAGGCCAGAGAGCTTAGTCACAGAAGATTCAGATGGAGAATCTTCATTTGCAGCAAGGTCATCATTATCCTCATCATCCTCATCACTCTCGGAATTTTCATGAGAAGGAATATTTTAAGGATAGGAAGAACGGATTTTTCTCTTCTTTGAAGGAGGAGCAGTTGGTTTTTCCCTGCGAAGAGCACCTTTTCCTTTATCACCAGTTTTCACAACATTGACAGGCTCTTCTATTTCACCAATAATCTTCACACACAGATAGAAATAATAAATAGAGGCAACAATATACTGTTTAAAATCATAAGAGAATATTTCTTACCTCATCTGTGTACGAGCAAAGAGCTAACGAGGTACTAGCCTTCCCAGTCCTGTGATACCTATCTTTTAGCTTCTGGATCTGTAGAATTTCGCAAGAATCAACGAACAAAAGAATAAAGATAAATAAAGAAATGTAAAGTGGGTGAAACTGGAAGAGACATACCTATTTATCCTTCTCGGGCCAAGAGAATACCTAAGGTTGATAGGAAGCGAGATTCTCAGGAAGAACATTTGACCCAACAATGTAAGGTCCTTTCAGCATCAAGGGAAAAACACACCATTTATCATCTTTGGATTGGCGAGGAGTTGTGTTCTTACCAGAGTGCCAATCAATGTATTGCACGAGTATTTTAGCTTCATCAATATTATATTTCCTTTTCAAGCGAATACCCCAGCGAGTATTCTCTTTCTTCATGGAGATCAATTCATAACTTTCAAAGAAACTCGCTACTGTGTATTTTTCAGCAATTATCTCCAAGTCTGCGAATTTAGGATCCCTAAGTTCTTTGGAGTAAAAATATCCTTTACCAGCACCACAACTAGGGAACTCCAGCATCAGACGAATGCAATCCCCACTCAATTGGAAGATAGCTCGCGAAAATCCCGAGTGAGCGAGAATTTCATAGAACAGAGGAATATCTGAGTCATAAAGAGGAATGGGGAGACCTGAGAGAATTTGACATAACGAAATTATGTTTGATTGATCATCACAATGTTGATCATAGAAAATTTTGATAGAAAGAATTGGCTTGGCACTTTCACAAGGAATGGTAGAAAGTGTGAAACCTTTCTCAGCAAGATATTTTTGGACGTCTTTTAAGTTTTTCTCATGTTTATGGCCACTTGGAGGCATATCTGAATATAGAGTATGGGAATGAATAAAAAGTAAGAAGATTGAAGAGGGAAGAATTACAGTAGCAGAACTTACGGAAGAACAATAGAGTTGCAGAGAAGAGAAAGTAAAAAGAAAATGGAAAGAAGAGTAAGAAGAATATATAAAGAAGACTTTTTTACTCGAAGAAATAAACACCATTAATGCGAAAAGACATAACCGGTTTAAAAGCAGTGGTTACAGAAGACGTGTCAAGAAATAGATGGAAGAAAGGATACGTGTGATAAATGCAGAATATAAAGAGATGGACAGCTGCGGCATTTATCACATCATTCTTTACTTCACAGAGAAGATATGAGAAGAGGCAAGATGTAGGATCAGAATCTCGCAGCAATAATGCCTCAGCGAAATTATCAACAACACAACACAATAGTGTCGCAGAACAATTTCAGAAATGACATGATAAACGACGTCAGCTAAAATCATGAGAAAAATGTGATGTTCCTGCGAAAATTAGAGAGTTCGCGAGATTAACATTTGTAAGGATGCGAGAATGTCGCAAGTCATATCCGAAAATAAAGGAAAGATTAGCTGTCATCCACTATGTAATTCACTATAAATAGCCGTTCCGTTGTAATGAAAAGGAGAAAGATCTTTTCTGAGTGTGAAGCAAGTAAATAGGAGAGAGAAAATCTAGAGTAGTGGTTATTCTTGATTCCTTTATCTTTTCTTGTAAGATTGTTCAAAGATTCATCAATAAAAGTTAAGATTGTTAATCTAAAATGAGTTGAATATTAATGAAATCTTGTGAGGGGTGTAGTGTAGGATTTCCTGCAACTACAATTGCGTCAATTGGATTCGGAGAAAGGTTTTATCCTTGTTTCATGGCTTCTAACAATGATGGAGATCGTGGAAATCGCTCGACTGAAGATGTTCGGGAGAGTGCTGCGATGTTAGGGCAGATTGCTAACACTCAAGCACAAATAATGAGGTCCGTAGAGACGTTTCTGACTTCCATGACTCGTTTGACAAAGATGATGGTTCGAAATCAAATACGTGATAAAGAACGTCCTCTTCGTGATTTACATTGACAACATATGGTTTCGCACAATCGTAGTGTAGGACATGATGGAGGCGGAAAAAATGGAGCAGAACAAGAAGACAACCATGGTGGTTTCAAGATAAGAGTTGATCTTCCACCTTTTAATGGCCAGTTACACATAAAACAATTCCTTGATTGGTTGAATGAAGTAGAGCGTTTCTTTGAGTATAGATTCTTATCACCTGACTATGATCAAGTTCTATTTGTTGTTTGAAAAGGAACTTGTTTTCTGTCTGTGTATTTTCAAGTGTTCTATTTGTTGTTCTTATGGATTAACAACACAAATCTCTTGAGATTATACATTGTTCTGTGGATTCCAAACACACCTTGTGGATTCAAGGATATTTCTTATCATTACCGTTGTGTTAGATATTAGGGTCTAACTCGTGTATATACGAACCCGGGATGATAAGAACTCATAATCCATCCTCAGTTCATCCGAGTGAGAGACTCGGGTCTAACTCATGTAATATACGAACCCGGGATGATAAGAACTCATAATCCATCCTCAGTTCATCCGAGTGAGAGACTCGGGTCTAACTCATGTAATATACGAAACCGGGATGATAAGAACTCCTATGATCCATCCTCAGTTCATCCGAGTGAGAGACTCCAGTCTCACTCGTGTAATATATGAAACCGGGATAATAAGAACTCATATAATCCATCCTCAGTTCATCCGAATGAGAACCTCGTGTCTAACTCTAGTACTCTTTGAACCCGAGATGTCGATATCCGATATATTTCATATTCAGTTCATCGAAATGAGAACCTCTGTTTTAACTCTAGTAATCTTTGAACCCGAGATGTTGAAATATGATATATTTTATCTCTATTAATTCGAAATCTGACAATGTGAAATATGATACACATCTAGACGTGGACTAAAATATACATGACATTTATTAATATACTTGGTCATAATGAAGGTTGTTAATACCCCGAAAACACGAATTGAGTTTAGCAAAGAAACACAAAGAAACACAATTTAGCAAAGAAACACAAACTTCATGATCTGTATGAACAAAATAGGTTTATGTAAACCATTGGATTCTTAATCTGTATGAGACACAATAGATGGTTATTGGCCATCGATTTAGGGAGAAACCTTAAATGTCGCGAATTTTCCCTAAAGATTCACAGTAATTACAACTGTTGCCACCAATATAAGCAAACCATAACCCTAATTATCACTTTTACCTATTGTATCCCCTCTCTCTTCATCAATTCATTTGCAAACGAGAACCAGACCAGCCAAAATATCTCCTCCTCTCTTTGAACTCCACCATTACCAACCATTTAAGCCCTATATGACAAAACCTCATTAAAATTCATTATGATTATTAACCTTCAACATCTCTCAATTGTGCAGCAGTTATGTTTGATTTTTCAAAATCAGCAGGTACAGTTAGGGTTTTTATTTAATTTTTTTTCTCTTCTTGATTTCTTACTGGTCGATTTTATTAATGGGGGTTTAACAATTATTTTTTCTGGTTGGTTTCCGGTAGATGGAACAGCTTAAGTTGCAGTTCAAATCTTCTACAAGTAGATCTCAACATCTTTAGTCGCAGTTCATATCGGGTATACTTGATATTATTCGATTTAGGTGATTTTAACTTTTGTATAATACTGATGTTAGGTTTGGCTTGTTGATTTTAACCAATTTTTTTTTTTGGTATTTTATGCAGATGCATGGAGTTAGGTTTTAATATGGGATTTATCGGTTTGTTGTTAGGTTAGTTACTTAAATTGAATAACTTGAACTTTAATTTGATATGGAAGTTATGTATTGGTGTGATTTTTTTTTTTGTTGTTGTTTTTGCAGGTTGAGAAACTAAAGAAATAAAATGAAAAAGAAAATGAATCTGAAGATGAATAGAGAACTAAGTTAGGAACATGGAAACACGCCAAACTGAAGCTGAGAAGAAATTGAAGGACTTCAATTTGAAGCTAGTGAATGTAAGGACTTCAACTGAAGCTGAGAAATTGATATGGAAGTTGTGGATTGGTGTTGATGATATATATTTTTTGTTTGTTTGTTGTTTTTGTAGGTTGAGAATGTAAGGAAAGAAGTTGAAACTCCTGAAGAGTTCTTTATGTGACTCTTTATAATAGCGATTTAATTCCTGGTGATCCTGAACTCCACTTAAGGGTTAAATGACCCCATCAGTGTCTCAACCCGCTGAGTATGTAGATGCTTACGTAGCAAAAAGGGGCAATTGCTAGGACTGTGTAATCCTCTTGTTACCTTATTGGAAGGAACTTTGTAACTACTAACTAGTGGCCAGTTTCCTGTTAGACCTGCATATGTATATACTTCCTTATTGGAAGTATATATACCTTATTGCTATATATACTTATTGTGTGATGATTGTTGAGTTCCCAGCATATAGTTAGGCGTTGACCAATATATGAATTATAGAAAAGATACTATGGTTTTTCTTCTAATAAAGGGATATCTAAATATAATTTTGATGGGTGTTTGACCCCCTTTGAGATGGTAACATTTTTAACATTATGTATGCATTAGTTTTATTAGAAAACTATGTTGAAGAAGTTGAATTATGGTAGATAAATACCTTTCTATATTTTATGAAAATGTATGTTCGTCTAATTCGGGATGTATTTTGATAGTTTTGTTCTGGATCAAACCTAAGCTGATGATTTTGTTTGTCGTAGTTGTGCCGTATGAAGCTCGCTGAATACAAAGGGAGAGCAACAAAGTATAAATGGATATTAAAGGTTGTTAATGGTGTTAGATATTAAACTGATAACTATCGTCGTAATCTAATGGGTTGTTTGGAGAACTGCGATATTGTTCATAAATTTATACTCTGAAGTATTATCCTGCTGCATTGCACTTGCACAACAACTTCAGTTACTACCAAGCAAACTGAACATAAGATAAAAGGTATACTAAATTACCACTCATACATAGCATTGCTCTAAATAAACTTTTTTTTACCATAATACTGCAAGAGAAAATGATTGATTTTACTACCACTCCAGTTACATATTAGTCCCCTGTAGAGCAGAATACTTCTTCCGGTTAATCAATCTCCTATTAAGTGCGTTATTCTCATATCTTATAGAATTAACACATTTGACCAGAGGTGGCAACGGTGTAACTGGAAAAGCCAACTCAGCTGTTTCCTTTCTTAATCTGCGAGCTTCTTCAATCGCGTCATACCATTCCTCACAGGAAATAACTCCATTGGCAGAAGTATCCAGATTTGTTAAAGATATACTTTAAGAACCCTCATCCGCTGGTTTTGGTAGGTTGTTGGTTTGTTGGTTGCTTTGACGTCTTCTTTTTGAAGAAATTTTAGAAAAACATTTTTCCAAACATGATTTGCTCTCTGATCTTGAAACCATGTGATCGAAGTGGGTAGTTTAAATTGTAAGGAATCACTCATAAGGGTTGGATGTCATATATATATATATATGTATGTATGTATATAATTGTAGACTGAGAAAGCATCTTCCTACCTCACTCATATCTAAGTTGTTTGATTTTCCTTTTGTTTATAATTTTTTTTTTCTTTGTTATGTTAAATGACTCACCCATTTTCTTTGAAATTTGAATAAGCATTTACTTCCCAACTCCCACACTCCAACTTGCTTTGACTTAAAATAAACTACCGACCGCCACAATGACTACCTGGACTCTCTTTAATTTATTAGTCAGAGGCAATAGTTTGTCCTGTTTGTCCTCGTATTGGATCTTCCTCTGCACATTCTTTATTAGTCAAAGAGGCAAAAGTTTGTCCTTTATTGAACCTTTTTCTGCAATTTTTTTTAGTCAGAGAGGCAATAATTTGTCCCTTATTGGACCATTTTTATGCACAATTTTTAATAGTGATAGAGGTAACGGTTTGTCCCCTTATGGCATGGAGGTGATGTGGCTAATGTGATGAAAAGAAATTGGTTTTCACTTTTCAGGTAAAGATGAGAGGATTTGAAGGGAATGTTGTCAATGTGTGTAAACATTACCCAAGAATGGGACAAGCTTTAAATTTGCTTTTTTCTCTTCCTTATCTCTTTTGTTTTAGAAAAGTAACACAACCCATAAGCTTCCAACAGAAGATTAATTGGGAAACCTGAAAAAAAGAAAAAAAAAAACAGCTTGCTTTTTTCTTTTCAGTTACACATGAGAGGTGAACATGAGAGGCGCCAGCTATATTTAGTTGGCATTAAATTCTACATGTCTGCCAACATAAGTATAAATTGACATCATTCAGATTCGTTTGTGCTTAATAATCTCTAGGGTAAAGAAAATCACTGTTATTAGGTACATTTGTTTATAAGTTTTTATCTCAAATCGTCCAAAAACAATGGCAGGATCCTCTCAACAGTCTGACGTAACCTCACTTAATTCAACTGCCCGAACAAGAAATCAATATACTACCATATATGGGAGGAATGGTGTTGCGTCGGATGGTGATGAGTTTGTTGACTCTAAAAAACCTATTGCTAAGCGTGTAGTAACTAATTTCTACACAACAAAAAACGGTAGCCAATTCTGTAAGGAGTGGTTTGAGTTAATAAAGGAGGATCGCCAGTTACGTGAAGAATGCAACAGGTTAAGGATCTCAGTCCCGGAATCATGTATCATTCCTTATCATGGTAGCGGCGTATGGATCAAGGAATAGAATTTTGGACAGAGTTTGTTTCAAGGTCTTTCCCTTGTTGAGCTGATGAATGGTGCAATGAAAAGCGATATCCGAAGGCACAAGAACGCAGAACTTGAGAAGAAAAGTGATGAAGAATGGTTTAAGATAATGTCTGATTAGTTTATTTTATATTTGAAGTCCTTTTTATTAGGTACGATGGAACTGTTTTTACTTCTAGGTTGTCCTAGTTATGGCTATATAATTTTTGTTGTTTCAATAAGAAAAGTAAATGAAAATTAGCACGTTTAAAAGAGTGCATCACCTAGCTACCAATCACTAAAACAACATGGTAGTAAATGATTTTTGATTCTTGTAATCAGTTCACATGAAACAGTCCAGTAGAACTTACAATTAATAAACATAAGAAAACTAAGGAATTCCTTTTCAAATGGTAATTCCCAAATTCAATTACAGAAGACCTACTTTCCGAAATTTAAGGTTTAATATCAAGTCTGAGAAAAACTAATTTACCCTAAGGATGAAAATATGACTAAAACCACTCTACTAATGATGCCGTCTAAACTATTTCAAACAAACATAACAAGGTAAGCAATGTCAGCAACCAAAATCACTCCAATTCTAAGCCTTGGGACAATGTTTGCTGTTAGCATAATTCCCTGTCTGGTGACAAATTGAACAAGCTCTTTTCTTTCTAGGTTTTTCAATGACATACCTTTTCCTCTTGATGATCCGACGACCAACTTCCGGTGTAGTTTTTGGAGGAAGCACCACTTGTTCTTACACCTTCGCTGGGACATCCCAAGTTTCTGGGCTCAGCACACCATAGATTTTAGGTTCATACATAAATCTCCAAACCGATGTTTTATAATATTCCCCACAAAGGCCTTCTTCTTTAATCTTATATGTCTCACACACTGCAAGTACGTGGGGACACGGAAGATGCTGATAGTCAAACACTTTGCACGTGCAAGACCATCGGTCAAGATAGACGGTGTGCTGCTCTTCATAGTCACCCTCGTACACTTCATGTTCGTCCCCATCGACATGGAAATCCACAAACCTTTTTGCCACAACCCACCGTTCTTTGATTATATCCCATGCATGTTGACTCAAAGGATCTTGTCGATCACGAGATAGTTGTCTACGTTCGCAGAACCATTCCATAAGGAACCTGCGAATGTAATTGACTAAATGGAAGATTGGAAGACCTTTAACATCAGCTATTCTTTAATTGAAAGTTTCACAGGCATTTGTAGTCATGAGAGTAAAACGACCTGTTCTAGCCTTCACCCTGGCCCACATTTCCGGTCCAAGATCCACTACAGATTTTAAATCAGCTGGGCTAACTAAACCTAAGTCTCTTATTACAAGTTCATACTCATCATTGCTAAACGCTTTTGCAGCTCTTGTAAATACCACCGAAACCGCGGCGTTGTGGTAGGTCTGTTTGATACTTTCTGCAAGGTCAAACATTACAGGACTGACCTATAAGTACAACATGAAGCATGCATATATATATATATATATGTCCGAAATGTATCATACAACAGGGTGGACAACAAAACTTGTTTGGTTTGTACATATATATGTGGCCACTATTGGACATATTTCTAAGAGATTAAGGGGCATGATGCAAATAGAGAATAGATTTTAGTGGTTCACGATAAATATTTAGTAACTAGCAAAAAAAGAAGACAAAAACTCAAAAATATTTCATACATCGTTTTATCCCAAGGACACTCTTTCTTCCTTCCTGTTCTTGAACACTCAACAATTCCCAATCTAATTTGATGGGGATTGAAATCACTCTAAAAATATCATAGATTATCATCATTTATATAGCATATAGGTAAATCATGAACTATTTTCTATTAGTTGTTAATACTCTCAATTTTTATCAATTTGTTATCCTACTTTTGATAGAATTGTTGCTTGCTGCTAATGCTGTCTCATGCTACTTTAGAAAACCAATTCTGAAATCCTAATGATGTCGTCATTTTGAGTCCACCAATCATGCATTTAAACATATACTTTTTGTGTGAATCCTTTAAACTTTAATGTCCATGGTAACTATCTTCAAGTGTCCTATCATGCTTTACTTGATGAACAGTTAAAACTAGTTGAACATCAAGTACGCAAACATATTTTACTTGATGCAAATATAACACTTCTTTCTCAGATGGAAGAGTTGTTGTAGTTGCAGGAAATCCTACAC
This sequence comes from Papaver somniferum, assembly GCF_003573695.1. Classification (NCBI taxonomy): domain Eukaryota; kingdom Viridiplantae; phylum Streptophyta; class Magnoliopsida; order Ranunculales; family Papaveraceae; genus Papaver; species Papaver somniferum. The sequence goes on from NC_039367.1 coordinate 141,560,317, forward strand.
TACACCCCTCACAAGATTTCATGAACATTCAACTCATTTTAGATTAACAATATTAATTTTATTGATGAATCTTTGAACAATCTTAATTTTATTGCTGTAGTTGCAAGAAATCCTACACTACACCCCTCATAAGGAATCAAGAATAACCAATGCTCTAGATTTTCTCTCTCCTATTTACTTGCTTCTCCCTCAAAATAGATCTCTCTCTTTACCTTTACAACTGAACGGCTATTTATAGGGAATGACATAGTGGATGACAGCTAATATGTCATTTATTTTCGGATATGGCTTGCGACATTCTCACAACCTTACAAATGTTAATCTCGCAAACTCTCTAATTTTCGAAGGACCATCACATTTTTCTCATGATTTAGCTGACGTCGTTTATTATTTCGTTTATGAAGTTGTTTTGCGACACTGCTGTGTTGTGTTGTTAATAATTTCGCTGAGGCATTACTGTTGCGAGATTCTGATCCTACATCTTGCCTCTTCTCATATTTTCTCTGATCAACATTGTGATGATCAATCAATCATAGTTTCGCTAGGTCAAATTCTCGCAGGTCTCCCCATTCCTCTTTATGACCCAAATATTCCTCTGTTCAATGAAATTCTCGCTCACTCGGGATTTTCCCGAGCTATCTTCCAATTGAGTGGGGATTGCATCCGTCTGATGCTGGAGTTCGCTAACCGTGGTGCTGGTAAAGGATCTATTTATTCCAAAGAACTTAGGGATCCTAAATTCGCAGACTTGGAGATAATCGCTGAAAAATATACAGTAGCGAGTTTCTTTGAGAATTATGAATTGATCTCTATGAAGAAAGAGAATACTCGCTGGGGTATTTGTTTGAAAAGGAAAGATAATATTGATGAAGATAAAATACTCATGTAAGATATTCATTGGCACTCTGGTAAGAACACAACTCCTCGCCAATCCGATAAATGATGTGTTTTTCCCTTGATGCTGAAAGGACCTTACATTGTTGGGTCAAATGTTCTTCCTGAGAATCTTGCTTCTTATCAACCTTGGGTATTCTCTTGGCCCGAGAAGGAGAAATAAGTATGTCTCTTCCAGTTTCACCCACTTTATATTTCTTTATTTGTCTTTATTCTTTTGTTCGTTGATTCTTGCGATATTCTACAGATCCAGAAACTAAAAGATAGGTATCACATGACTGGGAAGGCTAGTACCTTGTTAGTTCTTCGCTCATACACAAATGAGGTAAGAAATATTCTCTTATGATTTTAAACAGTATATTGTTGCCTCTATTTCTTATTTCTATCTGTGTGCGAAGATTTTTGTTGAAATAGAAGAGCCTGTCAATGTTACGAAAACTGGTGATAAAGGCAAAGGTGCTCTTCGCAGGGAAAAACCAACTGCTCCTCCTTCAAAGAAGAGAAAAATCCGTTCTTCCTCTCCTTCAAATATTCCTTCTCACAAAAACTCCGAGAGTGATGAGGATGATGAGGATAATGATGACTTTGCTGCAAATGAAGATTCTCCATCTGAATCTTCTATAGCTAAGCTTTCTGGCCTCTTTTCTGATTCTTGGCAAGGAATGGGAGATAGTCAATTCGCTAATACCTGCAAAGCTCTCGCTACGATTTGCGATGTTCCTTTATTGTATGGTGATAATTATCTTCGCGGAGTTTCTAGATCGGTGACTCCCAACTTCCTGCATGCTCTTAATAGTCTGGTATGCTTTCGTCTTTTTACTTCTTTTTTATTGTAATTCAAAATCTCTTTCTATTTTAATACTTTTTACATTTTCTCGCAGGATGGAAAAGCTTCTTTCGCTGTTGCCTCAGATCTGGAGAGGAGACGCGAAATTCTTGAAAAGAAGAATCTTCAATTTCGTATAAAGAATGAGGAACGGGAAGCTGAAGTCAAATGTCTTCGCGAGAAGAACAAACAACTAGAAATTGATTCTTCTTAGCACAAGAATAAAGTCTCTAGTCTTGAGCAAGCTAATAATCAACTCTATGGTATGTTACTTTTCTCCTTTCCCTTCATTCATTCATCCTGTTACTTTATCTTATTTGATTGATCCTTTTTGCAGACATTTATGGTCTTTCTGATGAAGCTACCATTCTTCGTTCATTTCCTAATGCCTTGGATAATGATACCCTTCCCATCCGGGAGAGGCACCTTGGATTCTCAGCTTAAGCATATGACTTAGGTTGGGCGACTAAGGTAATAAGGACTCTCCCAAGAAGTGCAGAATTTGATCAAGGCACCGAGGTACACGGTTGAGTCAAGAGTGCCAGGGGCATCTGGAGCGTACCTTGCCATTATTGACAAGTCTTGGCTTATACTGCACTCGGCCCTAAGAAAACCCCACTTAGGGTGCAGTCTTGTAACCATAAACCCTATACGTAAAAGGGATAAGAGGCTGCGAAAAAAACTGGTTGTTATTAATACTGGATGGGAGGAGCTAACCTTGTACGGTATAAGTACGCCTCCTTGAAGGGGAAACCAGGGGGGAGATAAGGGCGGCACCCTCCATTAGGGAGCTGATAAGTGTCTTAAGACGCAAATGTCATGGGGCTTTTTACTCGCAAGGGTATTAAGGCTTTTTATATTTGTGCAACAATCCTGAAGAGGCAATAATACTAAAGAAAAAGATAAGACGAGATCAATGGGTTTTCGCATGAAAGTGCGAAGACGTCCTGCGATTTCGTCGCAAGACGGCAATGTAATGGGGCTTTATTTTCGCAAGAATATTTAGGCCTGTTATATTGTCGCAACATTCCTGAAGAGGCCATAATACAAAAGAAAAAAGTGAAGGCAAGATCAATGGGTTTTTGCATGAAAGTGCAAGGACGTCCTGCGATTTTTTCGCAATGACAAGAGGTGGCATAATAAGACCTTTAACTAGGAAGGCAAAATAAGACCACACAGGGATGAGATTTTGAAAATAATCACAATTCACTTTGCATATGATTGCAAAATTATACATAAACAACTGCGAAGTTGAGGCACAAAATAAGAAAAATCTGGAAAATCTCTCATTTGGATACAAATAACAGAGGCAAGTATGGGAATGAATGAAATAAGAAATTGTTATTTGTATCCACATGATAGATTTACGCAAAAATTAAAAAATTAATGATTATATTGATTAACCATATTGCAAGGAAGAATTGTTTTAATGAATGCAGGTCAAAATGAAAGAAATTCATATGTTAAGGAATATGGAGAACCAAAAGAATTCGCAAATATACAGAAAGGAGGAATAAATGTACAAGTATTACAGAAGATTAAAGAAAGAAACAAAGACTACTTCTTAGTTGATCCTTCATCATCTTCATCAGACTTGTTCCCTTCTTCGTATGCATCAGAACTTTCATCACCATCAGATTCTTCATCATCAGCTTTGCTATCAGAGATAATTAGACTCGGAATATTCTTTGGGATCTCCTCCAAGAGACAAGGATAATCAGAGTGAGGAATACTATGGTAATCACAAACCATTTGAATAGTTTGATTGCAAAAATGCAGAGCGTCATTCTTAAAGTTCGCAACAGTGATCTTGATTTGATTCTTTAATCTAGAATACTTGTCGTTGCGAGAAGAAAGATTCTTTGCGAGTTCCTATTTTTCAGCTTCAAGTTCCTCAATTCTTTCGCCATATCTACTTTCAGAATCTGCGAGCAAAAGGCAATCAATTAATAATTTGATGAAAATTCATAAGAAACAAAAGATTAGTGAATAAGAATAGTTAATAACCTTCTCTGTCATAAATCATATCTCTAATCAAGGTTGTATGCTCAACTTGGAGACTAACATTTACACCTAAATCTAAGATTTTCGCAGCCCAAGCGAATTCATCATCATTATTTATAAGGAGACGAGAACGAATTTGGTTTTCTCTTTCACAGAGCTCGATGTTCTTGCAGTCAGCTTCATCTTCAAGTTGAACTTCAAGAAGGGTATCTTGGAATTTCGCCAGAGCCTTAGCACCTTGATCAGAGATGCGATCCTATCATCTATGAGATCGCTAATTTTGGTTCTTAGCTCATTGATTTTCTCTTTAGAATTAATAAAGAGACGCTTAAATCGATTGGCTAAGCATAAACTAGATCTATGGTCAATCTAAGAGGCGAAATTTGGATCTCAGTTCATTTAGAGAAAGAGATGAAATTCTATCATTTGAGAAACTATTTAAAGATTTATTAAGACGCTCAAGAAGGGTATCATTATCCAAGGCATTAGGAAATGAACGAAGAATGGTAGCTTCATCAGAAAGACCATAAATGTATGCAAAAGGGATCAATTAAATAAGATAAAACAACAGGATGAATGAATGAAGGGAAAGGAGAAAAATGACATACCATAGAGTTGATTATTAGCTTGTTGAAGGCTAGAGATTTTGTTCCTGTACGAAGAAGAATCAATTTCAGTAGTTTGTTCTTCTCGCGAAGACCTTTGATTTCAGTTTCCAGTTCCTCATTCTTTACACGAAATTGAAGATTCTTCTTTTCAAGAGTTTCGCGTCTCCTCTCCAGATCTGAGGCAACAACGAAAGAAGTTTTTCCAGCCTGCGAGAAAATATAAAAAGTATTAAAATAAAAATAGAATGCATATTTGAGTTATACTAATGAAGAAGTAAAAGGACGAAAGCATACCAGACTATTAAGAGAATGCAGGAAATTGGGGGTCACCGATCTAGAAACTCCACGAAGAGAATTATCACCATCCAATAAAGGAACATCGCAAATCGTAGCGAAAGCTTTGAAGGTATTAGCGAATTGACTATTTCCCATTCCTTGCAAAGAATCAGAAAAGAGGCCAGAGAGCTTAGTCACAGAAGATTCAGATGGAGAATCTTCATTTGCAGCAAGGTCATCATTATCCTCATCATCCTCATCACTCTCGGAATTTTCATGAGAAGGAATATTTTAAGGATAGGAAGAACGGATTTTTCTCTTCTTTGAAGGAGGAGCAGTTGGTTTTTCCCTGCGAAGAGCACCTTTTCCTTTATCACCAGTTTTCACAACATTGACAGGCTCTTCTATTTCACCAATAATCTTCACACACAGATAGAAATAATAAATAGAGGCAACAATATACTGTTTAAAATCATAAGAGAATATTTCTTACCTCATCTGTGTACGAGCAAAGAGCTAACGAGGTACTAGCCTTCCCAGTCCTGTGATACCTATCTTTTAGCTTCTGGATCTGTAGAATTTCGCAAGAATCAACGAACAAAAGAATAAAGATAAATAAAGAAATGTAAAGTGGGTGAAACTGGAAGAGACATACCTATTTATCCTTCTCGGGCCAAGAGAATACCTAAGGTTGATAGGAAGCGAGATTCTCAGGAAGAACATTTGACCCAACAATGTAAGGTCCTTTCAGCATCAAGGGAAAAACACACCATTTATCATCTTTGGATTGGCGAGGAGTTGTGTTCTTACCAGAGTGCCAATCAATGTATTGCACGAGTATTTTAGCTTCATCAATATTATATTTCCTTTTCAAGCGAATACCCCAGCGAGTATTCTCTTTCTTCATGGAGATCAATTCATAACTTTCAAAGAAACTCGCTACTGTGTATTTTTCAGCAATTATCTCCAAGTCTGCGAATTTAGGATCCCTAAGTTCTTTGGAGTAAAAATATCCTTTACCAGCACCACAACTAGGGAACTCCAGCATCAGACGAATGCAATCCCCACTCAATTGGAAGATAGCTCGCGAAAATCCCGAGTGAGCGAGAATTTCATAGAACAGAGGAATATCTGAGTCATAAAGAGGAATGGGGAGACCTGAGAGAATTTGACATAACGAAATTATGTTTGATTGATCATCACAATGTTGATCATAGAAAATTTTGATAGAAAGAATTGGCTTGGCACTTTCACAAGGAATGGTAGAAAGTGTGAAACCTTTCTCAGCAAGATATTTTTGGACGTCTTTTAAGTTTTTCTCATGTTTATGGCCACTTGGAGGCATATCTGAATATAGAGTATGGGAATGAATAAAAAGTAAGAAGATTGAAGAGGGAAGAATTACAGTAGCAGAACTTACGGAAGAACAATAGAGTTGCAGAGAAGAGAAAGTAAAAAGAAAATGGAAAGAAGAGTAAGAAGAATATATAAAGAAGACTTTTTTACTCGAAGAAATAAACACCATTAATGCGAAAAGACATAACCGGTTTAAAAGCAGTGGTTACAGAAGACGTGTCAAGAAATAGATGGAAGAAAGGATACGTGTGATAAATGCAGAATATAAAGAGATGGACAGCTGCGGCATTTATCACATCATTCTTTACTTCACAGAGAAGATATGAGAAGAGGCAAGATGTAGGATCAGAATCTCGCAGCAATAATGCCTCAGCGAAATTATCAACAACACAACACAATAGTGTCGCAGAACAATTTCAGAAATGACATGATAAACGACGTCAGCTAAAATCATGAGAAAAATGTGATGTTCCTGCGAAAATTAGAGAGTTCGCGAGATTAACATTTGTAAGGATGCGAGAATGTCGCAAGTCATATCCGAAAATAAAGGAAAGATTAGCTGTCATCCACTATGTAATTCACTATAAATAGCCGTTCCGTTGTAATGGAAAGGAGAAAGATCTTTTCTGAGTGTGAAGCAAGTAAATAGGAGAGAGAAAATCTAGAGTAGTGGTTATTCTTGATTCCTTTATCTTTTCTTGTAAGATTGTTCAAAGATTCATCAATAAAAGTTAAGATTGTTAATCTAAAATGAGTTGAATATTAATGAAATCTTGTGAGGGGTGTAGTGTAGGATTTCCTGCAACTACAATTGCGTCAATTGGATTCGGAGAAAGGTTTTATCCTTGTTTCATGGCTTCTAACAATGATGGAGATCGTGGAAATCGCTCGACTGAAGATGTTCGGGAGAGTGCTGCGATGTTAGGGCAGATTGCTAACACTCAAGCACAAATAATGAGGTCCGTAGAGACGTTTCTGACTTCCATGACTCGTTTGACAAAGATGATGGTTCGAAATCAAATACGTGATAAAGAACGTCCTCTTCGTGATTTACATTGACAACATATGGTTTCGCACAATCGTAGTGTAGGACATGATGGAGGCGGAAAAAATGGAGCAGAACAAGAAGACAACCATGGTGGTTTCAAGATAAGAGTTGATCTTCCACCTTTTAATGGCCAGTTACACATAAAACAATTCCTTGATTGGTTGAATGAAGTAGAGCGTTTCTTTGAGTATAGATTCTTATCACCTGACTATGATCAAGTTCTATTTGTTGTTTGAAAAGGAACTTGTTTTCTGTCTGTGTATTTTCAAGTGTTCTATTTGTTGTTCTTATGGATTAACAACACAAATCTCTTGAGATTATACATTGTTCTGTGGATTCCAAACACACCTTGTGGATTCAAGGATATTTCTTATCATTACCGTTGTGTTAGATATTAGGGTCTAACTCGTGTATATACGAACCCGGGATGATAAGAACTCATAATCCATCCTCAGTTCATCCGAGTGAGAGACTCGGGTCTAACTCATGTAATATACGAACCCGGGATGATAAGAACTCATAATCCATCCTCAGTTCATCCGAGTGAGAGACTCGGGTCTAACTCATGTAATATACGAAACCGGGATGATAAGAACTCCTATGATCCATCCTCAGTTCATCCGAGTGAGAGACTCCAGTCTCACTCGTGTAATATATGAAACCGGGATAATAAGAACTCATATAATCCATCCTCAGTTCATCCGAATGAGAACCTCGTGTCTAACTCTAGTACTCTTTGAACCCGAGATGTCGATATCCGATATATTTCATATTCAGTTCATCGAAATGAGAACCTCTGTTTTAACTCTAGTAATCTTTGAACCCGAGATGTTGAAATATGATATATTTTATCTCTATTAATTCGAAATCTGACAATGTGAAATATGATACACATCTAGACGTGGACTAAATATACATGACATTTATTAATAACTTGGTCATAATGAAGGTTGTTAATACCCCGACAAACACGAATTGAGTTTAGCAAAGAAACACAAAAGAAACACAATTTAGCAAAGAAACAAACTTCATGATCTGTATGAACAAAATAGGTTTTATGTAAAACCATTGGATTCTTAATCTGTATGAGACACAATAGATGGTTATTGGCCATCGATTAGGGAGAAACCTTAAATGTCGCGAATTTTCCCTAAAGATTCACAGTAATTACAACGTTGCCACCAATATAAGCAAACCATAACCCTAATTATCACTTTTACCTATTGTATCCCCTCTCTCTTCATCAATTCATTTGCAAACGAGACCAGACCAGCCAAAACTCCTCCTCTCTTTGAACTCCACCATTACCAACCATTTAAGCCCTATATGACAAAACCTCATTAAAATTCATTATGATTATTAACCTTCACATCTCTCAATTGTGCAGCAGTTATGTTTGATTTTTCAAAATCAGCAGGTACAGTTAGGGTTTTTATTTAATTTTTTTTCTCTTCTTGATTTCTTACTGGTCGATTTTATTAATGGGGGTTTAACATTATTTTTTCTGGTTGGTTTCCGGAGATGGAACAGCTTAAGTTGCAGTTCAAATCTTCTACAAGTAATCTCAACATCTTTAGTCGCAGTTCATATCGGGTATACTTGATATTATTCGATTTAGGTGATTTTAACTTTTGTATAATACTGATGTTAGGTTTGGCTTGTTGATTTTAACCAATTTTTTTTTTTGGTATTTTATGCAGATGCATGGAGTTAGGTTTTAATATGGGATTTATCGGTTGTTGTTAGGTTAGTTACTTAAATTGAATAACTTGAACTTTAATTTGATATGGAAGTTATGTATTGGTGTGATTTTTTTTTTTGTTGTTGTTTTTGCAGGTTGAGAAACTAAAGAAAAAAATGAAAAAGAAAATGAATCTGAAGATGAATAGAGAACTAAGTTAGGAACATGGAAACACGCCAAACTGAAGCTGAGAAGAAATTGAAGGACTTCAATTTGAGCTAGTGAATGTAAGGACTTCAACTGAAGCTGAGAAATTGATATGGAAGTTGTGGATTGGTGTTGATGATATATTTTTTTGTTGTTTGTTGTTTGTAGGTTGAGAATGTAAGGAAAGAAGTTGAAACTCCTGAAGAGTTCTATGTGACTCTTTATAATAGCGATTTAATTCCTGGTGATCCTGAACTCCACTTAAGGGTTAAATGACCCCATCAGTGTCAACCCGCTGAGTATGTAGATGCTTACGTAGCAAAAGGGGCAATTGCTAGGACTGTGTAATCCTCTTGTTACCTTATTGGAAGGAACTTTGTAACTACTAACTAGTGGCCAGTTTCCTGTTAGACCTGCATATGTATATACTTCCTTATTGGAAGTATATATACCTTATTGCTATATATACTATTGTGTGATGATTGTTGAGTTCCCAGCATATAGTTAGGCGTTGACCAATATGAATTAGAAAAGATACTATGGTTTTTCTTCTAATAAAGGGATATCTAAATATAATTTTGATGGTGTTTGACCCCCTTTGAGATGGTAACATTTTTAACATTATGTATGCATTAGTTTTTATTAGAAAACTATGTTGAGAAGTTGAATTATGGTAGATAATACCTTTCTATATTTTATGAAAATGTATGTTCGTCTAATTCGGGATGTATTTTGATAGTTTTGTTCTGGATCAAACCTAAGCTGATGATTTGTTTGTCGTAGTTGTGCCGTATGAAGCTCGCTGAATACAAAGGAGAGCAACAAAGTATAAATGGATATTAAAGGTTGTTAATGGTGTTAGATATTAAACTGATAACACTCGTCGTAATCTAATGGTTTGTTTTGGAGAACTGCGATATTGTTCATAAATTTATACTCTGAAGTATTATCTGCTGCATTGCACTTGCACAACAACTTCAGTTACTACCAAGCAAACTGAACATAAGATAAAAGTTACTAAATTACCACTCATACATAGCATTGCTCTAAATAAACTTTTTTTACCATAATACTGCAAGAGAAAATGATTGATTTTACTACCACTCCAGTACATATTAGTCCCCTGTAGAGCAGAAACTTCTTCGGTTAATCAATCTCCTATTAAGTGCGTTATTCTCATATCTTATAGAATTAACACATTTGACAGAGGTGGCAACGGTGTAACTGGAAAAGCCCAACTCACTGTTTCCTTTCTTAATCTGCGAGCTTCTTCAATCGCGTCATACCATTCCGCACAGGAAAAACTCCATTGGCAGAAGTATCCAGATTTGTTAAAGATATACTTTAAGAACCCTCATCCGCTGGTTTTGGTAGGTTTGTTGGTTTGTGGTTGTTTGGACGTTTCTTTTTGAAGAAATTTTAGAAAAACAATTTTTTCCAAACATGATTTGCTCTCTGATCTTGAAACCATGTGATCGAAGTGGTAGTTTAAATTGTAAGGAATCACTCATAAGGGTTGGATGTCATATATATATATATGTATGTATGTATATAATTGTAGACTGAGAAAGCATCTTCCTACCTCACTCATATCTAAGTTGTTTGATTTTCCTTTTGTTTATAATTTTTTTTTTCTTTGTTATGTTAAATGACTCACCCATTTTCTTTGAAATTTGAATAAGCATTACTTCCCAACTCCCACACTCCAACTTGCTTTGACTTAAAATAAACTACCGACCGCCACAATGACTACCTGGACTCTCTTTAATTTATTAGTCAGAGGCAATAGTTTGTCCTGTTGTCCTCGTATTGGATCTTCCTTGCACATTCTTTATTAGTCAAGAGGCAAAAGTTTGTCCTTTATTGAACCTTTTTCTGCAATTTTTTTTAGTCAGAGAGGCAATAATTTGTCCCTTATTGGACCATTTTTATGCACAATTTTTAATAGTGATAGAGTAACGGTTTGTCCCCTTATGGCATGGAGGTGATGTGGCTAATGTGATGAAAGAAATTGGTTTTCACTTTTCAGGTAAGATGAGAGGATTTGAAGGGAATGTTGTCAATGTGGTAAACATTACCCAAGAATGGGACAAGCTTTAAATTTGCTTTTTTCTCTTCCTTATCTCTTTTGTTTTAGAAAAGTAACACAACCATAAGCTTCCAACAGAAGATTAATTGGGAAACCTGAAAAAAAGAAAAAAAAAACAGCTTGCTTTTTTCTTTTCAGTTACACATGAGAGGTGAACATGAGAGGCGCCAGCTATATTTAGTTGGCATTAAATTCTACATGTCTGCCAACATAAGTATAAATTGACATCATTCAGATTCGTTTGTGCTTAATAATCTCTAGGGTAAAGAAAATCACTGTTATTAGGTACATTTGTTTATAAGTTTTTATCTCAAATCGTCCAAAAACAATGGCAGGATCCTCTCAACAGTCTGACGTAACCTCACTTAATTCAACTGCCCGAACAAGAAATCAATATACTACCATATATGGGAGGAATGGTGTTGCGTCGGATGGTGATGAGTTTGTTGACTCTAAAAAACCTATTGCTAAGCGTGTAGTAACTAATTTCTACACAACAAAAAACGGTAGCCAATTCTGTAAGGAGTGGTTTGAGTTAATAAAGGAGGATCGCCAGTTACGTGAAGAATGCAACAGGTTAAGGATCTCAGTCCCGGAATCATGTATCATTCCTTATCATGGTAGCGGCGTATGGATCAAGGAATAGAATTTTGGACAGAGTTTGTTTCAAGGTCTTTCCCTTGTTGAGCTGATGAATGGTGCAATGAAAAGCGATATCCGAAGGCACAAGAACGAGACTTGAGAAGAAAAGTGATGAAGAATGGTTTAAGATAATGTCTGATTAGTTTATTTTATATTTGAAGTCCTTTTTTAGGTACGATGGACTGTTTTACTTCTAGGGTGTCCTAGTTATGGCTATATAATTTTTGTTGTTTCAATAAGAAAAGTAATGAAAATTAGCACGTTTAAAAGAGTGCATCACCTAGCTACCAATCACTAAAACAACATGGTAGTAAATGATTTTTGATTCTTGTAATCAGTTCACATGAAACAGTCCAGTAGAACTTACAATTAATAAACATAAGAAAACTAAGGAATTCCTTTTCAAATGGTAATTCCCAAATTCAATTACAGAAGACCTACTTTCCGAAATTTAAGGTTTAATATCAAGTCTGAGAAAAACTAATTTACCCTAAGGATGAAAATATGACTAAAACCACTCTACTAATGATGCCGTCTAAACATTTCAAACAAACATAACAAGGTAAGCAATGTCAGCAACCAAAATCACTCCAATTCTAAGCCTTGGGACAATGTTTGCTGTTAGCATAATTCCCTGTCTGGTGACAAATTGAACAAGTCTTTTCTTTCTAGGTTTTTCAATGACATACCTTTTCCTCTTGATGATCCGACGACCAACTTCCGGTGTAGTTTTTGGAGGAAGCACCACTTGTTCTTACACCTTCGCTGGGACATCCCAAGTTTCTGGGCTCAGCACACCATAGATTTTAGGTTCATACATAAATCTCCAAACCGATGTTTTATAATATTCCCCACAAAGGCCTTCTTCTTTAATCTTATATGTCTCACACACTGCAAGTACGTGGGGACACGGAAGATGCTGATAGTCAAACACTTTGCACGTGCAAGACCATCGGTCAAGATAGACGGTGTGCTGCTCTTCATAGTCACCCTCGTACACTTCATGTTCGTCCCCATCGACATGGAAATCCACAAACCTTTTTGCCACAACCCACCGTTCTTTGATTATATCCCATGCATGTTGACTCAAAGGATCTTGTCGATCACGAGATAGTTGTCTACGTTCGCAGAACCATTCCATAAGGAACCTGCGAATGTAATTGACTAAATGGAAGATTGGAAGACCTTTAACATCAGCTATTCTTTAATTGAAAGTTTCACAGGCATTTGTAGTCATGAGAGTAAAACGACCTGTTCTAGCCTTCACCCTGGCCCACATTTCCGGTCCAGATCCACTACAGATTTTAAATCAGCTGGGCTAACTAAACCTAAGTCTCTTATTACAAGTTCATACTCATCATTGCTAAACGCTTTTGCAGCTCTTGTAAATACCACCGAAACCGCGGCGTTGTGGTAGGTCTGTTTGATACTTTCTGCAAGGTCAAACATTACAGGACTGACCTATAAGTACAACATGAAGCATGCATATATATAGATATATATGTCCGAAATGTATCATACAACAGGGTGGACAACAAAACTTGTTTGGTTTGTACATATATATGTGGCCACTATTGGACATATTTCTAAGAGATTAAGGGGCATGATGCAAATAGAGAATAGATTTTAGTGGTTCACGATAAATATTTAGTAACTAGCAAAAAAGAAGACAAAACTCAAAATATTTCATACATCGTTTTATCCCAAGGACACTCTTTCTTCCTTCCTGTTCTTGAACACTCAACAATTCCCAATCTAATTTGATGGGGATTGAAATCACTCTAAAAATATCATAGATATCATCATTTATATAGCATATAGGTAAATCATGAACTATTTTCTATTAGTTGTTAATACTCTCAATTTTTATCAATTGTTATCCTACTTTTGATAGAATTGTTGCTTGCTGCTAATGCTGTCTCATGCTACTTTAGAAAACCAATTCTGAAATCCTAATGATGTCGTCATTTTGAGTCCACCAATCATGCATTTAAACATATACTTTTTGTGTGAATCCTTTAAACTTTAATGTCCATGGTAACTATCTTCAAGTGTCCTATCATGCTTTACTTGATGAACAGTTAAAACTAGTTGAACATCAAGTACGCAAACATATTTACTTGATGCAAATATAACACTTCTTTCTCAGATGGAAGAGTTGTTGTAGTTGCAGGAAATCCTACACTACACCCCTCAAGATTTCATGAACATTCAACTCATTTTAGATTAACAATATTAATTTTATTGATGAATCTTTGAACAATCTTAATTTTATTGCTGTAGTTGCAAGAAATCCTACACTACACCCCTCATAAGGAATCAAGAATAACCAATGCTCTAGATTTTCTCTCTCCTATTTACTTGCTTCTCCCTCAAAATAGATCTCTCTCTTTACCTTTACAACTGAACGGCTATTTATAGGGAATGACATAGTGGATGACAGCTAATATGTCATTTATTTTCGGATATGGCTTGCGACATTCTCACAACCTTACAAATGTTAATCTCGCAAACTCTCTAATTTTCGAAGGACCATCACATTTTTCTCATGATTTAGCTGACGTCGTTTATTATTTCGTTTATGAAGTTGTTTTGCGACACTGCTGTGTTGTGTTGTTAATAATTTCGCTGAGGCATTACTGTTGCGAGATTCTGATCCTACATCTTGCCTCTTCTCATATTTCTCTGATCAACATTGTGATGATCAATCAATCATAGTTTCGCTAGGTCAAATTCTCGCAGGTCTCCCCATTCCTCTTTATGACCAAATATCCTGTTCAAATTTCGCAGGATTCTTCTCCCTTCTTCTATGAAATTCTCGCTCACTCGGGATTTTCGCGAGCTATCTTCCAATTGAGTGGGGATTGCATCCGTCTGATGCTGGAGTTCGCTAACCGTGGTGCTGGTAAAGGATCTCTTTATCCAAAGAACTTAGGGATCCTAAATTCGCAGACTTGGAGATAATTGCTGAAAAATATACAGTAGCGAGTTTCTTTGAAATTATGAATTGATCTCCATGAAGAAAGAGAATACTCGCTGGGGTATTCGCTTGAAAAGGAAAGATAATATTGATGAAGCTAAAATACTCATGCAAGACATTGATTGGCATCTGGTAAGAACACAACTCCTCGCCAATCCAAAGATGATAAATGGTGTGTTTTTCCCTTGATGCTGAAAGGACCTTACATTGCTGGGTCAAATGTTCTTCCTGAGAATCTCGCTTCTTATCAACCTTGGGTATTCTCTTGGCCCAGAAGGAGAAAGATATGTCTCTTCCAGTTTCACCACTTTATATTTCTTTATTTGTCTTTATTCTTTTGTTCGCTGATTCTTGCGAATTCTACAGATCCAGAAACTGAAAGATAGCTATCACAGGACTGGGAAGGCTAGTACCTTGTTAGCTCTTCGCTCATACACAGATGAGGTAAGAAATATTCTCTTATGATTTTAAACAGTATATTGTTGCCTCTATTTCTTATTTCTATCTGTGTGTGAAGATTATTTGAAATAGAAGCCTGCCAATGTTGCGAAGACTGGTGATAAAGGCAAAGGTGCTCTTCGCAGGGAAAAACCAACTGCTCCTCCTTCAAAGAAGGAAAAATCCGTTCTCCTCTCCTTCCTTCAAATATTCCTTCTCATGAAAACTCCGAGAGTGATGAGGATGATGAGGATAATGATGACCTTGCTGCAAATGAAGATTCTCCATCTGAATCTTCTATGGCTAAGCTCTCTGGCCTCTTTTCTGATTCTTGCAAGGAATGGGAGATAGTCAATTCGCTAATACCTGCAAAGCTCTCGCTACGATTTGCGATGTTCCTTTATTGGATGGTGATAATTTCTTCGCGGAGTTTCTAGATCGGTGACTCCCAACTTCCTGCATTCTCTTAATAGTCTGGTATGCTTTCGTCTTTTACTTCTTTTATTGTAACTCAAAATCTCTTTCTATTTTAATACTTTTTACATTTTCTCGCAGGCTGGAAAAGCTTCTTTCGCTGTTGCCTCAGATCTGGAGAGGAGACGCGAAATTCTTGAAAAGAAGAATCTTCAATTTCGTACAAAGAATGAGGAACTGGAAGCTGAAGTCAAATGTCTTCGCGAGAAGAACAAACAACTAGAAATTGATTCTTCTTACAAGAACAAAATCTCTAGTCTTCAGCAAGCTAATAATCAACTCTATGGTATGTTACTTTTCTCCTTTCCCTTCATTCATTCATCCTGTTTTTTATCTTATTTATTGATCCTTTTTGCAGACATTTATGGTCTTTCTGATGAAGCTACCATTCTTCGTTCATTTCCTAATGCCTTGGATAATGATACCCTTCTTGAGCGTCTTAATAAATCTTTAAATAGTTTCTCAAATGATAAAATTTCATCTCTTTCTCTGAATGAACTGAGATCCAAATTTCGCCTCTTAGATTGACCATAGATCTAGTTTAGGCTTAGCCAACCGATTTAAGCGTTCTTTCTTAATTCTAAAGAGAAAATCAATGAGCTAAGAACCAAAATTAGCGGTCTCATAGATGATAAGGATCGCATCTCTGATCAAGGTGCTAAGGCTTTGGCGAAATTCCAAGAGACCCTTCTTGAAGTTCAACTTGAACGAGATGAAGCTAACCGCAAGAATACCGAGCTCTGCGAAAGAGAAAACCAAATTCGTTCTCGTCTTATAATAATGAGGATGAATTCGCTTGGGCTGCGAAAATCTTAGACGATGCCAGAAAAGATTTAGGTGTAAATGTTAGTCTCCAAGTTGAGCATACAGCCTTGATTAGAGATATGATTTCTGACAGAGAAGGTTATTAACTGTTCTTCTTCACTAATCTTTTGTTTCTTATGAATTTTCATCAAGTTATTAATTGATTGCCTTTTGCTCGCAGATTCTGAAAGTAGATATAGAATGAAAGAATTGAGGAACTTGAAGCTGAAAAAGAGGAACTCGCAAAGAATCTTTCTTCTCGCAACGACAATATTCTAGATTAAAGAATCAAATCAAGATCACTGTTGCGAACTTTAAGAATGATGCTATGCATTTTCGCAATCAAACTATTCAAATGGTTTGTGATGACCATAGTATTCCTCATTCTGATTATCCTTGTCTCTTGGAGGAGATCCCAAAGAACATTCCTAGTCTGACATTTCTGATAGCGAAGCTGATGATGAAGAATCTGATGGTGATGAAGGTTCTGATGGAGATAAAGTTCTGATGCAGACGAAGAAGGGAACAAGTCTGATGAAGATGATGAAGGATCAACTAAGAAGTAGTCTTTGTTTCTTTCTTTGATCTTCTGTAATACTTGTACATTTATTTCTTTCTGTATATTTGCGAATTCTTTTGGTTCCCATATTCCTTAATATATGAGTTTCTTTCATTTTGACCTGCATTCATTAAAACAATTCTTCCTTGCAATACTTAATCAACATAATCATTAATTTTTGAATTTTTGCGTAAATCTATCATGGAGACAAATAACATTTTCTAATTTCATTCATTCCCATACTTGCCTCTGTTATTTGTATCCAAATGAGAGATTTTGCAGATTTTTCTTATTTTGTGCCTCAACTTCGCAGTTGTTTATGTATAATTTCGCAATCATATGCGAAGTGAATTTTGATTCTTTTCAAAATCTCATTCCTGTGTGGTCTTATTTTGCCTTCCTATTAAAGGTCTTATTATGCCACCTCTTGTCATTGCGACAAAATCGCAGGACGTCTTGCACTTTCATGCAAAAACCCATTGATCTTGCCTTAACTTTTTCTTTTGTATTATGGCCTCTTCAGGAATGTTGCGACAATATGACAGGCCTAAATATTCTTGCGAAAATAAAGCCCCATGACATTGCCGTCTTGCGACGAAATCGCAGGACGTCTTCGCACTTTCATGCGAAAACCCATTGATCTCGTCTTATCTTTTTCTTTTGTATTATTGCCTCTTCAGGATTGTCGCACAAATATGACAAGCCTTAATACCCTTGCGAGTAAAAAGCCTCATGACATTTGCGTCTTAAGACACTTATCAGCTCCCTAATGGAGGGTGCCGCCCTTATCTTCCCCCTGGTTGCCCCTTCAAGGAGGCGTACTCTACCATACAAGGTTAGCTCCTCCATCCGGTCTTAACAACAACCAGTTGTTTTCGCAGCCTCTTATCCCTTTTACCTATAGGGTTTATGGTTACGAGACTGCACCCTAAGTGGGGTTTTCTTCGGGCCGAGTGCAGTATAAGCCAAGACTTGTCAAGAATGGCAAGGTACGCTCCAGACGCCCCTGGCTTGACTCAACCGTGTACCTCGGCGCCTTGATATTCTGCACTCCTTAGGAGAGTCCTTATTACCTTAGTCGCCCAACCTAAGTCATATGCTTAAGCTGAGAATCCAAGGTGCCTCTCCCGGATGGCTTTATTAACCCCAAATCTCCATGACTCAGGTTTTGGTGGCGGTGTATCCTTTCCCTGAGCCATGCAACAAGTATCCCCTTATATGACGTACCTTAGGTCTTACATTTACCTCTTGCGAAATTGTATTCGCGAACTAGGGTGTACGCCATAAAGGTTCGCCCCTTTCTCTTTTTTAATTGTTCTCTGATTGTCTTTTGTAGAATTCATTATCTCTGCGAGATTCTCGCACATCATCATATCGTATTTGCATTTCGCAATCTCAATTTTGTCATTCAATAAAATGTATTTTTGAGAATTTCATTTATTGCGAGAGTGTTTAAAAAAATAAATCATTCATACATTTCTTATTTTTATTACCTTTGTCATTCTCTGCTTCTTTGTTATTTTCTGTTACTGCTTCCTTGGTAGTGGTATCTTCATCATTTTTTATTCTGAGCTAGCATAAGTTTCGCAACATCTCTTCTTCCTTTAGTTCGATTCCATCCACCATCAACCTCTCACTTCTTTGTGTCTCTTTGATTTTGTGTCGCTAACTTTCCTTCTTGTTTGCTCTTCCTTCGCAGGATTCTACCTCAGTTTCGTAACACCTATTTCCTTCAACCGTATCTCCCTTTATGATTCCTACACCGCTGGGGTGAGGGAATTTGATGCACTGATGTAAAGTTGAAGCTACACCTAGAATCCTATGTAGCCAAGGTCGACCAATTAATGCATTATAGGGTGATTCTATATCAACGACACAGAACAGTATTTCAGAAGATATTCCCTTCAATGGAATTCGCATAGTAACCTCCCCTTTAGGCTTGTTGGCAGTACCATTAAAACCATATATATTATATGTTGATGGTATAAGATCATCATCTCTTCCTCCCATAGTTTTATAAGTATGATAAAATAAGATGTTCACAGAGCTTCCAGTATCGATTAGAATCCTATTAATTTCCCATGAATCTTCAGCTTCATCATCCTCATCTTCTTTCGGTTTTGGATTAATTTCTAATTTTACTACCAATGGATTATCATGTACCTCTTCACCTTCGGGGATTTATTCTGCGGTAAAAGAAATAATCTGTTTTTGTCATTCCTCTAGTGGCGAGATTTTCGCAATATTCATAATTTCTATTACATCATTATCTCTTGCGAACACTCTACTCAAAACATTGTCATGAAAATCTTCAATTGTCTTGTATGAATGTACGATAGAGTGACAGAATAGATTCTTTGATTTTGCACCAACTTCTATGAAGAATGTTTTCTTCTTTTTCATCGTGTTTACTTTGTGATGCTCTGGTGGTGGTGGCAATGGTTGAGATTGTGGGTGCCCTACCAAAAAGTGGTTTAGTTTTCCTCTATCTATCGTTCTCAGAATAATTCTTTTTACATTTCTGCAATCATTTGTAGTATGTCCATGAAAGTGATGATAAGAACAAAACTCATGACTTTTGTGGTTTGGAGGTGGTTACATTCCATGGTGTTGGTATATTCTCCATCAAAATTATAGCTTCCCATATTTTCTCCACACTTGCATTTAGAGGTGGCATCTTGATTTCTTCCCATACTACCTTGTGACCTCCTTGTCCTCTATTATAGTTTTGTCTTTGACCTCCATAAGTTTCTTGCGGCTGATCGAGTCTTTGAATCTTGTTATTTCCACTGCGATTATAGAAATTTATTTCTCTTTAATACCCCTCTTGATCTCGGCTTCCCATAACCACCAGTTTTTGTTGATTATCGCCTGTCACCTTCTCTTGTTGTACTTGCGAAGTGCTCGCCACTGTGTTTATTAGTTTGGGTAATAAGCTTGCATTCGTTGTTTGTAAACTGGTGTTCGCAACTGGGTATGATTCCATTTCATTTTTCCTTTCCTCTAGAGAAATATATTCTTCTTGAAGTTCTCGCAATTCAGTCATTGTGATCGTTTTCTTGACTCTGAAAATTTGGATATACAGTAGGTTGGTTGCAAACATAGCATTGATAAATGATAAGATAAGATATCTCTCATCCACAAGGCCAGCCATTTCTCTACACATAGTCCTCCACCTTTTAGTTAGGTGCTTCAAACTTTCGCCAATCCTTTGTTTTATTCCAAACACGTCTTCAATACCAGGTCGCGAAGAATTGTTACTTATGTATGCCCCAGGAATGTAGTCTGCAAATGATTGAAGGATGTTATTGTATTCTTTGGTAGACCTTCAAACCATTTTAAGGCCTCCCCTGTTAAGCTGGATGCAAAATACTTGCATAATACGGCATCATGATTTTCCCATTGCAACATGCACCTCACGTAGGATTTAATGTGCTGAATTGCACAAGTTGTTCCATCAAAAATGCTGGTTAATGCGGGAAAATTGTACTTCCCTTGTAAATGGAGTTTTCGCAGCTTCATCTATAGCTTCATCTAATTGTCTTCTGCCTACTTCTCCTCTATTATTTAGCATTCCTCTCATTTCTTCTAATTCTTTTAAGATTTGTTTATTTACACCTGAGTTTTGATCCATTGGTCTTTTTAATTTCGCCTCCCTTCTTCTGCGTTCATATCTTTATTCTCTCGCGAAATTTTGCATTTCTTCTTCATCATCTTCATCTCGTCTTCTTCTGCGATTCTCTTCCTCATCTCTATCTTGAATTCGCATATGATGATGTCTCTCATTTTCCCCTCCATGATTTTGTTCATTTATTATCAATTCCATTCGCTGTCTTTCAGCCATCCTATGTACTCTATCATACTCTTCATTGATATTACCGTTATTCCGGTTTTGCGTACGCCTTCTTTCTCGATTGTCGTGATTATTCTGGCGAATTGTCTCCTGAAGCTCTTGTTCTTCAATTTCCGCTCTCAATCTTTCACGTTCGCAAATTAAACGTGCTTGTTCAGCATAATGTCTTTCAATTTCTTCTTCAATCGTTTGTTGATTTCTTTGAGCTTCTCTCTCATGTAAAATTCTCTTTCCTTCCTATCAATTCCCTTCGCCATCTTGATTATTTCGTCCTTGACGTTGTCCATTCTCTTGATTTCTATCATTCTTCCTATCATCAAAAGTTTAATTTTGCGGAACGTAACGATCATCAGTCCTTTCTCTATTTTCGCGATGTTCTTCATTAGGATTTGTTATTTCTTCTTGAATATTATTTCCAGCATTAATTGTGGGTGAATTTCTCCTCATCTCTCTTCTAGTCGATCTTGAATATGATTTTGTGGCACTTCTCGATCTTCTACACTGTAGTCTCATATTTTCCATCCTCAATTCGTGATTTTCCCTTGTTAGATTTTCACGTTCTTCTGCCTCTGCTCATCTTTATTCATGTATTATTCTTCTCAACATTTCTAACGCTCCAATTTCCTCATCTCCATGAATTATTCCTTCATCTGCTTTTTGATTTCTCTCTACCTTTCTATGGTTTCTGGTTTGCTGCTCTTCTTCTACTTCTTCTGCTGAATTTGATTGCCAAGTGTGTATACTCACCCTATCATAATCTGTATTCCTTCCTTGTACTAGTGTTTGTTGAACTGGTGGTTGAATTTGATTTTCTCCATTATTTCTCATTCTAGTAGATTCTCATATTTCACTTCTTTCCCTTCCAACAATTCTCTTGCTTCTTCTAACAGTAGTTGGTTGTTCTGATGTATTTCTTCTTGTATCCATTTCTTCAATGTTAACAAATTGCAAGAGATTATGTAAAATTCTTAACCAATTACTCCAAATATTCACAAATCTCAATATTAATCTTCAACTTTTTCTAGAATAATTTTCAATCTCTCCCTGTTTCTAGCGCCATTATGTAGTTGCAGGAAATCCTACACTACACCCATCATAAGATTTCATGAACATTCAACTCATTTTAGATTAACAATCTTAATTTTATTGATGAATCTTTGAAAAATCTTACAAGAAAAGATAAAGGAATCAAGAATAACCACTGCTCTAGATTTTCTCTCTCCTATTTACTTGCTTCTCCCTCAGAAAAGATCTCTCTCTTTTCCTTTACAACTGAACGACTATTTATAGGGAATTACATAGTGGATGACAGCTAATCTGTCCTTTATTTTCGGATATGGCTTGCGACATTCTCGCAGCCTTACAAATGTTAATCTCGCAAACTCTCTAATTTTCGCAGGACCATCACATTTTTCTCATGATTTAGCTGATGTCGTTTATTATGTCATTTCTGAAATTGTTCTGCGACACTGTTGTGTTGTGTTGTTAATAATTTCGCTAAGGCATTACTGTTGCGAGATTATGATCCTACGGTTGCATTTGCAGGTAATGTACAAGGGATTTAGTTTAGTTGCCCATGTAGTATCTGATAGGTTGGGATTAGTTAACTGTATGGCATGTCAATGCTTTGAAAATATAGAATTTTGAGGTGTTAAATCATCCCTATTTGATGTCAAATTACGCTGTGGATATGCAATACAAAGCACCAATAGATTAAACGATCAATGAGAACGAGACACTCTAATGGGGAAACAATTTTTCTCAAGCTTCAGGGCAGCAAAAACTCAGGGCCGGACCTGGTACTACTGTCATGGACCTGAATGACGTACCAAGTACATTATATGCAATACGATGCTATTTTCATTGACTTCATAAATCTATCTAGATAAGCACATATAAAGACCTACAGTCTGATAAGTTACACTAAACACAAATCAAGGTTAACGTTGTATCCATTCAAATAACTAACATCAAATCTATTTAAACACAAAACTCGTGTGTTTATAGTATATAAAGTCTTGTTAAATACCTGAAAGATGGTGGATGTAGTATACTTGATTAGCACAAGGAAATGCCAACCTTATGGCTCTACCGATCGACGGGTGCCTATCTGTTGCCACCACAACATCTTCATTCATAGCATACTTATCGCCAAGTACTCCAACTAACTTTCTCATAAACCATTCCCAAGATTCATTATTCTCTGAATCAACAACATCAAAAGCAATAGGATAGATCAACTCGTCGGGATCCATTCCAACGGCTGACAGTAGAACTGCTTGGCGTGGCCCTGTAAGATGTGTACCATCAACTGCAAATGCGGGTCTGAAACAGTTTTTGAATCCTTCAATACATACTCCAAAAGCAAAGAAATAATATAGAAAAGAATCATCTGAATCAGTTACAATCTCGGTAACAGTACCCTTGTTACGAGCACCAAGCATGTGATTATATCCAACGAGGTGTTGGTACGATTCATCGGGGCTACCTTTGATCATCTCAATACCACGCTTGCAAGCGTTGTATCCCTGCAGGTAATTGATAACCACTCCATAATCCCTTTTTATGTCCTTAACTAGTTCTTTGGGCGTAAAGGCCGCATCTAGTTCTTTGAGTTTGTGCTTGAAAAGCTCTGCAATTCCAGTAGCGGCCGCTTTGGTACTTAAGTCAGGGTTAGTCCTTTTGTTGCTTTCACAAGTATGCACATCGTTTGCAACTGTGAGTTTCCACCACCCACAAGAATCTAAGGGAATTTCTTGCAGACGCCACTCGCATGTCTTGTCTTTGCATTTGGCAATAAACCTATGGATGTCTGATTTAAAAGCTTTGTACTCAAAATTTCCTTCTACTTTGGCTATTGCAAGTATAAGTTTCAGCTCCCCCTTGCTTTTGAAAGTGTTACCCACACGTAGATCATTGTACTTCATATCCTTCAGGAGTTTAGGAATATCCAGAACCGGAGCTGGAGTTGTTGGTGCATTATGAAGACATCGGAGTTTCTTGGCTGATGGAGTCATTACTGGTTCAAGACATCTCCTAGCCTTTGGACCACTGGTACTTGCTGAAAAAATAAAACATTCAACATTAGTGTGACTAGTTGGTCAGAAAAAACATAATACAAAAGTACAATAATAAGAGGGACAAATAAACATACCTTTAACACCACCATCTCCCTTGATGGTTTCATTCTTGGACTGATAATCCTCACTGGAACACGACGTGAGATTGTTAAGAGGGGTCAAGGGAGTGTGGGGAAGCATCTTGGATCCGCTGTAATCTCCAGTAGTTGTTTTGGGAGTTACGGGAGGAATATCTACTTTTACTTCTTCTCCATATTTGATTGTGTAAAAGCTTGGGACTCCACATGTCTGGCCAACATAAAAATTCAACATTTCTTCACTAACAATCTTAATCCTTTTCTTAAATGAGGTTCTCGGGACATCTATGAGGCCATACACATCAAAACAAGGTTTGTGCACGAAACCTAAAACATCCATTGCTCTCTTCTTCACATCCTCAAAAGTGTACTTATCAGGTACCTTCGCAAGATGTGTAATACATTTGTAGTCATCATTACCCTCTTTGTGCACCCATTCACCATTGTAGTGGATGAGAACAACTTTGCTTATCATTTTGGCGACGACAATTTAAGGTTCTAAAAGCAACTGCATTTCACAAAACATACTATCAGTTATATACAATATAAACTTCTTAAGCAAAAAGTAAATTACCAATCAATTCCTAAATGAACATTGAAATCACACAACTTAATCCTTGATTACAAATACTGATGATCTACTAGATCGCATGCCTATTTCAACCAACTATTTTCCGGTAACCTATGTAGTTGTAGGAAATCCTACAACACACCCCTTATATTATCATGACTATGATTTATAGATCTAAACTTATTTGATATGAAAAATAAAGATAAAAATAACGAAAATATAAAATAAGACACAAGATTTACGTGGTTCGATCAATATGATCTACATCCACGGGGTTAGGGATCTTCACTATGATTGTTTGTAATTACATATGGATTACAATTGAGACTCCATTAATGAGTATTTGGAGCTCTTGGTTGAAGAAGGAAGAAGAAGATAATAATACAAATTCTGCTCTATCTCTCTCTACAAATATGTCCTCCCTAAAGTGTCTCTCTCCTTTTTCTTTTTGATTATCCTCCTTTCTCTCTCTTTCCTTTCTCTTTATATAGGTATTTACATAATGGATGACATCTCATATATGGTGGGGTACAGCTAACATTTCCCTTAATTTCGGATCTGGCTTGCGGTATTTTCGCAAACTTACAAATGTTAACTTCGCAAACATCCTAAATTTTGCACGATCATCATATTTTTCTCACGTTTAAGCTGATGTCATCTGTTATGTCATTTCTGAAATCATACTACGATGTCTTCCTGATGTATTGCTAGTAATTTCGCAAGCATGTCGTTTTTGCGAGATTCTGATCCTACATCTTGCCTCTTTTTTCTTGAATATTGCTTGAATAGCGGTCTTTAAGGAAAAATCCACTTTGTAGTAGTAGTTGTTAGAGGAACGAGTGAAAGAATATTGGACTTGAAAAGTACGTACTTTCCTCTATTCTTTTATGAAGTTCCGGAGCGTTACGAAGTACATTAGAAGTATCATCTCTTGAAGTATGCGGTGTATGGAGTATCCTTGAAGAAGTATAAGAAGTACTCAATCCTCGAAATATATAAGAAGTATGAAGTATCCTTTGAGAAGTATAAGAAAAATATATAAGAAGTATGAAGTATCCTTTGAGAAGTATAAGAAGTATCCATCCTTGATTGCGAATAAGAAGTATTACGAAATTATACTCCATGTTCTCTGCCTCATGCAATGCTGTAATGCAAATAAGAATTTAGATTAGTATTCAACATTTCTTTTATCAAAAATTTTCATTTAATTGCAAGTTCAAATATTTTTTCTTTGTTTTGATTTCCTTTGTATAACTTGTTTAGTCTCATCCGATAAACATCTTTCATGGAAATGATCCTAATGAGGTCTTATGCACCTTTTGATGAAAGGTCTTACTAGCCTGTTGATGGAAGGTCTTATTTTGCCTCCTACTACTCTCCATGTTAGATATCATTCTCATTTGAAACAAAACAAATTTTCAAGAGAAATATATAAATTGATCTGTGCGAGATTTTTCTCGGTTTCTTTTATAATTGTGGAATCTTTGTAATTCTGAAATTTCTGTAATTCTGCGATTATATCGCCTTTTGTAAATCAAATCAAAAATCTTTTATTTTCTGTAAATGTAAAATGTTCATTCAAGGAAAGTAGTACTTAGCTTTTATGTGATTCGCTGTTGTTGCCAATCTCGCGCGAAAAATACGTTGCATGAAGTATAAGTGTCGCTTAGCAAAAACAGATGTGAAAGGCAAGAATTGAACCCGCGAACTGCTACTTGCATATTCTCGCACCATACCAACTATGCTAACCCTCTCTTGCGAAATAATCAAAGTTCTTGTGAAGTAATCAAATTCCAACTGTGTGAGAGGCAATTCTGTATAAATTTCGCGTAACAAAAATAAACGTGCGAGAAGCAAGTATTGATCCCACGACCTGCTGCTTGCATTCATGCCTCCTTACCAACTGTGCAAGCTTCTTCTTTGCGAAATATCTCTGCGAAATTATCATCAACTCTCTTCTGTGCGAAATAATCAAAGAAATATTTGTGTGAAAAAATAGGCATGTGTTGGGACTTGATCACACAACCATGAACTCATTAACTTCGCAGATGACCAATTGTGCTGCCTCTTGTTTGTGAAATAATGAAACAATATTGCGAAATTATTCATTTTTTCGCTATCTGTAAAAAAGAAGAAAACTATGTTCGCAGGAAAATTCGAACTTGCGACCACGAACACACATACTGCTCTCTGGACCAATTGTGCAAGAACCTCTCTGCGAAATTAGCGCATAACTTTTTCCCTTATTATTTTATTCTCCCATGCAAATGAGAAGAAAATGAAAAATATGTGTCTCTGCGAATTCGGAGCCGTGACCTATTTATTGTTCGCTCAGCCTTGAACCATCTATGCGAATTTCTGTTTGTGATAGAAATTGCAGCATCTGCCTCTTATCTTTTCTTCGTCCTTCCTTAACTTCTTTCACATTTGCCTTCATCTCCTAAACATGAAAATCTTCCACTGAAACTTCCATTTTTTCCTTAAATTTCACCACAACAACTAATTTTTTCTCTCACTCTTTTCATATCTTTGAATTGTTGATGATGTTTACTCCCTGAAAGTGTGATTTCTTCCATAAAATTTCCATTTTTGAACCTAAACTTTGTAGATATAGAAAAATATGAACAATAGCTAATCTTCATGGAAATTTCTTGAACCAACAAGCTAAAGGAGGGATAAATCCTTTACTCCTCCCTGTTTCTAGCGCCAAAATGTAGTTGCAGGAAATCCTACAACACTCCCCTTGTATTATCATGACTATGATTTTTAGATCTAAACTTATTTGATATGAAAATAAAGATAAAAATAATGAAAATAGAAAATAAGACACAAGATTTACGTGGTTCGATCAATATGATCTACATCCACGGGGTTAGGGATCTTCACTATGATTGTTTGTAATTACATATGGATTACAATTGAGACTCCATTAATGAGTATTTGGAGCTCTTGGTTGAAGAAGGAAGAAGAAGATAATAATACAAATTCTGCTCTATCTCTCTCTACAAATATGTCCTCCCTAAAGTGTCTCTCTCCTTTTTCTTTTTGATTATCCTCCTTTCTCTCTCTTTCCTTTCTCTTTATATAGGTATTTACATAATGGATGACAGCTCATATATGGTGGGGTACAGCTAACATTTCCCCTAATTTCGGATCTGGCTTGCGGTATTTTCGCAAACTTACAAATGTTAACTTCGCAAACATCCTAAATTTCGCACGATCATCATATTTTTCTCACGTTTAAGCTGATGTTATATGTTATGTCATTTCTGAAATCATACTACGATGTCTTCGTGATGTATTGCTAGTAATTTCGCAAGCATGTCGTTGTTGCGAGATTCGGATCCTACAACCTAACCATAAAAAATTTAACCGCAGTTAACACATCCTAAATAAACAGAGGCCAAAATTAAGATCATCCTGTATCATAAACCCTACATAAATTAAGTAACCAAACCACAAAATTAAACATAACCCATACCTTATTTCACTGTAAACTATATAAATAAACATGGATTTAAATCCCCAATGTACATATTTAAAAACCCTAACTTTGAGTTTGTAATTGAAATTAAACAAAGTTTAATACCAAATTTTAAAGATCTAGAAGTTAAGCTCACCTATTGAGCACCGTATATAGCTCCTTTCTTCTCTATCTCAGTTGGATGCTTAGTAAAATATAAAACCCTAGCTTTCATGGTGTAGCAGCTGCCATGATATGAACACGATAAAAAGGACAAGAAATATATAAGATGGTGAAAGAAGAAGAACAAAAATAGGATAATAAGAAGAGGTGTCCCTAATAGAGTAGTAGAACCTCAAGAAGATGAAAGAGCATGAAGAAGAACAGTGAGCAAATGAGGGTAAAGAATTATTAAAAGGTGCCGCACAAATTAACCAATAGAAAGTTGTCGCCCAAGTTAACCATTAGAAAATCACCGCTTGTATTGACCAATGACAGAAGGCTTTTATAATATTATACTTAAAAGAATTGTTTAAATAAAACACATCTGACAACGGAGATGCTTAGATGGCCGAGTTGAGAAAGGTCCTTAGCATAGGGTCTCGACATAGAAGGAAAAGCTCCAGACCATGGTAAAAAGGTTCCCACTTCATTCATCCTACCTGTCACCTACATGGCGCCTAGGTGGCCAAGTTAGAAAGGTCCTTAGTCTGAAGCGACATGTTCCAGGCCCTACATGTCGAGGGTCCGGATCCATGAAATCTTATTTAATTCCATTAACAAGATTATTTTATTATTAACCCCAAGGTCCAGTAAAGGGTCCCGTAACGGTTCCTGGACCATAACAATAAAATATTAACAAAAAATATCTTAGTTGAATATTTTTATTTCTATTAGAAGACTAGAGTTGGGTCCAAAAAGGTAAAGGTCAGAGTCCAGACCCTCTTTAAAGGAACCTAATACTTAAATACCATTAAAAAAAGTCATTTCTAAATTTTCAATTCAAAGAATAAGATTTTTTTATTTATGTTAGGGTCCGGTAAAGAGTCCTGATTCTTTTTCAGGACCCTTGCACTGAAAACGAAACAAAAGAACACTTATTTTAAGTTTTGAAAGTTGGAAATAATATTAAAAACAATTAAAGGTCCTCTACTATCAGGGGCATAAATGTCATATAGTGGCATTTTTGGTAGGTTTGGGATTAGGGTGGCACTTTTGGAAACTCAATTCCGAGAATCGCATTTTCACCGATTCAGCATACTTTAATGTGTAAAAATTGATTTATCTTTTCTCCTAGGGTTGTCGACACCGAAATCCTATTCATGTCAACCTTACCGTGAATTTAACCAAATCTAGAATTCCTCAAATTTTACAAATCAATTCCAGATATTTAGGGAGAAAGATTGCATCCTTGCAGACCAGCGGACACAAGGAAGTCAAGCATTAGGAAAGAGATCAGTTGGAGTTGCTTATCAAGCACTTCAAATTGTTTACGGAGAAGTGCTGATCGTGGTCACTAACTTGCAACAGTTGATCTACCCTTGTCTTGATTAATTCACCATTAAAGAATGGTGACGGTTCACATAAAAGGGAGTAGCCCTTCTTGTAAAAGATGCCTTTTCACTCAGGCGAATGCATGACTCTGAACTTAATGCGTTCATATTACAAATGAACCGACACATTAAATAGGCACCTTTTACTCCAGTGACCATTTGAACAATCCAAAAGTTGTACATCCTGTATCTACTACAGACCAAATTTTTATGTATCAAAATTATTCCAACTTACCGTTCACATGGCAGTTACGGTGATCAACCTTTAGGAATGTGAAAAGATACAACTTTATAAAACAAAAATGATACCCAATCATATACTATTCTATTTTCCTTGATTCACCCAATCAGAAAAAACTAAACAGAATGATCTTATTAACATCTACAGTGAGTACGTTTGCATGCAACAGATATACAGTTAATAAGATTCTAATGGGTACCGGCATACTTACGAAGAGCACAACTAAAATATGGGTATGTCATGCACGAACAGTAACATATATACATGCTATTATACAGCGAATCGTGATGAGAATGCTTATCTTACTACACCAAAAAAGAAGCATGTATTGTATCCAAAAAAAAAACCGAAAATATAAAAAAATGAGTTGTCTTTAAGATTGTTGGAAATAATATGGGGTTTCAGTTTTTCGAAAATCGTGCTCATGTAACAAACACAATAGTAATAAGAAGAGAGTAAGAAAGACTTATCGGATTGATTGATCGAGGCGAGGTAATCCTCTTTCTTTAAAGACAATTCATCCCCGCATACGGTGTTCACGGTTCTACGTATGTCAGGGGCGGAGCCAAGGGTTAACTAACCCTAGCTCTAGCCCCCCCTAAAATCAAGAAAGTCAATAAAAAACCCTTGCATTTATTTTATATTTCCTATTTAGCCCTCCTGAAATTTTGAATTTAGTCCACATATTTGTACAAAAATATTTTTAGCACCCCTTAAGTATTTTTCTTGGCTCCGCCACGGACGGATGTTTCCTTCCAAGATACAACGATCACGCCTTATAGTAAGTAGCACTACAATATTTTTAGGCCAGCGAATGTTGACAATAACTGTGCTCTTAAATGACTCTGACTCTTGACATAAAGACTTATTTTCTGCTTCTCAAAAAACTTGTGAAAAACCCATGTAAAACTAAAACAAGAGATGGATTTATATAGAGTCAATGGTGACTCTATATGGTGTCTTTTCACTAAATGGTGACTCCCCATGTCTAATGGTGACTGCCCATAACACTTATGCACTAAGTGTCTTATGGTGAAAAGGCACGACCTTTAAACACATCTCTTGGAATTTAAACTTCTAAAATTAATTTCCACTCACATAATAATTTTTGTCCCAAAATTCCAACAGTTTAGAGGGGAGTCGCAGCTTGCAAAAAGTGTTCACAACTATTATATCTAATATTTAGATGGATGGCACGTCATGACTTACATTTGATTCGAGAGATGCCCTTTTTGTTCCATCTCCTGCGTCTTCGTTCAACTAGTGGACTAGAATATCGCACTCACAATTTTTGAAAATGTTATACAGTGAAAGCTAAATTTAATTCATGGAACATAAGAACATTGAACTAACCCTAGTTCTAATAACATCATTTGGATTCTGTAATTTGAAGTGGAAATACCGAGTTGCTTCTGCTGATGAAGTATAAGATGCTCCGTTGATGGTTGTTGTTGTCGTTCTTCCGAGATTTGCTCCAGCGTTACACCACATGGATATAAACATTTTCAGCTTCTGCCACATGAAACAGACAAACAAAGAGAAGGGGAAAAAAAGAGTACTCCCTAGAATTTTTAGAGCCTCAATTTGCAAAATAATCTATTTAACGAGAGAGAATGAGAGTCTGATAAAAGGAGTTAATCAAATCCTGCTGAATAAAGTCAAACTCTAATTTTTGGGGCCTCTTAAAATTGTTGGTCGTGAGGCTGCCTGAGGCTGCCAAATCAAAGATGCTCGAGCAGATATTTGCATTTTTGTGCTATTGATGAAGTCGTTAGTGAAGAGGCCGTGGGTGCAAAATACTGCATAACCAATAGGAGCGCCAGAAGATCATTTTAGGATCAGGCGAATATAACGTGCTCATCATTCTACCGTTGATGAACGCAGTGACGTCACCATGTCACACCAAACATGTGAAGATCAGCGCGGTAATTATAAGGTCAGTGCGACAACTATGAGGCAGGGCGATCATATCACCATCTCATATCCGAAAATAATAGCTTTATTAGTTGTCCTCCACTATGTAACTCCTATAAAAAGGGCAAGAAACCATTGAAGAGAGAGACCTTTTTGAGAGCTAGGATAAGAATTTTAGAAGAGAGAGTTATTTTGTTCTCCAAGTTAAGGTTTTATCATATCTCAATTGTTTTGATTCCAACTTTTGATAAAAAGACTTGGAGATTTTCATTACCATGTCTTAGATTTATCAGTAAGATCATTGGGGTGTAGGTTGTACGATTTTCTGCAACTACATTTTGGAAATAGAAACAGCTCGAGTGAGCAAGAGGAATGTTCCTCTCCTGTGAAGTTTTCAAAATGGTTTAAAACAATTGTTGGTTGTATCTTTAAAAAAAAGGTTTTTGTTCTTCTTTTATATACTTTTGAGTGTTTTTAGAATTCTAGATCTGCAAAAGAGTTTAAGTATTCTCCTGTGGAAGAAGATCTTTGATAGTTGTTTTTCTGAATCTTAGAGAGGACCCATTATACGTTGTCGAGAAAATGAATTGTTTCAGGTACAAAGATGATAAGAGTAGCATCAAGGGATGAGCATGTGATAGCAACCGGGAGGAGTAGGCGAATCGCAAGAAGGAGAGGAGGTGAAATCGGTGAAACATCAGCGACGAGTGAAAGAAACAACCAGTACCAGCAGATCCAATCACAGATCCAACACGTGCAAGAGACTGATAACGCCCAAAGGAATTTTTATGATGAGGTAACTATGCATATGACAGATACAGATACTGCGGAAGAAAACGAGGAGAGAACCCAGGAAGAAGGACAGATCCTAGATAGCAAAGAAAACATGACGATAGGAGAGTTGAGGCAAATATTAGGTGACGAAAGAAGAAG
This sequence comes from Papaver somniferum, assembly GCF_003573695.1. Lineage (NCBI taxonomy): Eukaryota > Viridiplantae > Streptophyta > Magnoliopsida > Ranunculales > Papaveraceae > Papaver > Papaver somniferum. The sequence goes on from NC_039367.1 coordinate 141,592,888, forward strand.
GGAAGGAGAAGAAAGAGCGAATTTAACGCGTCAAAATGCTGAATTAAGGGAAGAAAACAACAGGCTGCAGGAGGAAAAATCGCGTACGACATCCAGGACAACACATACGGCTACAGCATCATTGAAGAGCAGGAGCACGTCAAGGCGTAGCCGATCAAACAACAGAGATAACCGCATAAAGCAACCATTAGATAACAATTATGTTGAGCATCTTAATGTAGGGGATAACATTCTACAGCAACGCGAACATAACTGCATGGAACAACATCATAGGGATGATCGATATGAACAACAAGACGAACACAACCGCATGGAGCAGCATCACGTGGATGATTGATATGAACAGCGAGGCGAACGTATTCGTGTTGACAATGAGTATGGGCGTCAAGATGACGAAGAACAAACAAGAATATTGTTGGCGGAAAGAAGAGGACAACCCTATCGAAATCAACATCATCGCGCTGAGGAAAACGAGAGGAATAATGAAGTGCGGGTTAACATAAGGAATGAAAGACGCAGACGTCGGAGAGAAGATGCAAGAGAGCGAGAATTTCAAGAAGCAGTGCGTCAGAATAGATAGGAAAACAGAGCATGACATGCGAGGCTAAAGGGATACAACGAGTTGGGATCCCAAAAAAGTGCACTCTACCAGTATTTACTAACATTTTCGATGGAACCATATGCGCGGTCCAACATATCAAAGCGTTCAGCTACACAATAATGCGGTTCTATGCAAATATTTCCTAGCAAGCCTAACAACGGAAGCTCTAAAACGGTTTGATGGATTACATGTGGGAACTATCAGATCATATGAAGTAAATGGATAAGGCCTTAATCATCTTCAGGAACACCTTAGACCAACCCAATGGGACGGGCAAATTGTAGTCAATTGTTCGTCCAGGACGACGGGATAATGTGATTTCTCAGTAGGAAAATGGACAAAGAAAACTATTGGGAGTCTTGCGACCCGTTAGAACTGTTGGATATTTTCTTCTATGCAACTGATGTTGACCCGAATCACGACAGAAACGTCCCACCCGAATCACTAAATTAAGTTAAGCAACGCTTATAAACGTTACCAAAATTTTGTGACGGCATGTGGACAACGTACATATGCGTTGCTTAAATTATTAGCAACGGAAATATACGTCGGAAATTTGGGTTTTTGGTGTAGTGTATTCGAACTACACCAAAATTTGGGTTTTCAGTGGCAGTGTGCAAGTGCCGAGGTGACTAAGGGTCCTGGTGGTTGGAAACCAGTGACCGATTATCGGGGCATGAGTACCCGGCAATCGAGCATACAACATTGCTCCCATCGCAAGTGGCCGAAATCACTTGCCCAGGCTAGCTAGTTAATCGATAACTCCCTGGGATATCGAGCCAGTAAAATTTAGGAATGACCGAATACCTTACCACTAGATCAAATTGATAGTAATGAGATACCTCAATCCGGACATGGCATTGGGCCCGATGACCCTCCATGTTGAGTGTGTTCGACAGAAATGGAATTTACACTAACAAATTAAACATTTTAATGCAGGAAATAACATACCCACCATAAACAAACAACAAGGTATGATCGAAGTAACACAAGCGAAAATGTCAGGAAACGATAAAACAGCTGATTGGCGAGATAGAAAAATAAAGGAAGATGTTGGAAAAAATAAAGGTGTTCAAGCGGATTAGAACCCAGTACAAGGCACAACACTACAAAAGGTACAACTATTCCTTAGGCGGAACTGATCCTGAACCAGCTTTCTTGGCAGCGACGTCGACCTGTTTCTTTTCGATGACTGCCTTCATGCTTTCCTTGACCTTTGTGATGAGCTCGGTCTTGAACTTGTCTTTCTCAGCAGCTAGATCAAGGGTCAGTTGGGTCGACGCAGGTTCCGCAGTTGCAACTTGCCCGAGCAACTGAGTTTCCCGAGTCTTCAGTCGAGCAACCTCCCCCTCCAAGGATTTCACCTTTCCTTGCTCAGCTGCAAGTGCAAAGAAGGAGTTAGTATCGGGACAACGACATCATAACAGAAAAAGAGACACAAGAACAATACGACATATGGAAGAACACCTTCCAATAATGGCAAAACTACTCTAACATTCTCCTCGAACTTAAGTAAACTACATTCCGTAGCTGAGATCTTCGCAGTTAACTCATTATAACGTTTCTCATTGAACTCATTGGTGGGGAAGTATTTCTTATGATCACTCCAGTCATCCTTCTTCCGATCATGTGCTATCTGCAGACCTGACAATTGAGCTTGAACCCATTCCAACTCTTAGGATACTTGGTTGAATATCCGAAGCTTCTCATGTAATTCTTGGTTAGACTTCTCGGTGGCATCCTTCTATTGCAAAATCCGCTTGCGATCAACATGCACTCTGATTTAAAGTCTCAATCGTTGACACTGACTTTCCAAGTTATCGGCTAATAATGTCTCATCGGCGGCAATACCCTGTGATAAGATTTTCAATTGTCGTTGTTGTAAATAGGATTCGAACTCTAAGACTTGTGAATACTAAATTTAAAGGTTTAATAAAAATAATAAAAGAGAGAGTTACTGGGACTAGGATTCCACCGAATTCATATCATAAGGCTCAATTATTCATTCTCAACAATTATCGCTCAATAAATTAATAAAACATCGACTCTTGTTTTGCCAAAGTAGATCCTCAAAACATTAGTTACAAATCGTAAGCATGGGACATCAAACATTTAAGCAAGCATGACCCATCTAATAAAATAATAACTAATTAATTCGAATCATAAATCAATTCAAAATAAGTGCAAAGTTCATATAGAAAATAATACAAATTCACCAATGTGTGAAGTTGGGCTTCCTCCGTCGACCCAGTGTAGGGGTTTAACTCCTCATATTGTAGGCGCGCTCAAAATTCATTTTTATTGCTCAAAAGTGCTTACAAGAGGTGAGAGATAAGAAAACTAAGTTTCGCAACGCTGTAAATCTGTTACAAAACTGTTACAATGAAAATTACAGAAAACTATTGTTTTTATCTGTCGCAGAAAACTGTCGTTCCTCGTGGAAACAGTGACAGTTTTAAACGACTGACTACAAGCGTAATCTGTTCTTCTTCTTTTCTGCAGCAGCATAAAAATCTGCTCTGCAACCCTCTGGTCTTCTCCCCAACTCTCGATACCCTTATCTGATCTCCACTGACTCTATTTATATCCAACAACACCATAAGATCCCCGCAATCAATCAACAATATTCTCTTTATTTCCATGCAGGATACGGGATTTATTTCCATAATATTATATTTTCGTACGCCATGTAGCTGTTATTTTCTTCCTTATTTATCTTCTACAGTCTGCCACCTTCTGTCGAACTTCAGCAAACTCGTGAAACACTCACTTTCCACAGTCAGTCTCAACCAAATCCCGAGTTATCTTCACGTACATAAACAATTGCCCTGATTATCTTCCAAACGATAAAATATCCTTCCTCTTTTGATTTCAATTCAATTACCACCCCTGTTTAGTGGAAACAGGTCAATCCTAATCAAATCCAGTGAACAAATCTCAAAGAATATCTTCCAAATCTTTTCCATAAATCCAGCCGTTTGTGAAGTACATCTTCCCTGTTTAACAAATTCGAGGATATTTGGTCTTTATTTTTGTTGCTCAAACACGTCACCTTCTCTGTTTAGGCATGACATGTCACTCTCAATCCAAAACTAATGAAATCTATGGCCAAATGAAGTTCAAACTCAATGCAGACAATATTAAGAAATCCTGGGAACTGTTCAATCATTAAATCCACCATTATAGCCAATTATGATCTGAACGACGACCATTACCAACCCCTGTCTAGCCCAGAGGAACATACCCAATTAATCTCAGCCCTTTAGTCTCCTTAAAGCACGCCCAAATCACAACCCTAAATCTGCCGGTAGAGAATTATTTTTCCCGCCAAAACTTGAATATGAAATGAAGAAGATGAAGCTGCCCCTTATCCTGTTTTGGGGTGCGAATAACCATGGGTGTAAATAACAAATAGGTTGCTCCTTAGAAATTGGGTGCCCATTGGTAACTGAGTACCCCTTAGCCAACAATGAGAGTCCCAATAGCAAATGTCCTCCAGAGGTGCCTTTAACAGTTTTTTCGAGTCGATTCTTCTAAAAACGTTTATTTGCACAAAACACCTACAAACAAGTTTATTAGTGATAAAATGAGTCCTAGCTAATATATTTATGGGTGAAAATGTGTTGCACTTTCGTGCTTATCACCCTGGACCCGAGAAAGGCTCGCCCGAAGATTGTCTACCTCCTCGGGAACATACTCAAATCTCTCATAGAGGAGTAGCTCGGCTCGAAGATCCCCGATTTTGGCGCCCTGACGATCAATCTGATCATCCTTATTTGACGATTCTTTGGTGGAGATTCGCAACATGACTTTGCTCAATGTCTAAATTTCTCTTTAATAGGTGATACTCCGAGGCAGTGTATGTATCTATACTTGACATCTCAGCTAGGAATATAATAATAAACTCAGGATATTGGCACTACACGATCAATCATATATAGCACAGCTTAAAATCAAGTACCTTTGGCCTCGGCTAACTGCGTCTCCAGACTGGTACCTTTTTAACTCCTTCATCTTCACCTCGTTCCTGATCTTGAACAATGTTGAAAATAAGGGGTGTCTGGCCGACAGTGCATAAATGAACGATCGTACTAAATCTTCTTCTGATAGCCTTACCCTTAGTTCTTTGCAAATCGTACCCCACCTTCACACAATACTTCACAAGATTTCATTTTCCCTTTGTTTCAACGAAAATAATGCTGATATTTCTGGTTTACATGGATCACTTCTGGCGCATTTGATCATCATTTCTAGTTCTTCCCGTGTTCCATATTTTCTCTCTGTCACTGGGTCATTGCTCGTTGCGCCTTTTCTCCTTGTCACCATCAATTACTGCATACAATATTCCTTTTCCCTGAACTCCTTCCTATTGCTTTCTATAGCTCTTTTCAGTTCTTCTCGTTCATTTTGTTCCCCTCGTCCCTTTCTATCTCGCCAAAACTCATGACACCCTTCAATTGCCAATTTCTTTCCCGAAGCATTTTCTCCCCTTTGGGTGTTATGTTCTGTTTGTTTTCTTTTTAGATGATTGTTCTTAATCAAGAGCTTCTCGTTTTTCCTTTCTAGTCTTATTCGTTCTCTTACCAAGTCTTCCTTCCTTCGCCTTTCTTGGTAGAGTTCCTTCTTTAATTGCTCTATCTCCTTGTCATCATCGCATGCCTCATTTTCCTTACTTAATTAAATGCCCGGGCAATTCAACACTTTTCTCTGCCTCTTGTATTGATACCTTCTTGCGCTTGGAGTTGTTTGCCTTTGCTCCGCCTTGTAGGGTTCGTTTTTCCTTGGCAATGTGGGTTTATTTCTCGCTTCTCACTACTTCGGTTCCACAACTATTTTTCCCTTCTTTGTTTTTTCACTTTGCTTTATCTCAACTTGGCCTTTCTTTTCCAGAGTTTTCTCGCGATTCCTTTCATTGACAATCGTCATCTTGTCTGCCTCCTCCATGCTTTTCTGCGTTGTAATCTTCTCCTCGCTAATCCCAATGGTGAAAACCATCAGTTGTTCCGCTATTTTTTCTTCGCATACCCTCTTTTTTTGTTCTATCTTCTTCCTCAGTTTTTCATCATAGTTGTGGAGATCCTTTTCGGTACAATTTTTTGCATCCTTTAGATCTCCCTTGATCTCGCCTATTGCGCTTGGCATGGGAAACCGTATGGCCTGATGATATGTAGATGCAACCCCCCTTTATCCCATGTATCCACGACCGACCTATGAGCGTTGTAAGATGAGTCTATATCTATCACACAAACAATAACCTTTGTTTCCAACTCGCCCGCGAAAATCTTTACGACTAATTCTCCCTTCGGCTTTGATGCAACTCCATTGAACCCATATATATTATATGTTGATGGTACAAGGTCTGAATCCTTGTACCCCATGGTTCTAAATGCATGATAAAATAGAATATCAACCTAGCTTCCTGTGTCCACCAGGATTCTGTAAATTGCGCAGATTTTTTCTTTCTTGACTTCGTCATCCTCCCACTTTGAATATTTCCCGAAATTGAAGGTTATGACCAATGTCTTTGTGTGCGAAGCTCCTTCCTCTGGTACGTCATTTGTTTAGAATGTTATCTCCCTCTTCTGCCACTCTTCTAATGGCTCCTTCTTCGCCACGCTGAATATCTCATTCCCTTCAAATTCCCTCTTATACACTCTTTTGAGTATATTATCATGGAAATTTTGAACGCTCTTGGCTGAATGTATTATCGAATTACAATTCAGTTTGTGAACTCCCCGATGTATTTCGATTCGGTACACCTCTTGATTGTCACGAGGTGGGGGTGGAGGCGGTTGTACATATCCCTCCAGAAAATGAGCGAGCTTCCCCTGTTCCACTAGACGAAGTATAATCCTTCGGATGTTTCGGCAGTCATTCGTATGATGTTCGTGAAACCGATGATACCTGCAAAACTCATGACTTCTAGTACTAGAAGGTGGTTCTCTTCCCAGATTTGGTGGGGGAGGAATCTCTTCTGTCAGTACTATCGCTTCTCATACCTTCTCCACAGTTGTATTGAGTCTCGGAAGCTTTACATCTTCAAAGGCCGGTGCATTTGGTCTTCGTTCTCCAAACCTAGGTCCTTGATTGCTTTTGTGCTGATATCATGTGCTATGGCTTCGTGGCTCATAATTCCTGCGTCTTGAGTCCTCATACCTCTATTGATCGATCCACTCTTGATCTCTGCTTGACACAGCTACAAGTTTCGCCGGAACTGGGGTTGACGGATCCCCTTTCTCATATTTCGGATCATCCTCCACGACATTTATTTTTCTTGGTAATGGCCTTGAGTTCCCTTTCCTTTGCTGGAATTGGTGTTACTTCGTTGACTTTCCTCCGCTTCTCTTTCAACGCTATATATTCCTCTTGGTACTCCATTAGTTCATTCATTGTCAAGGAATTCCGGATTATGAATGTTTGGGTGTATAACAGGTCGGTCGGGAATAAGGCGTTCACGAAGGCTAAGATAAAAAAATTTCTCGTCAACTCGTCCTGCGAGTTCACTACACACTGTCCTCCATATCGTCACTAGTCCTCGCAAACTTTCCATTGGTCTTCGCCTTAGGTTGAACAAGGTCTCGATTCCTGGCCTCAGCAGGTTGTTACTTATGTATGTTGTTAGGAATATTCTCTGCAAGTCTTTGAATGACGAAATCGACCTTTCTGGTAGACCGTCGAACCATGACAATGCTTCGCCGGTCAAACTCGTCGGGAAATATTTACAGAGTACCACTTCGTTTCGTCCCCACTGCATCAATGATAAAGTATACTGCTTCAAGTGTTGCACAACACTTTCCGACCCACTGAATATGCTTGAAAATGTCGGTAGCACGCACTTCTTAGGAATGTCCGCATACATTATTTCATAGGTGAACGGAGATTTATCTGCCTCCTCTATCGCCTCTGCCAGCTGCACCCTGTCACCTCTTCGCGAATTTTTTATCAACGTCCTCATATCTCGTAGCTCATTCAAGACCTCTTGGTTCAGGTTTCCTCCATTTCCTTCATGATGGTCGCCTCTCATCACGCTAATCCTTCCTTCCCCACATGTGATTGCTTCCTTGTGTCTCCGGTTTACCTCTTGTTTCCTTTCCTACTTTCGCCTCATTTCGTCTTCGTCCCTCCTTTCTTCCTCATACCTTCATCTTTGATCTTCCTATCTCGTTTCCTTCAACGTCCTTCTCGGATTTCTTTCTTCACTACTTTCTCTTCGTTGTCTCCTTCGCCGCTCTCCTCCGTCGTCCTCGCGGGCGTACCTCCTCTGTCGTGTCTCTTCTTCTCCTGACGATATCGTGTTTCCTTCCTAGTCCATCCCTTCTGCCGCTACTTCCTCGTTAACACTAGTCCAAAAGGGACCATAAATGACGAATGAAGCATGTTATAAAACATGATTTATCACGGTTTTCATCTGTTATTCTAACCGTTATTTATTTGGTGTGACTTTTTATAAATGACAAATAGAGAATGTTATTAAGTATGACGAATAAAATTTGTGACTTTAAATCACGCTCAAAATCTGTTATCAAGTATCACATTAATTGAATGTAAAATAAAATAACGTTTGATGTATGCCATAAATAAATGATGCAGGGCGGAAGCGTTGAATAAAATTAAAATCTAAAACCACATATTTCCGAGATACCACTCTCAAGGAAAATACTACTTTTTCAATTAATCAAAATCTTCTCCTCTAATATCAAAACATGGAGCTCTTTATATAGATAACTCCTTATCAATTAATAACCAAATATTTTATTTAATTGCTAAAAATACTTACTACCTTATCTAATGGATATTTTCTAAACTAATAAAATACTAAAATAAATACTATTAGATACTTCTAAAAGTTACCTAAATAATAAAAGAGAAAATATCTTAATTAATTAAATATTATTTGCTAAATAATAATAATAAATCAAAGAAAAATAACAATAAACGAGTATATTCACTTTCCCTAAATACTCCACCATTCTCCCCTTCTCAAAAAAAATTCGCCCTCGAATTTTGCCAGTATTTGTTGTTGGGTAAATAATTCTTCGATGAAAATTCTTATAATCCTTCAACTTAAATAATATTGACATAATTACTATTGAACCGGAAAATACCTATGCATCGAAATAGTGAAGTTGATGTCGTTGATCCACCTGATTACATACTGCTTAAAGAGAATATGGACCAACATAACAAGAATATAACATGATCTCATCATCAGGGTAATCATCATAGACCGGTGGTGAATTCCAATCCACGATAACTTTATATTCTTTAGTTCTAGAGAAAGAAAAAATATCATCAAACCTTTGGATTTCAAGCTTTAATCCGGACTCCAACGAATCTCGCGGATCATGTGCAACTCCTTGAAATCCTTTCTCCTTGTCGCCAAAGAGATTTTTTTTTTCATCACCGGTCACTTCCTCCACTCGTTGTAGGCTAGGACCATGATGGGGCTCTTGCTGATGATGCATTTCCGCCAATAGGAGGGTGAGCGCCTTAACCTTCCGTTCTAGATCATCTATTATCGCTTGCTCTTTCTCATCGCTGAGAGCGGCTCTTCGAACAACATCATAATTTCTTCCTCGAAACATGATGCAGGAGCGTTGCCTGTCTCTGAACCAACTGATGCAGGGCGGAAGCGTTGAATAATATAAAATCTAAAACCACATATTTCCGAGATACCACTCTCAAGAAAAATACTACTTTTCAATTAATCAAAATCTTCTCCTCTAATATCAAAACATGGAGCTCTTTATATAGATAACTCATTATCAATTAATAACCAAATATTTTATTTAATTGCTAAAAATACTTACTACCTTATCTAATGGATATTTTCTAAACTAATAAAATACTAAAATAAATACTATTAGATACTTCTAAAAGTTACCTAAATAATAAAAGAGAAAATATCTTAATTAATTAAATATTATTTGCTAAATAATATTATTTACTTCGATCTACAACTCTCCTGAGCTACTTGAGAAAGACTTTAAAAATCTTGAAAATAACAAGAAATCTTAAAGAAAATTAGTGAAAAAACGTAGATCTGTTGATCTTGAGGTTCTCCTGGACTTCTTAGATCGTGAAAATCATTTTTGAGTCCGAGCTCTACTCATTCATCTCAACAGAAATCTACTTTGTAGTGTGAAAAAACTTATCTTACAGAGATTATGAAAACAATATAGAGTTGTTGTTAGGGAGGTAGATTAGATCTTCATACCTCTCTGTTTCTAGCACCAAAATTTAGTTGCATATTTTCTGACTACTACACCCAAGTAAGATTAAAGACTAAAAACTACTTAAACATACAAGATTCATCATGAACAAGATATAAATAGCATGAAATGTAAATATTGACAGAAGCATATGACGTGGTTTGGCCATGAAGATCTACGTCCACGGAGAAGAAGATGTTTTCTAATTGATTATAAGGTCTTACCGTTGAAAGTGTTACAGATCTCTTCTAGATTTCTCACTTTCTCTCTATCTAAATCTCTCTCAGGAATTCTTTGTAGAAAGACCATCTAGGATTACATAAGTTGTCCATCTCCTGGTACATGAACTGGTATTTATAGACAGAATAAACTCGTGGTCGCTTGATCGTCCGAGTTGGGTGAGCTGTCATCCACCATCCTGGCTCCCTCGGAGTTGTTCTATACCGTCCCTTACGATGGCATATAATAACGGACATGTACGCCATTAAAAATGAACTGTTAATAACGGGTAGAGGTCAGGTTGGTCCTCGCGAAGCTCTAGTTGATGAGGTGATGGAGAGGACTAGATACGATGAATTGTCACGCACGGTTGAGCAGCTCGCCGGTCAAGTAGCAACATTGTTACAACGACATGAGCGCCGTCGTCCTCCTACTGATGAATCCAATTCGGATGGAACAGATGACGATAATGATACTGAAAATCCCTTTGTTGGGCGTGAGCGTGATTCTAGGAGTTGGGAATCGTCATTCCGCATAGAGATTCCTGAGTTTCATGGTAGTGGTTTATCACCGGAAGATTGTATCGACTGGTTCTCTACTGTGGAGGAAGTTCTGGAATTTAAGAGGGTTCCTGATGATCGAGTGGTTCCGCTTGTGGCTACGCGCTTTCGCGGAAGGGCTGATGTTTGGTGGCGTCAGTTGAAAGCATCTCGAATTCAAAAAGGTAAAACTCCTATTTCGTCCTGGATTAGGCTTGAAAAGTGCATGCGTTCGGCCTTTTTACCGTTTAACTATACGAGGGAAATCTATATTCGTTTACAAAATCTTCGTCAGGGTTTTCGGTCAATTGATGATTATACGAAAGAGTTCTATGATTTGGTCACAGGTTCAGGTATTACAGACACCGAAGAAAAACTTGTCTATCGATACTTAGGGGGCTTGCGTGAGACTTTTCAAGATACCCTTAATCTGTTTGACTATTATTCTGTGTCTGAGGTTCATCAGCATGCTTTGTGATTGGAGAAACAACTATTTCGTAAGTCGATTCGGGCAGCAAATGGCCGTCCTCCGACTTCGTCTTCTCATACTGCTTCCGCTCAACAGGTTGTTAGTACGCCTACAAAGTCTGGTCCTAAGTGCTATCGTTGTGGAGATCCTAATCACTTGGCAAACGAGTGTCGCAAGATTGGAACACCGGGTAAGGCTTTTCTTGTAGAAGTGGATACTACTGCTGATGTCTTTGCTGATGCGGAAGACTCTGCAGCTGAGTTCGATGAGGTGTTCCTGCCAAGTGACCAAGGTGAATGTTTGATGATCTACCGACGTTCGTTTCTTACTCCTAAAGCTGACGCTGACGAGTCATGGCTAAGAAAGAACATCTTCCAGACAACGTGTACCATTGCAGGCAAGGTGTGCCGTTTGATCGTGGATTCTGGCAGCTGAGAAAATGTTGTTTCGGACGAGGCTGTTCGTAAACTCAAGCTTCCCAAGGAAAAACATCCTAGCCCATATTCCGTTCACTGGCTTAGTAAGGGATCCGAGGTAACTATTTCCAGACGTTGTCTTGTGAAGTTTTCCATTGGTGATGTCTATGAAGATGCCGTGTGGTGTGATGTTGTGGTGATGGATGCCTGTCATCTGCTGTTGGGTCGACGATGGAAATACGATAGGGCAGTGACTCATGATGGTAAGCTGAACACATACTCTTTCATTTTTAAGCATACTCGTGTTACGTTGGTTCCTGCCAATATGACAGTACACGAACCTGTTTCTCCCGTGGCTTCCAATTTTCTTTTTTGGCGTCTGTTTGAGAACGAGATGCTCACTGAGGGGATGGTGTTCCTCTTGTGTGGTCTCTCTCGTGAGGATACAACTGCTATGGAAGTTCCGACATGTGTGCAGGAGCTATTATCGGACTTTGAGGATATCTTCCCAGTTAATCTTCCAGAGGGTTTGCCTCCTTCTCGAGCTATTCAGCATCGAATAGACTTGGTGCCTGGTTCAGTGCTTCCTAATCGACCTCATTATCGCATGAGTCCAAAATAATATATGGAACTACAACGTCAAGTGGGGGAGTTATTAGCCAAAGGCCTTATCAGGGAGAGTCTCAGCCCTTGCGCAGTTCCGGCGTTGCTCATTCCTAAGAAGGATGATACATGGCGCATGTGCGTGGATAGTCGTGCTATTAATAAGATTACGGTAAAGTATCGTTTTCATATTCCTCGATTAAACGATATACTTGACCAGCTTCATGGTGCTACGGTTTTTAGCAAATTGGATTTGCGTAGTGGCTACCATCAGATTCGTATACGACCAGGAGATGAATGGAAGACCGCTTTTAAAACGAGGGAAGGACTGTATGAATGGTTGGTGATGCCATTTGGTCTCTCCAATGCTCCTAGTACATTTATGCGCGTAATGAACGAAGTATGAAAACCATTTTTGGGTAAGTTTGTTGTCGTTTATTTCGATGACATATTGGTTTATAGTACTGACTTGGATTGTCACTTATGTCATCTTCGTGAGGTCTTAGTAGTTTTATGCCAGCAACATTTCTTTGCTGCTCCAAAGAAGTGTGTTTTTTTGTACGGATCGTATTCTGTTTCTGGGCTACGTCATATCCAAGGATGGCATCTCGGTAGATGAGTCTAAGGTTGATGCTGTACGTACTTGGCCTTGCCCCCAAACAATCCATGAGTCTAGGAGTTTTCACGGGTTTGCGTCTTTTTATAGGAGATTTATTCCCCATTTTAGCACGATAGCAGCGGCAATCACTGACTGCATGAAGAATGGTAAATTTGCATGGACAGAAGAGGCGACAGCAAGCTTCATCTTGCTTAAAGAAAAGCTCTGTTCGGCTCCTATATTAGCTTTACCCAATTTTTCTTTGTCGTTCGAAGTTCACACAGACGCCTCTAAGGTTGGTATTGGTGCCGTCTTAAGCCAAACAGGTAAGCCGGTCTCCTTTTTCAGTGAAAAGTTGAATGGAGCCAAACGTAATTATAGCACGTACGAATTGGAATTTTATGCCATCATACAGACTCTTAAGCACTGGCGTCATTATTTGATTCATTCCGACTTTGTTTTGTTTACTGACCACGACGCTCTCAAGCACATTGGTAATCAAGACAAGATGAGTGCACGACAGGTTAAGTGGGCTAGTTATCTGCAGGATTTCACGTTTGTCCTCAAACACAAAGCGGGTACTCAAAACCGTGTGGCTGATAGTCTGAGTCGTCGTCGAAGCCTCTTAACTTCCCTGCGGACTGAAGTATTGGGGTTTTACTCGTTTGCGACATTATACCAATCAGACCCATATTTTTCTGTCATATTAGAAGCTGTACGTGCAGGAAACAGTGCACAATTCTCCTTGCTGGACGGATTTATCTTCAAAGGCACTAGACTGTGCATCCCGTCCTGTAGATGACGCTGATAATGAGGTCGATTAGGAAGCACTGAACCAGGCACCAAGTCTATTCGGTGCTGAATAGCTCGAGAAGGAGGCAAACCCTCTGGAAGATTAACTGGGAAGATATCCTCAAAGTCCGATAATAGCTCCTGCACACATGTCGGAACTTCCATAGCAGTTGTAGCCTCATGAGAGAGACCACAGAAGAGGAACACCATCCCCTCAGTGAGCATCTCGTTCTCAAACAGACGCCAAGAAAGAAAATTGGAAGCCACGGGAGAAACAGGTTCGTGTACTGTCATATTGGCAGGAACCAACATAACACGAGTATGCTTAAAAATGAAAGAGTATGTGTTCAGCTTACCATCATGAGTCACTGCCCTATCGTATTGCCATGGTCGACCCAACAGCAGATGACAGGCATCCATCACCACAACATCACACCACACGGCATCTTCATAGACAACACCAATGGAAAACTTCACAAGACAACGTCTGGAAATAGTTACCTCAGATCCCTTACTAAGCCAGTGAAGGGAATATGGGCTAGGATGTTTTTCCGTGGTAAGCTTGAGTTTCCGAAAAGCCTCGTCTGAAACCACGTTTTCACAACTGCCAGAATCCACGATCAAACGGCACACCTTTCCTGCAATGGTACACGTTGTCTGGAAGATGTTCTTTCTTAGCCATGACTCGTCAGCGTCAGCTTTAGGAGTAAGAAACGAACGTCGGTAGATCATCAAACATTCACCTTGGTCACCTGGCAGGAACACCTCATCGAACTCAGCTGCGGACTCTTGCGCATCATCAAAGACATCAGCAGTAGTATCCACTTCTGCAAGCAAAGCCTTACCCGGTCTTCCAATCTTGCGACACTCGTTTGCCAAGTGATTCGTATCTCCACAACGATATCACTTAGGACCAGACTATGTAGGCGTACTAACAACCTGTTGAGCGGAAGCAGTATGAGAAGACGAAGTCGGAGGACGGCCATTTGCTGCCCGAATCGACTTACGAGATAGTTGTTTCTCCAATCGCAAAGCACGCTGATGAACCTCAGACACAGAATAATAGTCAAACAGATTAAGGGTATCTTGAAAAGTCTCACGCAAGCCCCCTAAGTATCGATAGACAAGTTGTTCTTCGGTGTCTGTAATACCTGAACGTGTGAACAAATCATAGAACTCTTTCGTATAATCATCAATTTACCGAAAACCCTGACGAAGATTTTGTAAACGAATATAGATTTCCCTCGTATAGTTAAACGGTAAAAAGGCCGAACGCATGCACTTTTCAAGCCTAATCCAGGACGAAATAGGAGTTTTACCTTTTTGAATTCGAGATGCTTTCAACTGACGCCACCAAACAGCAGCCCTTCCGCGAAAGCGCGTAGCCACAAGCGGAACCACTCGATCATCAGGAACCCTCTTAAATTCCAGAACTTCCTCCACAGTAGAGAACCAGTCGATACAATCTTCCGTTGATAAACCACTACCATGAAACTCAGGAATCTCTATGCGGAATGACGATTCCCAACTCCTAGAATCACGCTCACGCCCAGCAAAGGGGTTTTCAGTATCATTATCGTCATCTGTTCCATCCGAATTGGATTCATCCGTAGGAGGACGACGACGCTCATGTCGTTGTAACAATGTTGCTACTTGACCGGCGAGCTGCTCAACCGTGCGTGACAATTCATCGTATCTAGTCCTCTCCATCACCTCATCAACTAGAGATTCGCGAGGACCAACCTGACCTCTACCGCGAACCATGTTGGAAGGATCGATACCCAGATTCCGAATTCTTCGATACCCAGATTATACGTAAAATATAATAACGGTACATGTACGCCATTAAAAATGAACGGTTAATATATGTTATTGGATGATAGCATAATAACGGTTAAAATTTGTTATAATGGAGAGTCAAGAATGTTCCATCATTCTCTGGCGATTTAGATTTTGGTATTCCGATTCTGTGAATCTAAAATCCGGTCAGATTGAGAATTAGTGCATCTGAAATTCGTTCAGATTCATATACCGAGTATCTGAAACTGATTTTGGAATATGGAAGTGAAACAAAATTAATCCAAAATTAACTTTATTAATTATATTTTTAAGAAAATCAAATATTCGAATACAACTCGGAAGATAAGTTACAAAATGAAAATTAAAACTGTAATCAATCTACTGTCACCTTGCCGCTCTAACTTGGTGGCTCTCCTACAAGAGTTACATAGGCTTTTGGCCATTTAATCATGCCACATCTTTAATCATCCCCGAGTACATCATCATCTTTGTCGCACAACATTGCTCTTGGGTTAATGATTTCATCAATCATGCAGTCATTATTGTCATCAATTAGCAGCAACTTTGAAGTATTAGCATATGCATGTGCAATGGTTTTTTTCTGAAATTAAAGACCAAACGACCGAGGTGCTGTTAATAGGAAAATGAGTAGAGAGTTCAACTGTAAAAGAGAGAACGTAAAACCATACCCCAAACACGTCTTTCAATTTGCTCCATTCTCAAATCTGGGGACCTAGCATGATGCATGGCAGACATCTCAGCAGTCCTGTATAATTCACATTTCATTTAGTATTTGTTTACCCAGAATTCAAACAAAAGCTAAAAAGGGGTAGGCAAACTTGGAACTGAGGTGAAATGGATGGTACACCTCATAATGAATTGAGTTTTAAGTATTGGTAGAACAACATCACCAAATAATTCAGATCTTAGCCATTATACAAAGGATTATACGTGCAATATCTCCCAAATACATCCCAGAAATTATCTTCTAAATAATCTGTTGCATTAATGAAGGATATGACAATTAAAAGCACTGAAAAGACAACAACTAATAAAATAAAATAAATAAAATAAAAAGATGTCCACACTTTTTACATGCTCACCAACATTAAGACTCTCTAGTCCAAAGCCTGATCATATTCAGTCACCGGAAGTACCCCAGTCCATGTTGATTACCTAGCGAATTAGAAAGCAAAATTTAGAATATTTATTTTGACTGCCGGATGCCTTTGCTTTATTTAGGTGTTTTAACTGATCAAATTGATCACTTAAAGCAGAAAAAACATATTCGAATTGGAGTGATAATGGTGAAGGCTACATACCATGTCTCCTGATTTACATAGGAATGGCGTGTGCACGCTCTACATATGTTGCATTTGTTCCAGTTACCAAAATAACTACAGCTGCAACATCATTATTGAAGTATTTGCCTCCAACTAATGTACCAATTGTATCATTCACCTGCATCAACAATGCCAATTATAAACAGAATCTGAAGAACCAGTATGCAAGGATAGCAATAGCATAAGAAAACTCTAAACTAAGAAGAAAATTTTACCTTACCAAAGCTGCATATCTATGCCTATCTGTCTAATGCTTTAGTTAGTTCCACCACCACAACTTATCAACCTAGGACAAGGGACCAAAAGAATCATTATCAGAAACATAAAAGTACGAAAAGAACTCCAAATTATGAACCATGAATACTGTCAGTAACTACTCTTATAGTTTGTGATATCTACCCAGCCATACTCTTACTTCAAGTACGTACATATATGCATGACTAAAGTATGCAAACTAGAGGAAGGTATAAAGAACTAACTGCATCATCAATGGAGAAACCCTTTGTCCATCTAATAAGAGTTCCAGATGCCATTGATAACTTTACAGGGAATGAAAAAATAAAATCCAATTCCGTCTCACTACCAGGAGGAAGAAAAAAGCTTCTCCTTCTATAGCTATAAATCTTAAGAGTTCTTTAGCAATGAAATCAAGAGAAAAACTGTAATTAAATCATACCTAAAATCAAACCTCTTTAATTGGCAATTGAAATTCTACAGTCTCAATCACCTCCTCCTTCATTTGAATATTGGTCACAATTTCCTTCTTAGCATCCTCCCGCCGTTTCTTCTCTGACCTACAAAAATACCAAATCCAAAATGAAATCAAATTACAAATATCAAATTAAAAAATTATGAAAATAAGATGTTCAAAGGAAAATCAACAAAAAACAAATGAAATCACTATAGACCCTTAAATTGACAGTAAAAACTGATGATCAGACCTTATAGTGGTCATGTCCAATCATGGGAAACTCCAAGGGTGTGAAGGTGGAGCTGACAAGAGACAGACTTAATCGCGAACAAGGGCAGGGTCTCCTCAGGTTGATGTAATAAGTTGTTAGTGACCGCTGGGCATCTTGGTGGTACTCATTTCGGTTCCCACTCTGCTCGCCAAAAGGTTGTGTCACAGGAACAAGCCCAAGAACCCCAGTTCTCATATCGGATTTTAACTTTTTAAGATCAGTAAGTGGCCTCAGACTGATTGCTCAGTGATAAACTAACCTCAGAAAACTGACCATCTTATATCAACAAAGCTTGAACAAGAGAAGCACATCAGGAAAACAAACTCACTTATTGATCAATGGAAAAATAGAATGGAATGACTTAAGATTTCCAAAGTATCCAATTCTCCTAAAAATCAGACCAGTTTATCAAACCAAAATCTCTGCAATTATCGATTCTTAATAGAGATTGAAAAACCCAATTCGTTCCCTTCCAATACATGCAATAAAACTAAACAAATTCATTCCTTTCCAAGTTTTATATCAACCAATTTATCAAATTAAATTAACCAAAAATCAATTTTTTTGACTAACCAGACAAAAGCTTAAGCAAAAAAACAGAATGAAATATGAAAAGGGATTTGAAACTTACTTTAATTGGATATCTTCTTATTCTTCTTCGATCTCCTCTTAGGTTTGTCTTGCGAAATAACAGAAAGAAAGGTATGAATCAAATCAAAATCTTTGTATTTTGGTCTCCAAAATCAATTTTTTAGGGACCAGATAGAAACTTTCAAAACCCAGAAACAAAGGATTTGAAACTTACTCAATATCGCCTTTTCTTCTTCTTCTTCTAAGTTAGAGTCTCCTCGAGTAGTTAGGTTTCCGGAGGGTAAAAAACAGCCGACGGGGTGAAGATAAGAAATCAGAACTTCTCTTTTGGTTCTGGGGTTTTATCTTTTTTTTTGGTTTTGGGGTTTGCTAGAATTGGAACGGATATGGCTCTATAGACTTATGGCAAGTAAGCCGGTGTCTATGTCTAGCCAGTGGTTAGCCATTTTTATGGTGCGCAACAGAATATTTATGGGGCGTATTAAAACTTATAATATCCGATAGATTTATTCTGTGATTTAATGGTTCTTAAAAAATCACACACCTACAAATTTATCACATACCAGAATAACAGTTTTTTTGCGTTAAATGATGGGTCCCACTGTTTTCATATTGTATCACATGATTTGTTTGTAATATCCTAATCACGCAACTAGTATGTTATTTAAAAACGTGATTTATAGCCCCTTATGGACTAGTGTAAGTTGCCGATTTTGTAGCGTCAACATAGCGTTCTGCCTCATCAACCGAGCATGCTTCTCCGCTAGATCCCTGTCTCGTTCGCGTTCAAGGCGGAGTGTCTCCCTTAGTTGCTCCAGCGTCATGTGTTCCTCATCAATGTTTTCTTCCAACTCTTCATGAGTCATTTCTTCCTCTATAGCGGTATCCATGTTGGAAGTGTGTACTGAGCCTTCCCTAAAGTCATCCTCATCGGTCTGATTATTCCTTCGTTGGTTCGCTCCTTGTCTTTCCCCCGCAATCGATGTTTCTGCCCTTCCCATTCTTCCTCCTCTCTTCACTTCCAAATGTTTGCTTCTTCTCGTCTCTATCAAGTGCCTCGCTCGATCTGGTATTATGGCCATCAACTGATCCTTGGTTTGATCTCTTCCGACTGATTTCTTGCCTTCAATCTTCCGATGCAATACCCAAGGGTCGTTCTCTCTCCTAGATTCCTAGTCTTGTTCACAAATGAATCGTTTAAGATCTACAAAACCTTAATTTTAAAACAACTCGCTAAAATCTCTAACTTCTACAATTTTAAAGCAATTTCAACCTTTCTCAAACTCTTAGATGAGGATGAATCCCCGATCTAAGTACATGTTTCTAGCGCCAAAATGTAACTACTGGAAACCCAGTAGCACACCCAAGTAAGAGAAGAAACAGATCTAAGACATGATAGAGGTTTTGGATAAGAAATTCTTTATTAATTAACCATTCCAAGTAGAGAAGAATACAAGTTTTTGAGTACAAGGAAACCCTAATCTCTGACTCTAAGCCAAGCTCTCCCTCACCAAAGAATCCGCCCCTTATACATTTCCCAAGGACCCCTATTTATAGACCAATTAACCATAATGGTGTACAACTCATTCTTCTTCGCCTGGATCTTGTGGAGATGCTTTCTATTTCGCCCAAATCATTTTCCACGAAGTTTTCCCCTTTCTTTCGCTGTCACATTTGGGTGTTTGTTGGGACAGCTGTCTCTTTTCTTGCTCCATAATTTACTTACTTCGCAAGTTATCCTTCTAGCCAAGTAACCTTACTTCGTCAATTTCTATTTCGTGGCTAGTGTCTTGCCGGGTACTCCAACTGATTCTTCGCGGTTTAGGTTCCTTATGCGAGGTACTTCGTTTTTTAGGATGCTTCGCGCTTTGTGTTATTAGTTAATGGCGAGGTAATTCTAACATTTGATTTGACAAGCCACTGACCGAGATCTTTAAGTGAGATTCTTCAGTCCTATTTCGTGCCTTCTGTGTGGCCATGTGGAGAGCTTATTTTGTGTACCTACAATCCTTGAGCCTTCTCAACCAGAGTCTTACAAGTTCTTCCTTCTCTTGTCTCTTCTCCGCGTCGGCAACCACAGCGAGAATCATTTCCGAGGTAATTTGAAGCTTCTCCAAGTCATCTTTGACACCCAAATCTGAACCAATGTCTTTGGAAATAACACTCACCATCTTTCTTAGGATTCCAGTTGCACCGCTCATAAGAATCTCTGCCATACGTATATGGATGAAAGAAGAAACATAGTTTAAGGAAATTCGTTTGAAATAGAAAGAAAATTAGCAGAAAAATGAAAGCAACTTTAGTATAACTCTCGGGTACAGTAGGTGTTTATGTGTAAGATAAATGATAGTGTTGGTGTGAATTTAAAGAGAACAGACAGCTTACTAAATATAATAAGACATGATCCTATAGTTGAACTAACCCAAGCGGTGCATAAATCTCAGATTTGGATCTTACAGATACGTATAATTAAAACTTAATATAATCCCACTTGGTTAGTCCATAAACTTATATTCAATACTCTGCTCTCCGGATTTCAAGTTAAATTAAATACTAGCTATGAGGTGCGTCTGCCATGTTCAAATTCAAATGCGAAAGTCTAATTCAGTATTCGCATCGAACATTACAAAAATGCATAAAACTAGATTATAAGTGATGGGGCATGTTACCTCATCTTCTCCCAAGGCCGTTTCCCAGCCTATGACCCTGCCACTCTGCCAGATCCATCGGTGTGTGTCTGTTAATCTGTCACTTAGAAAAATTTACATATAAACAGTAGCTGAAGAGAAGGCTGAAGATAACTATGAAGAAGGACCTGGATCAGTGGTCGTTGATGTTGCCGATCCAGATTTTTATGACTTTGAGACTGGCTTAAAGGTTAAGAATGCTTAATGGTTTGCATGTGATCAGATGTGGGCCGTTAATGACGATTTAGATGGCTTGCCCAGATTTTATGCTCGGATCAGTAAAGTATACCATTCACCTTTTAAGAGGATCTCACATGGTTGAATTTTTTTTTTTTTTTTGATCAGCACGGGAATCAAACTCCTAACGGGCCTAGTCTCTAACTTGGGAGTTCGACCCCAGGGTTAATTTTTGTTGGTTTCACATGGTTCAAGTTTGTTCAGTCTATTTCAATTTTTTTAAATATTAGAGAAACTCCTATGGGCACAACAAACAGGTAAATTTGACCATTATACACCTACACTGGGATTGGTAAACTATAAAACGGATGAGCAAACCTCCAAATAGAAAGATTTGTTCATTGCGTCTCTATTTGAGTCGATCTATCTGAATCACTCTAAACGCTTACGACTAATTCTATTTCTTAGGTACAAGGTATTTTCCATCTATTGCTTACTCATAAGAGCACTACCTAAAAACTTATTTTAGTTTCTTGTTACTTAATAGGCTGTAAATATTTTGAAAGAACTGTTGTTGAGTCTATTTTCTAGGAATTGGTTTTTCTTTGGGTTTGATTATGGTTGAAAGACGAGAGTTATTGGTTCTCTAGGATTGATACAATGATATAGAGTCAATGATTGTTGAAATATTTACTTCCTGTTACCTGTTAGTTATTCTCTAAGGTTTGGGTTTTGTAAAAATTGTGTTATACACACATACTATTCGAGTGAAATCAAAACTATTTTATCTGTAAATTTAGGAGATTTTGTTAGAATCGTTGTTGATTGCGCCCTACAGTTTACAATGTCACTCGTTGTCATGGGCCCAAATAAACAATGACATTAATATTTCAGACCTCAACCAAATTAAATGGAAGATGCACCAAGTGATGTTCAATTTTCATGTCCATCAAATGCTTACGGAGTGCAATCATGGCCTTGTACCAACTCCGAATGTATCATACATCTTGTTGGAAAATCTGGGTTATAATCGTGCATACAACCAAATCAATCAATAATAAGAAGACCCATATACTAATTTATCAAAATAACATAAGAGATGGTTGAGACAATTTATCAAATACCTGGTCCGCAACAATCCTCCTTCTCAAATTTCAACAAACCAATGTATCAACAATTCACAAAACACATAGAGAATGTAACAGAGATGGTAAGAATCAAAACGACTTATCTGGAATTTGTATTGAGGCGAGGTAATTCTTTTTCCTGAAAGTTTTAACTTCCCGTCAATGGTGCACAAGGTTTAAGGAGTAAGCTTAGCCAAGATGCAACAATACCATTGATGTTAACTTGCACTAGAATAATATCAAAACAATCGAACGTAAAGCAACAACAAACTCTCGGATTAAGACTCTAAATAAAAATTTGTTTTTCAGATTAAAAAAAATGGAAGTTTTTCTCGTTTTCTGTGTCTTTCTGTTTAAGAAAACTTAATCCAAACTGAATGGTCGCAACGATTGGGACCAGGCACGGGGGACCGTCCAAATCCATATTTCCAACAATCCCCCACATGAATAAAATTGCCTATATAGACATTTAGAAAATGCTTAATTCTAACCCTATACTCAAATGCAGACACTAGAGAGTTTGTGCGCGGAACATCACTACATCGGGAAAGATAGCTTTTGGATTTGAATCTTCCTTAGTGAATACCTACCGGACTTACTAGTGGTTCAGTGAACGCGATATCTTGAACTTCTCAACTTTATAATGTAAGTCGATACAATACATATCACATGAACAGTCTTGGAATTCATTGGTTCTCGGTTGTGTTCATTTCGGCCATGAACAGTCTTGGAATTCATGAGTGTTGTTAGATTAACTTAGCCTTATCGTTATCATTGAATCGGCCCCACTTCATACTCATATAGGTGATCTCCTATTCGAAAGTATCCTTCCATACTTTTCTTAGTCATACTAAGCTATAACAATCATTAACAGAATAATTCTCAACCTCTCACTTGACATGTGACACTGTTTCATCATAGAAATGGGAAAGAGACTAATCTCTCTCAGTGTCTCTGGCGAGTATTTTACAACTTAGTTTGCCCTTTTAAACCTAGACCATGGAATCTCCAATCGCTAAGTTGGGTTACCGCTGTAACTTACTCTATATTTGTAGGCAATAGTCTCATTCCCCTCGATGATGAAATTACCTGCTCTCTGGATAATCCTTTAGTAAGTGGATCCGCTAGATTATCTCTGGACCTTATATAACTCACTGTTATAGTTCCACTAGAGCATAATTGCTTAATGGTTTCATGTCTAAGACGTATGTGTCTAGATTTACCATTATACACTTCACTATGAGCCTTTGCTATAGCCGCTTACTATCACAATGTATATTTATTGCCGAAACAGGTTTAGGACATATTGGTATATCTTCAAGGAAATTTCGAAGCCACTCTGCTTCTTCTGCTGCTTTGTCTAAAGCAATAAAATCATCCTTCATAGTTGACCTAGAAATCAACGTTTGTTTGGATGATTTTCACGATATGGTAGCCCCGCCCCTAGTAAATACATAGCCACTAGTATCCTTAGTATCATTAGTATTTAAGATCCAATTTGCGTCAACATATCCTTCAATAACCACTGGATAATTTGTATAATGCAGACCATACTCCTTCGTATGTCTCGAGTATCTCAAAACTCTTGTTAAGGCTTTCCAATGAGTTTCACTAGGGTTATTTGTAAACCTACTTAGTTTACTCACGACACATGCTATGTCTGGCCTAGTACAACTCGTTAGATACATAAGGCTTCCAATCATACCAATAGCCGACTCTCATGCCCATTGGTCGATCGGTATTCCTTGACCCGTATTAGACAACTCTCCATCTTCAGGACTCAGGGTTCTCCAAAAATTAAGGTTTCGAATTTACAATAATTCGATAAATGTGGATAATTTTTATATAGATCCAGCGATCAATATTTTTAATTAATTTTAATGTTCAGTCATGCTGCCGACATTTTTTTTATAATTGCTCGACGAGAGCACCATCGTTGGATGGCCATCCACTTGGACGATCATCCAAT
Organism: Papaver somniferum; assembly: GCF_003573695.1. Lineage (NCBI taxonomy): Eukaryota > Viridiplantae > Streptophyta > Magnoliopsida > Ranunculales > Papaveraceae > Papaver > Papaver somniferum. The sequence continues at coordinate 141,616,993 of NC_039367.1, forward strand.
GTTTCATTGGATGTCCATCCAATTGAACGTTCGATCGTCTAATAATCATTGTTTAATATTCTAATTCCTACTTTGTAATTCGAAAATTCATGACATATTAGGTAAGGAATGAGCACTCTACATAACTACATAACTCATAACTCAGTACCATCTAATTTCCTGTCAAATGCTAGACACATCAGAATAAGTCCGAGAAATCTTATCGGACGCGCGTTGATCTAAATTATCATAAAATTATTATTGCCTCAATTGGTAAAGTGATATATCACAATACATCAGAATCGTAGTCTGTGCATTATTCTATCCCAGCAGACACCTTATGCCCAATCTATGAGTCTGAGAGTATACCACATTCGTCCATTATGCTCGACTCATCAAGGCTAAGACTCGTGGTTTAGTCAAGTTAACAATTGATCAATTAAATACACGGCTGCTTTGCAGACTCCACATTAATGAGAATCAATCAAGTCACATGGGGAGATATTCACTAGGGTTTTGGTCTGTCGGCCTACGGCACATGTGTACACCCACAATGAGAAATGTGAGTAAGTCGTGCAATCAGTTGAAGAAGTTAGCAAAGTAGTGGATGGACAATCAACCAATTCTCCCACGCACGTCGAATTGGTTTATCCACGATCCCTACTTCCCCACTCTTTTATTCCTCTGCAACCGATACACTTACTGGAGATCAATGTGTTTACTATTTTTGCAGTATAAACAAGTTCATCAATGATTGAAAAAGGGGATCCCATCTCAACAAGACTAAATCTATTAGAACATATCTTATCTGAACTAAACAGTTCACAAAACTTGCAGAAGGCTCCAACACATCCACAAGCCTTCAATCATCATTGATCTCACACACCTCTCAGCTTCCCTCCTACATATCGGCCCTCATCCCTCTTTGTGACCAAATTGACTCTGAAATGACCATTGTTTTGGTTTAGGCTAGAGTCTTACAAATTAATCTCTAGTACTCAAAGCACTCTCGTGCAGTGCATTTGTTTGCTAAAGGGTAGGCAGTTTTCTCGATGTTTATGAAAGGGTAACTTCGATTAGCCCCGAATTGATTTAGGGTTGTCCCATGGAAGGGTGTCTATGAATATCCAAGAAATACATACGAAATTCGCATCCAAAATCCAAATTTGTAGAGTAATCAGCAAATGGGCTAAGCAGTATCCGAATCCGCTTCCCATAAGGTTAAATCCGAACTGTGGATAATTTCCTTAGTGGACTTGCATCTCGGTGCAAGTTCAGTTGCCCATATAAGCAAATATCATTGACCTAAATTCCAAATCTCATTTTATCTTTTCCTCCCTAAATCAAAACTGCAACAAACCCTAGATTTCAAAATCCTTAAGTCAGTGATGGGTTCAAGATGTTTTGTATGGGATTCTGGCGGACGAAGGAAGTGAGCATCAGGATATTTCCTCTCATAACTTGCTTAGTAGAAAAAATGGTAAAGTCATTCAAAAGTTGTGAAGACTAATTTCTTCAAAGTATGGAACGAATTCGTCCAAAACGGTGTCGAATCCATAAGTTGTGATGTCCTCAAGTTAAAGTTGGTTTAGTCTGTGATCTGGAGGAGGTGGATGAGCTTCTTCACCTATCGGAAAATAAAAAAACAAGCATTATGATATATTCTCTGAAAACTAAGCAAGTATTTTCTGATTATTGTCTTTTAAGATTTTATTTGTTCCAGTTGATTGTTCTTGGGATGAAGAATTTTTTTTTGATCCTGCTTGTTTTTTTGGTCTGGATGAACTCATTTTTTACCAAATCATTTTTTTTTTTGTGTCTTTTGTCATGGTGCGGAGGCAGTTTTATATTGGGTCAAGTAAATTTTGTAGATTCATGATGTGTCATAGTTGTTGTTCTTATCTTTTTTACATACTGAATTTAGCATTGTGAGTTAGCTTTTTATAAAATCTTCTGCTATTCTTAGTGCGCGTGCATCATGAGATTATAAGTTGGTTATCAACACTATAGATTGATCCAATATTGAAAGAGACAACTGTGTTTATTATACCTGTCTTTATACGTACAATGGTGATTAACTTCTACTTCACATGGCCTGTAAACTAGTAATCGTTTTTGTTTCATTTATTGTGTTAGAGCTGAGTTGATTTGGTTTATTAGGGACAAACAGTAGGTTACTAGTTTAAGTTGGCTCAGGCTAAAGGATTTTGGCTGTATCTTAGCTTGTTTTATTTCTATGTACATGGCGTGCAATTTAAGGAGAACTTGTGAACAATTTATGATATGAGCAAGAGAGTGTCACATCGTTATGGTATGGTTATGTATTGGTCCTATTCTCATAAAAAAAAAAACTGTTAATTGAGTGTGTAACAAAGAATAGTTGAGCATATGATTTATTTTATAGTGAGTAAGAACCAATACTTTGTTTAAGCAGAGGTTCTGAGTTTCCTGCATCCAAATTTTTTCTCTCAATTCTTTTGTTTTGTTTTTTTTCGATATTAGTTTAGGCATTTATAGATTAAGGTTTATTATCAGAATTCGAAAATGTTGTTTCCCGTTGATGATTAACAACCATGCTAATTCTGAGATTCCTTTTGGTCTTGATGAATCGAATCCTTGTGGATTATGGCTTTCTCCATAAGATCTGAGGAAACTAGTTACATACTATATCTCTTTGGTTCACTAGCATAGAATTTCATTCAATCTCGGTTAAATTTTGTTGATCTTTTATTACATTTGTGTTCAATTCGATTTCTACCGAGTTTATAAATCTATTCATGTGCAACGAGTAATAGAATGGAAATTGGGGTGAGGAATAACCGAATAAAACTTTGAACTGTTTCTGTTTCTTACTGTTTATTTATAGAGATGCCTGCCTATGTGAATGTATTACGTCCAGAGCGATATAAACGTGTAAGATCTGAAGAAAATGATCTCTCGACTTAAACTCGAATAGTCGAATTAGCTTCCACCCTTTTCATTGATTAGATTTTCTTCTTAGAGCTGATAAACTTAGACTACAACCATCACAGTACTTTGTTCCAAATTCTTCTGATTTAACATTATCTAATGGTTTAGTTGAGACTGCTTCATATTTCTACTCTATTGCTGAAGAAATTTCTGATTTTGTTCCTTCTCTATTTAGAGGAACTCATCGTTTACCAAGTCATTCTCTTTCAGTGTTTAGTTGGCTTTGTATCGTTTAAGCACTTGCCGGGTTAAATTTTTAGTTTTAGTTAGTATAATTTTTTTAAACTTGTTTGAATTAAGTTAAAATTTGTTGTTGATCATTGGATTGTCATCTTTGGAGGTACGTTAGTGTATTTGGGGTCAAGTGAATTCTGTACATTCCTCATGTGTCATAATTGTTCTCATCTTCCCTGCATACCGAATATAGCATTGGGACTTGGTTCTTTATGAAATATTTCTGATATCCTTTTTGGGTGGTGTTCATTATGAGATATACTTCGGTGATTAACAACATTTATCGATCCAATGAAAAGATATTTAGTGTCCTTTTTGGGTGGTGTTTTAATTATTCTGTCTCTATAAATATGCTGGATTAGATAATGATAAGACTAGATCTAACTTGGTATAACAACTATGCAGGTACTAGGAACTCCAGTTCACATCATATGGTGGTGTTCAAAAGCGGAATGCAGTCCACAATGTCAGTAGAGTAGGGGCATTTCTCTTGCTTGTACAATCGAAGCACCAGACTGACTAGTACTAGCATCTGGTAGTATTGGTATAGTACAGAAGCTAAATCAGTTTTTGTATGCGAGTCACTGCACCCTTTTGGACCAAACTACATCAATAAGAATTCAGTAAGATATTATTGTGTTTGAAACGGAGTTGGATTGCGATCTTGCTGAGGAGGACCTTCTTTCACTCGTACAGTGCAAGAACACAAAAAGACACATTGATATTTCCTCTCAAAAGTAACTATGTACTCTTCTGTTTATTGTCTTCTGAGTTTCCTTGTCCCATACCAATTCAATGAATACCATAATCTCATAATGCTAAATTTGTTTGTATCTAATGTGAAGCCATGTAACATTCAAGGATTATATGCAGAACTAGGCCTGGTATGGACCCTCACTTTCATTTCTAGGCCATTTTTTTTATTTCTTGCAAAACTAGGCAAGTTAAACGTATTTCATCCACTTTAACCATCTCGGTCAATTTATCGCGTTGACTTGTCAATATCTCGCCAAAATATCATATAGGGAGATCTCATACATGTGGTAAGATTACTGAAATGTCCTTCACACGTGTGTCAGTCACACTAGATAAGATGTCCACGTGTTGTTATCTGAGAGCCTAATCTACAAATCTCGGTGATTTCGAACGACTATGATTTCCGATATCTAACCTTCTCTGAATCGCGACTGAAGCAGCTCACCAGACAAAAATCAAGAGAGTTAGAGATGAAAGGCATCACTGAAACTCCGAGAAGATCAAATTCAGCAAATTCTGAACCAACCACAAAACCAAACTGAAAATAATCCAAAACCTCACTATCAAAATCCACTTTGAGAGAAAAAAATCCAGTTAGTGTATAAGGGTTTCCATTTCTGTCGATAATCACAACAGGAAATCCATCAGATTTTCATTTGGTATTCGTACTAATTCAATCAAGGATGGGAGTGAGGTTGCAGTGGAGCGATTTGAGGAGAAGGGTGAAGTGAATTCTCAGAAGAAGATTAATTAGGATGGGAATGTGGTTGTTGGTAATGAAAGAATTAGAAGTTGGCAAGAACAATTTGTTGCTGAGGTTGATAACGGGGACTAAATGGTACAGAGTATGAGTGTTTAAAGGTGTAGGAAATATGGGTTTGTTTTGAATTCGTGAGTAATTACAGACAAGGAGATGAGACAGGGGTTAGAAGAACACACTCAATTCATCTTTGCATACGGCAAGTCGTGCACTCAACATGGTTGAGGAAATGTCTGGGTGCTAGTTGAAGTTGTTATTACTGTGAATAAGGGATTAAAAGTGGATGTAATGTAATGATCTTGCTACAACCTTTTGTATGGGTATATGAATTGCAATGGAGGAACTGGTGATTGATATTTGCTAGAAATGGGGAAGATGCAAGCGCAATTGTTTTGATCAATAAAAGATGCAAGCGCAATGGCTATGAATTCATAGTAATTCAAATAGTCTGGTCACTTCTCCCTGCCTTTTCTTTTGTAAGTTTTGATCAAATAATAGTCATTCTACCACATTTCTCTTGCCCAATTTTGGATTTGATTAAATGGTGGGCGTACGACTAATCTGCAGATGTGACCGAAGACGAGAATTGTTTGGTCTAGATATAGATGGTGGGTAGGAAGTTCTGATGACAGTGGTCTCTCTACTATCAGTTTAGTGTTGGTTGTGGCCATCAGAAGCTTAGTCGTTAATGCATGGAGATGAAAGCAAGCTTTGCTCCTAACTGTTAGTAGTCAAGAAGTGAAATTGCAGGTGTTGGCTCGAGCAGAAAGTATTGTTGGGCAATATATGGACAAAATGGAAAGTGAAGTTGGTCCTGCTGTTGGCTGGTTTGATTTTGCTACGAGAAGGTACTTGGTTGATGTTGAGAAGAATCAGGTCTTGCCGTAACTGATTGAACTGCAGTGGTGATGTATGTGTGGCTGAGATGGAGAATGACTTGGCAGCAAACATTTACTTTAGATGCTGATTCTGTTTGGAGGAGGGATTTTCTACAGCTTGAACTGTGAGAAGAGACATGGGGTTCCTGTGTATGCGATATTTGGGTCTCATGGTGTTTGAAACTGGTTGTTGATGCTATTTGGTGTGAACATGGAATATTGGTTATTTGGTTGAGATGTAACAACTGGTGGAGATGGTTCTCAAAGGTACGGTAAGGTGGTGTTGTTACTGCTTCATGGGTTCAAGGATTTGTATTGCAGGCTTAAAAGATGGTTGCAGTGGAACTATGGGATTTGTATTTGGCAGAAAAGGGTGAAACTGGTGTTGATGAAGATTTATTGAAGAATTAGAGAAGAATTAAAAAATTGAATCTGAGAGAACATTGATGGAAAGAGTTAGAGAAGAATTAAAAATTAAACTCAAACAGGTGCATCATTTATTCTAATTCCTAATGCACTAGATTCCTTGAATTTTTGTTCTTGTTCCAGCAGTATATGCTAAACTTTAAAATGACTCCAAACATTGTTCCTTCCAGGGATTCCGTTCGAGAATCGAAGATGTCAGGGAAGAAATTCTTAGAAAGAGAAGGGCTGGAAAGTAACCTGGTGATACTACTTCAGTGTTGCAAAACTGGTGGAAGCAACATGCAAAATGGCCTTACCCTACTTTAAGTTCATATATTTTTACTTTCATTTACCTTTCTTACTTAGCATTTCTCTGCACAAGTTGTCGAATCACATGTTGCTGTAACAACTGTTGATTTGCAGAAGATTCGGTTCTGGTGCCAAAATAATTACCATTATTTTTCACTATTGTACTTCACTGAATTACCATTTTCTTGATTTTTGGGTCTCTAAATTTGTAGTATCCCTTTATATGGTTTTTTCAGGAAGATGATAAAGCAAAACTAGTGGAAGAAACAGGTTTGCAGCTAAAGCAGATTAACAATTGGTTTATCAACCAAAGAAAGCGTAACTGGCATAGTAATTCTCAGTCGATAACATCGTTAAAGTCTAAGCACAAAAGGTAGACGATCGAGGAAACGTTAATCATCAAGAAAAAAGAAGAAGAAACATACTTACATTACAAAAGATAGTAGTTTTTCTGTAAATTCAACCGTAGTTTGGTTCGTCGTGGGACTGTCAGGAAAGTGGATTCAGGGAAGTGAAAAACATGGGAGGAAGTAAGTAGCTAGATAAGTTTGAAAATGAAAACACGGCATATCCGAGCCCACGTGTACAGTTTTCATGTTGATTTAACTGAGTTAAATCAATGATATGACATTAAATCAGTGATACAAAGGACTTTTAGATCTTTTTAGTTACACCTAACGGTGCTAACTTTCCATCCATCACTTTTGGTCAAAACTTGCCTAGTCTAGCAATAAATAAAAAAAGTGGCCTAGATTTGAAAAGCACCAAAAAAACAGGCCTATTTATGTAAAAAGCCCAACATTCAATCAATATCCATCAGTAATTCCCTACTTAGGTCTGAGTGAATGTGGTGCGAGAAAGAAAAGATTTCTAGAAGATATACTCTGATACTCTGATTCAGTAGGAGTAGCAGAGTTTTCTGATCATTCAGGCATTTTCGTTGACTGCAACTGTTGTCAGAGCTCGAATAACAGATGATAAAAACAGTCTAGAAACAGCCATGCACCTTGGAGACGCTGTATTTTTGAGTTTGAAATTTAAAGAGGAAGAAAACCCACTAGTAATGGATTCAAGGACAGTGTATTATAAGGATCAGTGAAATTAGCTTCAGTTTTTAGTATTAGCAGAAGTAATATCGACATTAAATCACATTTTCATCTGAAATATTGCTAAATTTCATCTCACATTGCAGATCATAATTTAACAATTGTTTGGAAAATGTTCAAATGCGAAGGTTCCTTCTGACGAGCAGCCATTGTGGGATTTAGTTGTTTTCCATTCTGCAACAATCATGCAAGTTAGAGAAAAGATGATCGAAGAGATGGGAAAGATTCTCTGTAGTAATTTGGTTTCATTCTAGGAATCAATTTCTCTATGGTAAATGTGTGTTTATGCTTTTGATTTTGAAATTCTTGACTGTCTACATATTCTATACTGGTAAAAATGTGTGTTTATTTTGAAATTCAAAATAGTGTATATTACACTCTGAAATAAATTAAATGTGTATTTATATTTGTGTCACAGTTATCATCGAGTTTCCTCGATTAGTCAGACAGATAATTTTTGATGAAATTGCGTTGAAGATGAATCGCACACGACAAGAAAATGCGAACTTAGAGGTGCAACAAGAGAGGGAACATAACAATGGTTATGAGCAGGAGAAATATGAAGATTTATGGCTCACAATTAATGAAAAATGGATGGAGTTGCAGAACATGAAGGACAAGGATCAGATGATAGATCCGAAGATGGACCAAAACAGCATTATGATATTTCCTTTCAAAAGTAATGTATTATTTTGTTTATTTTCTTTTGAATTTCTTTTATGTTCTATATCAATTCCATGAGTATCTGCTAGGATTAAATAATTAGGTTTCTTCCCTTTTTTCAGGACGATGGAGGCCGTCTCTAATGGTAGGAGAAACGAATACATGGTAGGAGTTTATGGTGCCTTACTAGTTATCCTTCTGTTTGTTCTCTTTGAGATTCTTTCATACTTACTCAATGAATACATGGTCGTCTCTAAATTGAAGATAAATGATTTTCAGTTCACTGAGAAGGAGGATGCGGATAACTTACAGCATCATATTGAGAGGCAGTCAGCTGGCTGTCCTACAGGGTAGTTCATTTGGAAGAAAGCTGATTAGTCATGAGCCAGTGGCCCGATGTTGTTCCAAATTATTTGATTGATGAATTGAGTATGAACTAACAACGTCTAGACTATGTCAAGATATGTTTTATGGACTGGTAATTTTTCTAATTGTGTTTGATTCTTAGTCTTAATTATCATTTTTTGTTATTAGTTTAGTCTTCTGTTTATTGCCTTTTTAGTTTCTTTATGTTCCATATTAATTCAATTAAAACCAAAATGTTTTAGTCCTAAGTTCTGTTTGTCTTGTTATTAGGTTTCATATGAGATTGTGAAGCCATGTTTAATGATACATGCGTTCAAACTGTCAGGATTATGGTGTATGAAGAAACACTTCTACTCTGGCTGCATCCAAAGATCAGATTTCAGAAGGTTACATTGTAAGTAGCTGGTGTAGTAATTTAAAAGTATCATGACTTCGTGGCACATATTTTGTGTGCTAATACTTACTAGTACTAAGTCGGGTTAGATAAGAATGGTAAGCAACAATCCACCACTAATGAAATCTATGTGAATGTATTACCTACAGTATGACATAAACTTGTAAGAGCTGAAGGACACGGTCTCTCATTACGAGAATTAGATGGTCCGGGAATTAAACCAATTATTGTAGGGCTTCTGTTACTCGATGCATTTAAAGGTTAGCGTTCTTGTCAGAATTTGAAAATGTTGCTTTCCCGGTGATGATTAACAACCATGCTAACTCTGAGATTCCTTTTGGTCTTAATGAATAAAATCCTTTTGTTTATCCATATATAACTTCTGAGGGAACTACTTAAATGTATCTGTTTGATGCACTACTGTAGAATTCCATTCTATCTCTGTTATATTTTGTTGATTTCTTATTACATTTCTGTTCAATTCAATTTCTACTGACTTTCTGAATCGATCCATGTACAATGAGTAATAGAGTGGAAATTGGGGTTCGGAATAAACCTTTGCTTTGAACTGGTTGGGTTTCTTAATGTTTATTTTGAAAATTCCTGTGTATGTGTTTATATAGTTATATCTATAAGCGTAGATGTATCTTGTTACAGCAACTGCACGGGTACTAGAAACACCAGTACATAATGGTATGTGGATGCCCATACCTGATGGAGCTTGGAATCCTTATGCAATCACTGCTCCAGCATGGAAAGTCAGCCCACAATGTCAGTGGGGAAGAGGAAGTCCTCTTGCATGTACAGTTGATGCACCAGCACCGGCTGCAGGTTTACGTCGAGGGTAAAGGTAATAGGGTGAAGTTGGGATACCGGTGAAAAAAAGCATGGATCACATTTGGAAGTACAGTACACAAGCTAAGTCAAATTTTTGTATTTTTTCACTGCATTCATTTTGGATTAAATACATTATCAAAGATTCATCATCTTATTTTTCTTTTCAGTATCTTGTATTCTTTTGTCTGTTGCAAAAATCTTTACTTCCCAGCTTTTTATCTCAAAATTTTGCTCTAATTTAATTTTGTGATCCGTAGCTTTGCAAACATGAATTCAATATTATTTTGTTGCATTTTTATTGGTGGAATACAATTTGTCTTCTTTACTTGTAAACATGTACTCTGAGAGTACTAGTGGTAGTTCTTGTGTGTAGTTGTACTCGGACTTTCCGAGATATGGGTATATGCATGTAGTTAGATTAACACATTTGTTAGGTACACACTTTTGTCAAGTGCTTTTGTTGTGTTTCAGATTCCTGCTAATCTGTTTAGACTTCCAATCTTTTTGCTAGTTTATTGTTTATACTACTACTTGTGTCTAGGGGATAAATTTTCAGATCGAAATTTTCAATGGGTTTAGGGGATAAAGTTTTGATCTGCTTCTTTTCAAACACCTCCATATTTCTCACGCACTTTTTTTTGTTATATCCACTTAACTCTTTGCATATCAATTTCCACCTCCATATTCCACCGTTCAAGTCTTGTTCAGGGAAATCAAGAATTAGCTAATTGGCTAACATTATAATCAAAAAGCGGGTTAGACATTCAGTAGTACATTTAAATCGAAGTAAGGCGCGTTCTGACAACACTGTAGCAACTAGCAATGCTGTGCAACTTTTTAAACGGTGGCTTAGAAATTTTACTATCTTGTGCTTTTTTTCACTTCCCCGTTGTGAATTACAGTCATGGAACATCTTCCCAACACTCCAAACTGAAAAGAGTGAGAGAGCCTGGATATTTTCGCAGTCATTAATGAGTTTACTGACTATGCCATATAGGTATATACATGAGTTTACTATGTCCTAAAAAGTATTCATATAGATATATACATTTTTATCTCGAATTATAGATCGAGGTTTTTGAAGCTGAAAACTTGAAGGGTTCAGACTTCAGACTGAGAGACACAAAGAGAGAGGTGAGAGGTTTCTTCAATTCAACTCTTGTGGTATTATAAAGATAGCAGCATTATGATATTTCCTCTCAAAATAACTGGAAATGTTAATTTTGTTTTCTACACTCATCTTGTTGAATAGTTTATTCCCTTATAGGTCCGGAAGCTTCTCATTAGCTGTGTCTAGTACGATTTCATTTTCTTCTCCTACCTCTCTTTGATCCAGGGTATCTTTCATGTAATGCGCTTCATACCCGTGCCACTGATTTTTTTTTTTTTTTGTGAATTACGTATTTCATTATAACAGCCTAACATTGGGTGTTAGAAACCCTTATATCGTTGTCATCTAATGTGTTCGGACTTGCATATGTCGCCTCATTAAAACCTTGATAAAAAAAACCCATTGTGGTAAAGCTTTGTCGAAGGGAAAAAAGTACAACGCCAAGTGTCCAAAAAAATAAAACAGGATTGAAACTACTTAAAATAAAAAAATTACATTCATAGAAGACCCTAAAACTAAAGTTGCAAAGATAACAAAAACATTTATAATTCTTCATTAAACTGGGAAACATTCTTTCTCCATCGGTACCCAATGAGTAGTCTTCTAATACTGGCAGTATGTGTTGATTCACAAACAAGTTGTGAAGATTGAGAGTTTGAGCTCGTGATAAAACTATCAAGATGGATTCCTGAGCCCTTCTTCTACGAACAATTTTGATAAAAGTGTCACGACGGCCTATACAGGAAAGAGATCTCTTCTTAATGACTGAGGACGACGATTTAGTCTTTGCAACAATGGAAGATTTGAATGGTGAAAGTTGCATTTTCGAAAAAATACAACCATATAGAACATATCCAGTATTGATTTCAGCATCATGTTGTTTCACAGGAGTCTTCAATTTCCTATTCCACGAAAAAGCACAAAGGTAGATTAAATTGCACACTAACATTACATAGACACAATACATGTTAAAGAAAATTGCTAATGAACAGAAAATAACTAGGGAAAAACTGTACAAGATGAGTGCAAATTAAAAGCTTAGTCTACTGGCGGGTCTCAGTGAAACCAGGGGTCGAAATTTTAAATAACCTCAAGCAGAGAGAGAGAATGCCAAATATCACGGAGCAAAACTAGAGACAACTAACAACTTAGTGGCTAGGAAAGCTAAGGTAAAAAAAAAGCTACGTATTTTTAAAATTTAGTGAATCTGAATGACATACATCATAAACAAAATGGAAGAAATTAACAGACAAAAGAAAAATAACCAGAGAAAAGAGAGGAAGAAAAAGGCCCCTGAATAGCCAAACCAACTTGCGATTTTTTCCAGGCACTTGATTCCTAAACTTGGCTCGATAAGATTATTAGAAACACAAGGAAACTAAAACGTTGGAAACAAAAACGAAAATATAGATGTCAAGGGTTTTTTTGGATGGACTTACCTAGGGGCTTATTCAGATCAGTGGGGCTAGGATGGATACTGAGGTTATGTTCTTCATTCTGACTATTATTTATCAAGCACAACAGACTAAAAAATGATCGAGCAAAAACAAGCAATCAAGGAAGATCTAAAACTTTAAAGAAAATAGAGACAGATAGGAGGTATACAAGCAGACAAAGCAAGATATAAAGGAGAAAAATTAGAACCAAATCTCATAAAGAGGGACTATTAGAAATTAGAGAAAAGAAATGGAAGAGAGCACTAAGAGGGAGATTTAAAAAACATTAGAACAAGCAAACAGAAACATAGAGCAGAGAGGAACTAAGGCGAACATCAACATGAATAAACAAATCTTAAGAAGTACCCATAAGAAAATCACATACAAAGGGGTAAAGAAGACAGAGCACCACTAAGAAGAACCAGAGAAGAAGTATCAAATCAAAAGCAAGGATTTAAGGAGAAACCAACATCAAATTTGAACCACATAGCATAACAACAGTTATAAGAAAAATCGCAATAGAAATCAAACAGGAGAGAAGAAGCAGGGCAAGAGAAGAACACCCATTAAACAAAAGATTCATGGCCAAAATCAGAGAGAAAAGAAACAAGAAGAAGGTTAATTAGATCAGAAATTTTGATTTCCTTTTGGGACCAAAACAATTTTTAAGAACCCGATTTAATTTTTGAAAACATCTTATCAAACCCCAACTTACAGAACCTATTTTAACCGATCTGAAGCAGAAGGAGAAGAAAGGAGGAGAAGGGAAAAAAAGAATTAGATATGCAGAGAATACCATCATTCAAACAAACAAATAAACACCCTAGATGTTAGGGTACCGACCCTAAACTCGTCATAAGCCCATGGGTAGAACTCAACTCGAAAACCGGTTGACTAGAAGAGGGAACCCATTGACTTATAAACTACCAATTAAACCCCATCTAACCAATGTGGGACTAGGATCCCAACATCCCACTACGCTTCCAGACCCAACGTCCTCGTTGACCCACTCTATCGACAATGACCCGAAGGTAGCCATTTCTCTTATGGCGGCTTCACTCCCCGATCAGTTCTCAATCCGGGTGACAACTACGCCCATACATAGGTGCCCCAACACTTTAATCTAGCCTATAGGTCACCCCTTCCGTGGAGCGGGCATGGGTCGTGGTGGTTGGCTCTGATACCAAATTTTAGGGTACCGACCCTAAACTCGTCATAAGCCCATGGGTAGAACTCAACTCGAAAACCAGTTGATTAGAAGAGGGAACCCATTGACTTATAAACTACCAATTAAACCCCATATAACCAATGTGGGACTAGGATCCCAACACTAGATAAATCGGTTCAAGAAGTAAGCAGAGAGAAGTGACCGCCATAGAAAGAACAAGAAAGCTATAAACATAAATTGAAACAGAGCAGAAAACAAGGAATAAACTTATTATGTCATCAAAACAGTAGTATTTCACATCAGATTCCATAGATCCATAACCCCCACCCCTTGATCTAACTTTCGCCTCCAAGTTGTCCTAAGATTTACTCTCTAATGGGTTGTGCCCCCGTTAGAGAAGGTTGTTTTCTAGGATTTTTACTGTGAAGAAGAGAAGAGAAAGAAGGGTTTTTGACCCGTGCCACTGATTATTCAGTGTAACCCCAGGGAAGATAATGCCTAGACAAATGGAGTGAGCAATACCCAAATCCGCTTCTGATAAACTTAAACCCGAACCCATGGGTAATACTTCTATTGGACTTGCAGCTCGATCCAAGTTCAGATGCCCAATCAATATAAGTAAATATCATTGCCCTAATTCTAAAAAGTCTAATCTAGATCTCATGTTTCTCATTTTATCTTTCTCCCAAATCAGCACCACAACGAACTCTGAATCTCATTTTTATTGATTGTTTCTCTCAAATTAAAGCTTCTAAGTAATGAGTAGAAAGACTTAGTGACGGATTCAAGACGGAGTAGTAATGGTTTTTTATGGGATTCCGGTGGAGGACTCATACACATAAAGAGACACAGCAGCGTTATGATATATTTCCTCTCAAGACATCATTGGTTCTGATGTAGAAGCGATTCCGGAAAGAGGAAGCGTTGATTTTATCCATACACTCATCTTGTTGAAGAGTCTGTTCCCCTGCCTCTCATCGATGCAGGGTATCTTCAGTGTAATTCACGAGGATATCTGCTGGAATTACTAGCACTATCTATCAACTCTCTTTTCAAATCTCACAAACTCGTCGCCATCAAACTCTCAATCATCCAAATCACCAATGGGATGGTATATGTTTCAATCCTTTCCTAATTCAACTTACTAGATCTACATCCTGTCTGATTTTCCTCATGTATTCTAATGTTATTATTGTTGTTCAATTCAATAGGCCTAATTTTTTGTTTTTGTTTTTTTTTTGGGAATGGAAATCGAGGTGTGAATGTATTACCTCCAGAGCGATATAAACTTATAAGAGCTGAAGGAAACGGTCTCTCAACTTAAACTCGAATAGTCGAATTAGCTTTCACACTTTTGATTGATTAGATTTTCTTCTTAGAGCTGCTACACTTATTCTACAACAATCACAATACTTTGTTCCAAGTTCTTCTGATTCAGCATTATCTAATGATTTAGTGTGTGTGTTTATATAATTATATGTCTCTATATAAATGTTGGATTAGATAAGAATAAGACTAGATCTAACTTGTTATAATTATCTATTTGGCTTACGCAAAGCATTATAATTGTTGTGCATTGTGGAATTGTGATAGACAAAATAGAATGGATGGAAGTCACCATCTGAAGGTGACTCGATTCTCTGAGAGTTTGAAACCCATATAAATTATGCATCACTTTGAAGCATATTTTTATATGAAATATTTCTAAATTGTGAAACCCATATACACTAGACACCCAATAATGCCAAGGACCAGATTTTAGCCGGTAGCTGGTATAGCAATGTAAAAGTATCATGAGTTTTTTGCACATATTTTGTATGCTAATTCTTACCAGTACTTTTTCCAATGCAGATATAAATGAGGGAATAAGCTGGATTAGATGAGACTGGCAAGCAGCAATCCATCACTGATGAAACTTTGAATGTATCACCTATGCGGGGATGTCGAAAGATGGTATGCAGACGCCCATATGTGATCTAGCTTGAAATCCTCGTGCTGTGACAACTCCAACAATTGCAACCAGGGAACAATATCAGCTAGGTCTTGCGCGTATGAGTGAAGTCCCAGCACTGTGCACAGTTTCAGGTTGGGAGTAGAGGAAATTTTACTGAAACGCCAGTGGAAATGAAGCAGGCATAGCATCTGGTAGCATAGTAGACCTTAGAGTATTCGTTAAAATTATGCAGTTTGTATTAAATCAATTTCAGACACACAAGCTACATCGGTTTCTGTATACGAGTCACTGCATTCCTTTTGGACAAATATGTTAGATGTAAGCAAAAATTCATCATCTTATTCAGTTTTTCAAATTCCTGTATTCTGTGGATGTTTTCTCATTTGAAATTATCATTACCTTTTAGCTTTTTGTCTCGAGAAATTGTTGTATTCTGATTTTTTGATCCGTGATCTTGCAAACTATGAGTACAGTTGCAATCTGTTACAGATTTTTCTGATTCCCACACCCGCAATTCAAAGTTTTTGCTAAGTTTGCATGGACTTCCAGTTTTCTTCTGATGATATATGACATATGACATCTCTTTACTAGTGGTGATAGTCCACTCTCTATTCATGATAGCTGGCTTGATGGCGTACCATCAAAATTAGAGGCCATATTTGCTCATTAAATTTGTAGCTCCGTGGAACCAGTTATCTTAAGCAAGTTAAAGGATCCGTGTTTGCCTGTGATTACGTATTTCGTCCGTGCGTGCTAACTAGGCAGCATTTTAATGGCGAATATCATCCGATAAGCAAAATCTTAAAATCATAATTTTCCAAGTGGGCTTGCAGATGGATCTAAGTTCAGCCGCCCTATATAACGAAACATTGCCCTAAATTTCAATTTCTTACGCTCCCCAAATCAAAACACCAACAAAAATGGAAACAATTTTTGTTTGCGAGACTCCCTGAAATCAAAACCTTCAATTAATGAGTAGTAAGTTAGTGACGGATTCAAGATGTACTACTACTGGTTTTGTATGGGATCCTGGTGGAGCAAAAATAAGTAAGTATTCTTCTGTTTGATCTCTTTTGAGTGTTCTATATTTCCTACTAATTCAATGAATACCTGATAGGAGTTCAATGAGGTTAAATCTCCATATATTCGGTTCACTAAAAAGGCAGGTAGCTGCTTTGATAAACCAAAGCACCGTATACACAGGCTTCTGCTGGCTGCCCGAAAATTTCTCCAGGATCCTACGTATGGACGAGTAGGAGGTAAATTACAGCCCTGATTCTGAAATGTGCATATATTTTTTTTTTTTGTAAAAAAATATGTTTTTGATTTTGAAATTCTAGACTGTCTGTATATTCTATATTGATAAAAAATGTGTGTTTATATTTGTGTTACAGTTATCATCGAGTTTCCTCGGTCAGTCGGACAGATATGAAATTGTGTTAAAGATGAAGCGCACGACAAGAAAATGAGAATTTAGAGGTGCAACAAGTGAGGGAACATAACACTGGTTATGAGAAGTAGGAGAAATATGAAGATTTAAATGGATGGAGTTGCAGAACATGAAGGACAAGGATCAGTTGATAGTCCCGAAGATGGAGCAAAACACCATTGGCATTGTGCTGGTCTATGAAACCTTTCGTTTCATTAAATAGTTTTTTGTCTCAAAACTTTCATGCAGTCTAATTTTGTGATCTGTAGCCTGGCCAACCTAAGTACAAAAAACATATAAATAAATAAATAATTAACTTTTCTTGAAAATTTTCATACATTCAACGGCAGACAATAAAAATCTCATATAAGAGCATGGCCATCATTGCGTATGCATTAGAACATAACAAACTGCGTCTAGAATATCTGTCAAGAGAGATGGAGGAAATCAATAATATCATTCAGGCAAGAAAATATGAGATGATACGTTTGAGGACTTGGATGAGGTTTGTACTCACTTCTTCTGTTTTCCTTTCTTTTTGACACTGTGAATCCCCTCGGTGGCATTAGTTGACAATCAAATTAGTTGCAATGTCACGTACAGCTGTGGATGTATTTCTTGCACCTTATATACAGCATCTGCAACTACCCTAATAATTGCTCGCGTCATGTTGGAAACGCTTTCGACTACAGTCTTGTAGAAATTTGAGTTTTTGGTAACAAAAACATATCCTCAAAATATTTGGGCTGACCGAGCGAAGCGAGGGAGGACCTTTATATGGCCATTTTTTTGTAAATTCCAAGTCATCAATTGACACAAAAAGATTGGATTTGGTGTCCATGGTTGGTCTTTTTCACTTGACACAATTATCCCTCCCTTTTAGTTCAATTACTATAACTTCGTATCTATCATATTTTTAGGGGTATAATTGGAAAACAAACTTTAATATAATACTCCCTCCGTCCTAAATTATTAGTCCGCTTTGACTAAGTCAAGATATTGAGAAGACCGGAGGAGTGTACAAAAGTACTACTACTAAATGATATATTATTACTAAAATTAAAAAGGAGTATATGGAGTATGTAAGAAAACTACATTGGTAATTATAATATTTATAGATTTGTTTAAATAGAAGATAAAAATAAAAAAATTTATGGATTGATTTAGGATTTGTTTCCTATTGAGGAAGATGTCATTTAATATTTAGATTGGTGATTTTTAAAATAATTTTATAATTATGAAAATTTGAAGGATATATTTGAGAATTTGACTAAAAAATATGACTATAAACAGAAACTGGACAGTATTTTAGGACAAACGGAAATAGAATAGAGGACAGAAATTTTAGAACAGATGGAGTATATCTTAAAATCCGAGATTGTGTCAGGATAAAAGTATGAGTGGATTTTTTTGGAGGACGAAAACTAATTCTTATCATCGTTCAAGTTTCACGATCAAGCTTAGAACCGTGCCAAACCCTGTGGATCAACGAGCCTGTCAAGTTGTCGCTTGAACTTTTTCACGAATCAACTTGGATCGCTTGGCGCTGCACAATTTAGCATTATGCGCCAAATGTTTTGGCCAACAAATCTGATCCATTAGATTTGTTTTAGAAATTAAGATTTACCAGTTGTGTCATTTGCACACAACCATCGGACACATCTATTCTGAGCCATCAGATTTTCTTTAAATGTAAAAATCCAATGAGTGCAATTTTTTGCATTAGATATGTTGAATCTCGATAAAACTTAGCCCATGCATCAGGTTGAGATGGCATTGCTTGAATCTTGAACTGTGATGTGTCCAGGGGCGAAACCAACCTAGCGCAAGGGTGTGCACTTATTCTATTTGTACCGTTGTCTCCTAATTTGAAATAAGCCCACCTGCAAGCCTGTTTTTGTTTTTCTGCACCCCTAACCTAGCTGACTCAATGGTAAGCAAATTTTTCCGTCCCAGCCTAGAAATCCTAACTTCGCTCCCTGCAAGAGTGTTACACCATTGTTTGTTTGCATATGTTTCGCGATCTGGATCTGGATCAACCCAGACACGTCGCGAGTCAGATGTCAGACCCTTTATTTTTTAATGTCAGTCAAATCTAACTCACTACCTGAATCATGCCTAACAGATCTGTTAACAAAATACAATGATCATAGGACTAAGTCACCGACTCACATATTTTTGCGTCAGTCGAGTCATATTTGATTCAGAAAACACACATACTGAGTCAAATCCAGATGAATCAGTTGATTTCAGACATTTCTAGATGAGTCAGATCCAGAAAGAAAAACAAAAAATCAATGTGTTAGTCTAAGCAATCTCTTATCATACCACCCATGATTGATGCATCAGAGTAACCTGAATTTATTTATGGCAGTCCCAAATGAGCCTTACTGAGCAAATGGAGCGAGCAGTACCCGGATCCGCTTACAATAAGCTTAACCATATCCTAGTAGGCTTTCAGCTCAATCCAATTGCCTTATAAAGAGAAAGTTTTGCCCTAAATTCCAAATCTCAGTTCTCAGATCTCATTTTATATTTCCTTCCCCAAATCAAAACCCCAACACATCCTAAATCTCAATTTTATTTCACCTTAAAAATCAAGACCCTGCTAAATTGTAATCAGTAAGAATACAGTGAGTGATGGATTCAAGATGTAGTTTTGTATGGGATTCCGGTGGAGGATGGAATTTTCGGTGGAAATACAAAGACAACAACGTTATGGTATCTCCTCTCAAAACTAAGTAATCACCCCAAGAATGGATTCGGGCCTCGATCAATCGACAATGATTATTATTATGGTGAGTATCTTTTCTTTAATTATAGAATTCTTTTTTACTTTTTTGTTTATAGCTACTAATATTCAATATATGTGACTGTTTAGATGGATTGATGGGATGATGAATGGTGTAATTTCCCATGGCATTATAATATGCTCACAATCATGATCACCACTGAACACCGAGACAATGGGAGAGGCTCAACACTTACTCAAATCCCAATAGAGTTGTCATTCTATCTGGTTTTACTGGGTTATATAAAAGGTTTGTTGTCTTTAATTGAATTTTAGTGTTAATTAACCATTGAATTGAAATGAAAATGTGTGAATTTTTTAGAAATTGTTGGTGCACAATTTATAAAGACTTAACATTATGGTATTTCCTCTTAAGAAAAAGTAAGTATTCTTCTATTTATTTTATCCGAGTGTTTTATATCTCCTACATATTCATTGAATGCCTGCTAGGAATTTAGTTGGGTTTACCTCTCCATATGTATTCTACGGACTGTCTAATTACGCTTGATTCTTGGTCCTAATTATCATTCTTTGTTATTAGTTTATTCTTCTGTTTATTTGCCTTTTGAGTTTCTTTTATGTTCCATATTAATTCAATTAAAACCAAAATCTTATAGCCCTAAATTTTGTTTGTCTTGTTATTAGGTTTCATACGAGATTGTGAAGACATGTTTAATGATACATGTGTTCAAACTGTGAGAATTAAGGTGTATGGAGGAACACTTCTATTCTGGCTGCTTCGTATCCTGTTGAATACTAGTCAACACAATGCATCCACAAAGCCTCATGCACTCTTCCGTTCAACGTCATGTGTCCTTATATGAGGGTACTATTACCCGAAGAGGAAAGTTAAGGAGAAGGCTAGAAACCAGAATATATTCTGTTCAGTTCCAAATAAGCAATAGCATTTCCCATCTAAATCCTAGTTCATATCTCTCTCAAATCAAACCCCTTACAAACCCTGATTCTCATTTAAACTTTTTCCGACCAAGACCTTTAAGTAATCTAGTGATGGGTTCCCAATTGAGTTTCGGTGTTGTATGGGATTTCGGTGGAGCAACCTTTACTCACATTTCCTCCCAAAACTAAGTATTATATTCTTCTGTTTATTGTCTTTTGATTTTCTTTTATGTGCTATACCTATTCAATGAAAGCCTGCTCGGAAATCAGTAATTTGATGGGTTACTTTTATATTTTCAGGATGATGCTACAGAGCTGCTTTGATAGTGTAAAGCACCGTCCCTGATTGTCCCAAAATGGCACAAAGATCCTGAGAACGGACAAGTACACGGATAAAATATGGACTTAATTTTGAATTGTGCAGAAAAAATAAGTGTATGTCACTAATTTTGAAACTCAAAACAGGATAGACTCTGTACTAAAAAAAAGTGTTTATATGCATGTATTTGTTAGAAATTGAAATAATTTTAACTTTGAGTAATATTTGCGGAGATATACGAGCATAGTGATGTTGCTCGTATATAGCTCCTAGAATTCTATTAGTGAAGGTGGTGAAGCAAGGACTTTGTAACTTGAAGTTTCTAATTGTATTGATACTTGCTTGCTTACAAATGGTGTACAAGATGCCTATTTATAGGCTTACATAAACCATTAGTTCTTTCCATATTCTTCTAGAATTCTCCTATCTAGAATATTCTTTTACAATTGATATAAACTAGTGTTCTCTAGATTCTTCTAATCTAGAACATTCCTTTGGACAATAACAACTTTTAATCTCAACCAACTTTGGCAACTCTAGTATATTCTAGAGTACTTATTTTCTACACTTCTCTACATTTGTCTAGATCATTCTAGACCATTGTAAATTACATGTTCCAACACCCTCTCTTAATTTGTAATGGTCTCTTATTTTGATCTCACCCAATCCTAACTCGCCCTTAGCTGCTTATGCTCGCCTTTGCCTGATTATGCATGTTCCAATCATTTCGACGTCATCTCGTCTTAATTTCGCCGTGTACTCGTCTCCATTGCTTTTGTATGTCTTCTTTAGTTTTAATTGGCTTGGTAATGGTGGATACTTGTCCACTTTTCTAGCTTTTACTAAGCTTGATCGTTGTAGATTCAGAAGCTTCATCTTGTGTCGAATTCCTCCTTCTTCACGGTTTACACCATCTTCAATACAGAGGCTTTGCCTTCCGTTGATATTCCTTGCCTTTCACGAAACTTGACCATCGAAGGTTCAGAGGTTTCGCCCACTCAACTTTATGAGTAGAATATTTACAAGATGGCTCTCTTTTGCCATCTTTGTAATTTGAGGAGGCATTCTTTGATGCTCTCTTCCCTCAAATTTTTCTTTAGAAAATGCACTCTTTTGTGCATCTCTTTACGAGGATGGAAACTTCTCTTCTAACTTTTTTTTTTTTTGTTAACGGAAGGAGGTGAAACTATATTTTTCTTACTTTGCTTACTTGTATTTTATGTTGTAGGGAGACTTATTATTTCTAGGAACTACCTCAGCTCTACCTTAATTTCACGAGCTGCTACATTTTTTATTTTTATTTTCTTTATTTTTCATATATTTCTAAACTAGAATTGGGTGATATCTGGTTTCTATTGGGGGTTGTAAAACAAGTAAGGAACTTGGATAATTGAGACGTACCTTGCGTCTTCTCATCTACTTTGAACTTCATTTGTGCGGAATTATCACCTTCAGCTTGTAGCGGAAACTTGGACGCCCATTTGAATCGAACCCGCTCTGATACCATGTTAGAAATTGAAATAATTTTAACTTTGAGTAATATTTGCGGAGATATACGAGCATAGTGATGTTGCTCGTATATAGCTCCTAGAATTCTATTAGTGAAGGTGGTGAAGCAAGGACTTTGTAACTTGAAGTTTCTAATTGTATTGATACTTGCTTGCTTACAAATGGTGTACAAGATGCCTATTTATAGGCTTACATAAACCATTAGTTCTTTCCATATTCTTCTAGAATTCTCCTATCTAGAATATTCTTTTACAATTGATATAAACTAGTGTTCTCTAGATTCTTCTAATCTAGAACATTCCTTTGGACAATAACAACTTTTAATCTCAACCAACTTTGGCAACTCTAGTATATTCTAGAGTACTTATTTTCTACACTTCTCTACATTTGTCTAGATCATTCTAGACCATTGTAAATTACATGTTCCAACAGTATTTGCGTTTCAGATATCAGAATTTCCTCGATTTGGTGTGGTTGAACAGAAAGTCTTGGATGAAGTTGCAGTGAGGGTAAGGGAGAGAACACTTTTAAGGCTCACAATCAATGACAAGAAAATGAGAATGTAGATGTGCAACAAGAGAAAGAACACTAACACTGGTTATGAGGAGGAGAAATACAAAGGTTTAAGGCTCACAATCAATGAAAAATAGGATGGAGTTGTAGAACATGAAGGACGAGGGTCAGTTAATGGATCCGAAGATGGAACAAATGTTGGAATTTGTCGTTAGATACGTATCGTACTTCTCGACATAGTTCGTCAATCTGTAAATGCCCCCACCAACAATATCTTATGTCCACCACTTAAGCACATACCTAGCAATTAATAATTGATAACAATTGCTTGAGTGAAAAGTGTAACCAGCAGGAGATAGTGTAGTTAGCCAAGAGCCTAACTCCTTATATATGAGATTGGAGTCTTTGCTGTAGCATCTGATAATCTCTTGAATTGCCACTCATGTTTCTAGGAGAAAAATTGGTTGCATTTCTTAGATTTGTTTTGATTATTGATTCATGATGCAATCCCAGCTCATTAAGAGATCTTGCTTTGTGGAAGTTCAGGAAATTAAACCATCCATTTTATATCTGAGTATCCAATTTTAATTCCTTATTTCAATTTCTTTGTTTCATTTTTTCAGAATTAGTTTTTGGCTTCTATTATTCGATACATTTAAAAATTAATGTTCCTATCAGAATTTGAAATGTTTTTTCCGAGTGATGTTTAACAACCATGCTAATTCTGAGATTCCTTTTGTCTTAGTGAATCGGATCCTTTTGTTTATCCAGAACATTTGAGGGAACTAGTTAAGTACATCTGCTTGTGTTTCACTAGCGTAGAATTTCCTTCAATCTTTGTTATATTCTGTTGAGTTTTTTTCATTACGCTTTTGTTCAGTTCAATTTCTATTGAGTTTCGGGATCGATTCGTGTACGATGAGTAATAGAATGGAAATTGGGGTTGGGAATAAACCTTTGAGGTGTTTCCGACTCTTACTGTTTGCTTTGGAAACTTCCTCTATGTAACAGCTGAATGAGATGATCTCTTGACCTAAACTCGAATGTGCTTTCACCATTGTCGCTGATTAGAGTTGCCAATCTTAGACTACAACCATTACAATACTTCGTTCTATGTTCTCCTGATTCAACATTATCTAGTGATTTAGTTAAAACTTGATCATGTTTATACCCTTGTGCTGCAGAAATTTTGTATGGTTTTAGTTCCTGATCTATCTAGAGGAACTTATCATTTACCAAGTCATTCTTTTTCTGGGTTTCGTTGGCTTGGTATCGTTTAATCACTTGCTGGGTTAAACTTTTTGTTTGGTTACAATAAAAATTTTTTTTCTGAATTTGTTTGAATGAAGTTGATATTTGTTGTTGATCAATTTTTATTGGTGGGATAGTATATATTGGGTCAGGTGAATTTCGTGTATTAGCCATGTACCGCTTCTATTTATCTTTTGTGAATACTGAATATAGCATTGGGAGTTAGTTCTTAATGAAATCCTTCTGCCATCCTTTGTGGGTGGTGTTCAACTGTTCATTGTGAGTGTATATGTTGGTCATCAACATTGATTTACCCACTGAGATAGTGTATAATTGTATCCGTCTCTATATGTATCCTGGATTATGTAGGATTCGACTAGATCTAACTTGTTTTCCAACAACTGTGCAGGTACTAGAAACAACCAGTGCATACAGTGGTATTCGGATGCCCATATGTGATGGAGCTTGGAATCCTTATACTATCACTATTAGATAAATGTGTCCTGTACTTGTGTTAGAGACAAGTCAGTCTTAGTTGACTTGACCTATATTGGTATTGTGAGTGTGTGTGACGTCTGTGTGTAATAACACTACAACATTGATCGTATTAAATAAGAAATCATAGCTTTTGTAAGAGTTATCTCTTTTCAATACAAGTTTATCCTAGCTTAATTGGGGGCCATAACTTCCAATTGGGGGCCATGCACTACGAGACAAAAAAAGTCACCCAATCCTGATTTGGGTCACCCTTTAAAAAAATATTTTCTAAATGGCAAAACTGCCCTTATATGATTAGTATTAGGAATTAATTAGTTTGATTAGTGTGGTAAGTGTATTTAGATTAAAATCTGATCTTAGGAAAAAAATTATGGAAAATGTGTTTTATGTGTTGAGAAGAAGAGGAGGAGTTTTGAGAGGAAAACCTAGGGTTTTTACAAATGGGTGATTCAAGTGGAGGGAATGAGATTGGTGAAGCTTCAAATAACAACAATGATTGTGTTGATGGTAAGATTGTCTCAACTAATGATATGGGTTGGATGTTTTATGAGGAGATGTTGATAGAGGAAGGCATGAACAATGGTTGGAATGAAGATCCCATTGCTCAAGATGAAGGAACCAACACTCAAAATGAGGAACCCCAAGGCCAAAACAATCAGTTAAAATTCCTATACTCTTCAAATTGTCGGAATGGTGCTCCAAGTGGTCGAATCATCCACACTATGGAACAACTCAGAGAAAGGGTCGTCATAGTCGGGGGATGTATACTCAAACTCAAACATGCAACTTTTCCAGGTTATGAAAAATCGTTAAGATAGTGTGCTAAACATTGACGACCCTTTTTAACTAGGTTACTTAGAGTCATTTTGTTGTTTTGTTTACACATTGACGACTCTAAAACCAAAACTCTCTGTAAAAAGTAACACTTAGGGTCGTCATACATGTAGTCATATCAAATGACGATCCTAGCTATCAATTACTAATTTCTTTTAGAGTCGTTAGTTTGATTAGTTATATAAAATAACGACCCTTGCACTAGATTCTCATAATTTTTGATTTCATAGAATCATTTCATTGAATCGTAAAAGTTATACATCTCACATAGCGTTGCATTGAAGGAAATGAAATACAATAGATAATAAAGGTGCACTTATACACTTAATCATATATGGTGTAGTTATATATAGTGCCTTCCAAGATAAAGTAGCAATCATGGAGCTCAAACTTTTCCCCACGAAGCTCCTCATAATAGCGATACGACTTCCCCAACTGAAAATGCAAATATACTTAGTTAGTATCGATCAAATCTTTTTATAAGTTTTACCTCTTGTTCAAATACTTACTCTTACAGCACTCAAAATATCCGGAAAGTCTTCCCTAACAGCCTTAAGTTCTCTTTTCAAAACATCACACTCGAATTGTATCTTCTGGAAGCGTTCCTTGACTTGTTTCAAAGACCTTGAATTGCAATTTCCGTCCAACGCCACAAAAACGATGAATACGCGGTTCCACCAAGCATCCGATGTTTCATCAATGTCTTTGTCTAGACTTTCAAAGTGGTTAGTGACTGTTTTCCAAGCTCTTGTAATGGCACAATTCTCTTCACTAGTGAATGGAGTCATGATGTTTCTCTTTTTTTTTTGCTCTTAAATGGTAATTAAATGAGAAAGAGAAGAGGAGGTTGATAATTAGGGTTTTGATATGGAATAGGTGAGATATGGGCCTCTATATATAGAATGGAGCGACCAAACTTCCTCAACCTCATTTGGTTGAGTTAAATTCAAAAATAAATGCAACCACTAACATGAATCGTTAATCCGTAAAGATTAAAACCAAACGACTCTTCATATGTACCAGAGAACGACTCGTAGAGTCGTTATTTTATATGTATACAAGGTGACAATTCAAGGTGAAAACTGGGCAGAGTTGGTTATATCTTTCAATGTAGAGTCGTCACTTTATAAAAAAGAGTCGTCATACATCGAGAAAAGGGTCGTCGGTCTACAGAAAAGCTGGGTGACGACTTAAAGAGTCGTTCACCTGTTAATTATGGTGACGACTGTCTGGGTCGTCATATTAACATCTTACAGAGTGACGACCCTATACCGATTTTGTTGTTCTTTTTTTGTAGTTGGTTGTACGGGTGAGCTCTCAACCTGAACCCCTCGACACTGTCGGCCCGGATACCTCCCAAGCATATATGACCGATTTGGTACGTTTTTATTGTTTGAGTCAATGTATATCCATACAATGACGACTGTTTGCAAAAACCCCCAACGACTCTTTTTCTATACAAGTTTTCCCATAAAAAATAGTCGTTACAAATTATTCTATAAGTAGAGGAACATATCAAGGTGCAAAATCAATTGAAAACAACCTCATGAAAGCTTTTTTTTAATTATAACTCCTTCATCAATTGAAAGCATACTTAGAAGATGCAAAAAACCAAGAGTCGTTACGCCATATCAGAATTAGAGATGCGTGAGGCTGAAAAACGGGGAAAAGAACAAGCGCATCTCTGGGAAGTATTCAAGAAAGTCGAGAAAGAGACCGAATGGGTTAAAAACTATTACAGATTCAAAGATCTTGACGAAGAAGAAAAAGATGAATGGAAATTTTGGATAAACGTTGGTTGCGGTCCTTTCCTTAATTCCCACGCGCATCTACGCTATGATTATGAACCGTCCCACATTCGTGATAGGACAATTCACGTTATGAGATTGTGCAACAAGTACAACGAGTTTCTCGTGAGGCATAAATGCGATAGACGTGAGGCCCAAAAAGAATATACCAAATGGAGAGGAGAGAAGTTTCATCACATCGAAGCCGCAATGGCAGTTAAATCTCGCACCGGAAAGAACAATAACATGTAATGTTTTCATAAAGAGTCGTTATCAGTTTTAGTAAAACAGTGACGACTCTGGTTATCTCCAGAGTCGTCATCTTGTGTAAAAACAAAACTAACGACCCTTATTTTGAATTTCAAAATAACAAACCGTTTGGATCTACTTCGCCATCCAAGAGCTCCTCTTAAGGAAAAAGTGAGTATTCCGTTAATATTTATACTTTTGTCATGCTTCAAAGTTATAACATTCCTCGTTTAATTTCAGCTGGAACGTTTCGATGGGTTATGGACAATACGTAATGGGGAAACTAAGTTCCATTCACCATAAAGAATATACAACGTTGACGACCATTTGATGCATCAACTTCAAGAATATCCATGTTAACTCTTATGCAATACGAGATAGATGTAATATTATTTTCCTAATGAAATCAAAATCCTTTCTAGTTTCAAAATGAG
Source organism: Papaver somniferum (assembly GCF_003573695.1). Classification (NCBI taxonomy): domain Eukaryota; kingdom Viridiplantae; phylum Streptophyta; class Magnoliopsida; order Ranunculales; family Papaveraceae; genus Papaver; species Papaver somniferum. The sequence continues at coordinate 141,644,833 of NC_039367.1, forward strand.
AGTCGTCACAGGTATCCATAGCAGAGTAAAGACTCCTAAATCCAACAAACAGTCGTCATTGACATGAAAAATCTAACGACTCTAGCCAAATAAATTCAAACCTCCTGGATATATTTTGTTAACCAAGGGTCGTCATTGATTTCATTATAAACACTGACGACTCTATCCAGAAATATTCTTTCCATCTCCTGGATGTTTTGGGAAAAATGGTCGTTAGATCTCTATTTGAGGATATTAACGACTATGTGTGTTGAAGTGGTAAATACAATTAGGGTCGTCAAAGTACTATGAAACGAAGATGACGACCCTTGGTATGAGGAAGGGAAATGTTGTCTGCCTTGGAGTACTACATGGTTCTAACGAGCATACTTGAAAACATAGTATTTGCAACAAACATAGGAGTTACCAAACATAAAAGTACTCGAAACAAAGACTCCAAACCAAACACATAAGTTGTTTCAACACACACTTAAGTTCAATTCATAAAGTAAAATTAGCATAAGTTGAATTCGACCATCTCGACCTCGACCACCACCTTACTGCCTCCCTGACCTGCTAACTCTCCGGCTTTTCTTAGGAGGAGCACCCTCTGGGGAACCAGCATCTTCTCTAGTAATTTCTTGTACCTCTGAGGGATGTTCATCATGATGTTGACTACTTTGGACATGCTCATCAACTTCTTGTGCTCTTTGGATACGTGATTTCCAGCTCCTCTTACCTTCCTTAGCCAGCTCCTTGAACATCTTCTTTACATTGGGATTTTCAATGTGCGTGCAGTAATATGCGCACCGACGTTGCTTCACAGGATCCATCACTTCCCCTTTGTCAGCCGAGCAACAAAAAGCCTTGACAAGAAGCTTCATTCGCCCCCTCTATATGCATAAACAATTTAACATTAACTCTCTTATATGTAGATGAATAACACAATTACAAAATTAAATACTCACCACTAGTATCAGAACGGAAGTAGCATCTCTACTGTCGACTTGAGAAGAAGAAGAGGTGGGTGCTCTGTTGTTCCTCCTACCCGGAGTCGGATCTACCCATATCACCCTACCATGGGAGAAGCCTTCATACCATTCGACGTAATCCGGTGTTGCCTCATGACCTTCATCCGCATGCACCCACCATGAGATTTCTACAAGCCTAGAGTGTCTATCATTCCAATGCTTGACATCAACTTCAGGTTCATAAGCCACCTTTATACCCGCTTCGTCAGCCTCGCACTTTTCCAACTTGTGCTTGAACAGAGGTACATAATCCTCACCGTGTGAATCTTGAATAAAACCAAGTTGACGCATGATTCTTATCGGATTGTACATTGAAAAACCGTTAGGGTGAAACAAAGGGCCATGGTAATACACGACATCTTCCATTGCGCCAACTCTATTATTCTTGTATGGATTGAAGACTACCTCTTTAGCCGTGATGTTGTCAAGTTTTTGACGCATTTGCATCAACGCATCAGTTTGTTCCCTATCTTGAGAACCAGTGAACAAGTATTTGGTTCCCGTTGGACTACCTTTGCTCCATTGTGGGTTGAGTTCCACATCTTCATTATCTTTGATCAGTGATGGGAAATGATCATAAATCCACACCTATAGCAACCAATGAAATAAACATAAATAATTCAATTTTAAAATGTACAAAAATAAGAAAACTTTCATCAATCCAAATACCTGGATTAGAGCCAAATTCCCATTAATTTGAGAAGTTAGTTTGCAAGATCCCTGAGAAAGCTGACCATTCAGGTGTGCAATTATCCCCCAAGAGTACTTGATCACATCTTCCAAGGGATCCAAAAGCTGAAGAAGGTTGGCGCTCACCCGGTTACCTTTGCTGTCAGGAAATATAACCGACGCAAGGACATACAACAAATACCCAGCCGCCGCATAGCGACATTCCATATCAGAGAGACCTCCTTCTTTTTCCTTCTTTTCTACCCCAGAAAACATGTTCCTAATATCTACAAGTTTGAACTCTTTCTTCGGGTACTTAGGTCCCTTCTCGAAAAGCCCATTAGTCTTCTCGGAATCCTAGCCAAACAAGTTCTTGGTCCATGTATAGATGTCTTCCCAACTAGGCCTTCTCTTGAACTTCTCACCGGTTGATTTTCCTTCGACCTGCAATCCTAATATCTGTTCTGCGTCATCAGGAGTTATCGCCATCTCACCAAAAGGAAGTTGGAATGTGTCGACTTCAGCGTGATACCTTTCACAGAAACTAGATACTACGACCTTGTCATACGCAATCACAGAGTTCAGAACGACATTGTACAAACCTGAGTTTTCAACCAAATCTTTAACTCTTGCACATTCACCTTCTAGCGGCCACAACTCCATTTTCTTGAAAGAAGATTGGTGCCGAAAAAGACGTGCGGCATCCTTATTATCCTACAAAACATAAACAAACACGTGTTTAAAAAACAAAACATAAACAAGTTAACACCAACTAATCAAATAGCAAGCAAATTTGGGATTCTTACGATTGTCTCAATAATGCAATGAGCCCATGATCCAGGATATCCAAATAGAACTTTTCCCCCATCTCTAGGTTCTCCTCTAAGTTTACCACCTCGAAGAGGAGGCAACATCAAATGAGTAGCGGGAACGTGTCTCGCACTGGGTGGAATATCTGTTCCATCCTTCTTAACCCTCTTTACCGGCTTTTTCGCCTTTGCATTCTCTTCCTCATCCTCAACAGTGGTTTTACCATCATCACCACCTTCATCCTTTTCATCATCATTACCTTCATTATCTTCCTCCTCATCATCATTATCATCACCGCCATTATCACCTTTATGTTGTTCCTCCTCATTACCATCATCCTCATCATCACCACTACCATTAACTTCACCCTCTTCCTCCTCTTCTTCTTATTGAATCTCTTCTTCTTGTATCTCATGTTCTACACCCTGTTCCTCCTCTACTTGCTCTTCTTCTTGTTCATCTTCTTCTTCAGCACTAGTGTTAGCTGAAACAACAGGAGTGTCTGATTCTGATGAATCAGACAACTCATTACCTTTGTCTCTTGGTTCGGTGATAGAAAATGATACTTCACTCGGCCTTCTTCCGCGCAATGGACCGGCAAGTAAGTATTTATCGTTGTTGGGAGGTTTCGAAGGAGGAGTTATCGTTATTTAAACCTTGTCTTTCGTTTTCTTGTCACTACATTCCAAACACGAATTTTTTTTTTATAAGACATCAAATTTATCTCTATCAGTTAAAGAGTCGTCAATGATATGCTCTAACAAAATAACGACTCTTTATTACAAAGTAACGACTGTAATTTATAAGGTAACGACTCTTTGCAAAAATTGGACAGTGAGTATGATTTTGGTCCTTAAAGGGTCGTTAAAGATTAAACTTGGGTCGTCAAACAAGTAACTGCCGATCCTTTAAAAGAGATGACGACTCTAGGGATTATAGATTACTAACGACTCTAGTCTAGGGATTATATACTACTGACGACTCTGTCGTTTTCTCCAACAGAAGGCAGTTCAAGTTCAACCCAGAGTCGTTATGCACCAATTTGGGGTCGTCAAACTACAGTCATCATCTTCAACCTAATATGGCGACGACTCTATTCTAGGGCACAAAAGGTCGAAGTAGCAGAACAAGGGTCGTCATATTTACACTAACAGGTTAACGATTTTTAATAGAAAAATCATGCAATGTAAGAGTCGTTAGGTTATTATTTCTTCGATGCTAACGACTCTCACTCTGTAACTTCTATTTTTCAGTTACCAAACTCGATTACACAATCAAAAAACAACCAAAACATCGAATAGGAGGTGGGTTTAAGTTCACGTACCCTCTAATTGGAGTCATTCCCTTTTTGGGTTTTGATTTGCTTGCTTCAGGAGCTCTTCGCACGTACACCTTGGCATTCACCGTATCTACAAGGTTAGGAATTTGAAGTGCTTTGCGAGCGGTTTGCTTTGTTTTAGCCATATTTGTAGAAGAAGTTAATCATCGATTAAAGTTTTATCATCGACGATTACGCGATGAATCGGTTCGAAGAATTTTCCTCGGTGGAGGTGGAGTCGTTAATGGTGGAGGTGGAGAAGAGAAAGGGAGGAGAGGAAGATTAAGATAAAAGAGAAACTGATTTTCTCTTTGATTTAATTAGGGTATATAGATTAGGGGCCTTAATTAGGGTAGTTAATTAGTGAAACTGATTTTCAATTAGTGAAGGGTAAAATAGTATATTCATATTGCGATACTTACACCCCTGAAAAATTTGGGGGGCAAAAAAAATTCCATGGCCCCCAATTGGAAGTTATGACCCCCAATTAAACTAGGAAGTTTATCTGTTCCTCATGGTATCCGGCTGAGTGATTGATCTTAGGAGAAATTTTTCAACAATTTTTCAATCAATCATTAAAATCTTACCTGCAACTATTTTTCATCATCTTTTTCAGGAAGAATTTGTCTGAGAATCAATATCTATTTCTAAACTTTTCTTAGGTTCAACATATTTCGATTCAGATATATTGAAGATTATTTTCTTGAATTTTAATTCACGAATTCTTCTATTGCCGGTTTTCATGTCCGTTATTGTTTACACACGAAGAAACAAAATATCTTCCGCTGCTCCGGCTAGTAATTCTTTACCTTTTTCATTACCTTTTTCAAGTATATCAAATTTTGTTTCCTCCAAATTGGATTCTTCAAATTACCTTGTTTGGAAGGATCAGTTTGAGTCAATCTTGATTACAACTGATTTATATAGTCATGTTACTGATGATGATCAAGAGCCGCTTAGGGAGATTGTTGTTAATGGTGTGAAAACAATTAATCCTGAGTGGGTTTTATGGAGAAAGTTGGAATTTTTTGTTGTTAGTTGTTTAAAAGCAACGTTTACTCCTTTTGTATCTGGAGATGTGTTGGGTCTTTCTTCTGCAAGGAAAATTTGGAAATTTCTTGAAACTAGCTTTAGACACCAATTCATGGCTAGGAAAACCTTGTTAAGAAAGAGAATCTTACTATTCAAGTTTATCTACAAAGCATCAAGACTATAGCTGACAACTTAGCTGCTATAGGTGAAAAGTTTCCTGAATCAGATTTAATGATGCATGTTTTGAATGGTTTAGGCAGGAGTTTGATAGTTTTGTCATTGCTGTCCAAAATAGAGAGAATCCTTTTACTTTTGCTGAGTTAAAGCCAAGACTGCTGAATCATGAGCAATGGCTTATTTCTCAACATCATGACACTCAGAGTATGTTTGATAGTCAGACTTCTTTTGCTTATTATAGCAAGAATAATAATGGTGGTAATAACTTTGCTGGAAATAACAAGAATTCTACAAATGTAAAGGGTGGTTCAAGCCAAGAAGGGTCTTCTAGTGGAGCTAATAGTTATATAAGAAGAGATTTTTCTCAAGTAGAGTGTCAAATTTGTAGGAAAAAGGTTCACTATGAAAGTAGATGCCATTTTAGGTATCATCCTCCAACTCCAGCTCCTACTTCTTCTACTTCTGGTCATGTAGCTACTGTGGAAAATATATAACAGCAAGCTGCTTCTGGTTCTTCTGGGGTTCAAGATTTTGCTGGTTTTTCTGCCTACTCGTACTTCTACTCCACAGTGGATTTCTGATTCAGGTGCAACAACTTACATGACTGGTGATGATACTTTACTTCAACATACTTCTACTTACAAAGGCAAGGATCATGTGCAAATTGGAAATGGTAAGTCCTTACCTATAATTTCTACGGCAAGTTCTATTATTCAACCATCATACACTAGTTTTAAGCTCAACAATATTTTATTAGTTCCAGCAATGAAGCATAATTTACTTTATGTTGCAAAGTTCACACATGATAATTCTTGTTATTTCAAGTTTTATCCCTTTGGTTATGAAATCAGAGATTTAGCTACAGATAGTTTAATGGCTCAGGGAAAGATGGTTAACAATCTATATCCTATTAGTCATATTGTGCCTACCAATTTTGCTTTTGTTTCTAATGTAGTTGCTTCTTCCTCTACATGGCATAATAGACTAGGTCATCCTTCTCAGCATATTCTTCATAAATTATCTTCTCAACATAAGATTGTTTTAACTTCCAATTCCTCTCCTTCTTTATGTCATCCCTGTCAACTTGCTAAGAGCAAGAAATTTCCATTTTAATTGTCTCCATCACATGATGATACTCCATTTTCACTCATTCATTGTGATGTGTGGGGTCCTACTATTTCTTCTTTGAATGGTTTTAAATAATATATAGTTTTTATTGATGATTTCAGTCGTTTTAATTGGATTTATCCAATGGAGTTAAAATCAGATGTTGTCAAGTGTTTTTCACATTTTAAAACTTTGACTGAAAATCAATTTACCACAAAAATCAAATCTTTTCAAGTTGATGGTGCTTTTGAGTTAGTTAAAGGTCCTTTTAAGGTTTTACTTGAATCTAGTGGTATTCATATTCGTATTTCTTTCCCTCACACCCCGGAACATAATGACCTTGCTGAACGCAAGCATAGACACATTACTGAAATGGGTAATTCCCTTTTGTTTCATGCTTTATTCCCTAAAGAATACTGGTATGATGCATTTCTCACAGCTTCTTATCTCATAAACATAACTCCTACAAAAATTTTGAACTATAAGTCTCCTGTTGAAGTTTTATTTGGTTTTGCTCCTGATTATAGTTTTCTTAAAACCTTTGGTGTTGTTTGCTATCCTTGTTTAGCTCATTCAAGAGCTGATAAATTATCTCCCAAATCAGTTAAGTCATTTTCATTGGTTATAGTATTTTACATAAAGGTTTTAAGTGTTATAATCCTCTCACCAAAAAGTTGCATATTTCATGAAATGTAGTTTTTGATGAATCTCAGTTTTATTTTGCTTCTTCTTCGACTGATTTTTCTCCTCCATCTCTTACTGATTCTTGTGTTGTTTCTGAAATCCCTTCTCTTTCCGAGTCTGTCCTACTAGTTCTGTTTTCACTAGATCAAAAACTGGGATTTTCAATCCAAAACCATTTCCAGATCATGTTTTAGTCTCTACTGTCAAGCATCCTTTGTCTCATGTTCATACTGCATTGTTAACTACTATTTCTGAGCGTAAAACTTTTAAGGAAGCAATTAAGGATCCTAAATGGCTAGTGTATATAAAAGAAGAACATGATGCTTTAGAGTTGAATGGAACTTGGAAAAATATGCCACCAGAACCTCATATGAATATATCAGGTTGCAAGTGGGTTTATAAGATTAAACGAAAGCCTGATGGTACTATAGACAGACTCAAGTCTAGGTTAGTTGCTAAGGGTTTTGATCAGCAAGATGGAATCGATTTTAATGAGACTTTTAGTCCAGTTGTGAAATGTACAACTGTCAGAGTTGTTCTTTGTATGGCTTTGAACTATAACTGGCAAGTTAGACAATTGGATGTTAGTAATGCATTCTTACATGGTTTTCTTGATGAGGATGTATATATGATCCAACCACCTGGTTTTGTGGATCCAGTTCATCATGAGTATGTTTTTCATCTTCATAAAAGTTTATATGGACAAGCACCCAGAGCTTGGTTTCATAGATTTAGTTCATTTCTACTGGATTCTGGTTTTAAAAAATCAATTTCTGATAATTCCACGTTCGTTTTTCATCATGACAAGGATATAGTTATTCTATTGGTCTATGTTGATGATATTCTTTTGACTGGTAGTTCTCCATATTTGTTGGATTCTTTTATTACTTCTTTGAAGACTGAATTTGCTATGAAACAACTGGGTAATTTGGAATTTTTTCTGGGAATTGAAGCTGTTAGAAATTCTGATACAATTGTTCTTACACAATAAAAGTATACATTGGAGTTGTTAGATAAAGCTAAAATGTTGGATTGTAAGCCCTGTGATACTCCCGTTGTTAAAGCTTCAAGAGCATCTATTCATGATGGTACTTTACTTGCAGATGTCTCTGGGTATAGGTCTTTTGTTGGAGCTTTACAGTATTTAACTGTGACAAGAACAAATATCTGTTTTGGTATTAATTATATGTCCTAGTTTATGCATGCACCCACAGATATACATTTACAACTTGTTAAGAGAATCTTGAGATACTTAAAGGGAGCCATTGGATTAGGTATTACATTAAGAAAGGGTGATTTGCAAAATTGAGAGCATATACAGATTCAGATTGGGCAGGCTGTCCTGATACAAGGAGATCTACATCAGGATATGCAGTTTTTCTTGGTTCTAGTTTGATAACTTGGTCTTCTAAGAAACAGCCAACTGTTTCAAAATCCTCAGCTGAAGCTGAGTATAAGTGCTTGTTTGTGGCCTCACCTGAGCTTAAGTGTCTTTCTTCTTTATTAGCTGAGTTACATATTCCTTTACAATGTTCTGCTAAGCTTTATTGTGATAACATCAGTGCTCTTGCTTTATCTTCTAACCCAATCTTTCATGCCAGAACAAAACATATAGAACTACAATATCATTCTGTCAGAGAGCTTGTGGAGGATGGTTTTATTCAGTTACATCATGTTGCTTCTGAAGATCAGTTGGAAGATTTATTCACAAAGGGATTGTGTCATCCAACTTTCTCAAGGTTGCTGTTACAGTTGTTAGGATAGCTGCTTAGCTGTTTTACTTCACTGTCTTCTGCTTAGCTGCTACTTCAGTGTTCTCTGCTTCAGTGTTTCTTTCTTCAGCTTATTAGATAAATGTGTCATGTATTTGTGCCAAACTGTTCTGTCTAGCCCTAAACAGTTTGAGGGGGTGTATTAGATAAATGTGTCATGTATTTGTATTTTAGTCAAGTCATTCTTAGTTGACTTGAACTATATTGGTATTGTGAGTGTGTGTGAAATCTGTGTGTAATAACACTACAACATTGATTGTATTAAATAAGCAATCATAGCTTTTGCAAGAGTTATCTCTTTTCAATACAAGTTTATCTGTTTGTCAATCACAACCTCAACAAAGGAGAAACCAGTCCACAATGTCAGTTGGGGATGGAGCTAATTATAGAGAAGTTGTTGGAATGATAGTCAAAACAGGTATAACATCTGGCAGTATAGTACATGGGCTAAATCAGTTTATGTATATACTCACTGTGCATTCATTAAATACATTATCAACTATTCAAAAACTTATTCTTCTTGTATTCTGATAGGTGTGTTCTCTGTGCAAATTTCTTTATTTTGTGCTAAATCAGTTTTTACAGAAAGTGTGTCCAAAGTATTGAAGCCCCAAGTAGTTACGACGAATGGCATTCGGAAGACAGGAGTGGATGTAGTCCAAATTCAAAACCATGGGAAAAAACTAAAATATGGAATTTCTTTTGTGAAACTTATGAACCTAATAGTTTGAACAGAGTTTGCTCCCACACAAAAAATACTATTGACCTGAAAACTTGATGCCAAAAATCAGGTTTGACCCATTTGCGGAGTAAAGGGTAACTTCGGGTAGCTCCGAATTGATTTCGGGATGCCCCAAGGAAGGGTCTTACTGTCAATGAATAATGGAGAAATACGAAATTCGCATCCGGAATCCGAAATTCGTAGAGTAATCGACTAAATGTGGCAAGAAGTATACGGATCCGCTTCCAAATCCGAACTGTAGATAATATCCTGGGTGGACTTACAGCTTAGTCCAAATTCAGTTGCTCATATAAACAAAAAATATCATTGACCTAAATTCCAAATCTCATTTTATCTCTCCCCAAAATCAGATCCACAAGAAGCCTTAGATCTCAAATATTTATCTTCCCTGCAATCAAAAACCTAAGTTATTGATGGGTTCAAGATGTTTCGTATGGGATTCCGGCGGAAGAACATTCATTCATGTAGTGGAACACATAAATACTTAGCATTATGATATTTCCTCTCAAAATTAAGTAAGCTAACAAGGTTTTTAAAGACATACAAAAGTTGTGAAGACTAGATTTCTTCAAAATAAGGAACGAATTCGTCCACAAATGGTGTAAATTCCATATAGGTCGGCCGTTGGGTCAATAAGAATACACTAAGGTTGTAATGTCTTCAAGACAGATATGGTTTCCCATGAGGAGGACCTTCTTCACTTATACAAGTTGAAGAACACGGAAATGGCAGCATCATGATATTTCCTCTCAACATTAAGTAAGTAATTTCTGATTATTGTTTTATTATGTCTAATACTACCTATTCAATTCAATGAATACCAGAATCTCATAATGTTAAATATGTTTGTACCTAATGTGACTCCATTTAACATTCAATCATCATCCATCAGTAATTAAAGTCTAAACTGATAACATGACCAGCTATATCACTTTTAATACCATCCCATGAAGAGCAAATCAAAGTGGTCCAAGAAAGAGTAGTTTGAAATTGGCGGCATTACTAGTATTAGAAGGAGTTGTATCACCATACCCTAGTACTAGTGGTGGTGTTGGAACCATGAATAAAAAAAATTCCGCTGTAGAAAACTGAAATAGTATGTAATTAGATTTTTATATGAAATATTGCTAAATTTTGGCAAACTATATTATTTATCTAATTTGCCAAATTCTTGTCACATTGCAGATCATTTGGTGACGATTGTTTCGAAAAAGATAAAATGTAGAGGTTCCTTCTGATGAGCAGACATTGTCTGCTATAGTTGTTTTCCATTCTGCAACCCCAGTTGCTGCAATCATGCAAGGTAGAGAAGCAGTACCAGTAAATATAGGTGGGAAGAATGTTTAAGCTGGGAATGGATTTTGGTGATCTAAGAGAAGTGAAAGATTCTCCATAGTAATTTGGATGCATTCCAGGAATCAATAAGACTTGAGAAACTGTCAAGGTACACACTACTGATGGCATATTGTTTCTAGAAACTTAACAGTTCATCCTACTATTTTCAAATTGTTAGGTGCAATGGGTTATATATACTACTAATATGTAAGGTCTTTAGGCCTTCTACCAGTTAAATGTTGTAAAATCCACTCCATATTTCAGTCGCCCGAGACATAAAATACCATATTAACATTTTAATTAATCAGGCTTCTTAAAATTTCATTCGAAGTGTATGTTATTATGAATTATATAAATGTAGTTCACGACTTGTAATCATCACCTATTAGTTCTAATATTTTCTTGAATCTCTGTAGGTTGGGAAGTTAATTTACAAACTACATAAGAAACTTTGTTGCAGGCTTTTGCAACTGGGTTTGTCAGAGTGGGGCAATTCTGTTGAATGCCATTGCTGGAAGTCTGTATGCATATGTAGCGACAGGTCTTATAGGACAACTAAGGAAATCGTATGCAGAGGCCAGAGAAATTGTCGAAGAGGTTAGTTCCGTTAAATATTTGTCTGATTTATGTGCTCCTTGATTATTTTATACTTGGCTAGTATTGTAATTTGATGATGAGTATTTTGGGTATCTCTATATAATTTTTTATCACTATTTTTAAGGATATTGTGAATGTCCGGACTGCTCAAGCATTTGTAGGTGAAGAAAAAGCCATAAGATCCTTCAGGGATGCTCTTTCGAAAACTTACAGGTATGGGAATAGGGGAGGACTAGCCAAGAGTTTAGGACTTGAAACACTGCAATGTGTACGTTTTTGTCCATGGTCTTTGCTTGTACTGTTGGAAAAACGGTTAATAAAAATACTTTTTAAAGATTTTAATTTAGTGTTTCTTTTGTGAATGAAAACTTATTAGTCCCACATAGTGGAGTTTCCACTCTTTAGTTGTTTTTAAGAGACCATATAAAATTTTTAGTCCCACATATGGGAGGAGCTCTTCTTAACTTGAGTTTGTCAATTATATAAACAAATTCACTTCTTTTGTAAAAGGATGAAAAAAAAAGGGGTTGCTCTATATTCTGGAGGGACCACTATATGGTAAAGGGGTTGCTCTATATTCTAGAGGGACCCCTAAGGGAAAACATGGGAAAGGGGTTTCTCTATATTTTAGAGAGACCCCCAAGGGAAATATTTTGTATTGCTTTCTTTAGCATTCACGATTTTCCTTAATGTTTTTTTCGGAGTTTCCAAGCTCAAGTTGAGCATCTACTACATATGCTAGTAGTAGGTGTATTAGGGTGTTTTATCCTGGAGATATCCGTCCTGTGAGGGCTATAGCATCACTCTTGAGTGTAGCCGGGCGCTAATGTCTTAAGGACAGCGTGTTGAACACGCGACTTACTCTGTTTTCCAAAGTTTTGCCCTGTTGCTATTGCGGAGATATGGGGAGCTTGTTCATTTCGTCAAAGCAATCAATTCCACTATAAAGGAGCTAAGTGTCAAAAACTTTTTGCTTATTTGATTTTTCTTTGTTTTTGATTATTTCAACCAACAATCTTAAGACATTAGTTAATTGTAATAATCGAAAATGGTTGGTCTTGTGAATCATGGATGTTAATTGTGGAGTGAAAAACAAAAAACGAATTTTTGGTCAGCTGTAGAGTTTCGAATTTATCTCTCATCATAGAAGGTATTTCGATGACCCCTTTTGACACAACGTAGTAGACATCCTGATAATTACCCGCCTAAAATTTCAGAATTTTTGGAGTTGTAAAAATATTTTTTTTGATATTTTACAAAACAGAAAAACATTTCTAAAAAATTCTGACAAGCAGAAATTTGTTGTTAACTAAATTAATTTTTATGGGGTAACCATGAGTTTTTTGAAACGCTGATTCAAACGAAGTTTGTATATCTAGATGTTATCTTCAAAACTCATATTTTACTTTCTGATTTGGAATTGTGATTTGTGAATAAAGGTGTCATCTCCGAGGGACATGGCTAATAGCCGCATGTGGTTGGAAACAAATCTTCCAAAGATGGCAAAGGTGAGCACATCGAACGCAACACTAAGCGTGGTCTTCATAATAAAGGTATGTTTCGTAAACCTGAATCTAGCATTACTTTAATTAAGGGTGATTTTTATGTTTGTAAATTCCTAGCCATATGGCAGTAAATTGTAGGCAACGTAAAAACCTTAATAAGTAGTAAGTTAATGCTAATTTAGTTGAAACAAAATAGAACGAGTTCAGTGGCATGATGTCGGAAGTTATTTTAATAACCAATGTGAGAGATATTGATGGGTGGACTTTGGAGCCACTAAGCATGTTTGCTGAAACAGAGACCTGTTCACCTCCTATTAGAGGATAGGGGATGTCGAGAAACTCTATATGAGTAACTCATATGCAACAGAGGTTGCATAAAATTAAAAGGTCGAGCAGAAGCTCATATCTGTAATATTCTCACACTGAATGAAGTTTTCATGTTCCGGGCATATGCAAGAATCTTGTATCTTTTTATGTTGTAAATGGTAAAAGATTGAAGATCGTAAGTGAATTTAGAAAACTTGTTGTAACTAAGGGCAGTGATTTTTTAGGAGACAGTTATAAGACTTAGGTTTTTTATAAGCTTAAAGGAGAATCTGATAAAATGAACATAGTTGATTCTTGTGCTTTCTTTTGTGTGACTTTGACATGTAAATTATAAGTCAATGCATAAACTGGATAGCATAGGCTACGTACCCAAATTTAATTTGGATATTGAACACAAAAGTTAAATTCGCGTAGAATCAAAATATGATAAAAAACCTTTTAGCAAAATGTTCATAGAAATTCTAAACCCTTATGATTAATTCACTCGGACCTAGTTGACATGAATCCGGTTCAAACTAGAGGTGGTAAGAAATGGTTTATTACTTTTATAGACGACTGTACTAGGTATTGTCATATATATTTGCTTAGAGGTAAGGATGATGCCATAGAACCTTTGAGATGTATAAAATTGAAGTTGAAAACCAAATGAATACTACCATTAAAACCATTAGGTCTGACGGTGGTGGTGAGTACAAAATTCCGAAAGGAGATTTCTGTGTAAAACATGGCATAATACACGAAGTTACCCCTCCTTATGCACCTCAGTCGAGTGGTGTAGCTGAACGTAAGAACCGTACCCTTAAGGAGATGATGAATGCCATGTTAATTAGTTCAGGATTACCTTCGAACTTGTGGGGGGAAGATGTCCTCTCAGCCTTCTATATCCTAAACAGACTACCTTTTAAAGGATCAGATAAAACTCCATATGAACTGTGGAAAGGTAGAAAACCTTATTATGCTTACTTCAAAGTGTGGGGGTGTTTGGCTAAGGTTTCCATCCCTAAACCTAAAATAGAGGACCCAAAAATATAGCTTCGTCCATAACATTTACCGAAACCCCACTCTGCTAAGAAGCTTCATTTAGTGAAATGGTCAAAGTCCGTCTGAAGCAGACTTGGGATCATGCTAGTTTACCTCCGGGAAGTAAGACCATAGGATGTAAATGAGTCTTTAAGAGGAAACGTAAGATAGATGGAACTGTGGAAAAATTATGAGGCTAGGTTGATATATAAAGGATATAAACTAAAAGTAGGTGTACATTTCCTTGATTCTAATTCACATGTGACAAGAATTAATTCCGTTGAGATGCTAATTGTTATTACTGCCATAAACAACTTAGAGATACATCAGATGGATGTTAATACAAATTTATAAAGCCGTGAATTAGATAAAGAAATTTACATAGACCAACCTGAGGACTTTGTAGTGAAATATTGTGAAGACAAAGATTGCGAGTTGAACAAATCTTTGTATTGTTTTCAAATAAGCACGTAAACAGTGACATGATAATTTGATCATGTCATAATGAGTAGTGGATTTAAGGTAATGAATCTGACAAGTATATTTGCAAGTAACTTGTTAAGGATGCCTATGTGATTGTATGCTTGTATATTGATGATATGCTTATACTTGATATAAACGTAGATATAATTAATTCCACTAAAACATACGCTGAATGATAACGTTGACTTGAAAGACTTAGACCTTATTGATGTAATCATAAGGATGAGGATTAAAAGATAATCTAACATTTATAGTCTTAGTCATTCTCATTGTGTTGAATTTGTGCTTATGAGATACAATAAGTCTGATTGTAAGCATGCCTTACTCCGTACGATTCTTCTTGTAGATTCGAGAAAAATAAGAGTAATGGAATATCTTAACTTGAATACTCAAGAGTTATAGGATGTCTGATGAATTTAATGAACTGTAAGAGTCCAGACATTGTCTATATTGTGAGTAAGTTAAGTATATATACTTGTAGTCCAGAACAAGAGCATTGGGATGCGCTTAATAGAGTATTGTGGTACCTAAAATACTCTATTACCTTTTGTTTTATTTATGAAAGGTATCTTGTTGTCCTTGAGGGACTTTGTGATGCAAACTGGATAGTTGACTCAGAGGAGTCTAAGTCTACCAGTGGATATGTTTTCACTCTAGCAAGAGGGTTTGTTTCTGGAAGTTTTTCAGACAAACATATATTGCTCAATTCATTATGGAATCTGAGAGTATTGCGTTAGATAAAGCACGAGAGAGGGCCGAGTGCCTAAGATGCTTTTTAGAAGACATTTCTCTCTGGCATAGGCCTGTGCCAGTTATATCTATACATTGTGTTAGCCAAGCTATAATAGTTAAACCTAAGTAATAACTAATCTCAATCGGCGTTATTTCCATTGATTGGCTAAAGTCCAAGGAGAATTTCGCGCAACCTTTGACGAAAGGTTTGTACAAAGAGATAGTTAAAAATGCATCGAGGGGGTTGGGGCTTAAGCTCATATATTAAACTTACCATGAAGGATACTCAACCTTGCTGACTGGAGATCCCATGATCAAGGTTTCGAATGAGAAACTAATTTGTGGTGGGTAAAGGTAAACACTATCAGAGATTTTCATTCTCTGTCCCTTCCCTATGGTGTAGACGTGATAGTGTGACTGCATGTGGAGGATGACTTTTTAATAAGTCTTAATGAGTTCTATAGTTTCAATTTAAGATTGAAGTGGGGTGTAGCAGTAAACAATCTTGATGGATATCACCTATCTGAATGGGGAAGTGGGTCGCTTCCTATGAGAATATGAGTTCATTCTCTAGAGCATTCTGAGAAACAGGATAAGTCCAGGGCCAAAACGGACACAACGACACGAGCTTGGCAGCAACCTTGGAGATATCATGCGTGGTTATTTTCGCGGATTACACCAAACGCTAGCAGTTCAATACATCGCGTTCACTGTCTAGCAAGTAGTTCCGGTAATCTCTCACTAAGAAAAGGTTCAAGACCTCATGGACACCTCTGCCTATAGTGGTGTTTCCTGTTTTTCGTTTTTATCTATTTTTAATTCATTTTGAGAAAATGAGTTTTATGTTGTTTTTATGGTCTTGGTATTACTAGTTCTTAGGACCTAAGGGTCACTAAGGATTCACTAGTTCATGATTTTTCACTTTGGTGAAAGAAACCTTTAGTCTCACTTGTGAGAAACTAAATATGAAAGCTCTCTATACTATTATGATTTATGCAATCCATAGTATGACCCTGGGATCAACACACTACTGTGTGAAGGAGAGGACGTTGAAATGGCTAGTATGAATTCAACATTCACGATCTATCTGTCTGTTCAGTCAGTTCGGGTCGTGAGATTGGGTTATTGATTTACCAAGATCTATCTGTGTTTTTCACGTTTTATTGAGTTTTCATTCATGTGGGGGATTGTTGGAAAAACGATTAATGTTCATACTGCATTGTTAACTACTATTTCTGAGCCTAAAACTTTTAAGGAAGCAATTAAGGATCCTAAATGGCTAGTGTCTATGAAAGAAGAACATGATGCTTTAGAGTTGAATGGAACTTGGAAAAGGTTCCACCAGAACCTCATATGAATATATTAGGTTGCAAGTGGGTTTATAAGGTTAAGCGAAATCCTGATGGTACTATAGACAGACTCAAGTCTAGGTTAGTTGCTAAGGGTTTTGATCAGCAAGATGGAATCGATTTTAATGAGACTTTTAGTCCAGTTGTGAAATGTACAACTGTCAGAGTTGTTCTTTGTATGGATTTGAACTATAACTGGCAAGTTAGACAATTGGATGTTAGTAATGCATTCTTACATGGTTTTCTTGATGAGGATGTATATATGATCCAACCACCTGGTTTTGTGGATCCAGTTCATCCTGAGTATGTTTGTCATCTTCAGAAAAGTTTATATGGACAAGCACCCAGAGCTTGGTTTCATAGATTTAGTTCATTTCTACTGGATTCTGGTTTTAAAAAATCAATTTCTGATAATTCCACGTTTGTTTTTCATCATGACAAGGATATAGTTATTATATTGCTCTATGTTGATGATATTCTTTTGATTGGTAGTTCTCCATCTTTGTTGGATTCTTTTATTACTTCTTTGAAGACTGAATTTGCTATGAAACAACTGGGTAATTTGGAATTTTTTTTGGGAATTGAAGCTGTTAGAAATTCTGATACAATTGTTTTTACACAAAAAAAGTATACATTGGAGTTGTTAGATAAAGCTAAAATGTTGGATTGTAAGCCCTGTGATACTCCTGTTGTTAAAGCTTCAAGAGCATCTATTCATGATGGTACTTTACTATCAGATGTCTCTGAGTATAGGTCTTTTGTAGGAGCTTTACAGTATTTAACTGTTACAAGAACAAATATTTGTTTTGGTGTTAATTATGTGTCCTAGTTTATGCATGCACCCACAGATATAAATTTACATCTTGTTAAGAGAATCTTGAGATACTTAAAGGGAACCATTGAATTAGGTATTACATTAAGAAAGGGTGATTTGCAAAACTTGAGAGCATATACAGATTCAGATTGGGCAGGATGTCCTGATACAAGGAGATCTACATCAGGATATGCAGTTTTTCTTGGTTCTAGTTTGATATCTTGGTCTTCTAAGAAACAACCAACTGTTTCAAAATCCTCAGCTGAAGCTGAGTATAAGTGCTTGTTTGTGGCCTCAGCTGAGCTTAAGTGGCTTTCTTCTTTATTAACTGAGTTACATATTCCTTTAAAGTGTTCTGCTAAGCTTTATTGTGATAACATCAGTGCTCTTGCTTTATCTTCTAACCCAATCTTTCATGCCAGAACAAAACATATAGAACTACAATATCATTCTGTCAGAGAGCTTGTGGGGGATGGTTTTATTCAGTTACATCATGTTGCTTCTGAAGATCAGTTGGAAGATTTATTCACAAAGGGATTGTGTCATCCAACTTTCTTAAGGTTGCTGTTACAGTTGTTAGGATAGCTGCTTAGCTGTTTTACTTCACTGTCTTCTGCTTAGCTTCTACTTCAGTGTTCTCTGCTTCAGTGTTTCTTTCTTCAGCTTATTAGATAAATGTGTCATGTATTTGTGCCAAACTGTTCTGTCGAGCCCTGAACAGTTTGAGGGGTTGTATTAAATAAATGTGTCACGTATTTGTATTTTAGTCAAGTCATTCTTAGTTGACTTGACCTATATTGGTATTGTGAGTGTGTGTGAAATCTGTGTGTAATAACACTACAACATTGATTGTATTAAATAATCAATCATAGCTTTTGCAAGAGTTATCTCTTTTCAATACAAGTTTATCTGTTTCTCAATCACAACCTCAGCAAAGGAGAAACCAGTCCACAACGTCAGTTGGGGATGGAGCTAATTAGAGAGAAGTTGTTGGAATGATAGTCAAAACAGGTATAGCATCTGGCAGTATAGTACATGAGCTAAATCAGTTTATGTATATACTCACTGTGCATTCCTTAAATACATTATCAACTATTCAAAAACTTATTCTTCTTGTATTCTGATAGGTGTGTTCTCTGTGCAAATTTCTTTATTTTGTGCTAAATCAGTTTTTACAGAAAGTGTGTCCAAAGTATTGAAGCCCCAAGTAGTTACGACGAATGGCATTCGGAAGACAGGAGTGGATGTAGTCCAAATTCAAAACCATGGGAAAAAACTAAAATATGGAATTTCTTTTGTGAAACTTATGAACCTAATAGTTTGACCAGAGTTTGCTCAAACACAAAAAATACTATTGACCTGAAAAATTGATGCCAAAAATCAGGTTTGACCCATTTGCGGAGTAAAGTGTAACTTCGGGTTGCTCCGAATTGATTTCGGGATGCCCCAAGGAAGGGTCTTACTGTCAATGAATAATGGAGAAATGCGAAATTCGCATCCGGAATCCGAAATTCGTAGAGTAATCGACTAAATGTGGCAAGCAGTATCGGGATCCGCTTCCAAATCCGAACTGTAGATAATATCCTGGGTGGACTTGCAGCTTAGTCCAAATTCAGTTGCCCATATAAACAAAAAATATCATTGACCTAAATTCCAAATCTCATTTTATCTCTCCCCAAAATCAGATCCACAACAAGCCTTAGATCTCAAATCTTTATCTTCCCTGCAATCAAAAACCTAAGTTATTGATGGGTTCAAGATGTTTCGTATGGGATTCCGGCGGAACAACATTCATTCATGTAGTGGAACACACAAATACTTAGCATTATGATATTTCTTCTCAAAATTAAGTAAGCTAACAAGGTTTTTAAAGACATACAAAAGTTGTGAAGACTAGATTTCTTCAAAATAAGGAACGAATTCGTCCACAAATGGTGTAAATTCCATATAGGTCGGCCGTTGGGTCAATAAGAATACACTAAGGTTGTAATGTCTTCAAGACAGGTATGGTTTCCCATGAGGAGGACCTTCTTCACTTATACAAGTTGAAGAACACGGAAATGGCAGCATCATGATATTTCCTCTCAACATTAAGTAAGTAATTTCTGATTATTGTTTTATTATGTCTAATACTACCTATTCAATTCAATGAATACCAGAATCTCATAATTTTAAATATGTTTGTACCTAATGTGACTCCATTTAACATTCAATCATCATCCATCAGTAATTAAAGTCTAAACTGATAACATGACCAGCTATATCACTTTTAATACCATCCCATGAAGAGCAAATAAAAGTGGTCCAAGAAAGAGTAGTTTGAAATTGGCGGCATTACTAGTATTAGCAGGAGTTGTATCACCATACCCTAGTACTAGTGGTGGTGTTGGAACCATGAATAAAAAAAATTCCGCTGTAGAAAACTGAAATAGTATATAATTAGATTTTTATATGAAATATTGCTAAATTTTGGCAAACTATATTATTTATCTAATTTGCCAAATTCTTGTCACATTGCAGATCATTTGGTGACGATTGTTTCGAAAAAGATAAAATGTAGAGGTTCCTTCTGATGAGCAGACATTGTCTGCTATAGTTGTTTTCCATTCTGCAACCCCAGTTGCTGCAATCATGCAAGGTAGAGAAGCAGTACCAGTAAATATAGGTGGGAAGAATGTTTAAGCTGGGAATGGATTTTGGTGATCTAAGAGAAGTGAAAGATTCTCCATAGTAATTTGGATGCATTCCAGGAATCAATAAGACTTGAGAAACTGTCAAGGTACACACTACTGATGGCATATTGTTTCTAGAAACTTAACAGTTCATCCTACTATTTTCAAATTGTTAGGTGCAATGGGTTATATACTACTAATATGTAAGGTCTTTAGGCCTTCTACCAGTTAAATGTTGTAAAATCCACTCCATATTTCAGTCGCCCGAGACATAAAATACCATATTAACATTTTAATTAATCAGGCTTCTTAAAATTTCATTCGAAGTGTATGTTATTATGAATTATATAAATGTAGTTCACGACTTGTAATCATCACCTATTAGTTCTAATTTTCTTGAATCTCTGTAGGTTGGGAAGTTAATTTACAAACTACATAAGAAACTTTGTTGCAGGCTTTTGCAACTGGGTTTGTCAGAGTGGGGCAATTCTGTTGAATGCCATTGCTGGAAGTCTGTATGCATATGTAGCGACAGGTCTTATAGGACAACTAAGGAAATCGTATGCAGAGGCCAGAGAAATTGTCGAAGAGGTTAGTTCCGTTAATATTTGTCTGATTTATGTGCTCCTTGATTTTTTATACTTGGCTAGTATTGTAATTTGATGATGAGTATTTTGGGTATCTCTATATAATTTTTTATCACTATTTTTAAGGATATTGTGAATGTCCGGACTGCTCAAGCATTTGTAGGTGAAGAAAAAGCCATAAGATCCTTCAGGGATGCTCTTTCGAAAACTTACAGGTATGGGAATAGGGGAGGACTAGCCAAGAGTTTAGGACTTGAAACACTGCAATGTGTACGTTTTTGTCCATGGTCTTTGCTTGTACTGTTGGAAAAACGGTTAATAAAAATACTTTTTAAAGATTTTAATTTAGTGTTTCTTTTGTGAATGAAAACTTATTAGTCCCACATAGTGGAGTTTCCACTCTTTAGTTGTTTTTAAGAGACTATAAAGATTTTAGTCCCACATAAGGGAGGAGCTCTTCTTAACTTGAGTTTGTCAATTATATAAACAAATTCACTTCTTTTGTAAAAGTATGAAAAAAAAGGGGTTGCTCTATATTCTAGAGGGACCCCTATATGGTAAAGGGGTTGCTCTATATTTTAGAGGGACCCCTAAGGGAAAACATGGGAAAGGGGTTTCTCTATATTTTAGAGAGACCCCCAAGGGAAATATTTTGTATTGCTTTCTTTAGCATTCGCGATTTTCCTTAATGTTTTTTTCGGAGTTGCCAAGCCCAAGTTGAGCATCTACTACATATGCTAGTAGTAGGTGTATTAGGGTGTTTTATCCTGGAGATATCCGTCCTGTGAGGGCTATAGCATCACACTTGAGTGTAGCGGGGCGCTAATGTCTTAAGGACAGCGTGTTGAACACGCGACTCACTCTGTTTTCCAAAGTTTTGCCCTGTTGCTGTTGCGAAGATATGGGGAGCTTGTTCATTTCGTCAAAGCAATCACTTCCACTATAAAGGAGCTAAGTATCAATAACTTTTTGCTAATTTGATTTTTCTTTGTTTTTGATTATTGCACCCAACAATCTTAAGACATTAGTTATTTGTAATAATCGAAAATGGTTGGTCTTGTGAATCATGGATGTTAATTGTGGAGTGAAAAACAAAAAACGAATTTTTGGTCAGCTGTAGAGTTTCAAATTTATCTCTCATCATAGAAGGTATTTCGATGACCCCTTTTGACACAACGTATTAGACATCCTGATAGTTACCCGCGTAAAATTTCAGAATTTTTGGAGTTGTAAAAATATTTTTTTGATATTTTACAAAACAGAAAAACGTTTCTAAAAAATTCTGACAAGCAGAAATTTGTTGTTAACTAAATTAATTTTTGTGGGGTAACCATGAGTTTTTTGAAACGCTGATTCAAACGAAGTTTGTATATCTAGATGTTATCTTAAAAACTCATATTTGTGAATAAAGGTGTCATCTCCGAGGGACATGGCTAATAGCCGCATGTGGTTGGAAACAAATCTCCAAAGATGGGAAAGGTGAGAACATGGAACGCAACACTAAGCGTGGTCTTCATAATAAAGGTATGTTTCGTAAACCTGAATCTAGCATTACTTTAATTAAGGGTGATTTATATGTTTGTAAATTCCTAGCCATATGGCAGTAAATTGTAGGGAACGTAAAAACCTTAATAAGTAGTAAGTTAATGCTAATTTAGTTGAAAAAAAATAGAACGAGTTCAGTGGCATGATGTCGGAAGTTATTTTAATAACCAATGTGAGAGATATTGATGGGTGGACTTTGGAGCCACTAAGCATGTTTGCTGAAACAGAGACCTGTTCACCTCCTATTAGAGGATAGGGGATGTCGAGAAACTCTATATGAGTAACTCATCTGCAACAGAGGTTGCATAAAATTAAAAGGTCGAGCAGAAGCTCATATCTGTAATATTCTCACACTGAATGAATTTTTCATGTTCTGGGCATATGCAAGAATCTTGTATCTTTTTATGTTGTAGATGGTAAAAGATTGAAGATCTTAAGTGAATTTAGAAAACTTGTTTTAACTAAGGGCAGTGATTTTTTAGGCGACAGTTATAAGACTTAGGTTTTTTATAAGCTTAAAGGAAAATCTGATAAAATAAACATAGTTGATTCTTGTGCTTTCTTTTGTGTGACTTTGACATGTAAATTATAAGTCAATGCATAAACTGGATAGCATAGGCTACGTACCCAAATTTAATTTGGATATTGAACACAAAAGTTAAATTCGCGTAGAATCAAAATATGATAAAAAACCTTTTAACAAAATGTTCATAGAAATTCTAAACCCTTAGAATTAATTCACTCGGACCTAGTTGACATGAATCCGGTTCAAACTAGAGGTGGTAAGAAATGGTTTATTACTTTTATAGACGACTGTACTAGGTATTGTCATATATATTTGTTTAGAGGTAAGGATGATGCCATAGAACCTTTAAGATGTATAAAATTGAAGTTGAAAACCAAATGAATACTAACATTAAAACCATTAGTTCTGACGGTGGTGGTGAGTACAAAATTCCGAAAGGAGATTTCTGTGTAAAACATGGCATAATACACGAAGTTACCCCTCCTTATGCACCTCAGTCTAGTGGTGTAGCTGAACTTAAGAACCATACCCTTAAGGAGATGATTAATGCCATGTTAATTAGTTCAGGATTACCTTCGAACTTGTGGGGGGAAGATGTCCTCTCAGCCTGCTATATCCTAAACAGAGTACCTTTTAAAGGATCAGATAAAACTCCATATGAACTGTGGAAAGGTAGACAACCTTATTATGCTTACTTCAAAGTGTGGGGGTGTTTGGCTAAGGTTGCCATCCATAAACCTAAAATAGAGGACCCAAAAATATAGCTTCGTCCATAACATTTACCGAAACCCCACTCTGCTAAGAAGCTTCATTTAGTGAAATGGACAAAGTACGTCTGAAGCAGACTTGGGATCATGCTAGTTTACCTCCGGGAAGTAAGACCATAGGATGTAAATGAGTCTTTAAAGAGGAAACGTAAGATAGATGGAAATGTGGAAAAATTATGAGGCTAGGTTGATATCTAAAGGATATAAACTAAAAGTAGGTGTACATTTCCTTGATTCTAATTCACATGTGACAAGAATTAATTCCGTTGAGATGCTAATTGTTATTACTGCCATAAACAACTTAGAGATACATCAGATGGATGTTAATACAAATTTTATAAAGCCGTGAATTAGATAAAGAAATTTACATAGACCAACCTGAGGACTTTGTAGTGAAATATTGTGAAGACAAAGATTGCGAGTTGAACAAATCTTTGTATTGTTTTCAAATAAGCACGTAAACAGTGACATGATAATTTGATCATGTCATAATGAGTAGTGGATTTAAGGTAATGAATCTGACAAGTATATTTGCAAGTAACTTGTTAAGGATGCCTATGTGATTGTATGCTTGTATATTGATGATATGCTTATACTTGATATAAACGTAGATATAATTAATTCCACTAAAACATACGCTGAATGATAACGTTGACTTGAAAGACTTAGACCTTATTGATGTAATCATAAGGATGAGGATTAAAAGATAATCTAACATTTATAGTCTTAGTCATTCTCATTGTGTTGAATTTGTGCTTATGAGATACAATAAGTCTGATTGTAAGCATGCCTTACTCCGTACGATTCTTCTTGTAGATTCGAGAAAAATAAGAGTAATGGAATATCTTAACTTGAATACTCAAGAGTTATAGGATGTCTGATGAATTTAATGAACTGTAAGAGTCCAGACATTGTCTATATTGTGAGTAAGTTAAGTATATATACTTGTAGTCCAGAACAAGAGCATTGGGATGCGCTTAATAGAGTATTATGGTACCTAAAATACTCTATTACCTTTTGTTTTATTTATGAAAGGTATCTTGTTGTCCTTGAGGGACTTTGTGATGCAAACTGGATAGTTGACTCAGAGGAGTCTAAGTCTACCAGTGGATATGTTTTCACTCTAGCAAGAGGGTTTGTTTCTGGAAGTTTTTCAGACAAACATATATTGCTCAATTCATTATGGAATCTGAGAGTATTGCGTTAGATAAAGCACGAGAGAGGACCGAGTGCCTAAGATGCTTTTTAGAAGACATTTCTCTCTGGCATAGGCCTGTGCCAGTTATATCTATACATTGTGTTAGCCAAGCTATAATAGTTAAAGCTAAGTAATAATTAATCTCAATCGGCGTTATTTCCATTGATTGGCTAAAGTCCAAGGAGAATTTCGCGCAACCTTTGACGAAAGGTTTGTACAAAGAGATAGTTAAAAATGCATCGAGGGGGTTGGGGCTTAAGCTCATATATTAAACTTACCATGAAGGATACTCAACCTTGCTGACTGGAGATCCCATGATCAAGGTTTCGAATGAGAAACTAATTTGTGGTGGGTAAAGGTAAACACTATCAGAGATTTTCATTCTCTGTCCCTTCCCTATGGTGTAGACGTGATAGTGTGACTGCATGTGGAGGATGACTTTTTAATAAGTCTTAATGAGTTCTATATTTTCAATTTAAGATTGAAGTGGGGTGTAGCAGTAAACAATCTTGATGGATATCACCTATCTGAATGGTGTAGTGGGTCGCTTCCTATGAGAATATGAGCTGATTCTGTAGAGCATTCTGAGAAACAGGATAAGTCCAGGGCCAAAACGGACACAACAACACGAGCTTGGCAGCAACCTTGGAGATATCATGCGTGGTTATTATCGCGGATTACACCAAACGCTAGCAGTTCAAGACATCGCGTTCACTGTCTAGCAAGTAGTTCCAGTAATCTCTCACTAAGCAAAAGTTCAAGACCTCATGGACACCTCTGCCTATGGTGGTATTTCCTGTTTTTCGTTTTTATCTATTTTTAATTCATTTTGAGAAAATGAGTTTTATGTTGTTTTTATGGTCTTGGTATTACTAGTTCTTAGGACCTAAGGGTCACTAAGGATTCACTAGTTCATGATTTTTCACTTTGGTGAAAGAAACCTTTAGTCTCACTTGTGAGAAACTAAATATGAAAGCTCTCTATACTATTATGATTTATGCAATCCATAGTATGACCCTGGGATCAACACACTACTGTGTGAAGGAGAGGACGTTGAAATGGCTAGTATGAATTCAACATTCACGATCTATCTGTCTGTTCAGTCAGTTCGGGTCGTGAGATTGGGTTATTGATTTACCAAGATCTATCTGTGTTTTTCACGTTTTATTGAGTTTTCATTCATGTGGGGGATTGTTGGAAAAACGATTAATAAAAATACTTTTTAAAGATTTTAATTTAGTGTTTCTTTTGTGAATGAAAACTTATTAGTCCCACATAGTGGAGTTTCCACTCTTTAGTTGTTTTTAAGAGACTATATAAGATTTTTAGTCCCACATAGGGGAGGAGCTCTTCTTAACTTGAGTTTGTCAATTATATAAACAAATTCACTTTTTTTGTAAAAGCATGAAAAAAAGGGGTTGCTCTATATTCTAGAGGGACCACTATATGGTAAAGGGGTTGCTCTATATTTTAGAGGGACCCCTTAGGGAAAACATGGGAAAGGGGTTTCTCTATATTTTAGAGAGACCCCAAAGGGGATTCTCTATATTTTAGAGAGACCCCCAAGGGAAATATTTTGTATTGCTTTCTTTAGCATTCGCGATTTTCCTTAATGTTTTTTTCGGAGTTTCCAAGCTCAAGTTGAGCATCTACTACATATGCTAGTAGTAGGTGTATTAGGGTGTTTTATCCTGGAGATATACGTCCTGTGAGGGCTATAGCATCAGTCAGAAAACTCTTACTCTTTACATTGTTATTATGTGGCAAATATGGAAAGCTCGTTCTAGTGCTAGTATGGACAACAAGAGACAATGTCCTGTAGTCACTATCCATCAAGTTAACATTCTCCTAGAGTCCTTAACTCAAACACAAAACCTTTACATGTGTCTCCAGAAAAATGTCTTTACTGCTGCAACACCATTTAATAAGTATCGGTGTAATGTTTCATTGTGGAATCAACACACTAACACTTGTTTAATGTTTGTGGATGCTTCTTTGGGAAAATCCTCATATTCAGCAGGTTGCGGCATTGTTTTCTTTAGAGCCGATGGTAGATTTGCAGCAGCCAGATGTTGGCCAACGGTTGCAGAATCAATCTTAGAAGCTGAAGCTCAGGCACTCTTGATGGATATTGAATGGGCTCAAGACCTACATGTTCAAAACATCTTCTTCATTTCTGACAATCCTAAACTCGTTACTGCTATCAATGGCGTTCATTCTAGTATCCCTTGGACGATTTTCTCTTATGTCCAAGACTGTAAAAACGGATTTGCTCTGTTAGGTAGTCCAGTCTGTAAATATGTTCCATGTAAGTTCAATGCTGCAGCAGATGGTTTGGCTAAGTTAGTTAGGAAATACCGTGTCAATAGTGTTTGAGATAACACGCATCCTGTATGTATTTTAGATAAACTGTATGCTTGGATGTCAGCTCTATACTCTTTTCTTTTTTGGGTTTAATGCAATGTTTCCTTCAAAAAAAAAATACCATACTACAAGTCTTTGATTGGTAAACAAATATGGGGCAAGCAGTACCCGGATCCTCTTCCGATAACCCTGCTAAACTTACTTGTTGTTGGAAAGGGTAATTTGTAATCTAGAATTATTTTTACTGTTTAGTAAAATCTCTTAATGGAATTAGAGTGAACTAATGTGAACAAGTGGAAATGAGTCGGCTGTTAGAAGGGTCTAGTACATGACTTGGTTAAGGAAAGTAAAGAATTGTCTAGAGTTTCTAAAGTTCAGTCAAAGTATCAAACTAGTTTATCCAAAAGAAAAATCTAGAGAAGGTTAGAGAGTTCTAGGGTCGGTCTAACAAAGCTTGTAAAAAGGCAATGGTGTACTCAGTTGTAAGCTTGAGCAAGAACAACAATAATAAATCGTAGAGTTTAAGAAAATCTTGCTTCAAACACCATAGTTCAGTGGGAGTGAGCAATTCTGACTCCATGCTCATATATCTCCATGATCATCAAAACATCTAAAAAATTAACACTTGTATAATTTATTTGATGGCCCTTATTTGATTCAGTGTAACTCCGAAATTCGTAGAGTAATCCTCAACAAATGGGGCAAGCAGTACCCGGGTCCGCTTCGGTAAGCTTAAATCTGAACTGTGGATAATATCCTTAGTGGACTTGGAGTTGCAGCTAGGTCCAAGTTCAGTTGCCCATATAAACAAAATATCATCAAATCCGGGATCTCATTTTCTTCTCTCTCCCCAGAATCAGAATCACAGTGAACCCTAGATCTCAATCAAAATCTTTTCCTTACAATCAAAATCTTAAGTTAGTGATGGGTTTTGTATGGGATTCTGCCGGAGTAACGTTCATTCATACACAAAGATAGCATCATGATATTTCCTCTCAAAACTCAGTCCGCAGGAAGGTTTTCAAAGACATAGAATAGCTGTGAAGACCAGATTTCTTTGAAATAAGGAACGAATCCGTCCACAAATGGTGTAATTCCCATATAGGTCGGCTGTTGGGTCAATAAGAATACACTAAGGTTGCAATGTCTTCAAGAAAGATA
Organism: Papaver somniferum; assembly: GCF_003573695.1. NCBI lineage: Eukaryota > Viridiplantae > Streptophyta > Magnoliopsida > Ranunculales > Papaveraceae > Papaver > Papaver somniferum. Next base: position 141,673,136 of record NC_039367.1, read on the forward strand.
TGGTTTCTTCAGCCATGAGGAGGACCTTTTTCACTTATACAGTTGAAGAACACGGAAACGGCAACATGATGATATTTCCTCTCGACATTAAGCAAGTAATTTCTGATTATTATTTTTATTATGTCCAATACGTATTCAATTCAATGAATACCAGAATCCCATAATTTTAAATTTGTTTGTACCTAATGTGAAGCCATGTAACATTCAATCAATATCCATCAGTAATTCAAGTCTAAACTGATAACATGACCTGCTATATCATATTTAATGCCATCCCAGATGGTCCAAGAAAGAATAGTGAAATTGACGGCATTACTAGTATTAGCAGGAGTACTATCACCATAGCCTATTACTAGTGGTGGTGTTGGAACCATGTATAAAATGTGTGTAATTATGAATCTATGCAGATTTTTATATGAAATATTGCTAAATTTTGACAAATCATATTATTTATCTAATTTGCCAAATTCTTGTCACATTGCAGATCATTTGGTGACGATTGTTTCCAAAAAGTTCAAATGTAGAGGTTCCTTCTGATGAGCAGACATTGTCTGCTATAGTTGTTTTCCATTCTGCAACCCAGTTGCTGCAATCGTGCAAGGTAGAGAAGCAACACCTGCAAAATATAAGCGGGAAGAATGTTTAGGCTGGGAAGGAATTTTGATGATCCAAGAGAACGGAAAGATTCTCTGTAGTGATTAGGATGCATTCCAGGAATCAATAAGACTTGCGAAACTGTCAAGGTACACTACAGATGGCATATTGTTTGTAGAAACATAACAATTCATCCTACTATTTTGAAATTGTTGGGTGCAGTGGGTTATGTACTACTAATATCTAAGGTCCATAGGACTTCTACCAGTTAATAGTGGTGAAATCCACTCTGTATTTCAGTCGCTTCAGATACAAAACAATTCATAGGGGAGTGTCATACAAAATATGATACTAACATTTCAATCAGGCATCTTGAAATTTTATATAAACTTCCTATGATTGTCAAAAGTAAAGTAAGTTTTGCTGTATATCTCAAAAGTAAAGTAAATACTGCAAAAATTACTTTTCTTTTTAATTGCTAGGATTTTTCATTAATCCCTTATATATTTTGCTTTCTTTTTTGTTTTTCTGTTTAAATCATGTTGCTTTTGTTGTTTAATGCATCAAATAGTCTCTGATTAACCTAATAGGTTACAATTCATCTAATTGCATGGCATAGGTTACAATCCTAATAAACATAATGGATGTGAAGTGGGTCACAGAGAGGGGGAGCTAATATTCGGGATGACATTGGCAAGGAAAGCAACATTCATTCAAGATAACATTGATGAGATTAAAGCCACTCCTTCACAGTTGAAAATGGATTTAGGACTCTAGAAGAAGCTTCAACGCAGAAATGGAGGGTAAGATTCAGAAACTCCCTCCACTTCAGAGATTGCATCAGACTGACAATGAATCATAGATAGCTTAGTACAAGTTCCAAGGTACTTCCATCCGTTCTTTCTTTTTAGGGCGTTTTTACTGAATCGACTGCTGGACTTTGTTGTTCAATTTTAACCTCGTTGCGTGCAATGTCTAAATTGATTTCTCACACTATTCAGGCTTAGTTTATTTATCTTTAAACTAGAGTTGATATATTTCATTAGAAAGAATAAGTTGTGAAAGATTACAATGGCGTTGATTGTACTAAATAACTAACACCCGAAATTAGTAAAGAATTGTGGAAGCTGATATGATCATTTGATTGTGTAAGTTTTCTTGGGTTAGGCGGCTTGATACCACCAAGATGTTTCGGGGTTGAAACTCATTCTAGCTTATCTTATGACAAATAATTATCTTATTATTTGTCTATTTATCTTATGCAAACCATAAGAATTTTGTGCATTATGGAATTGTGATATACGAAAGGGAATGGATGGAAGCCGCCTTCTGAAGGTGACCCAATTCAACGAATGTTTGAAACCCATATAAATTAGACACCCAATAGAGGCAAGTATCATGAGTTTTTTGCACATATTTTGTATGCTAATGCTTACCAGTAATTTTTTCAATGTAGATATAAATAAGCAAGCTGGATTAGATGAGAATGGAAAGCAACATTCGATGACTGATGCAATTTATGTGAATGTATCACCAACAAAATTACATAGAAGTACCTGCAGATACTGTGATCTAGCTTGGAACCTTTATGCTGCAACAACTCCAGCAAGTGCAACCAGTCCACAATGTCAGCGGGGAAGTCCTCTTGCACGTATGAATGAACCACCAGCACTGTCCACAGTTTCAGGTTGGAGTAGAGGTAATTTGAATGAAGTTGTTTGAAACACCAGTGGAAATAAAGGAGCAATAGCATCTGGTAAACTAATAGTATTCAATAAAAATAGTTTAGTTTATATTATATCTTTTAGACACGAGCTCCATAAGTTTCTATATATGAGTCACTGCATTCCTTTTGGACTAAATATACTGGCAAAGATTTATCATTTTTTCCCCCCAATTTCTTGTGTTCTTTTGAGTGTTTTGTCAGTTGAAAATATCATTATCTTTGTACTTTGTCTCAAAAAATTGCTGTTATCTATTTGTGTGATTTATAGAGCTCGCGAAGTCGTGTTTGATCTGTTGTAGAGTGTTCTGATACGCACACTCGCAATTCAAGTTCTTGCTAATTTGCATAGACTTCCCATTTTTTTCCCGATCAATTATTACTATTATGGCCCAACAAATTTTATTTGCCGATCTGTTTCTTTTTGTAATCTTGTTCGGGGTTGGTCGCAAAAACTTGACAGTCCCAATTTCAATTTCAATTTCAATTTCTTCGTAATTGATGACTAAGAAATTTAAATGCTAGAAGTCTTTTGTTTTTCACACCACTCAAATGGAGCTAGCAGTACCAGGATCCACATCCGATTAGCTAAAATCCGAAACGATGGACAATTCGCCTATTGGGCTTGCAGCTCGATCCAAGTTCGGTTGCCCTATCTATATAAACAAATATCATTGCCCTAAATCTCTAAATCTCATTTTTATCTTTGCCTCCCCGAATCAAAACCTCAGCAATCTCTAGATCTCATCAAAATTAAAGCTTCAGTAGAGATTTAGTGATGAGTTCGAGACGCAGCATTGGTTTTTGTTTGAAGTGTGTCGGCTTCCAACTCAAAACCAAATTGTCTTAGATTTGATCTTGATGAGCCCACACACTTCAAACATGGTATCAGAGCTTAGATCTATTAGATTTGATCTTGATGAGTGAAAAAAAATCAATTTCTACCCATTAAATATCAAAAATCAGGAACATTCAAAGTTTTTAAAATCTAGATCTAGAAAAGAAAAAACCCATTTTTTCAATCAATCTTCAATTAAATCAATGGCAAGTAGTAGTTACTCAAATCAATACATTCAACAACCTTCAATACCACTTTTTCATGGAGAAAATTATGATTTTTGGGCAATTAAAATGAAAACCTTGTTCATGTCTCAAGAAGTGTGGGAGATTGTTGAAGATGGATATGATGAAATTGAAGATACATCAAACTTAGATCAAGACCCAAACGGTTTACTTAATGAGAGTACGAGGAAGAATGCAAAAGCATCCATGTACATCCAACAAGGAGTTGGAGACACCATACTACCAAGATTAATCCATTCTTATAAACCTAAAGAAGCTTGGGATCTTCTACAACAAGAGTATGGAGGCAATAAGAAGGTAAGAGAGTTAAAATTACATTCATATAGAAGAGATTTTGAGAATCTTAGAATGAATGAGAAGGAATGTTCAAATGATTTTTCATCTAGAGTAGTTGAAATTGTTAATAATATGATGATGTGTGGTGAGAAGATGGAGGAAAGAAGAATTTGTGAGAAGATATTGATGTGCATGCCGGAAAAATTTGAACCCATTGTGGCGGCTTTGGAAGAGACTAAAGATTTCTCAACATTAAAGTCAGAAGAGTTATGGGCCTCCTTAAAGGTGTATGAGCAAAGGTTGTTAAGACACTCCGAAAAATCAATTGAGAGTGCATTTCAATCAAGATTCAACTTGGATTCAAAAAATTCAGCAACAACGAAAAATGAGTACAAGGGTGAATCAACATCAAACTTCAAAGGAAAAGAAAAATGGAAGAAAGGAGGAGCTAATTCCAACAACTATATAAAAAGTGATTCGTTTCAAGTACCAAGATGCAATTTTTGCAAGAAGAATGGTCACTTGGAGAAGAATTGTTGGAACAAAGGAAAACCACAATGTCGCAATTGCAAAAAGTATGGACATTTGGAGAAATATTGTAGATACAAAGAAGATGAAGAACAAGCCGGTAGAGCCGAAGAAAAAGAAGAAAAACAAAAAATGTTTTATGTTTGTCAAAGTTCCATGGTAACTTCCAAAAGCGAGGTTTGGTTTGTGGATAGTGGTTGTACCACTCATATGTCCGGTGAAAAAAGCTTGTTTGTGGATAGGGATACTTCCATAAATTCTCTTTGAAGATGGGGGATGGAAATACGGTTCACGCTAACGGAAGAGGTACAATTCGCGTGCAAACTATCAATGGAGAAAAATACATTAGAGATGTGTTGTATGTTCCGGAATTGACACAAAATTTGCTTAGTGTTGGGAAACTTGTGGAGCTTGGGTACGCGGTCCATTTTGAAGATGGATATTGCACCATTTATGACAAGAAACACAAGAAAAAGAGACAAGTGATGAAGAGTATCAAGATGGAGAAGAATAGAAGCTTTCCAATTGTGTTTGAAAAAGAGAAGAACATTGCATTGAGGATGGAAACCATTGATGAAACATGGTTATGGCATAAAAGACTTGGGCATTTGAATTTCAATAGTCTCAAGGTTCTTTCCAACAAGAACATGGTGCAAGGACTTCCACAACATATCAACCACAAAGATGGAGTGTGTGAAGGTTTTGCACTTGGGAAGCAACATCGCCAACCATTCCCAAAATATGTAGCATGGAGAGCGAAAGAACTTCTTGGTTTGGTACTTACCGACGTGTGTGGACCAATGAAGAAACCAACTCATGGAGGTAATAGATACTTCATTTTATTCATTGATGACTTTACTCGTATGACTTGGGTCTACTTCATGAGACAAAAGTCCGAAGTTTTTAGTATGAAGAAGTTCAAGAGCCTTGTTGAAAAGCAAAGTGGTGACTACATCAAAGTTTTAAGAAGTGATAGAGGCAAAGAGTACAACAACAAAGAATTTGATAGATTTTGTGAAGATGAAGGCTTGGAAAGGCAACTAACCGTGAGTTATACTCCTCAAAAAAATGGTGTTTCCGAGAGAAAGAACCAAACCGTGATGGAGATGGCAAAGTCCATGCTTCATGAGAAGGGTATGCCTAGAGAGTTTTGGGCCGAAGCCGTTAACACCGCCGTCTACTTGATGAATAGGTGTCCAACAAAATCCGTATGGAACCAAACTCCTTTTGAAGCATAGAGTGGGAGAAATCCATCGGTAAGACATCTCAAAGTTTTTGGTAGTGTGTGTTATTCTCAAATTCCAAAGGTGAAGAGAACAAAGCTTGATGAATCAAGTGAGAAATGTGTATTTCTCGGCTATAGCTCCAATCAAAAGGTTATAGGTTATTTAGCTTGAAGAACAACATAATGATTACAAGTCGTGATGTCTTGTTTGATGAACGAACTTCATGGAATTGGGAAGAAGGTAAAATTGAGAAGAGAACCATTATTCTTGATGAAGAGCAAGAAAATTCAGCAACAAATGAAGTTTAATAAGGTGAAGAAAATGAGGAAGAACTACCTCAAACACCTCCAAATACAAGACAAGGTGCATGTCCAAGTACTAGTGCATCAACATCACCACCATCGGCACCAAAGAAGATGCATAGGTTGAGTGAAGTGTATGAAAGATGCAACTATTGTACGGTTGAACCGGAAAATTTTGAAGAAGCATCAAAACAACCGGTATGGATAAAAGCCATGGAAGAAGAAGTTGTTGTCATTAATGATAACGACACATGGGAGAAAGTAGCAAGGCCAAGTGACAAAGAAGTTATTGGTATGAAGTGGATCTACAAGGTGAAGTACAATGCGTATGGAACGGTTCAAAGATACAAAGCAAGGTTGGTGGCAAAGGTCTACTCACAACAACCCGGTATCGACTACAATGAAACGTTGTCACCGGTTGCTCGTCTTGACACCATTAGAGACGTGATTGCTATGGCTTCCCAAAAAGATTGGTTACTCTATCAACTTGATGTCAAATCGGCATTTTTGAATGGAGAACTCCGTGAAGAGGTCTATGTGGAAAAACCACAAGGTTTTGTGGTGGAAGGAGAAGAAGATAAGGTGTACAAGTTGAAGAAAGCTTTGTATGGACTAAAGCAGGCACCAAGAGCTTGGTATAGTGAGATAGATGGATACTTCAAAAGGCAAAAATTCAACAAAATCAAGAGTGAGCCTACACTATATGTGAAGAAAAAAGGTACGTCTATTCTCATCGTTTCCTTGTATGTTGATGATCTTATCTTTACGGGTAATGATGCTCATATGATTGAGCAATTCAAGAGAGAAATGATGATGAAATATGAGATGAGTGACATGGGTTTGCTCAAGTACTTCCTTGTTATCGAAGTTCACCAAAGTGAAGAGGGAGTGTTCATTTCTCAAAGCAAGTATGCGGAAAAGGTGTTGAAGAAATTTGGTATGCTTGGTTGTAACCCCACATCTACACCACTTGTAGTGAATGAGAAACTCAAGAAAGATGATGGAGGAAGAAAAGTTGATGAGACTTACTATAGAGGTCTTATTGGAAACTTGTTGTATCTTACACATACAAGACCCGACATCATGTTTGCTTCAAGTATGCTTTCTAGGTTCATGAGTTCACCTAGTCATTTACATCTTGGCGCGGCAAAGAAGTTGTTGAGGTACATACAAGGAACAATGAATTTTGGAATCATGTATTCAAGAAATTTGGATGTCAAATTAGTTGGCTATTGTGATAGCGACTTGGGAGGGTGTATTGATGACATGAAGAGTACATCGGGGTATGCTTTTCCTCTTGGTTCGGGTATATATACATGGGCATTGAAGAAGCAAGAAACCGTAGCTCTATCCACGGCGGAAGCGGAGTACATTTCGGCATCAATACCTACATCTCATGTTGTATGGCTAAGAAGAATCATAGAAGATATTCAAGAGAAGCAAGAAGAAAGCACCGTAATTTTTTGTGACAACAAATCCGCAATTGCTATGTCCAAAAATTCGGTTGACCATTGTAGAGCAAGGCACATTAAACTCAAGTATCACTTCATTCGAGAAGCGGTAGAAGATGGTGAGATAGAACTCAAGTATTGCAAGACGGAAGACCAATTGGCGGACATATTCACCAAGGCACTTCGCAAAGGCAAGTTTCAAAATTTTCGAGAATTACTAGGAGTTGTAGAACATCACATTAAGGAGGAGATTGTTGAGTGTTAATGTAATGTTCAAATGTAATAGGAGTGTAAGAATATAAGTAGTAGTAGAATTGTATGGACAATAGATGTCCACATGTCATCTTATCTCTATGGTCTTATATTGACCATGTGTAGAGAGAGAAATGATTATGAAGAAAGAAATCAAAAGAAAATAGAGCGAGTTGAAACTATTAGTTTCCCACTCCATTATCCATCAAAATCCTTCTAATCTTAATCATAAATTCAATCAAACATCTAACAATTGGTATCAGAGCTAGGCCCGTATCAGAGTGGAATGAGAAGTATGCTCAAAGGGCTGTCCGTCCACCCGTACAGAGGTCCACGTTGTAGTGGCTTAATCTCCTCCGCGCTACACGTGGAGGGGAAGCATGTTGGAGAAACTATAAAATAGTCCCACATATCTAACTCCTTAACCAAGATCTTAATATATAAGGTGTGGAGCCACTCCACTCATTGCCAATTGGTTTTGAGTTGGAAGCCCACACACTTCAAATCCATGGGATTCGGGTGGATGGAGCAACCTTTACTCATACCATCACAATGATATTTCCTCTCAAATCCATGTAATGATTTTTCTTTGTCTCATACTTAATCAATGAATACCTAAAAAATTCAATAATTTAATTAGGTTTCTTCCCTATCTATTGTCTTTTCAGGACAACGGAGGCAGTCTATGAATCGAAGATAAATGACATTCAGTTCACCAAATAGGCAGATGGCTGATTTCATGTTTTACATCACCATATATGAATGCTTCGTGCCGGATTTCAGTTTCCACATTTCATAGTATAACATAACCTAATTTTGAAATGTGCATACATTGAGGATAAAAAATGTGTGCTTATTTACTAATTTTAAAACTGAATATAGTGTATATACTTTGTACTAAAAAGAAAAGGTGAATTTATATTTGTGTTCCTGATATCATGGAGTTTCCTCGATGATTATCCCGTGGTTGTACAGAAAGCTTCTGAGAAAGACGGATGGAGTTGATGGAGTACGTGATGGACAAGAGTCAGTTGATAGATCTGCGATGAGCAACATAGCATTATGATATTTCCCTCTCAAAACTAAGTTAGCTGATAAGGATAGAAAAGGCACATAGCTGCTTTGATAAAAGTAAAGCACCATATGGAGAGGCAGTCTGCTGGCTTTCATAGAAAGTTGATAAGGATAGAAGCATAAAGATCCTAGACAGGGTAGTTCATTTGGAAGAAAGCTGATTAGTCCTGAGCCAGTGGCCCAATGTTGTTCCCAATTATTTGATTGATGGACTAATGAACTATCAACGTCTAGAATTTATGTGAAGATCGACTGGTAATTTTTCTAATTATGCATTCTTAGTCCTAATTACTATTCATTGTTATCAGTGTGTTCTTCTGTTTATTGCCTTTGGAAATAAAACCAAAATCTCATAGTCCTAAATTTTGTTCGTCTTGTTATTAGGTTTCATATGAGAATGTGAAGACATGTTTAATGATACATGTGCTCAAACTGTCAGAATTAAGGTGTATGAGAAGGAGCACTTCTATTCAGGCTGCATTGGGAACTGTTGAAATACCAGTCAGCACTATACGTTGCATTAGTAAAACTTCATGCACTCTACCGTTTACTATTGAGCTTATACGAATAATTGTAATTGGTATATTCAACTATGCATGATTTCAGAAGATAGCCAGCAACGCTAATTACCTGATTTCAGTAAGTAGTTGGTGTACTAGTTTAAAAGTATCATGAGTTTTTGGCACATATTTTGTAAGCTAATACTTGCTAACTCTTGTTCTAATGTAGGCACAGATGAGGGAACACGCGGGGTTAGATAAGAATGGTAAGCAATAATCCACTACTGATGAAATTTATGTGAATGTATTTAAAGAGCGACATTAACTTGTTAGAGCTGGAGGAAACGGTCTCTTGACATAAACTAGACCATTTTCATTAGTTAGATTTTCTTCTTCGAGTTGCTAAACTCAGTCTACAACCATCAGAGATTCAGAATAATTTGTTTTAGGTTCTTCTGATGCTGTTATCGCTTTAGTTCCTTGTCTATTTAGCGGAATTCATTGTTTAATAAGTGAATTCTTGTATTGGCACCGTTTAGTCACTTCTAATTCTCAACCCTTGGCTGCCATACCGAACTTAATTATCAACAGCCTGGGCAAACTGAGACCAGTATATATCTAAGAGTTTTAGATTTTGGCTCTAAAATTTCTACTTAGTTATTAGCTTGAATACAAAGAGGTCTTGAGGTAGGCTCAAAATGACACCAATAAATCGACATTTTATTTTATTTTGTCAATGTTAGATATCACAATTATTATGATATTTTTCTTTTGAATGTCAAGATCTTTGAAATATCTTATTTGTCAACATAGCAATATTATCTTATGTCCACTACTTAAAAACGTACCTAGCAATTAGTAATTGATAACAATTGCTTGAGTGAGAAGTGTAACCAGCAGGAGATAGTCTAGTTAGCCAAGAGCCTAACTCCTTATATTTGCTGTCGCATCTGATGATCTCTTGAAATTCCACTCATGTCTCTAAAGGAGAAAAATTGGTTGGTACGTTCTCTTAGGTTTTAGGTTTGTTTAAATATTCTTTCATGATTTTGATGCAATCCCAGCTCATTACGAGACAATTAAACCCTCCATTTTATATCCGAACATCCAAATTGATTCTTTCATTTTTTTTGTTTTGTTTTTATTTATTTATTTCATGTACAATGAGTAATTGGGGTTGGGAATAAACCTTTGAAGTTTGAATGATATAAGCTTGTAACAGCTGAATGAAATGGTCTTTTATTTGAATGAGCTTTCACCATTTTCATCGATTAGAGCTGCTAAACTTAGACTACAACCATTACAATACATTGTTCTAAGTTCTTGTGATTCTATATTCTGATTCAACATTATCAAGTAATTTAGATAAAACCTCTTCATGTTTATACCCTGGCCTATAATTTTGTTGTTGAATAACATTGAGAATGTGTTTAGACAATTACATCTGTCTCTATATGTATATTGGATTGGCAAGATCTAACTTGTTAATTACAACAATTGCGCACGTACTAGAATCACCAGTGCGTATAGTGGTATTCGGACGTCCATATGCGATCGAGCTTGGAATCCTTAATGCTATCACAACTTTAGCAAGGGAAACCAGTCTACAGTGTCAGCGGGGAAGGGGAAGTCCTCTTGCTTAGGTTTAGGTTGGGGGTATAGGTCATTAGAGTGAGGTTGTTGGAATACCAGTCAAAAGATTCATCATCTTATTCTTCTTCTCCACTTCTTGTATTCTTGGAAAATAATTGTTTGGGATTTTGAAGAATAATGGTCCAGGCCTTCAGGGTTGTTGGTTCATATTGGACACTGCAGCTGTGAATTAGTTGTCTTCTTATAATCTTGATTCTACCAGCTAGTTTCGGTCCCTGGTGAACGGCACAGCTCATTCCCTAGCAGTATATTTATATAACCGAAATGGCACAGGGTTTATTCCCTAGCTGTAATACTGTCATGTTGTGCAATGCACGACTTGTTAATTTCTTTTTTATCGTGTATGCTGAATGAATCACTACTTACTTGAATAACTGTGACGACACTATAAAGGGATTCGATGCTGCCGAGGAAGCAAAGACGTCTGGCGAAACGTGAAGCACCAGCCAGTATCTGATCTGTAACTTTGAAGTCCATGGTTGGATATTTGAAAGTCTTTTGACCGCTCAATTGATATACCACTTCCTAACTTTGAAGGCAATAAAAGAATGTTCCCTATGGTGGAAATTGAGACCTTAATCGAACATTATAGGAAAAGGATTCCTAACTTGTTTTTTTTTTTGAAGTCGCCAACTACAGAAACATGATAATATTAGGAAATACAGTATATATAAATACATGTATGCTTCAGAAAAAACATGATAATATTAGAAAAGGATTCCTACATGCAGAGCTCCCTGTATCCCAAGTGTAGTTGTAAGAAATCTTACAACTACACTCCACTTAATCTAGTTATTTCTCTATGTAACCATCACGACAATTATCTTATTGATTGAATATATTCAGATTGTTTACAAGATAGATGAAAACCTAAAATAACACTTCTTGTAAGCTAAACTCACTTTCTCTCTCTTTCAATCTCTGTTACGAGACCTGTCCTAGAATCCTCCACAAGACAACTACTCTCCCCTTTATATAGGATATTACATAGTGGATGACAGCTAAGAATCCCTTAATTTTCGGGATCTCTGTGCGACATCTTCGCTCATATACAACCGCTCATATTTGCATATCTTACATCTTCACATAACTCCTCACACTTTACCCATGACTTTGCTGACATCATCTGATGTGACGTCTCAATTTGTTGTGTCCGATGCTCCTCGCTTATGTTGTATTCTTCACTTCGCGTAATTATTAACCTGTGCAATATTTAACTCCTACACCAAGAGCTCTTATTCCATCCATTTCTCTAGGTATCGCATCATCACAGTTTAAGTTTAAAGTATGAAGTCATCCGCGATGATGGGACTAAGAAAAATCATGCCGGACAATTCCGCGAAGATGAGACTAAGAAAGATCATGCCGGATATCCCACGTGTTATCATTGTCGATATATACTACTGATGTTACCTGCAAAATCAATAGGTAGATTTAGGTGAGTTTGCAAAGACTGGTACAAGCTACTCAATGACCATGATTTTATGGAGACTCGTCTTAAACGCAGCATTGAAACCGGAAAACTAATTTGTTTTTCGATAAAAGATAATCGTGCTGCACATGAAATGTACATGCATATCACAAGATCGACATCATTATATACAGTATTTCAAAATAAGCATTGTGAGACTGTTAAGATGAAGTCTCCATTACAAGGTAGACTTGTAGGTATCGAAATTGTTGCTTCTTATAATGGTTTGATTTTGATGAGAAGCCATAAAATATTTCGGTCGGGAAGTCATTGGCTCTGGAACCTGGATACTAAAGAGTGCAAAGAAATAGTAATTCCAGAAATTAAAGATGGACCATATTATCATAGTGATATGCAGAATGTCACATGTGGGGTTGGTTATAATTGTGATGCCGGTGATTACAGGATTCTGGTAGCTACCAGTAATTATGCTAGTAATATAATCGGAAAATGGGTCATTTGTCCAAACATATTTAAAATATGGTTCAAATGGACAAGTAAAAATTTGTATGGGTGAAATGAACACCAAAAAAATAGCAAGATGAAACTGGATTCATCCTGACTTAAACTTAAAAAATATCAAGGATGAAACTAGATGCATCCCGATGTAAATTAAAAATAAGAAAAAATATTTAAAAATGGGTACGATGAAACTGTTTACATCCCGACTATTTTTAAATTTTTTGTCCATTTAAACAGTATCAAAATCTAACTGTCATTTTGACCCAGGAATTGTTGATTTTGGTCTTTTCAACCAATTTTGTGTAATATATTTTGATTTGGTGATCGTTATGGTACCAAAATTCAGGTTTATACATCAAAATCGAATTCATGGGTACTCTTGTCCAACATCTTCCCATATGATGGTCTAACTATACACGAGAAGGCTGAAGTGATATTTTTTCGTGGAGCTTTTCACTGGATAGCAAGACGACTTAGAGACAGTAGAAGATGTATTCTTTCTTATGATGTCCACCGTGAGAACTTCAAGGAAGTAGGTTTCACCCATCTATTCAATGAATCTCTGAATGATCAGGGAAATTATTATAATGACAACACTTTAGGTGTTTTAGGAGGTTGCCTTTCCATAATAGGACCACCAAATTTTGGTATTAATATAGAAGTATGGGTGAAGAAGGCTTACAATGTGACTAAATCATGGACGAGACTGTTCGTTCTCCAGCTCCCGGAAGTTGCGAAGTCCATAGGCCATGTGAAAATACCAAGGGAATTCAAGAACGGTGAAGTATTGTTCGTGACAACCAACGAAGCATCGGATTGTTGTTTAGTTCTATATGACCCGGTGAGTCAAAAATGTCAAGTTACCGATATCCAGCATAATGCGTCCGGCAAATGGAATATAGAAGCTCATGGTAAGAGGAGTCTAGTATCACTTAACTCAATCAATGGCACCTCCGAGAACATACTACATACAGCAAGATCAAGAAAATTATCGGCAATTTTCCCTTTAGTAAGAAAATTTGTGTAGTGATTAGTCAATCAACTTATGCTTGGTCGTACTTTCTTTAAAACTTTTATAAAGTACAAGACAACCTTAATAGACTATAATTACAAGCTGGCTCACATCCACCAGCTCAAGTTGCCCCTCTTTGTTTGACGATCAAAAATGATCATGAAACAATTTCATACGTTGCCAAAACCAGTTTTTTTCAAATTTGAACCCCCAGTTGGCCATGACATTTGTAAGTACACGTTTCATCTCTCGCCACGTGTCCGCAAAGAAACACGTGGAAGACATCTATCCCAAGACATCAAGATATGATGCCACGCAGGAGTAGCCCAGGAACATGCCCCCTCAACACAAGTCCATCATCTGGTACATCCGACGACCAAGAACCAGGGAGTACTGAAGATAAGGACTACTGCAAAGCACTGAGACAGATCCAAGAAGTCACTTTATCCCATCCCAAGAAAGATCCAAGATCAGCGGTTAGGGTTAGTCCAACTGACATGGGCAGGACAGAGACAGTAGACAACTGTCTGCCGCATGCAGGCGACCCAACCACCCGCATTAAACATCCTAAGATAGGGTACGTGTCGACCAACCTGTGGAAGAGGCAACGATAACTCTTCGGAATCAAGTATGGAACGCTGGGGGCATCGAAGAAGACGAAGACATCTGCGGGATTGGCACAAAACACAAGACGATAAGATTTCAACGATCTTCAGAGGTGGATCCCACAAGATAACCCTATAAATACCCCCCTTCACTATGAGAGGAGGGGACAACTAATCCAGAACAACTAGATAAGGATAGCAGAGAGAAAACTAGGAAGAGTAAGTAAAGTCCTTATCCCGCAGACTAAATGTATATCTGAAAGTCATTCGGCTACTCTTGTAATCAGTCAATACATAGTGAAACACCAACTCCGTGGAAATGGGCCTTAGTGCCGAACCACGTAAATAATCGTCTCATTACATTCCGTTCTGTACATCCCGCACTTTACATTATGTACTCTTCTTGCAGGCTTCGATCTTTGTTTATCTTGTTATATGAATCTCATCAATGATAGTAACGATAAGACAAGGATGAGCCCGAAGGCTTTGAGTCGATAAATCAATACAATCACCATCCCTAGTATTTATCAAACATATTTTATACTGTTAACTTCATACGAGCATTGTTTGTGAACACGTGGATGCCATCGAAATTCTTGTGTTCACAATCTGGCGCTAGAAACAGGAACTTTGTCCCGGTAAAATATTTATCTCATCCTGTGATATTTATACGTGTCTTTTGTTCTTAGCACCGCTCTCTAAAAATAACGATGCTTAGGACGCTTTTATGTTTCAACATCCATTATCTTTCTTTCCCGATAAAACAAGGCACAAATAGATCTATGTTTTTTTCGAAATTTACAAACAGATTTGTGTCTTTTCGAAGTTTACAAACAGATCTATGTCTTTTTCGAAATTTACGAAATATCTATGTCTTTTGCAAAGTTTACAAACGGATCTGTGTCTTTTTCAAAGTTTACGAACAGATCTACGTCCTTTTCGATATACTTGCACTATAATTCGTGTGTTCAAGGTTTTATCTTCGAAAATAAAGAATTACTTACAGTTCTATGTATTTTTCCAGTGGATTTGCTCCATAGCCGCAGATTTTTAAGTTTTTATCCTTGAAAATGAGAATTTAAGGGACCGACCCATGTACTTCCCAATAGGTCTAAGTTTCCGGAATAATGCTCGAATTGTTGGCTCTGAAAGTTAAAACCCACGGATGGATTACTTCATCCTTCGGAAAATAGTCTTATTACTGTCAACTTATAAAACATGCCTGAATATTCAAGAGATCCGATACCTTTGAAGAAAGGAATAATAGTAGTATAATCTTTTTTTGCCTTCAGTGTCTAGATTTCAAAACTCTGCTAACAGATCCTTCACGGCCCCTTCCTATTTTTGTCTACTCGATGTTTCTTTTGCAGACGATATCAGAGATGGAAAAAGACAAGGATGCAGGAAAAATGAAGGCTTCATCAAAAGAAGCACCCAGGACCACGCCAGTTATGACAAGGAGAAAGCAGAAAGGTGAAAAGCTCAAGGCAACTGATAACAATCAAAACGGAGCTGAGAGCACGATGCCTTTAGCTGCCAGCGCTATTGTAGCGGATGTACTAAAGGTCGTTGCTGCTAAAGTCGGGGCCACAAAGACTGTAACTACTGGGATTAGGGTTTCAAAAGCAGCAACTGCCTCCCGACCGCATGAACAGCCCGAAGGTGTGGCAGAGTCTGTAATACAACAACCTATCTACGGAATGCCGCTCACCAATGAGCAGAATCTGCCACTTCAAGTTAATCAACCACTTCTAATGGAAAGGCAGCCATCGCAGCAACAGGCGGAGTTCCAAAACCCACCGGAACACTTGATACAAATTATTGATGAAGGCCATGCGGTAGCAGCCGAAGGTCTGGTGCAAGCAGGGACGCCAAATCAAGGATCGAACCACTCCTCTCATATGATGGCCGAACTAGAGGAATTGAGAAAGAACCAAAAGACGTACGCCGACGCTGTAGCTCTGCTAGCTCAGGAAAACCAACAACTCAGGGAAAGAATCGCCTTTAGCGCAGAGGTGGAAAATCAGCACGACGAAGCCAACTCTAGGGCACCAATACCAAATGCAGACCGAAGAATGGTAGTTGCTGACAACCCAGCGCCTTTAAACCGAAGAGAGTCCAGGGAAAATCGAAGATCCGATCCAGATTATAACCCAGATAGCTCAGACTACTTTGATGATGATACTATTAGTCCCGGAGGACCTGCTATTCACGAAAAACATCGGCGTGCAATGGATAATCTTCGTGCAGAAATGATGACGGAAATCAAGCAGCTAAAGGCTAAACAAGGGGGCGGGAGATTGGAGCAAGTTATGAAGGAAGAAAATACTACTACCTTGACGCAACGATTAGCCAAAGCTCTCATTCCCCAGAAATGTTCGGTCCCATCCTTCGATTGTTACAATGGATCCAGCGATCCCGCAGCCCACCTACGCTATTATAATCGAATGATGGCCAGGTGGGGTTACGAAGATGCCATATTTTGAAGATACTTCCCTTCAAGTATGAAAGGATCCGGGTTGTCTTGGTTCGACAACCTAACACCAGATTCTATCGATTCATATGACCAGCTTACTGAGAAGTTGCTGGACCCTTACATGTACAACAAGGTCGTCAACACAGGAATGGAAAAACTCTTCTCAATTACAATAAAATACAAGGAGACCGTCAGGGAATACATTGATAGGTGGCACAGGATATGTCAATCCATAGGGAATGTGGATCCAGTAGTAAGTATCAACTGCTACAAATGGGGGCTAGACAGGATGAGCCCCTTGTTTGTTGAGATCCACGGACCATCCCTACCACGGAAGGAGATCTTCGAGTAATCATAGAAAAGCATGCAAGACTAGAGTAAATTCAACGAGAGAACCCCAGAGCTCAGGCTCAACGACCTCCACGGAAAAACTCCGTAGAACAGGCAAGCGGTTCCAAAAGAGGCAACTCAGATGAACGACCCAACGAAGACAGAAGGGAACGAAGAGATGACCGCAGAAGGGATAATCGAAAGTTCGAAGACCAAATCTACACGAAGCTAAATACCAGCTATTCACGCATCTTGAAAGAGATCAAGGGTCGGTAAAACCTTGATTGGCCATGGTCCAAGGGAAAGCAGCCCCCAAGATCAGAAAAGTCTAGAGAATATTGTGAATATCACTGTTTCAATGGCCACCAAACAGAGAAATGCAAAAATCTCAAAATAATGATTCAAAAGCTAATTGACGCAGGGGATCTTAAGCAGTATGTGCAGAAGGATGACGCCGAAGATAGGGAAAAACGAAGCAAGCAAGTTCAACTACCCGAAGGGAACCGCACACTTAACACCATCTCATGTTCTGAGAACACGGGACCATCTCTAACTGCCCAAATAGGGAAAATATTGAGAAAGCAATTCGAAGACTACTGTGAGCTATACAAGATCGATGGGGAAGAAGTAGACGAACACGAACATTGGATAGATGCGCCCATGGTTTTTGAAGCTGAGGATGTCGAAGAAGATATGGAGGATCACAACGATCCTTTAGTCCTCACATTACCAGTAGCCGGGTGCAATATCAAGAAAATCCTCATCGATGGAGGGAGCTCGGTCAATGTTTTGTTCTATGATACATTCAAACGAATGGAACTCAACGACGAACATCTGTTATCTTCGTATCATACTATCTACGGGTTCAACGGGGCATCCACAAAGCCACTTGGAGACATTGTCTTGCAAGTGGACGCATGGCCAATGAAAGTTGATACACGATTTAGTGTGGTAGATGCACCATCACCCTACAACGCCATAATTGGCCGAAGATGGGTACACAAGCTCAAAGGAGTGGCAGCTACCTATCACCAATACCTCATGTTTCCTACTCCCCAAGGGGTAATGGAAATAAAAGGAGATCAAGTCACTGCACGAGAATTCCAAGATTTACAGAACCAGCTCAAAAACGAGCAAGACGAGCAGCAAAGATCCCGAAGATCTCGAAACAAAGAAGCCGCGAAGGAAAATGTCGTTGGGAATACGGAGGCAAATACTTCAAATACAGAAGCTGAGGATCCTACAAAATATCAATTAAAGAATGTTCCCCTCCTTGGGGAGAAAAAGCCCACGTTCACTTCCTTGGAACCTGTAAAAGAAGTTAACATAGGGACCGAAGAAAACCCAAGGATGATCAAGATAGGAACTTTGATGGACAAAGAAAGGGAGGCATCGTTAATTAAGCTACTCAAGGAGTACGCAGACATCTTCGTATGGAAACTGTCTGACATGCCAGGAATCGATCCACAGATAATCCAGCACGAGTTTCGTATAAAGCCCGGGACTCCACCCGTGAGGCAAAAAGTACGGAAGGTATCCACTGACTATCACAAAGCAGTCGAAATAGAGCTGCGCAAGCTGCTGGAAGCAGGGTTCATCAAGGAAGTCAAGTATCCAACATGGATCTCGAACATGGTCATCGGGTCAAAAACGAATGGGGGGGGGGGTTAGAATATGCATCGAATTCACCAACCTCAACAAAGCGTGTCCTAAGGATAGCTACCCGCTACCCATCATCGACCAATTGGTTGAAGCGGTAGAAGGATACGAGGAACTATCGTTCATGGATGGATATTCCGGATACAACCAATTATTCCTAGCATAAGAAGATCAACATCACACGGCATTCTATACTCCACACGGCCTCTACTGCTATGTAAGGATGCCCTTTGGACTTCGAAACGCGGGGGAAACATACCAAAGAATGGTTGATGCCATCTTTAAACCATGGATTGGGATTACTTTGGAAGTCTACGTCGAGGACATGCTCGTCAAAATCAAGTTGCGCAAAGATCACTATCAAGATATAAGGGATATGTTCGAAGCATTGAAGAAGCACAACATGAAAGTAAATCCAGAGACCTTCGGCGTCACTTCTGGAAAGTTCCTCGGATACTTGGTGACAAAGAGGGGCATTTAAGTGGACCCTACGAAGATTCAATCCATTGTAGGTATGACATCCCCAAAGAATCTGAAGGAAGTTCAGAAGCTTAATGGATCCCTAGCAGCGCTAGCAAGGTTCATATCCAGATCATCGGATAGATGTAAGCATTTCTTCAACATACTCAAAAAAGGTAGCAAGTTCGAATGGACAGCAGAATTTGAGGAAACTTTTCAAAGCATCAAGGAATATCTTGCCGAGATCCCGATCTTGCAAAAACCCGACCCCGACGAGGTCCTGGACCTATACATAACAACAACCGAAGATGCTGCAGCGCAGTGCTGGTCAAGACAAACACGAAGATAGAGCAACCCATCTACTACGTCAGCAAAACTCTCAACACAGCAGAGAGAAATTATACAAAGACTGAGCAACTCATCTTGGCATTGGTATGGGCCTCCTTGAAATTAAGGACCTACTTCTTGACCCACTATATCTGCGTCCCATGCAAAGCTCCTTGTAAGACATTCTTAAAAGTGCAGGGAAAGTAGGAAGAATTGCAAAGTGGAGCACACACCTCGACCAGTTCAACATTATCCATGAAATCCAACACTCCCAGAAGTCGCAAGTCCTAGCAGATTTCCTGGCAGACCTACCACTGGATAATGGCGAAGAAATCCTCAGAGAAGGGTTAAAAGCCGTGGGGATTCCGGAGATCGACAAAAGTAAAGATCCAGACAATATTCTCGATCCAGCAAACCCAAGACAATGGGAAGTCTTTGTTGATGGGTCAAAAAATAGAGAAGGTGCGGGAATTGGCGTTTTGATCACCACTCCCACAGGGGAAAGGATCGTACACGCATTCAGGTTGGAATTCAAGGGGCAGACCAACAACATTGTCGAATATGAAATTGTGGTGCGTGCCCTTCGTCTGATAATAGAGATGGGCGTAACCGACATGCGCCTGACAAGTGATTCACAACTGGTCATACGACAAATAGGGTTTGAATACAATGTTTACAATGCCACTTTGATGGCATACATGGCCCTAGTCCAGACACTGGAATCCCAAATACCGAACATTAAGATTCGACACTTGTGCAGGAAAGAACTCAGACATGCGGATTCCTTGGCCTACATATCATCCATGCTTGTGAACGAAGATATCAAGGCAATCAAAATAACCAGAGTGTACGAGCCCTCTGTCGATCATCAAGAGATCTGCGTAGACAATCAAGATGATAATGTGGGAGAAGATATTGCTGATGATGATGTGGGAGAGGACATTGTCGAGGATTTCCAGGAAGACGATATCATGATCAGAGCTAACGAAGATGAAGATTTCAGCAAGGAAGAAGACTGGAGGTCTGAGATTCACCTCTTTATCGAAGAAGGGACGATGCCTACTAATCTGAAGCAGGCTAGGAAAATACAGTCAAAATAAGGTAGGTACGACCTAACGGAGGGAATCTTGTACAAGAAATAATTCCTGGGACCTTCGTTACGATGCTTGTCTAGATCCGAAGTCCACCTGATTCTGAAAGATATACACCACGGGGACGCGGGGAACCACAGTGGGATGAGATCTCTAGAAGATAAAGCAAAAACCCAAGGATACTAATGGCCAAAAATGATACGAGACGCAGCAAGAATGGCGAGAAGATGTGAAGAATGTCAGCGTTTTTCCAAAAGAATCCACGCACCAACAACGACATTGAACTCTGTGGATAGTCCGTGGCCATTCTCAAAATGGGGCTTAGATATCGTGGGAACCCTGATCGAAGGATCGGGGAAAATAAGATTTTTAATAGTAGCCCCGGACTATTTTAGAAAATTGGTAGAAGATAAGGATCTAGCAAGGATCCGCGACGCAGATGTCTTCACATTCATCTTTCAAAACATTATTTGCAGGTTTGGCATCCCAGCAGAGATTTTCTCCGACAATGACAAGCAACTACAAGGAAAAAACATTGACATGCTCTTAGATACCTTCAAAATCCGAATAACAAGTCAACGCCCATATACCCTCAAAGCAACGGCCAAGCAGAATCCACGAACAAAACACTTGCTCTAACTCTCAAGAAGCAGCTTGACGAACATAAGGGTGTGAGTGGGGAAAAACGATTTGCTGGTTTTTACAGAATTGAAGAGTCGACTGTGTGAAGACTCCTTGAACCGAGCGAAATGTTGAACCTCACACAGATGCACTGCAAGAAGGGAGCGTTTTAAGTTCGAGAGATCAATTTGTAAGACCCCGGCCTAAACCAAGAACAATGGATGTTCCAGAGTCATTTCGGTGACAAGAGAGGATGGGTTGATCTGTAGGAGGGAAGCTAAGAAATACGTGAGATCAATGACGATCTGAGATTGTGGGTGTGTTGTGAATTCAGCGTGAAAATGCTCTGAATGATTGAATTTTGCTTAATTGAGAGTAATTTCTGTGAGTTCGTGTAGACGAAAGATTGTCTGTATGAACTTTGATGAGAAATTGCTCATTTTGGCGAATGTTGCTCGAATGTTCGAAAACTGTTGTTGTTTAAATCAGGATTCAGAGACATTTTATAATACCGGAGTTGAAAACACCATGATCCCATAAAGTGTGACAGTTGCTGGAATCACAGAATGGGAAATGGGGAAATCGTGTTAAAACCAATTACTCATCGTGCGGAGACTTGGTTAACTTTCCACCCACTACTTTGCTGACTCTTACAACTGATTGCACGACTTTCTTACATTCTCATCGTGGGTGAACACACGTGTCATAGACCGCCAGACCAAAATCCTAGTTAATATCCCCCCATGTGACACGATTGGAATCTCGTGATTGTGGAGTCAATTGCTGACTTTGTGGGATGATGAGTCCATGTATTGCTGAGTTGAACATGTTTAGCAAATGTTCTGAAACTCATGAATTTAACGTGTCTGCTGAGACGAGGTATCATTATAACCTAAGACGAGCAAAACCGTGTTGCTAAATTGTTGAATATTGATAGTTGAACCAATATTCTTTGGTTTGAGCAAATATTGCTAGTCTGAGCAAATATTGCTAATTTAGTAAATATTGTCGGTTCGAGCGAATATTGCTAGTTCGAGCAAATATTGCTAGTTCGAACAAATATTGTTCTTTTGATGAATTATTGGTAGCTGGACCAAATAAAATATTAATTTAAGTTACTGACTGCTGAGTCCAGCAAAATAAATATGAATGTTAATCATGGAATCAACATAAAATTATCAGAGTGTTCGAATCTGCTCAGAATCACGTTTCTGCAAAGATCTGGATTCAAAACCCTAATTTTACCGAGATAATGATTTATTGCAAATCACATGAAACCGACAACATGGGATGACGGGTTCACCATATAACGCCCAGATGCTCGAATGATCAAAAACACCAAAGTCTCTTGAGGACCAGTTGGTGAAAGAATGATTAAATGTTGGTTCAATCATTTACTGAGATAATGCTCGTGTGAGCAACAAATCATAAAACCTGATGTAGAAAATATGAGGACCGGCCAAGAGGTCATGAGACCGGCTCTTGGTGGCCGTGGGACCAGTAGATGGTCGTTTGAGCGAACTTCCAATTGTTTGGAAAGTGTTTGAACCTAATATGAGCAACTGAGCAAATTAGGTTAAAATCATTAAAGAACGTGGGACTAGTTGTTTACAAGCCTCAGGGTCACCCTTGGTCTGTCAAGGGGATGTGCCCGTGTCACCATGATGTCCGCGCTTCAATCCTGAGAATTTTGATATTTTCTGGTGCACGTTTGAGCAACATTTGGAGAAAATATGCAAAATCCATGGTTTTGCTGAAACCGGCAAAAATACATGAGATGATGAAAATAATAAATAAATAAATAAGAAATCACAAGGTGTGGGATCAACCATGGCTAGGGCATGGCCGGCCAGCTGACACGCGGTCCCACATGCTTTCTCCAGTTTTATGTGATTTTATGTATTTTTCTTTGATTTTAAGGGAAATTCCATGAAACTTGGAGAGTTTGGCGAAATTAGGGAACTTCCATGAGATGAGAGACATAAATTAAAATATAAAATAGGGAATGGGAGTGTGGGACCGGCAATGGCCATGGCGTGGCCGGCCGGCCAATGGGCGAGGGTCCCAAGATACTCTTCCCAATTTTATGTAATTTTGATGATTTTAGATAATTTTCATAAAATCAAAGGGATTTGTTGAAAACCAAGATATTTTGTTGAAATCAGAGAGTTTTCATGAAATCAGGAAACAAAACACCAAATAAGAATAAAATAATGGGCGTGTGGGACCGACTAGGGCATGGCCGGCCAGCTAGAGCCCGGTCCCACAAGTTTTCCTAATTTTTTAATATTTTCCATGATTTTAGAGAAAATACATGAAATTAGGTAATTTTAGGGAAAATTCATAAAATCAAGGAATTTTCATAATTTGAGAAAGAATAATAAAATAATGGGACGTGAGGTGTGGGACCGGCCACGGCTAAGGCATGACCGGCCGGCCGGCGGTCCCGCGACACCTTTCCCTAATTTTATTATTTTTGATAAAATCATGTGATTTAGATAAAAGTACATGAAACTAGGTAATTTTCATTATTTTAGGGAAAACTCATAAAATCAAGGAATTTTCACAATTTGAAAAAATAATAAAATAATGGAGACGTGAGTGTAGGATCAGAATCTCGCAACAGTTATGTCTCAGCGAAGTTAACAATGGTATTGCACAAAAGCGTCGCAGAACAATTTCAGAAACGACATCAGCAAGGATCATGAGGAAGGTGTGATAGTCTCGCGAAAATTAGAAAGCTTGAGAAGTCAACATTTGTAAGGTTGCGAGAATGTCGCAAACCATATCCGAAAATAAAGGAAAGATTAGCTGTCATCCACTATGTATTTCCCTTATAAATAGTCATTCGAGTTGTAAAGGAAAGAGAGATCTTTTTTTAGTGAGAGATAAGTAAATAGGAGAGAGAAAGTTGAGAGCAGAGATCATTCATGATTTCTTTATTTTTCTTGTAAGAATATTCAGAAATTAATCAATAAAATTAAGAGTGTAAACCTAAAAATAGGTTGATCAACGATAAAATCATACGAGAAGAGTATTGTACGATTTCCTGCAACTACATAATGGCGCTAGAAACAGGGAGATTGAAGATCAAAAGTTGAAGATTGTTGATTGAGAAAATTCAAATCAAGAAAGTGATTAAAAAAATCAGTGAATCAGTTAGAGGAAAGATAAATAGAATTAATGAAAATGGCAAAAAATTGGAGTGTAATATGATAACAAAAAGCTTGGTTAACGAATTCCATGAAAACATCAAAGGAAGAATACATAAACGAAATTTTGAAGGAAAGAAAATTATGGCGGTAGAAAAAACTTCACCTTTGAAAGATTGGGAAAAGCAAAGAATTGTGTTCATGGTAGAAGAAATACCAAAAGAAAATTTGAATCATACATCTCTATTGGTTGTCACAGTGCCTATTACACGAAAAGAGAAGGATACATCAATAAAATCCACAGGAGAATGGATGTTGAAAAGAACTTTAATTGATGCAGGAAGTTCAGTTGATATAATATTTTATCATACATTTCGGGGAATGGGATTTAAAGATGAAGAAATGTCCAATTCAACATATTTTGTTCACGGATTTGGAAAATCCACAACAAAACCTAAAGGAGAAATAGTGGTACGAATTCCACTTGGAGAAATCGAAACACATGTGACATTATGCGTGGTGGATATAGAATCGCCATATAATATGTTATTAGGAAGATCATGGATACATGCGATAAAAGTTGTGGTATCAACGTTGCATCAATGTATTAAATTCCCCACTCCAAGTGGAATAGGTGAAATCAGAGGAGATGTTGATAATGCGAAATTATGTCATCAAATTGAAGTAAGGCGTTATGAAGAACAAGCAAAAAGGAAACAATTTCGCAGAAAATTGGTAAAGGAAGCAAAGAAGGAAGAAGAATTTAGAGTATATATGATAAGGGAGAAAGAAGGCAAAGGAATACCCAGCGAAATTTCGGAAGAAGGAGAAGGATCCATAAAAGGAATTAAAGAACCCACACCAATAGGAGAACCCAAACCCAGTTACACTGCCGCAAAACCAACAAAATAAATAAATGTTGGGACTGAATAGGAGCCTCTAATGTTGAGAATTGGAACCAAAATGGATGTAGAAGAAGAAGAAAGAACTGTCAATTTACTGTGAGAATATAAAGATATTTTCGCAGGAAACATGGATGAGATACCAGGAATAGATCCAACAATTGCTTGCCACAGACTGGAGATTAACAAAAATGTGAGACCATTTAAACAGAGAATAAGAAAAATCGCAACAACTTACCATTCCCAAATACCCAGAATGGATAGCGAATATGGTCACTGTCCCAAAGAAAAACAAGGGAATCAGGATTTGCATAGATTTCACTGATTTGAACAAAGTTTGCCCCAAAGATAGTTTTCCGTTACCCGATATTCCTAAAATGGTGGAATCTGCACCAGGAAATGATAGGGTATCATCTTTAGATGGGTACAAAGGGTATAACCAAATTCCTCTCGCTGAAGAAGATCGAGAACATACTGCTTTCTTTCCTCCTAGAGGTTTATATTGTTATACGAAAATGCCGTTTGGTTTGCGAAATGCGGGAGCAACATATCAAAGAATGGTAGAAAAGGTGTTCGCAAAATGGATACACAAAACATTAGAAGTATACGTGGATGACATGTTGGTAAAGAATAAGGAAGCTAAGGACCATGTACAAGACTTGAGGGATATTTTTGAACAAATGCGGCAGTATAACATTAAATTGAATCCCGAGAAGTGTACTATTGGAGTTGCATCGGGAAATTTTTTAGGCTACATTGTATCAAAGGAAGGAATACAGGTTGATCCGGAAAAAGTGCAAGCAGTTCGTGACATGCCAACACCAGCAACAATAAAAGATGTACAGAAGTTGAATGGACTTATAGCTTCGCTGGGGAGATTCATTTCGCGATCATCAGACAAATGCAAATATTTTTTCGATATACTCAAGAAGGGTACGAAATTTAAATGGAGTGATGAATGTGAAAAGGCTTTTCAAGGAATCAAAGAACATCTTATGAATACAACTATCTTACAAAAGGCAGAACCATGAGAAGAATTATTAATTTACCTTGCGACAACGTCGCATGCATTAAGTGCTGTATTATTGCGAGTAGACGCATGAGTGGAGAAACCCATTTATTACATTAGCAAAACTTTTAATACCGCGGAGAAGAATTACTCAAAAATTGAAAAGTTGATCTTAGCATTAGTTTATGCATCATTTAAGCTCCGCATATATTTTCAAGCACACAAGATAAGGGTATTAACAAAAGTACCAATTGAATCAGTGATGAAGAATGCACAAGTAGGCCATTTTGATATTAAATATGAAGTTTTATCTTCACCAAAATCACAAGTTGTTGTGGATTTCTTGGCAGAATTTCTTTTAGAAGAAGATGAAGCAGTAGAGAGAAAATGATGGATGTAGAAGACGAACATGGAGATCCAAAAGATTTATTAACAGAACCAAATAGATGGGAAATACTGGTAGATGGATCATCAAATGGAGAAGGAAATGGAGTTGGAATTGTTTTAATTTCGCCAGAAGGAATAAAGATGGCTTTTTCATTCAGGTTGGAATTTGAATCCACTAATAATGAAACAGAATATGAAGCTGTGATACATGCATTAAAATTCGCAATAGAAATGAAACTAGAAAACGCCAGGATCACTAGTGATTCGCAGCTAGTTATTCGCCAAATAAAAGGAGAGTATACTACAAATGAACCATCCTGAAGAAATACAAGAAGCTGGTTGAGAATTGTCAGCGAAAATCCCAAAAATAAAATGGAGGCACATTTCAAGAAAGGATAATAGACTCGCAGACGCTTTTGCTTTCATCTCAAGTATGATGACAGATCCAACTGCGAGATGCATAAAAATACAAACACTTCTGTCACCATCAGTCAATAAAGAAGAGGAAGATGTGGATGTGATGGTCATAGATAATGAAAAAGAAGAACAAATAAATAATGTCGCAGACTGGAGAATGGAACTTCACGCATATTTGGCGAAAGGAGAAACACCAAGAAATAGATTGGAAACACACAAGTTAAAAAGCCGAGCAACGAATTATGAATTAAGAGATGGGTTGTTATACCGAAAATCTTTAGTGGACCATCACTCAGATGTTTGACACGAGAGGAAGGAGAAAAGGTGCTGAAAATGTTACATAGTGGAGACGCTGGCAATCATAGTGGAGGAAGATCTTTGGCACATAGAGCAAAAATGCAAGGTTATTACTGGCCATACATGCATGAAGATGCAAAACAAATATCAAGATCGTTGCGAAGATTGTCAGCGGCATGGAAAGAAGATACATGCACCAGGAGCACCATTGTCATCTTCAACCAGTGTGTGGCCCTTTGGAAAATGGGGCTTAGATTTGTGGGGCCATTTTTACCAGGAACTGGACAAAGAAGATACTTAATAGTCGCAACAGATTATTTCACAAAATGGACAGAAGTGAAGGCAGTACAACATATTCGCGACAAAGATATCTTTACATTCATATTCGAAAATATCATTTGCAGATTTGGAATTCCTGCACAGTTGGTATCTGATAATGGGAAACAGTTTGAGGGGCAGAACATAGAAATGTTACTCAATGCATTCAAGATAAAATGTGGAAAGTCCACTCCTTTATATCCACAAGCTAATGGGCAAGTAGAAGCAACAAATAAAACAATTGCAGATATATTAAAGAAGAAATTAGAAGGACATCACAGATCATGGTGTGAACAAGTACATAATGCAGTATGGGCTTATAATACAACTAGAAGAGAAGCTACTGGAATGTCACCTTTTTGTTTAACATATGGAGTTGAAGCGGTGTTACCAACAGAAGTTGTTATTCCGACAACAAAAAGAGAAGCTTGGGAGAAAAATCTTAGTGCGGGTTTAATTCTAAACAAACTTGATGAATTAGAAGAAAAAAGAGAAAAAGCTTTACAACATATGGAGAATTATCAGCGAAGATTGGCTCGAGAATATATAAACGTGTCAAAATACGCGAATTTCAACCAGGAGATTTAGTTCTGCGAGAAACACCAATATATCAGCGAGAAAATGGTGGAAAATTAGCGAAAAAATGGGATGGACCTTACATCATAAGGAGATAGTTGGAACAGGAGCTTATAGATTAATGGACCCAGAAGGAAGAGATGTTGGTCATAGATTAGATAGACCATGGAACAGATTGTACTTGAAAAGATATTATCCGTAAGAAGCTTTGAGAAGTTATGAATTCTGAAAGAATAATTGCAGGATTATTCATGACAAAACAAGATCATGATGTGCGAAATTTTCGCAGAGAAAACATAAGACATAAAAGAAAGGGGCGAACCTTTATGGCGTACACCCTAGTTCGCGAATAAAATTTCGCAAGAGGCAAATGTAAGACCTAAAGTACGTCATATTAGGGGGTACCTGTTGCATGACTCATGGAAAGGCTATACCGCCACCGGAACTTGAGTCATGGAGATTTGGGGTCAATAAAACCCATCCTAGAGAGGCACCTTGGATTCTCAACTTAAGGATATGACTTAGGTTGGGCGACTAAGGTAATAAGGACTCTCCCAAGGAGTGCAGATCTGATCAAGGCGCCGAGGTACACGGTTGATTCAAGAGTGCCGAGGGCGTTTGAAGCGTCCTTGCCATTCTTGACAAGTCTTGGCTTATACTGCACTCGTCCTGAAGAAAACCCCACTTAGGGTGCAGTCTCGTAACCATAAGCCCTATAGGTAAAAGGGATAAGAGGCTGCGAAAATAACTGGTTGTTTTTAAGACTGGATGGGAGGAGCTAACCTTGTATGGTAGAAGTACGCCTCCTTGAAGGGGCAACCAGGGGGAAGATAAGGGTGGCACCCTCCATTAGGGAGCTGATAAGTGTCTTAAGACGCAAATGTCATGAGGCTTATTATTCGCAAGGATAATTAAGGCTTGTCATATTTGTCCAACATTCCTGAAGAGGCAATAATACAAAAGAAAAAGATAAGATAAGATCAATGGGTTTTCGCATGAAAGTGCGAAGACGTCCTGCGATTTCATCGCAAGACGGCAATGTCATGGGGCTTTATTTTCGCAATAATATTTAGGCCTTTCATATTGTCGCAACATTCCTGAAGAGGCCATAATACAAAAGAAAAAGTTAAGACAAGATCAATGGGTTTTTGTATGAAAGTGCAAGGACGTCCTGCGATTTTGTCGCAATGACAAGAGATGGCATAATAAGACCTTTAATTAGGAAGGAAAAATAAGACCATATAATAAAACAAACTAATTATAAGCATTTATAACATATTATTTTTCGCAAGAAAGATAATGAGAGGCAAGTATGGGAATCGATATACAAGAAGCATTATCTTTCTTATCAACAAAATATTAAAAGAAATAGTTGACTCCAAAGTCGATTGAAAAATGTAGCTCTCAAAAGTAATAAAAATAAGACAGCTCAAGAAAACAAAGCTAGAAAAGAATCTCAAGCTTCAATATCAATATCAGTAGCAGGAGATGACAGAAGTTCTTCGCCAACATTCTCGCAAGCTTCTCCTTCATTTCGGCTTTGATCTTCGTCATGACTAGCATTTTGATTATCGCCAGCAATTACTTGATTAGCATCTTGAGTATCGCCAGCAACTACTTCTTCGGGAGAAATTTCTTTCTTATTCTGATTAACACCAGCAGATACTTCTTTAGAAGGAACTTCTTATTCATATTCCAGGAAATTATCCTCTGCACCGCTTTCATAATCGTAATCACTATCAGCAGGACGAGGAACTTCATCATCATCTACTTCTAAAGGATCAATTGATGTAGGAGGAAGAGAGTTGGACAATAAAATGTCATTTACAAGGACTTCATCCCGGAGATGAACTTGGCGAAGAAGTGCTCTTTGATGATTCCTATCTTGAATATCCTTAAAATAAGCAAGATAATCAAGTCTTCTTTCTGCCCGGTCGCGAGAACCAGTAAGAGTAGAGACAAGTAATGCATTCTCTTTGCGAATTTTAGCATATTTAGCCTCCAAATCAAAAATAGAAGAATGAAGATTCTTCTCAGACTCTGCGAAAAATAGAATACAAAATTTTATTAAGATAAGGAATTCAGAGAGATATGACAAAGGAAAGATAATTAAGGAAGTCAAACTATTATGACTACCTTCCTTTTGCGAAATAAGATGTTGAACCAAAGATAGACAACTAAACCTTTAAGTCGAGACTGAAGATTTTTCTCTTTAGAAACAAGGAAGGCATTTATGTCCTTTTATGAACGACAACTTTATGCTGTGATTTGGGATTGTTAGGATTCTGAACTGAAAATTTAGTGTTGGAGCCGCTTTTGTTGAATAACAAGAGTATGGGAATCAGATAAACAACATCACATAACGCAATAATCAAGATCAATTTCAAATATATCAATTTCAGCAAAATTTATAAGGAAGAAAAAAGAAGACTAACCTTGATGAAGCCATGAAAGATGATAGCAGGGAAATTATCTTGAAGAAGATCACGAACGATGAAGATCTAATTTGAAGATGAAGAAGAATTTAAAAATATTGAAGAAGAAATAAGAAAAGTTGCAACGATGGAGTTTGCAGAAAAACGATGAAGTTGCAGAGAGAATAAAAATAAAGAAGAAGAGGATGAAAAGAAATATATATAGAGGGAATTTTTCCTCGAGAAAATAAACATGGTTAATACGGAAAGATTTAAGCGGTTAAAAAGAAACGGTTACAAAAGGTCGAGAAATAAATGGAAGAAAGAATACGTGTGATAAATGGAAAATATGAGAAAATAAGCGGTTGCGGCATTTCTCACATCATTCTCTACTTTGCAGAGAAGATATGAGAAGAGGCAAGATGTAGGATCAAAATCTCGCAAAAGTTATGTCTCAGCGAAGTTAACAATGGTATTGCACAAAAGCGTCGCAGAATAATTTCAGAAACGACATCAGCAAGGATCGTGGGAAAGGTGTGATAGTCTCGCGAAAATTAGAAAGCTTGCGAAGTCAACATTTGTAAGTTTGCGAGAATGTCGCAAACCATATCCGAAAATAAAGGACAGATTAGCTGTCATCCACTATGTATTTCCCTTATAAATAGTCATTCGAGTTGTAAAGGAAAGAGAGATCTTTTTTGAGTGAGAGATAAGTAAATAGGAGAGAGAAAGTTGAGAGCAGAGATCATTCATGATTTCTTTATTTTCCTTGTAAGAATATTCAGAAATTAATCAATAAAATTAAGAGTGTAAACCTAAAAATAGGTTGATCAACGATAACATCATACGAGGGGTGTATTGTAGGATTTCCTGCAACTACAGTGAGGTGTGGGACCGGCCACGGCCAAGACATCGCCGGCTGGTGCACGGTACCGCGACACCTTTCCCTAATTTTATTATTTTGATAAAATCATGTGATTTAGATAGTTTCTTTGAAATAAAGAAAATTTGCTCGAACGAGAGGATTTTCATGAGATCGTGAAAATAATAAAAATATGATAGAATATAAAATTGGGCGCGGGACTGGTCACGGCACGATTGGTCGACTGGTGAGCCTAGTCCCCTGGCGCTTTTGTTTAATATTTTATTATTATTATTTTCCCTTCTTATTTTGCATAGGTTCCTCGTTCGTTCGTATTTCTGAAAATGCTCGTTCGTGCATTCAAAATGCTGGTTTGTGCATTATTTGCTAATTACACTTGCACCATTTTCATCAGGGCTTATTCGATGCTCAGATGCCTGTTTCGTTGAATATTTATTACTAACCTGTGGAATTCTGCTGGGAAGAACCACAAATTGAAGTAACGAAATATAACGAAGAATCGTAGAATATTGCTGGATATTCAGGCGATTAATTGACGACTCGTAGAATATTTCTGGATATTCATACGATGGCTCGTAAAATATTTCTGTATATTAAGACGATTTAAGATAATTAATTGCTGGCTCTATACTAGAAGGTCTTCCTGTCTAGGAGCATTAATTATCTGCGGTTTGAGCAATATGAACTTGCTGGAGTGTCATATTCCTCTTGCATAGTCGGGGAAAACCTGGTTACATCCCGAACACGTTGTCGTTTTATACTAGCAAACATGCTGTCTAGGAGCCGCCCAATCTTTCGATTATTACAGTATGAGATGTGTCGCGGCCTCAGCTGAGAGACTACACATCTTCATCTTCTCTGGGATACTTTCACCATCAGAGGTGACATGAGCTTTCATGCATAGAGACATGAGTCTCGATACTCATCCGATTGTAGGATCCAGAGTAATTACTGGAATTGCTCAGTATTCATGAGATATGTCGTGGCCTCAGCTGAGAGACTACACATCTACACGTACTCTGAGATATAGCCTTCTCAGTCAGCGATTTATGGCATGAGCTTTCATGCTTTAATGAGAGACATGAGCCTCAATACTCATCCGGTTGCCGAATCTGGAGTATAGTTTTACAATTCTACCCTTTGTCAAAAATCCACCATCTACATTAAGTCCCTTGCTTAGTGAGGAACAGTCATGTTCCTCAGTCAGCATTGAATGGTGATTTTCCAGGTATAAATAAAAATAAGTAATTGAATTTAGTCATAAGATAAGGTATTACCGAATTTCGACTGAATGAGCAAACCATGTCTCGAGCGGAAACCTCTGTGGCATAATAGAACGCCATCCAGTGAAAATAAAACCGTGTAGAACCGCTGGTTCGATGGTGGAACCTTGGTTGGTTTAGGATTCACGGGTCGGGCCCAAAAGGGAAATCCTTATGGAATTAGGTTTTGGAAATAAAATTAGGTATAAAAGGAAATTAATCCTTTCCTTTTTTTTTATTTCTTCCCACAACCGACCACCATCATCTTCCTCCCATCTCACGTCCGAGCATCAGGAGAAGCAGGAGAAAACCCGCCGAAATTGTTGATCGTCGGCGCCGCCAGTTGTCGTCCGGCTGAATTCCGGCCAAACCCCGACCAGGTATTTCATGAGTTTTTCATTCTTCCATCATGTTAAAATTCTATACATGTGTATTTGTTGACGTGAGTTTTGTAGAGAAACCCTTGTTTTATCAAACGTATGTTCGTTCGATCGTTAGTTTTGAAAACTAAATAAAACCCCTGATTTATGAGAGATTTTTTTTATATATGGACTTAGGTCCAGTGATAAAACTTAGTGTATGAGCTTTCATGTGAACCAAGATTTTACCTTAATAGATGTGAGCTTTCACAAAACCGAAATAAACCCCGTTTTAGAAGACGATGCTTATTCGAGGAAAATAGGTATATACTTTTATGTATGTGAACTTATGTCCAGTGATAAAACTTTATTTATGAGCTTTCATGAGAATTAGTGTTTTATCATAATAGGTGTGAGCTTTCACAAAACTAGCATAAACCCATCGTTTTAAATAAAACGGTAATACGAAGGAAAATAGTTTTTTTTAATATATGTATCCGTGACATATTTTATGTGAAACATGTTGACATATTTTATTCACATGGATTTGTTCTGGTTAGATAAATTCTGAAAATTTATATGAATAAATTGCATTAATTATTGCTTTGTAAAATCAAGACATGGGTTTTGAGTGACCTTTAAACTAGACAACTTATTTATGATGAAGTCATGTCTTATTGTAAATTTCATAGTTCAGTTGTGTGAATGTTCACATTATGAAAATTATGTATATGATTTAATGAGAAAATCATTTTTTATGAACTAATGAATTGTTGTTCGTTATTGCAGGTTTCAAGGAACGAACTAACTTCGTGTGTTAACTCTTGTATTGCAACCACTATTGTTAGTGAAATTGAAAGATATTAGAGTTTAAGATTTACCGTTTGTATACACCGGCATTTAATTTACATGATTCAATCATCTTGTTGAATTCACGGATGCCTGAATTTGTTTGGATTTCACAGCAGCTTTGCGAGGATGTCTGATTCTCCAGCCAATGACGCTTCCAGAGATGAAAGGTGTGCAGATGATGATATCTACATAGAGGAAACATGCACGGATGAGACTTCCGTTGGTGAGGAATACGAAACACCTGGAGTCAAGAATGTCCCAAACATAGATGACGCTTTCTTTGAGGTTCAGGAGCCCGAAAATTGTCTCAAGTCCCCGGTATATCGCCTTATTATCAATCCCAGGACGGTCACTCAAAATAAATTGGTGACTCCTCGTGCTGTTATTCGGTTCTTTCTTGAACGAGGATTATTCCATGCTTCAATGATTGAATTCAAGCTTTCTCGACGCCCTTTAGAGAAGTTCTTGGGATGGTCTAGACACATGCTGGGATTTCCTCGTGTTAGAGATATGCTGGAGAGAGCACAAATTACCAGGGACGTTCAAACATCTGGAGATTTGTATATCTTTAATGACGCACGAGGTATTGTAGCTCTTCTTGCTCGCAGATGCATCCCAACTCACACGTTTATATGCAGCTGGGGAGAGTTCACTATTACCTTGGAAGATGTAGTTTCTTTTTTGCATCTTCCAATTACAGGTAACTTTCCTGAAGAACTTTGGACGGCGGAAGAGAAAGCAGTTTCCAAAACTTTAACAGCTGAGATGCAAAGAATCAACAAGGTTTTTGGTAAAGGTTGTTACGCTCATTGGTTGACACATTTGTGGCCACGAGACGTCCCTCTTGATGAACCCGACGGTATGTTGTCTATTGATGCTTTCTTGTGCTTATGGCTGTCCAGAGATGTGTTTCAAGATGCTGGTACCTTGTTGAAGCTGTTTGTAATTCCTTTCGCTATTAAACTGGCTCAAGTTGAACAACTTTCGCTAGGTAGATTATTCTTGGGCTCTTTATATTCTAACCTGGACTCTTTAGTCGTAGACTCCAGTGTTTCGAACGGCTTCATGAAGATCGAATGTTACGCCAATACGATGTTCCTTCAAGCTCTGATGTGGGAGCGTTTCGGAAACTATGCACCCATTCCCCGTAGCGTCTTACAAAGTATGAACTCTGCTGATACTCGACGTATCTTCAATGTGAAAGACAACGCCAGGATTATGCGCTGGTCAACGAAGCAAATTCAGTCCAGGACACACTTCATTGACGTATTAGATGACGAGTCTGAGTTCAACTTTCGTCCTTGGGTGGTGGTTCCTCCTCATGTTTCTCAATTGAAGACTTTCAATGCTGGAGAAAGTAAGTATTTGAAATACGGTGCTGATTTGAGCGATGGCGAAAGATCTTTCATGCTGAGTTGTACTCCCGGTCACATAATATCAGCAACGTATGGAGATTTTTCGGTGGAGGAGTTTAACATTGACAGAGCCGCCCGTCATATGGGTATGGACCAATGTGTTCCAACCTTCAGAAGGAGAATACCATCAGTGGAACAACTTAAGACTTGTTTAGATCACACACATGATGAAGGGAGCTCCTATTGGTTCCCTTGTATTGATCGAACAACGTACGTGACTCCAGGTTATATGGAATTCTGGGATCAGCAGCTTGAGCGTCTTAATGATTATGTGACACCCGCCCAACCTTTAGTGAAGGATCCCCCTTCTTCTGAGTTGAGTGCCTCTCGTCCCAGACTAAGGAATATTTCTGGTGGTGACAAATGAAAGACATCTCCAGGAGGTTCACCGGTATGTATTCTTTTGCATATTCCTCATACAACTCGTGTAATCGTCTTTAATTATCACATCAATTTCTTTTGCAGGAGGGTTGTGCTGTGAGACCTCGAATTGAAGTGAATTTCTCAGAGGCGGAGGCAATTACCCACGGTGGAGAAGGCAGGAGCAAGAATTGCAAGTTGTTGCCCAACACCTTAAAGTCCCCAGTCGCCTTTCTGGTGAGTTGTTGATATTTTTCCGTTGTGACTTCTTCCATCCGCATTATCAGGATCTCAAAACCAATATTTGTTATTTGTTTACAGGACTTTGCTCCGTCTAGTATTGACGGTCTTCGATTCTCTGATGTTGGGCAGACGACTTCTGATTTGAGCGTTGAAGAAGAAGTCGCCGTGAGTAATTTCCTTTACCATTCGACATAAATGTTTCATGTGAAAATGCTAATTACTTGATAATATGTCCAGGAGGATGTCATCATGGAGGTGGAAAGTGCTGATGTTCGATCTTCCTCTGAGAATGTAGACGAAGGCACTTCCAAAGATTCGGAGCCAAATAGAAGTAATGAGCCCCTTGTCGTTAATACGGACAATCATAATTCCTTGAGTACTTCAGAGACCTCCAAAGAAATTCAGAACCCCGTTTTTACCAAAACCGCCGTAAAATCTTCATATGGAGTCGGATTTTCGATATTTTCATATGTATCCTCAAGCCTAGGAAATTTCCAAGCTTTAGCACAGAAGATTTGTAAGTTTTGAGCATGTTTAGGGCCTGAAAAAGACGAAATAGTAAACTTCCAGGAGACTTTCAGAACTTTTTCAGATTGCATGTTTCCCAATGTTTTAACCACATATCCTAGATAGTTCGCCCAATTGCCATGAAATTTTGACATGTTGTAGAGGACTTCAATACAAAAAGAATGGTATATTACCGAACTCTAAACTCCACACCAATTGCTCCCAGTTCGTCATTGAACACAGGGCAGTGTAAAATTTCTTCAGCTGAGTTTCTTTGAAAACGTGTTTCATGACTTTGATGCTACTTGTACACGTCTTAGATGCATGATAAGGAACTTAGATGATGTGAGTTCACTTAATTTCTTAATTTTATAATCGTATTGGATTTCCACCCTTGAATCATTCTAATCTCATGTAATCTTCGTATTAGGTGCCGAACAACGAAGTTGGGAATTATGAATCCGGTAATGATGGTTTGGGAAATCCAGGAGTTGTTGGTGACAAGAATTCCATATCTGTGCCTCAAGATGATGAAGCGCTGGTCGTTGGTGCCGTGGAGGTAAAAGAAACTCCAATTGTGCCTCAGACGGTGGAACCCGAACCCGAAATAGCGGAAGTTACTTCTTCTGAAATCGTCTTTATGATTACCGATGCTGCTCCAGTAGTTGAAAACCAGATGATAGTACATGAGTATCCGACTGCAGGGATTTCCTTTAATCCTCAATTTGGTGAGTTACTCCCATATCACCAGCTTGTTGGAGGATTTAGTGTCCCTATCGGATAAGCTGCTATGTTCAAGGAACTGTGGGAAATGTATGGACATATTGTTGTCACTCGGGATCCAGAACGCAATTATTTTCTGACGAAACAAGTAGAGGTTATCTTGCGTGTCATAGATGATATCCGGATTACTCCCAGAAATGTTGTTACTCAAAGATGTACTCTTTCATTGGGAGTACAACTTGAAGAATGCTGAAGATCTTGGCTTCAATCTGAAGTGGCTCCGTCAAAGACTTGAAGTAATCAAGAAAGCAGTAAAGGGTGATGTTCCCTTCCCTACCAGTGATTCCGTGTTGAAGAAGATGAATGAAGTTGCTGAACTAACCAGGAAGATGGAGGTGGAAAAGGCAGCCCTGAAAGTCTTGGAGGAGGCAGAGGAGCAAAAATCCTTCTTTGATGATTTTCTTTAGTTTCCTTTCCATAATCTCATGAATTTCTGTACTTCTGAGAGATGTGAGATTTACATTTGGGTTTTGATATTAGCTGATTTTGGATTGCTAGATGGTTAAGGATTTTCTTTTGGGTTTGATTGAGATTTTCCTTTAAGTAAAGTGAACTGAATTTTTGATAAATTGCTGAATTCAAATACTGATTGCAAGTATTGCAAACGTTTTGGAGGAATTGAAATACAATGAAATAAAATCCTAAATGCCAAATCCAGACGTCATGAGTGCTCAAACGCCCAGTGCCTTAAATACCCAATAATTTTAGACAAACGCCTTAAGCCAATTTTCGAGAATTACTGGCAGGGTTCTGCCATCTGTGTTGACCAATTTGTAGTATCCTCCAGTTATGGACTTAACAACCATAAATAGTCCTTCCCAATTGGAGCTCCTTGCAGAGTGTAGATCTCGTTTAGCCGCCTTGAGAACCAAATCCCCTTCCTCAAATTTGTTCGGCTTAGTAGTTCGAGCCTTGAATATCTTTTGTTGATTCCATGGTCGTGGCACGTACGGGCATTCATGTAGAGGAGAGCACCTAACATATTGTTTGTCGTGCTTAGCCAGGTCTTCAGCAATAAACCTTTTGATAGAATGATCGACTTGGAGAATCTCTAAACCCAACCATTGGGTATAATATTGGCGAGGTGAAGTTATCCATTCATAACTTTTGGTAATTGCTAAATAATTTGTAGGGAGGAGTCCTTGAATCAAAGTATCATATTTGAACATTGGTAATATTGGAGCATGAAGAGGAATAAGACCTGGCCGAGCTTGAAACCTTTTGACGAAGGTATGTGGATTTTCCCCAGGTTCTTGCGTAAGTCCCGTCAAGGTTTTCTTTTCCTCCAGATGCTCAAACGGTGGGGCGTCCTCGGTTTCCTCTTCCAACTTGGAGTATTTGTCAGCGACAGAGTGTGTTGAAAGCTTTAAATTTACCCTTCCAACATGAATCCAAGTTCTTCCAAGGATCATGTTATATCCAGTATCTTCTCGAATTATGTAAATCTTGGTCTCAGTGCAGACCAAATTCTCTGTGACTTTGAGAATGATGAAGCCGTATACATCTCCGGAGATTCCTTCGTGGTCTCCGATTGCTACGGGAGCATGAGTAGCCTCTTGTCGAGTAATGCCAGCGGCTCCGAGGGTTTTCAAAGGGATGATGTTGACGGCGGTGCCGACATCAACAAATGCTCTTTTGAATTCATTTCCTTTAATATGCACGGTGGTGAGCAGTCCCCAGTCATACATTTCTTTGTCGGTGGCTGAAGTTTCAGGAGGTACTTTTGGAATCAGTAGGCGTTTCCCAGACACTATATGGTTCAAAGTTGTGAACATGTATCCCCTTTGCGCTTTTGACAGATAGAGCAATTCAGAGACATGCTCTATCAATGACTTAACTGCTTCCATGACTGGTGCTTCAGAGATGGAGGAAGTCCTGACAGGAAGAGGATCTCTATTTACTCCCTCGGATCCAAGGTTAAGTTCTCCTGACTCAACCTTTTCTCTGAATATATGTTTCAAAACTTCGCAGCTACTTGTGAGGTGATTGGTGAACCTGTGGAATCGGCAGTAACGAGGGTTTTCCATGTCTTCCTCGGTTGGGTCTCTCCTGACATATGGAAATTTGATTGCACCATCTTGGATCCAGGCGTCTAATAGTTCTAGCACTTCTCCAATGGGGAGAAGAAAATCAGGTGCATATTCAGGAGCCTCTGTACGGCGGCCAGGAGCTTGTGTATCTGGCTTGTCCTTCTTTTGCGTCTATGAAGGAGCATCAATATGCTTTTCGGGGATTCTGATTTGCGCTTTCTCCCCTCAGCAGCGTTTGCAGAAGGTTGAAGGTTGTACTGCTTGTTGATCAGGCGTCTGCTTCCTCGAGTGTCGCGTGATTCCTCAGTTTTTTTGGACTTCGCTCTCTCTAATAGGGCAGGTGCAGTGGTTGTTGATATCTTCGCGGCTTCGTGGAGTTCTGAGAAAGTCTGGAATCGAAGATTCTCCTGTAGAGCTCCGTAAACCGAGAGCATGCCGTTGATACACAAATCTACCAGCTGCGGCTCTGTGACGTTTGGGTCATGACATGCCAGGGTCTGGACTCTGAATCCTTTCACTTAATCATTGGGATTCTCACTGACCCTATGGAACATTCTTCCCATATCATAGAGAGTGACTTGCTCTGACACGAAAAAATATTTCCTGTAGAAGGCGTTGATCATTTCTCCCCAATTGTTGATAGTCTCCGGTGCGATGTTGTTGTACCAAGTGTATGCTCTGCCATTCAAGGATTTTGAGAACTCCTTGAGGCGAACCACATGGTTATGTTCATGCTCTCCCAAGGCTTCGAGGAAATGAGAGACATGTTCTCGAGCATTGCTAGTTCTGTCATACAGAGTGAAAGTTGGAGAAATGTAACCTTTTGGTAGGGGAATCCTCTGCGTAGCGGCAGGATAAGGAGGTTGGTGACGATGGACATGTGATGTCTTGTATTTTCCAAGGTTATCCATAAGGGGTTCCACGTCTTCTCGAGTAATGAAATTTGATGGTTCTTTTGCTGACGAATCTGCTTTGCCAGTTTCATCATCATCCACTGTATGGATTAGGATTACTTCAGTATCAGCAGCATCTGAGGATTACTCCTTCTCTTTTCCCTTTTCTTGAGTCTTCTCTGTCATCTTACAGTAACAGTTTTGAGATAATTACACAGATCCTTCTGTGTGGCAGCCATGTCAGTCTGATTCCTTGAAAGAGTCTTCTGCACTTTGATAAGATCAGCAATGGTAGGTGGTGGATTTCCTCCGACTTCTTCTGGGTGTCGTACGAACAACGGATGGCCTTCACCGTTAGGAGGAGTAATGTTACCACCATTAGTGTTGGAGGACGGAATCATTTCCGGGATATTCTGATTGTCACTGTTGTTGCTAGTGCTAGCGTTGTTTGTATTAGGATCTGCGATCGTACGTGGCCTAAGATAAACCATCTTGTGAAATCTTGAGACTGCAAACGATAGATTAATCTCCCACTGTGGTCGCCAATCTGTGAGTGGGGAAAAACGATTTGCAGGTTTTTACGGAATTGAAGAGTCGACTGTGTGAAGACTCCTTGAACCGAGAGAAATGTTTAACCTCACACAGATGCACTGCAAGAAGGGAGTGCTTTAAGTTCGAGAGATCAATCTGTAAGACCCCAGATTAAACCAAGAACAATGGCCGTTCCAGAGTCAATTCGGCCACAAGAGAGGGTGGGTTGATCTGTAGGAGGGAAGCCGAGAAATGTGTGAGATCAATGATGATCTGAGATTGTGGGTGTGTTGTGAATTCAGCGTGAAAATGCTCTGAATGATTGAATTTTTCTTAATTGAGAGTAATTTATGTGAGTTCGTGTAGACGAAAGATTGTCTGTATGAACTTTGATGAGAAATTGCTCGTCTTGGCGAATGTTGTTCGAATGTTCGAAAACTGTTGTTGTTTCAATCAGGATTCCGAGACATTTTATGATGCCGGAGTTGAAAACACCATGATCCCATGAAGTGTGACAATTGCTAGAATCATAGAATGGGAAATGGGGAAATCGTGTTAAAACCAATTACTCATCATGCGGAGACTTGGTTAACTTTTCACCCACTACTTTGCTGACTCTTCCAACTGATTGCACGACTTTCTCACACTCTCATCGTGGGTGAACACACGTGTTGTAGACCGCCAGACCAAAACCCTAGTTAATATCCCCCCATGTGACACGATTGAAATCTCGTGATTGTGGAGTCAATTGCTGACTTTGTGGGGCGATGAGTCCATGTATTGCTGAGTTGAACATGTTTAGCAAATGTTTTGAAACTCATGAATTTAACGTGTCTGCTGAGAAGAGGTATCATTATAACCTAAGACGAGCAAAACTGTGTTGCTAAATTGTTGAATATTGATAGTTGAACCAATATTCTTTTGTTTGAGCAAATATTGCTAGTCTGAGCGAATATTGCTAATTGAGTAAATATTTCCGGTTCGAGCGAATATTGCTAGTTCGAGCAAATATTTCTAGTTCAAACAAATATTGTTCTTTTGATGAATTGTTGGTAGATGGACCAAATAAAATATTAATTTAAGTTACTGACTGCTGAATCGAGCAAAATAAATATGAATGTTAATCATGGAATCAACATAAAATTATCAGAGTGTTCGAATCTGCTCAGAATCACGTTTCTGCAAAGCTCTGGATTCAAAACCCTAATTTTACCGAGATAATGATTTATTGTAAATCACATGAAACCGGCTACATTGGATGACGGGTTCACCATATAACGCCCAGATGCTCGAATGAGCAAAAACACTAAAGTCTCTTGAGGACCAGTTGGTGAAAGAATGATTAAATGTTGGTTCAATCATTTACTGGGATAATGATCGTGTGAGCAACAAATCATAAAACCTGATGTAGAAAATATGAGGACCGGCCAAGAGGTCGTTTGAGCGAACTTCCAATTGTTTGGAAAGAGTTTGAACCCAATATGAGCAACTGAGCAAATTAGGTTAAAATCATTAAAGCACGCGGGACCAGCTGTTTGCAAGCCTCAAGGTCACCCTTGGTCGGTCAAGGGGATGTGCCCGTGTTACCATGATGTCCGCGCTTCAATCCTGAGAATTTTGACATTTTCTGGTGCACGTTTGAGCAACATTTGGAGAAAATATGCAAAATCCATGGTTTTGCTGAAACCGGAAAAAATACATGAGATGATGAAAATAAGAATCACAAGTTGTGGGACCGTCCACGGCTGGGGCATGGACGGCCGGCTGACATGCGGTCCCACATGCTTTCCCCAGTTTTATGTGATTTCATATATTTTTCTTTGATTTTAAGGGAAATTCCTTGAAACTTGGAGAGTTTGACGAAATTAGGGAACTTCCATGAGATGAGAGACATAAATTAAAATATAAAATAAGGAATGGGAGTGTGGGACCGGCAATGGCCGTGGCATGGCCGGCCGGCCAATGGGCGAGGGTCCCAAGACACTCTTCCCAATTTTATGTAATTTTGATGATTTTAGATAATTTTCATAAAATCAAAGGGATTTGTTGAAAACCAAGATATTTTGTTGAAATCAGAGAGTTTTCATGAAATCATGAAACAAAACACCAAATAATAATAAAATAATGGGCATGTGGGACCGGCTAGGGCATGGCCGGCTGGATAGAGCCCGATCCCACAAGTTTTCCTAATTTTTTAATATTTTCCATGATTTTAGAGAAAATACATGAAATTAGATAATTTTAGGGAAAATTCATAAAATCAAGGAATTTTCATAACTTGAGAAAGAATAATAAAATAATGGGAAGTGAGGTATGGGACCGGCCACGGCCAAGGCGTGAGCGGCCGGCCAGCGGTCTCGCGACACCTTTCCCTAATTTTATTATTTTTGA
Organism: Papaver somniferum; assembly: GCF_003573695.1. Taxonomy (NCBI): domain Eukaryota; kingdom Viridiplantae; phylum Streptophyta; class Magnoliopsida; order Ranunculales; family Papaveraceae; genus Papaver; species Papaver somniferum. Next base: position 141,716,292 of record NC_039367.1, read on the forward strand.
TAAAATCATGTGATTTAGATAAAAGTACATGAAACTAGGTAATTTTCATGATTTTAGGGAAAATTCATAAAATCAAGGAATTTTCACAATTTGAGAAAAAAATAAAATAATGGAGACGTGAGGTGTGGGACCGGCCACGGCTGAGACATGGCCGGCTGGTGCTCCGTCCCGCGACACCTTTCCCTAATTTTATTATTTTGATAAAATCATGTGATTTAGATAATTTCTTTGAAATAAAGAAAATTTGCTCGAACGAGAGGATTTTCATGAGATCGTGAAAATAATAAAAATATGATAAAATATAAAATTGGGCGCGGGACTGGTCACGGCACGACTGGCCGGCTGGTGAGCCTAGTCCCCTGGCGCTTTTACTTAATATTTTATTATTATTATTATTTTCCCTTCCTATTTTGCATAGGTTCCTCGTTCGTTCGTATTTCTCAAAATGCTCGTTCGTGCATTCTAAATGATGGTCTGTGCATTATCTGCTAATTACACTTGCACCATTTTCGTCAGGGTTTATTTGATGCTCAGATGCCTGTTTCGTTGAATATTTATTACTAACCTGTGGAATTCTGCTGGGAAGAACCACAAATTGAAGTAACGAAATATAACGAAGAATCGTAGAATATTGCTGGATATTCAGGCGATTAATTGACGACTCGTAGAATATTGCTGGATATTCAGACAATGGCTCGTAGAATATTGCTGGATATTCAAACGATTTAAGATAATTAATTGTTGGCTCTATACTAGAAGGGCTTCCTGTCTAGGAGCATTAATTATCTGCGGGTTGAGCAATATGAACTTGCTGGAGTGGCATACACCTCTTGCATAGTCGGGGAAAACCTGGTTACATCCCGAAGACGTTGTCGCTCTATACTAGCAGACATGCTTTCTAGGAGCCGCCCAATCTTTCGATTCTATACATTATGAGATGTGCCGTGGCCTCAGCTGAGAGACTACACATCTTCATCTTCTCTGAGAGATTTTCTCCATCAGAGGTGTCATGAGCTTTCATGCATAGAGACATGAGTTTCGATACTCTTCCGATTGTCGGAACCGGAGTAATTACTGGAATTGCTCAGTATTCATGAGATGTGTCGTGGCCTCAGCTGAGAGACTACACATCTACACGTACTCTGAGAGACAGCCTTCTCAGTCAGGGATTTATGGCATGAGCTTTCATCTGCGTGAAGAATACCAGAAGAAGAAGATGACGCATATGTTCAACAAGTTTCTATCTCTGGACGAGGAATAACAGACCTCAACTTATCAATAAACAAACTTTTGGCATAAATCCATATTTCAGAACACTTGTAAATACGATGCATCACAAGAACATTGTGCCTGTATATACAACAAGTTTTCACTATTGGGGAAAGTAGTTACCTATGATCTCTCGGGACTCCCCTATCAGTGTGTATAAGTGTAGGACTATGGGGAAGGCATCCAGCAGAAAGACATACCCAAACAATCTTAAGGAAGCGGGTCAACGGAATGGTTGTATGTAAATATTCTGAATAAACATCACATATCCTAGAACGATGCCTCGACCCCCACCGTCTGGGAATCCTCTGGCCCAGGATTAGCCAGCGGGGTGACATGTCTCAAGATTATCACGAAGGTACATACCTTCGGCATCGCACTCAAACACTCCCATCTTTTTTAAACACAATAACTTATTTCTAATTTAACGTAACGCAGTATATAAAATATTTAAGAAAAAAAATACACAACGCAGGTATACCAAAACGATGATCCATTCCATGAAAGTTGATTACAAGTTCATCAAAACAAACAAGAACAGGAAATATATCAAAAAATGGCCCGAAGCCCCATAATCAATAAAGATCAACTTTCTATAATCTATAAAACTCTATAACTACTTGGATGATGCAGCCTGATCAGGTGAATCTTTTCTTTGAGACGAAGGCACGCTCCTGCCAGAGGAAGGCCCCGAGGAACTATTCAAGGGCGCGGGTTTAGAACGACGAGGATACTCTTTGATGATGTCATGATCCGCCTTGAGATCATGTTCGATCTTATCAAGAATCTTGTTAGTCTCTTCGACTAACTGGAGGCGATCCTTGTACCCAATCATGGTACACTTCATCTCGGACTGTGATAACAGGGAGGATAGACGGCTCATTTCCTTGGAGACTGCATCCACTGCTTCACCATGAGACGCAGCCAGACCCTTGTAGTAGTTGGTTTGACCCTCTTGCTGCACTAAGGCCGTCTGAGCGTTTTCAAAATTTTCATTTGCAGTGCGAAGCTGTCCCTCGAGATCTGCGAAGAAAAGAAAGCGAAAAGGGGTTAGAATGATGAAAATAAAGAGTCACACTCGACGGAACAAATGTATACCTTCGAACCTAGACGAAGCTATTTCATATTCATCAACAACGACATCTCGTGCTTCGTCAAGAAAGTCATACTCATCGGATATTTTCTTATAATCCGTCTGAAGATTTGTAAGGGAAAATTGACAAGCATCTAACTCTACCTGCTTCATGGAATCCAGATGACGAAGATGATTGACTTCGTTATTCATTCCTTCTATCCCCTTGTTAAGTCTGTACATATTCACCTCAAAATTCCTCCCAGCCTCAACTAAATGGACAACATCGTCCCGAGACGCAGCTAAGGCTTTGCCAAGGGCACCGGCCTCAGCCCTGGCATCATTTCTTTCCCTAGCAAGACGTTGTATATAATCTCTTACTTCGGAATCTTGAGAAGAACGAGCTTGCCATAACTCTCCTTCTAGAAGGGTTATTTTGGCTTCCAAAGCCGAAGCATGCTCTCGAGCCTCACGAAGATTATCACGCGTCCATAGCAGAGCTCCATCAAACTGACAACGATCAGTGTTATACTTATGATGCATGTCAACTATCTGAGTATGCCTCAGACGCCACACCTCAGCCTTTGAATTCCATCTGTCGGCCTCGCTCTTTATTTGTTCTACTAAATCCTTGATGCGGGTTTTTTGACGCTCTCTTTCGTTTCGTAGCCATATCAGTTCTGGGACACCACCCACTGAAGATAGGGTGGGGAGACTCAGACAGAACACTAAGTGCTACAAAAGAGCGACGACGAGTAAAATAGAGAAGAAGAACAAACCTGTAAAAGACGAAGCGTTTTTACGAGCCTCCTCCAATTCACTACGGACCATAGCAAGCTCCATACGAAGCTTTTACTCTTGGTTGCCTAGTTCTTCTTTCCCCTTGAGGAGACTCTTCAACTCGCTTATCTTTTTACCTCTAACAGATATAACAGCTTCAGCAGCAGATAACTCCTCCTCTCTGTGACGAAGCTTGGCCTCTAATTTGAGAGACTTAGCCTTGAAGAACTGGTACAAGGTGTGATTACAATGTTCACTCCTCATCATCTACGGTCCGGAAAAGATAACATTGTCACATCAAGATTCCGCGCATTTTCTAAAAGGAAATAAGCATAATAAAATTACAACTGACCTCTAGCATCCGCTGCTGAGGGAACCCATACTGGTACCTATCAGCCACGGCCATCATATCGACAATCGTGGAGGGAGGGTCGACCACAAGGTTAGCTTCCAAGCCCCTCATATTCCTATCCCATACCTCCGCAACCTGGTCTTCGGCAGACAATTGCATCATCCGACGAGTATAGGCGTCAGAATTCTTCTCACCGTCAATCACCAGAGCAGGATTTGGGACGAACATCAAATTCTTCTTCTTGAGCCAAGTCAAAATGGCGTCATCACCCTCAAGCATCAAAGACTGCGGGAAATCTTCCAGGGAAGACTCAGCAGAAGATTCTCCAACGACAGCAGCCTTCCCGGCTGCTGATTTCCTTCTTGCCTCCGCCTCTTTGTGCGCAAGGGTTTCGACATCCTCACCTTCAAAACTATTATCTACATCAACAGTCTTTTGACCTTCAGCATCCCCCTTGTCAGAGTTACCAAGCACATCATAATCATCGTTTGGAGAAAGCAGTGAGAACTCCGAAGCAAGACCCATGGAAGTGCCCATATCGAAGGTCTCTCCCGCGGAGTAAATCCTGCTGAAGGAAAACTCTTGGACGACAGGAGGGGTACCAATGGTATTTTTTCCACCAGGGGCAATCTCCTCTTCACCAGCACCATTACCACCTGCGGTTATATTTTCTTCACCAACATCTTCGCCGCCTGGAACACTTCTTTTCCCAACAGTACCAATCTCCTCCACGGCAAAACCGCTACCATCTTCGTGGTTGTGGGGAGAAGTATCGATACGCTCCTTCATGTCGGAATCGTCCTCATCCTCAACAAATTCTTCGTTCACAGAGCTGGTAAACTCTTCATGAACCTTTGCTTCGTCAGTCACAATGGTAGAAGATTGCCTAACACCAATTTTCTTCTTCTTCGGTACCTACAGAACCACAAGGAATTTCATTCAAGAATATTTCCTCATTCGTTCAAAAGAGTCGAACCCTTCAACCTAAGGAGAAAAATGGAAAGTATAAGAAGAAGCCATACCCTGGCAGTTGCAACACTCTTCGGAGGAAGGGTAGCATCGGAACTCTCCTATTCATCTCCATCAACAACATCTAGGGCATAAGGAAAATTCATGCCTTCGAAATTCAAATGTCAGGGGAAGAAATTGGAATAACGAGCAGTAAGAGTTTCACGAGGTTGGATATCAGCAGTAGGACGCCATCCGCGAGGACCGGGGATCCAACCATAAGCCCAAGGGCCTACAACATCGATCACGGTAGCATGCCACTCATAGTCGTGATCACGCTTGATCTTCTCACGAGAAGGAAAGATCTTCTTATTCGAAGCTCCTTCCGTACACGGAACAAATTCCAGCTTGGCATCGCTCACTTCACTCAAGAGACGAATCTCACCATGAGAAACAACGATATTACGAAGACCGACACTCCACGGCTTGAGGTTATTCCTATTAACATAATCCCCGAAGGAAGCGTTGAAATTATTGGGAGTATACAACTCTCTCTCGACACGGTCAGGGACGTAGCAGGTCATCATCGTCTCTCCCTTACTCCGAAGATAACATTCCTTCAAAGCGCGGAGATAATTCCCAGTTAACTGTGACACAAAGCGACGGTGGGTATTTGTAGAAGAACCCTCGCGACCGGCCAATACATCGTAGTAAAAAGAATCACCTGATTTATACATAGGTAACATGACACCCGCCTCGAAGGCTCCCACGGTCGTCAGCAAATGATACTCATCAAACTGATAATTCGAAATGAGCTCATAAGTGATATCATTGTCGGCAGCGTAAAAGCGGACATGAAAATCTTGAAGATCATGTTTATCCTTAAAGTAATCAAGATAAATATGCTTGAACGTGACTTTGTTCCTACCAGCTGAGACGCTTCGTATTTCTGGGATAACGTCCTCTACCTCAACAGGATCTGGTGTAGAATCCTTCGGAGGACTCATATCCGAAGCCTTCCTTTTACCATGAAGATTCTTCGGCGGATCAGTCTTCGTAACGGTACCCTTGGAAGATTTCTCTTTGGAAGGAACCGGGGGAGGAGGAGGCAGAGGATTCCGCTGGGGCATCAAAGGTGGAGCCACAGAACGAAGAGGCGGGACATTTAGTTCTTCGCAACAAGGAGGAGGAGTCTACGTGTCCCTTGGATCACCACGCGGACGAGAAGAAGGATTGCGACCAACTGCATATCTAGAGCCAGGGGGATCCTTCGGAGGATCTCCCCTTTTTGTGGATGAAACTCTTTAACCAGAAGAAGAAGAGGCCTTTTGAGAGCGAGGATCTACCTTCGAAGACTTGGTTGAACCACCTCCTGGTGGAGATATGTCAGTATCTCTATGTGGGAGGGACCTACGCGGACTATGCGGTGGGGTCTGATAAGGAACTCGCCGATCAGCCATGTCTGCGGAAAAGCACAAAAGCGAGACGATAACATCAGAAAAAGAATAAATAAAGATCAAGATCCAAGAAGTCACCAAAACCTCTATCAGTTCATCATAAAAATCTGACGAAAACCCTAAAACTAACCCCATCCTCAACTGACGCCTCAGTCAGAAGAAAAAGGGGCGAATACTACTACTATGGGGTCTGCAGATATCAGTTTGTAATCCCTGTGATGAAGAACAGGGGAAAGTATATGTACTTTATATATTTGTTCTTCATCACAGAATCAAGAACAACAGCAGCAAAAAATCAATCATGGGTTAAAATCAAGAGTGAAATCTCTATCAAGAGATTTATGTAAGTAGAAACGTATGATGAGGAGACAACGAACAGCAGATAATCGAGACCAAATCAGGCTCAGAACAAAGGCAGTATCAGTTAATGGCTAAAGAACAAGAATGAAGAACAAAAAATGAATGAGAACCGACAGAGAAAAGGAATGAAGGACTGACAGAGAAGAATGAAATTTATTTCAAATTTTCGACATTCTCTTTCCTACTTATAAGCATTAAAGGGGAGAGAAACCGTCCCATCACCCTAGGAGGAGTTATTGCAAGGAGTGGGGAACGTGCCCTAAAATCTAGGGGAAGTTAAAGAAGAGAGATGAAAAATACGATACGGTTTTCCTCCAACTTCAACTGACGTCTTAGTCGGAAGAAAAGGGGCAAATTGTAAGTACACGTTTCATCTGTCGCCACGTGTCTGCCAAGAAACACGTGGAAGACATGTATCCCAAGACATCAAGATATGATGCCACACATGAGTAGCCCAAAAAAAAGCCCCCTCAACACAAGTCCATCATCTGACACATCCGACGACCAAGAACCAGGGAGTACTGAAGATAAGGACTACCGCAAAGCACTGACGCAGATCCAAGAAGTCACTATATCCCATCCCAAGAAAGATCCAAGATCAGCGGCTAGGGTTAGTCCAACTGACATGGACAGGACAGAGACAATAGACAACTGTCTGCCGCATGCAGGCGACCCAACCACCCGCATTAAACACCCTAAGATAGGGTACGTGTTGACCAACCTGTGGAAGAGGCAACGATAACTCTTCGGAATCAAGCATGGAACGCTGGGGGCATCGAAGAAGACGAAGACATCTGCGGGATTGGCACAAAACACAAGGCGATAAGGTTCCAACGATCTTCAGGTGGATCCCACAAGATAACCCTATAAATACCCCCCTTCACTATGAGAGGAGGGGACAACTAATCCAGAACAACTAGAGGAGGATAGGAGAGAGAAAACTAGGAAGAGTAAGTAAAGTCCTTATCCCGCAGACTCAATGTATATCTTAAAGTCATTCGACTACTCTTGTAATCAGTCAATACATAGTGAAACACCAACCCCGTGGACGTAGGCCTTAGTGCCGAACCACGTAAATCATCGTCTCATTACATTTCGTTCTTTACATCCCGCACTTTACATTATATACTCTTCTTGCAGGCTTCCATCTTTGTTTATCTTGTTATATGAATCTCACCAATGATAGTAACGATAAGACAAGGATGAGCCCGAAGGCTTTGAGTCGATGAATCAATACAATCACCATCCCTTGTATTTATCAAACATATTTTATACTGTTAACTGCATACGAGCATTGTTTGTGAACACGTGGATGCCATCGAGATTCTTGTGCTCACGACATTCAGTTGGATTTAGACTCCTTTTTTCCTTTTCGATTTTTCTGGGGAGTTTACTTCTCGATCTGTTTAGAGACCTAGACTCTGCTAAGTCGATGCCACCAATTGCACTGTAGTGTCAATACCACTTGTACAGAGTACCGCATTATGAACTTTAGCATATGATTCATATGAACGAAAAGAGTTATAGTGAGGACATGACAACTTCCTTATCTCCTTAGCAAGAGATCGGATGCCATGAATATGAAGCTCCTAACCATAAAATAAATTAAGTGCACGTTCACACATACCAGTATCAGTAATGTATACATGGATATTTACAAGGACTGTTCATATAAACAGCTTGATACATATTATATGGCATGTTAAGCAGTTGGCTTCGTCTAAATTATAACACGACTTCTAGTAACGTGTTACAATAATTTGAACGGAAAACATAGATAATACGTGGCTAGCTTGGTCAGGACCCAGAAGTCTAAACTAATAACCTTATGCATATCTAGTGCCGAATAATGAGGATGATTAGTAATTATTCTGCTGTGACAGATCCGTCTAACCTTGTGTGTCTGTTCTCACTTCTCATGGATGATGAACCACATAATCATATATAATGATATCAATGTCATCGGCAGCGGGTGAAGACATTGAAATAAACACCACACATATATCACCTATTTTATATTTTATTTTGAAAAGTAATCTGTACACTGTACTTGTAGAAAGCTTTCACATATGGTCTAAGGAGACTATGGATTAAAGATTGGTTTTGGGGTGAGAATTAATTTTAGTTAGCTTAAAATCTGTCCCATCACATGCCAAACGAAGCATCTATGAGCTTAGAGCTAGCATTATGCTGCACTCCGTACCTTCTCTCTTATGTAGGAAAGGGATGGCACAAGGAAGCCAACCTCGTTATGGTGGTTTGGTATCTGTTTCCTACACCATACAATTACTGAATCACCGTATGAATAAGTGCCAAACGGCTACTCAGTAGCCGTTTTTTTTTTCATTTTTTTTTCTATGAAAATATATTTGTCTAGATAAAATAAGATATTTTAGGGTAAAGGAAAGATACATAATAGGTAAAAAAGGAGTTTTAGTAGAAAAAGAGAGTGAAAATGGAAAGTTTTAAGGTAAAACTTTAAAAACCAGAAAAAATGTTACGGCAACTGAGTAGCATGTGGTTTCCCTTCCCTACAAGCGGAATCCGATGTAATCCTCCATGCAGGGAAAGGGGTGAATATCCCAACTGATGTAGGGATATGAGACATCATATCACATGAGTTTTTGGGTTTTTGAGGGATAAAGAGGAATAGGGAAGGGATGAACCCTTCCATAGTGCTAGCTCTTATAAGCATGTACGAAAACGCTGAAGTGATATTTGTTCGTGGGGCTTTTCACTGTCTAGCAAGACGACTTAAAGACGATAGAAGATGTATTGTTTCTTATGATGTCCACCGTAAGAACTTCAAGGAAGTAGGTGTCACCCATCTAGGCGATGAATCATTGAATTATCAGAGACATTATAATGACAATACTTTGGGTGTTTTTGGAGGGTGCCTTTGCATAGTACGTAGTAACGCAGGATTGATATAAAGAAATATGAGGTGCATTACAGGACAGACTCAGGTTATATAGTTCTCACTCTCGACACAATTCTCTCTTCCATTTCTCACGTGCGACTCTCACATAACTTACACACACAATACACACACTCTCAACATTCTATGCTATTACCCTCCCTCAATCTCAAGTGGGTTGTAAAGAAGACCACTTGAGATTGCGAGTCTCACATAACTGGACACACAATACACACACTCTCAGCACTATGCAGACATTAAACTTCAGTTGATGTAGCAAGAGAGTGGAGTAGCAGAAAATGCAACAAAAACAATAGGTGCAGTTGGTATAGAAAACCAGCATTCTATGTTGCAGTAGTGTAGAATTATAAGTAGACACAGCCGCAGTAGGGTGGCAATTAATGATGCAACAACAGTTGAGTAGTTTAAGAAGCAGGTGCTGCTAATAGAAGTAATAGTCGCAGCGAGAAATGGAGGCAGCAGCATGAGTAATTGTTGAAAACAGATCATACCTGAGAGTTCGCAGTTGAAAAAAGCTGGATAAATGTAGAAGCGAAGCTGCTGACACTCCTTGAAGTCACTTTAAAAAGGCATCGACAATATCTCTTGCAGTGTAATAGTGCCATGATGAGTTGGTGCAGATAGAAGTAATCGACGCAAATCAAGTATGACAGAATAAGAAATATACAGATTGACACAACAACAGTTGGTGAAAGCAAAATAGCAGCATAGTAGTAGAAGGCAATGTACAAGACCAAATCATATGGTCTGCAGCTGTGCAATAGCACCAGTAGAAATAGTTCCTTGCAGTGTAATAAGGACGTCATGAGTTGCATAAGAATTGGCACCCCTGTATGTTGTGTAGAAACTCTGCACCACTGTATTTTAAGATGTATGCTGCACAACTGATTTCTGTAACATTACTCCTGCCAAAATGGAGCTGAAAGCTCATCCAAAGCTGTAACCTCTAATCACACTAACTTGCATATACAGAAATATAGATGTGGAAAGGACAAAACAGTTCCAGGAATAAACTGTTACTAAACAGACCTTTTTCCTTCACCACATTGTCTCTAAAGTTTGATTGCAAATTGTTGTAGAAGTAAGTGTGGTTGCACATTCATGGTGATCCAGCACAAAAAATATAAGAAGTTGAAGAAGCAAAGAACACTAGTGCAAACAATAAAGCAATATTGCAACACCATCAATCATTCATAGACATCAAATAGGAACTCAGCTGGACCTTTTATTGAAGGAGTAAACACATGAGAAAGCTCCACTAACTCAGCACCAGTAAAAGCATCTCCATTATTATGCACTTATTAAAGAAGTAAAACGCAAGAAGTAAAAAGTACCATTGAAGATGAACTTCAACTGAATTATTCGAAGAGCATGAAAAGTAGAAGAACTACATGTTGCATATTGAACACATATGCAAGCTGAAAACTAGGTTGCATACTGAATGTATACAAGTCAACAAAAGAACTCCAATCTGTACTTAATGTAACTTAGCAACTCCAACTCGATGTTCAATTGCAGAAACACCATTATAAGACGCAAGATTCTTCAACACATATGTGAGGACTGTCTTGAAGTAACATATGAGACCAACAACTTCTCAATCTTCTGCTGAATCCAATCGGTGGAACGACTTTAAGTTTTCTCCCTAACTAGACCTTGGTGTAGCGGACTAGAACACGCTCAGACTATCTCGGCATCAGGAATCAAGAACAGCAGATCTTGATGAAGAAATTAGATGAAAAATACATGATAATTATGATGTATAAAGCAGTTGAAGATGAAACTGGATGTAGTTGAGCAAGTGATGTAGAAATTGAACACATGACATGAAATCCAAAGTAATCTAAACATGAAATTGGAGATTACCAGCAGAGACTCAATTTTAGTTGATGAGGTAAGAAATTTCAATCCAAACACAAACCAGGAAATTGAAATAACCAAGAGCTCAAACCCTAAAATTGAATTTTAGATCTAAAATACATGCTTAATCCTGTTTGTTGACGTAGCAGAGGTATCAACCAAATCAAAACCCTAATTCCTACCAAAAAACACCATTAATGGAGGTGGATGAAGAAAAATTACCAACTGTTGCTGTAGATGTAGATAGAAACGCCTCTTTGAATCGAATTGGACTTGAATCTGAGATGAATTATTGGAATCCTCCTTCAAAACTCTATTCACAGTAGCAGCAGCAAAAGATGATGAAATAATGGTGGTGCGTGATGGTGATTGTTGAAGATGAAATAATGGAGGTTTTGATGAAGAATCACAGGCTAGGATCGGTACCCCCAGAAATTGATGATTTCTGAGTCTGATACCATAGTAACACAGGGATTCCTGATATCTACATTGCTTACGGTTTAATCAATAGATTGATATAAAGAAAGATAAGGTGAATTACAGGACAAACTCAGGTTATATAGTTCTCACTCTCGACACAATTCTCTCTTAAATTTCTCACGTGCGACTCTCACATAACTTACACACACAATACACACACTCTCAACATTCCATGCTATTAGTACGACCACCATATTTTGGTTTTAATATTGAAGTGTGGGTGAAGAAGGCTTACAATGTGACTAAATCATGGACGAGATTGTTCGTTGTCCATCTCCCTGAAGTTGCGAAGTCCATAGGTCATATGAAAATACTAAGGGAATTCAAAAACGGCGGAGTTTTATTCGTGACAACCAACGAATCATATGATTGTTGTTTAGTTTTATATAACCCGGTGAGTCAAAACTGTCAAGTTATCGAAATCCAGCATAATGCTTCCTTCGGATGGAACATAGAAGCTTATGGTGAGACAAGTCTAGTATCAGTTAACTCAATCGACGGGAACTCCAAGAACATACTGCACACAGCAAGATCAAGAAAGTTATCGGCAATTTTCTCTTTAGTAAGAAAGTTTGTGTAGTGGTATATTTGTAAATCAACTTATGTGTGGTCGTAATTGTTGGGGGAGACTACACCTGTTGTTGGACCATAAGTTGGGAACAGGCCCAACAGTAATTGTGTAAAGCTGATTGCACTACTATTTTACTTCAAATAAGTAAATTTGTAGCTCTATTAATTCGAAGATTCGAACATCTGACCTCAAATATTTTTTTCAATTTTAATTTCTGACATTTTTATTTTTAGTTACTGCTAAAGATATGTCCAGATTTCAAACACCACATGAATAATAATCATAATAATAAATTAATAATATTTTAATGAGTTTGAGAAACAGAGTTCGTTTGACATAATTTAGTCGTTTGGACTTCTTTGCGATCAGTTTTGGTGATAGTCTATTATCATTGAAAGGAATTATTGCATTGTATATATGTGTACAAGAACATTATTGTTCATATTCAGTTTTTCTTAACCGTTCAATGGATTCCTAGGAACATTGTATGTGATAAGAATTGGAAGAACATTGTATGTGATAAGAATTGGAATGTGCAGGAGAAGTGTGACAGTATTGTTTGGTCAACACTGAAATGAAAGGTTTTCTGAAAGTTTATTGAAACAAAATGAGAAAACTAATTTTCCAGTTCAGCCTTTCATAAAATATTGAGTAATTTATGGCCAACACTGAAATAAAAGGTTTTCTGAAAGTTTATTTAACCAAATGAGAAAGTTCATTTTCCAGTTCTGAAAATTTTAAGTTCGGCCCATTTATAAGATATTGAGTAATTTAAAAAGCTCAATTATAATCCTATACAACCCGTTGTTATCTGAATTCTTAAAGTCTCTCTTTATGCCTTTCAAATGATATGGTATGTTTTTCTGATTTTGAAAACACTAGGTACAACAATCCAGTCTGAGACTATAAATGATCATTTATTGGTTCAAGGGCTGAGACTCTGTTAATCATCATCTATTGGCATGTCGTATGTATCAATTACTAAGTAAATTGTGGCCGAGATAAGAAAAGTTGTGCTATCAGATTTCAATGAAAAAATTATTCTAAAAACCCCTGGAAAAAAGAAACACAATAATGGTAGTTGTGTTATCTGATTATGAGGCTTCAACATAAAAAAATTTTACAATAAATTCTTTTCATGTTGGATTTGATTATTTTTCATTAATTTTATTAATCCATGTTTTTAGTAAGTATTTTATTATTCTCTAGTTTTACTACTTTTAATATTATCATTTTTAGTATTTTTTTTATTGCCTATTCCTCAAAATTTTGAATCCTAATATATCACTTACCTTATCAGTCTCACATTAGTGACTTACATGGACAATACTTTCCATAGACTGACCACTACGGTCTTGGAAAGTATTACATTTTCCTTAATACCCCCCTCAAGACGGAGCATGCAGGTCACAAATGCCCATCTTGGACAAAAGACCTTGAAACTGAACTCTTCCTAATGATTTGGTGAAGATATCCGCCAACTGCAACCCCGTAGGAGTATAAGAGGGAGAAATAATTTTCTGTACTATCGCATCCCTGATGAGATGACAATCAACTTCTATATGTTTAGTTCTTTCGTGAAAAACGGGATTCTGAGCAATATACAATGCCGACTGACTATCACAAAGAAGACTCATTCCCTGTGTATGACAAACTCCCAAATCACCTAGTAATTGCTTCAACCACTTCAATTCACAAGTAGCTGCAGCCATACATCTGTATTCTGCTTCAGCTGAACTCCGAGAAACTGTGTACTGCTTTTTGGTCTTCCAAGACACTGGTGAATCTCCAAGAAGCACAAACCATCCTGTCAACGATCGTCTAGTCAAAGGACAGCTTGCCCAATCTGAATCACACCAGCCTTTTAAACTTAGACTACTATCAGAGCGCAACAAAATTCCTTGCCCAGGATTCTTTTTCAAATATCTAACTACCCGAAGTGCAGCTTCCCAATGTTCTTGTCTTGGATGCTGCATAAACTGTGACAAAATATGCACAGAATAAGCTAGATCTGGTCTAGTCACAGCCAGATAAATCAATCATCCAATCAGTCGTCGATACCTTTCTGCATCACTCAGCAACGTCCCTGTTGCCAAAGCTAGACGATGATTAGTTTCCATTGGAAACTCTGCTGGTTTTGCTCCTAATAACCCCGTCTCCATAATAATGTCCAATGCATATTTCCGTTGACAAACATAAATGCCTTGCTTACTGCGAGCTATCTCCAAGCCCAGAAAATATTTTAATTTTCCCAAATATTTCATCTTGAAACACTGTCCCAAATATGTTTTAAATTTATTTAGATCCACTATATTATCTCCTGCAACAATCAAATCATCCACATACACCAAAACATTAAGTTGCATCTTTCCTTTGATCATAGTGAAGAGAGAATAGTCTGAATAAGATTGCCGAAAACCATAATTCTTCAAAGCTGTTGATAGTTTTGCAAACCAACAACGTGGAGCCTGTTTCAAACCATACAACGATTTCTTCATTCTACATACCATATTAGGATTACCTCTCGCAAATCCAGGTGGTATTTTCATATACACCTCTTCCTCCAAATCTCCATGTAAAAACGCATTGTGCACATCCATCTGATGTACTTCCCAATTTTTAACAGCTGCAACAGCTAGAAAAGTGCGCACTGTTGTCATTTTTGCTACAGGTGCAAAGGTCTCTTTGTAATCTAAACCTTCCACCTGATGATTTCCAAAGATCACCAATCTTGCTTTTAAACGAACCAAATTCCCATTTTCATCATACTTTTCTGTATATATCCATTTACATCCTAGTGCTCTCTTACCCTCCGGTAATTCTTGCAAAACCCAGGTATCTTGTTCTTCTAGTGCTAGTATTTCTTCTTCCATGGATTTCCGCCATCGTGGATGTTTCATTGCTTCTTTAAAGTTGCGAGGTGCAGAACTCGCAGTTATAGCTGCAAGAAATTTCTTATACGGTGTAGAAAATTTATCACAACTAACATAATATGTCAAAGGATACGGTGTACCTGAGGAGGATGATTGTGATGAATGAAGATGAGATGGACTATTTTCTCGAGTGGTGTGCGTCACAAATCCCTTAAGCCTACTCGATGGAATTTTCGTACGCTTTCCTTTACCCATATCACCTTCTACTGCAACATCATGGACCAGACTCATAATCCCAGCAGATCTCTCTTGAACTACTACACGTTCTTCTTCCGTTGCAGTCATATCTTGAACTGCTACACCTTCTCCTTGTGTCACAGTCACATCTTGAACTGCTACACCTTCTCCTGTTGTCGCAGTTACACCCGGAAAGCCTACAGCGTCTCCTGCTATCGCAGTTACGCCTGGTACTTCCACAGTTTCTCCTGTTGTCGCTGTTACGTCTTCATCATCACTCCAGTCAAACACTGGATTCAACTGATCAGTCTCAGCTGATACACCAGTCACCTCGGTCTCAATAGAATGATCAGGCTGATCACTCTCTTTGCGAGTCGAAACTGTTGGTTGCTGCAACAGAGAAGTTTCATTCTTATATGGGAAACTATTCTCACAAAACTGGACGTCTCTTGACACAAGAAATTTTCTTTCATCCAAGTTATATACTTGCCATGCCTTTTTACCAAACGGATATCCAAGAAAAACACACCTCCTTCCTCTACTTGCAAATTTGTCCCCTTTATTACTTTGATCATGCACATAACACAGGCATCCAAACACTTTCAACTGATTATACGGAGTTTGCTTTCCAAACAATATTTCATACGGCGTTTTATTTTCAAGAATAGGTGTAGGAGTACGATTAATCAAATACGCAGCTGTCAATGCGCATTCTCCCCAAAACCGTATTGGCAAGTTGGCTTGAAATATCAAAGCCCTTGCCACATTCAATATATGTTGATGCTTTCTCTCCACTCTTCCATTTTGTTGCGGAGTGCCTACACACGATGTTTCAAAAACTATCCCATTAGTCTTAAAATATCCACGCAATGAATTAAACTCGGTACCATTATCACTTCTAACAATTTTGATATCTTTATCAAATTGTCGTTTCACAAGAGCAATGAAATCAAGAAACGTTCATTCAACTGCCGTTTTATTTGGAAGTAAATGAATCCACACACCTCTTGAAAAATCATCTTCTATTGTTAAAAAATACTGTGCTCCACAAGACGATGTAGCCCTATAAGGACCCCATAAATCTATATGAATCAACTCAAAAATACAACTGGATTTACTTAGACTACTAGTAAAGCTACTCCTATGTTGTTTCGCTCTTGGGAAAATGTCACAAACTTCATTATGCTTCTTCAATCTACTCACACCCGGCAACCTTTGCAATACTTTTTATGATGGATGTCCCATTCGTCGATGCCACAGCTCGTATGATTCTCCACTGACTGCCATAACTTCAACTCGAGGCACACCACAGAAAATATACAGTCCACCTTGTCGTTCACCCATTCCAATCACCTTCCTCGTCAACCGGTCCTGTATAAGACATAAACTGTTAGTACACTGTACCGTACACATTAATTCATCAATAAGTTGTGTGACTGAAATTAGGTTACAAGTTATTTGAGGCACATAAAGCACATTATTAAGTCTCAAACCGCCCTGCAGAATAATAGTCCCTATTTTCTCAGATTGTGCATATTTTCCATCTGGGAGTCCAACAGTACACTTCGCAATATCTTTCACATCAATCATGTCATCTCTTCTACACGTGACATGATTTGTAGCTCCCGTGTCAATAATCCAATTCGGTTTAGTTTGCTTACCTTGAAGTTGGGACGTATTTTTCTTTGCATTCAAAAACTCAAGCACCTGTCTGAGTTGTGTTGCGGTTACTCCCATCAAATCTGAGCCGTCTGAGAAATATGGACCATTTGACTGCTTTGTCTCCGATATATTTAGATTATGTGCTCGAACCTGATTGCCCGTTCCTTGTCCTCTACCTCCTCTTCCATTCTCAAATCCACCACGACCTCTACCACCGGTTCTTCCACCTCGACCATATCCTCTTCCACTTATAGGTTTATCTCCCCACCATTCAGGGTATCCAATAAGCTGAAAACAACCTTCATCCGAGTGTCCTTGTCTGCTACAGTGCTTGCAATATTTATTAGGATCATAAGTGTTATTGAGATTACGTTGATCAGATTGTACCTTGAACGCCATCACATTGTCATGAGGTTCCGGTGTGGCAGCTACATCTCCTCTTCTGAGACGTTCCGAGTTTATCATTGTTTGATATGCTACATCTATTGAAGGTAGTGGATCTCTTGTCAACAATTGTTCACGCAAGGAACCATAGACATCATCTAGTCCAATTAAGAAATAATGTAGTAAATCTTCTTCTCTCAAAGTACTAACCTGTGTTGCAATATCACACTCGCACTTGCCACACTTACACGTTGGTACCTTCATATATGTAATCATCTCATCCCATATCTTATTCAGTCTTCCAAAATAAGCAGCCACACTTTCTGTTTGCTTTTGTTTACAATCACTTAAAGATGTCTTTAGCTGGCATGTCCGTGTTCCACTTACAACACAAAACCTTCTCTTCAAGTGGTTCCATAACAAGTTGGCATCATCATAGTCTCCCAAACTCGATCTGAGTGATGGCTCCAATGTGTTGCTGATCCAAGAGACAAGCATTGACTGAATTGCCACCCATTCTTCCAACTGTTCACTATCTTTAGGTTCTTGGATTGTTCCATCAATGAAACCAAACTTCCTCTTAGCTATTAATGATCTTCTTATGGCTCTAGCCCATTCATCATAGTTATGTCCTTTTAGAACAACCGGTGTGATAATTATACCTGGACCATCACTGGATCCTAGGTGATATACTGGATTCTTCTTTTGCGTATCATAATCTATATTCTTGTCTTTGCTTGATTCTCCATCTCCACCCATTCTCAACGATTTTTTTTTTTTTTTTTCGATTTTTCAACTGGCTCGTGATGCCATGTTAAAACTTTGGTAAATTCCTTTCTTTTTTTCATTCATAGTAGTTCTATAGATATTTATACATGACCGATAACTTGGAGACTCAAAACTTTCCTAAGACACGGATTTGAGACTTTCCTTATAAGTCTCAAAATCATGACTTACATGGACAATCCTTTCCTAATATATCACTTACCTTATCAGTCTCACATTAGTGACTTATATGGACAATACTTTCCATAGACTGACCACTACGGTCTTGGAAAGTATTACACTTTCCTTAATAGTTTTGTATATTATTGCAGGCAAGTTTGTTTTTTTCATGTGACATATTGTGAATTGAATCGATAGTTAACAGTTTTATGCATAATTTTACAGCGGTGGTGATGCAACTGAGACGATACACCAATAGAAAATCATACATATTTATATTGAGTTCTAAACTCCCAAGCATCTTGGTGGGCGATTATGAATAAAGAAAAAAGGAACTAGTCGGGAAGAACACATAGGACGGTGGGGGCAATAAAAGAATTTTTGCTAAAATTGAGCCCTTAATCGAACTTTATTAAAAAAAAATCCGAACTTCTTTTTTTTTGGAAGTTACAGAAACAGTATAGTTCAGTTAGAATTTTTGTTGTGTTGCTGTGAGAAATTTATTCATCATTGTCATTGGGTTCTTAATTTTTACCGTCCGTCTGTCCATTTTCGTTCCCATGTTTGTTGTTTCTAGTAGTTCTACTTAATGTATGTATTCAACCAATTATTCCAGATAATCTGGCTAGTGTCTAAGAAGTCACTTGTAAACAATCATCGTCATACAGAACATGAACCATATACGTAAAGTGACGTGTACGCAGTCATGTTTTACAGTGTTTTGCGAAGTTCTACGAATCAAGAGCTTTTTCTTGGTGTACTAAAAAGCTTTACACTCGACCCTTCCCAATAAACAGAATTTATCACTCTTCTAGGTTGGATTATCTACAGACTGCAAACATACAAATTTGGCCACCAAGTATAAGTCTGTACTTTTGCATTAAAAAAAAAGTATAAGTCTGTACTACCTAGATTAGGACACCGACCTCAATGTGGAAACATACCACGGGAAATACAGTATGTATAAATACATGGTGGTACTAGGAAATACAGTATGTATAAATACATGCAGAGCGTTCTGTATCCCAAGAGCTCTTATTCCATCTATTTCACTAGGTATGAAGACTACCGCGATGATGAGAATCGAGAAAATCATGTCAGATCTTACCGCGATAATGAGGCTAAGAGAGATCATGCCGGATCTGCCAGGTGATATAGTTGTCGATATACTGTTGATGTTGTTGAATAGGTCGGTGTATAAGAGTTTGTAGAAACTAAAACTCTCCAAGTCGGTGAGACTAATTTGGGAATCCCTACCAAATTTTAGTCCGTCACCAAGTTAGATTAGGATTAAGAGTTAAGATAACTCTTAATTAGCTTTCTTGATCCTAAAGACTAGGAACTTATTAGCTAAGTTATGGAACCCTAATCCCTACCTATGTGTATATAAATAGCGTAGTAGAGAACCTAGAAAAACACATCAAAAAATTCTTCTTTCTCTCTTAGGGTTTATATGGTTTATATGTTTTCTCCCAAACGATAATATATAAATCTCTTGTTTTTCCGAGGATTCAACCTCGTTAAATTCTTGTCTCTTTTATCTTCTTTAGTTTGTGTTCTTTGCAATATTTGGAGTACCATTGGGTAGCTGTGCAAATCGTTTCCGCAGGGTTTTAGCACAACAATTGGCATCAAGAGCTCGGGTTAGGTTCTTGGAATTTTAGGTATTCATAATATTGCAGCGGGAGTATTTTTTCTGAAGTTGTTTGAGGTAATTCTGATCTCAAAGTTTAGTTTTTTTATCTATATTTGGTTGTTTGTGAACAATGGTTGACGGGAAAGATCCAGTTGATCCGAAAGATTCTTTAGGAGAACATTCGGAGTCCACAAGTAAAGATAAAGAAACAAAAGAAGAAATACTACATTCTCATAGATCACAACTGAAGGTTGAAAAGTTCAACGGAACCAATAACTTTGGTTTATGGAGAACAGACGTAATGGATGCTCTTGTTCATCTTGACCTAGAAGAAGCTCTAGAAGGTCGGCCAGCAGAGATGTCTGACAAGCATTGGAACAAGATGAATAAATTATGCATGGGTTCGATTCGTGGGTGTTTAGAAACATCAGTAAGAGTTAATTATCAGCACGAGACTTCAGCTAAGGATCTCTGGGAAAATCTAGAGAAGGAGTACCTTGTGAAGAACGTGGCTAATAGGATACATCTTAAGAGAAATTTGTATCGCTATAACATGAAGAAAGGTGCAACTCTAACAGAGCACCTGGATTCATATAATAAACTTTTTGCTGAGTTAGTTAACTATGATGAGAAGATCAACGACGAGGAACAAGCTTTGTGTCTGATAAACTCTCTTCCTGAAAGGTATGAACCCGTGATTAAGGCTTTAATGCATGGCAAGAATAAGATGACATACGCTGAGGTCACTACAGCATTGCGTAGTGAGGAGTTCAGGAAGATGGACCGTGAAGACCTGTCAAATGAAGCTAACAGTGACTTGCTTTTTGCAAGAGGTCGTTCAACAGACAGGAGAAAGAAGAATGGTGATCGTGGCAAAGTGAAAGGGCGTTCAAAGTCAGGAGCGCGTCTGCAGAAGGAAGAATGTGCATGGTATCATGACTTTGGCCATTGGGCTAAGAATTGTACCAAGCGTAAAGATAGAGAAGGATATAACAACAAGACCGAGGTGAACATTGCTAAGGCAAGTGATGATTCAGATGTAGCTTCGGATTTCTCACTGACTGTGACACCATCAGATTGTATCGTAACTGACGGTACATGGGTACTAGATTCTGGTGCTACTTATCACATATGTCCTCATCGGGACTGGTTCTCAAACTTCGAGAAGTTTGATGGAGAAGTACGTATGGGGAATAATCATACCTGCAGGGTGATCGGGATTGGTAGTGTTCGAATCAAGATGCATGATGGTATGGTTCAGGAACTGAAGGAAGTAAGGTTCGTACCTGCTGTGAAGAAGAATCTGATTTCGCTCGGAAATTTGGAATCTAAGGGCTACAAGTTAGTCGCTGAAAATGGCATTCTAAAGATAATCTCTGGATCGTTGGTAATCATGAAGGGCACAAGGCATCATAACTTGTACTAATTAACTGGGAGTACAATAACAGGAGATGTGTCAATTTCTGAACATATCGAGACTGCAGCGATGGAGACCACGAAGTTATGGCTATGCAACTTGCACATCCAGGTGATAAGTCGTTACACTCTTTAATTCGTCAAGATTTATTGAAAGGTGCTATTGCCTGCAAATTAGAGTTTTGTGAACATTGTGTGAAAGGCAAGAAAACAAGAACAAGCTTTGGCACAGCAATCCACAACACTAGTGGAGTTCTTGATTATGTTCCCTCAGATGTTTGGGGTCCCTCCAAGAATGCATTATTGGGAGGGAAACATTGATTCATGTCTTTCATTGATGACTATTCTAGTCGAGTATGGGTGTACACCATGAGGCATAAGGATGAAGTCATAGAAGTCTTTGTGAGGTGGAAAAAGGCAACTGAGACTCAAACTGGCAGAAAGATCAAGGTACTACGTTCGGACAATGGTGGAGAGTACAAAAGTGATCCATTCTTGCAAGTATGTCAGGATGAGGGAATACAGAGGCATTTCACAGTTAAGAAGATACAACAACAAAATGGGGTAGCTGAACGCATGAATCGTACTTTGATGGAGAAGGTACGATGTATGTTATCTAATGCTGGATTAGGTAAAGCGTTTTTGGTTGAGGCAGTTACATATGCGTGCTTCCTCATTAATAGGTTGCCATCAGCTTCATTAGAAGGTAAAACTCCGATGGAGAAGTGGTATGGTAAACCAGCTTATGACTATGACTCAATTCATATCTTTGGTTTCCCTGCTTGGTATCATGTTAGTGAAAACAAGTTTGATAGCCGTGTTGTTAAAGGAATCTTTATGGGTGTGAAGAAAGGAGTGAAAGGGTTCAAAATTTGGAATCCAGTAGAGAAGAAGATAGTCATGAGTAGAGATGTTACATTTGATGAAGCGTCTATGGTAAAGTTTTGGGGTTCTAAGCATGTGGAGAACAGAAGCACCAGTACTAGTGAGCTTTTACAGCAGGTGAAGATTGATGCAACTCCATTAATTCCATCTAAGTATGTATCTGTTACGAATACTTCCGAAGGCGTGACGTCTGCAAGGGAGGTAACTACTGAAGTTCCAAATGATAGTGACGATGTTTATGATGAGGAACATGAAGCATTGGAAGATACAGAAGCTACGGTCACTGAGACCATAGAAACCCGCAAACCGAGAAGATCAATCAGGAAACCTGGTTGGATGAATGATTTTATAGCTTATGCATTACCAGTTGTTGAAGAAGGTATTCCAGATACCTATTTTGAAGCTATACACAGTGTAGAGCATCAAGAATGGGAAACTTCTATGCAGGATGAGATGGAGTCTCTTTACAAGAATGGCACATGGATTCTTACGAAGCTTCCGAACGGTAAGAAGGCAATTGGGTGCAAATGGGTATATGCTAAGAAAGAAGGATCTCAGATGAATCAAGTACGCTACAAGGAAAGGTTAGTTGCAAAAGGTTATGCCCAAAAGGAAGGGATTGACTACAATGAGGTGTTCTCTCCAGTTGTGAAACACTCATCAATACGAATTCTGTTGGCCTTGGTAGCACAATATGATTTATACCTAGTTCAGCTAGATGTGAAGACGGAGTTCTTACATGGTGATCTAGAAGAGGAGATTTATATGACTCAGCCGAGTGGGTTCAAAGTTGCTGGAAGAGAAGATTGTGTATGCAAGCTGAAGAAATCGTTGTATGGGCTGAAACAGTCTCCAAGACAGTGGTATAAGCGATTTGATCAGTTTATGATTGGCCAGACATACACAAGAAGTCACTATGATCATTGGGTATACTTCAAGAAGCTACGTGACGGGTCTTTCATATATTTGCTCTTGTATGTCGATGATATGCTGATAGCATCGAATAACAAGAAAGAGATTGATAATTTGAAGCAAAAATTGTCAACTGAGTTCGAGATGAAAGATCTGGGAGAATCTAAGAAGATTCTTTGCATGGAGATTCAACGTGACAGAGAGAAGGGTAAATTTTGTTTGTCTCAAAGGCATACTTGAAGAAAGTGTTACAGAAATTTGGTATCTGCGAAGGAACTAAATCTGTAAGTACTCCCCTTGGTCCTCATTTTAAGTTGAGTTCTGATATGTCTCCCACTACTGAAGAAGAGCGTGAGTATATGGCCCAAGTCCCATATGCTAGTGCTGTTGGTAGCTTGATGTACGCGATGGTATGTACAAGGCCGAATATTTCACATGGAGTAAGTATGATCAGCCGTTATATGCATAATCCTGGTAAAGGACATTGGCAAGCTGTGAAATGGATTTTGAGGTATCTTTATGGTACTGTTGATGTTGGCTTGGAGTTTTTGAAGGAAGATGGGAACAATCAGATGTGTGTTGGTTATGTGAATTCTGACTATGCTGGTGATTTGGACAAGAGGCGTTCAATTACAGGGTATGTATTTACCTTGGCTGGAGCACCGGTTAGTTGGAGATCGATTTTACAGTCTACTGTGGCTCTCTCAACAACTGAAGCGGAGTATATGGCAGTGACTGAAGCATTTAAGGAGGCTATATGGTTACAGGGTTTGCTAGATGACTTGGGTGTTGTGCAGGAACAACTGCCTGTGCATTGTGATAGTCTTAGTCCAATTTACTTGGCTAAGAATCAAGTGCATCATGCCATAACCAAACATATAGATGTTCGATTTCACTTTGTTAGAGAAATTCTGGAAGAAGAAGACAGTCTACTTGTGAAGATCGATACCAAAGACAATCCAGCTGATATGTTAACGAAAGTAGTATCTGAGGTCAAGTTTCGTCACTGCTCGAAATTGATCCACATTCTTCCGGTTTGGTGATAACCTTTGGGGTAGAGGTTCTTAGGAACCTGGTGGAGGCCTTCTAGCAAGGCCATTAAGTGAACTACGGTCGGTTTGATTCCTTGCAGAGGATACGTAGGCAGCCTATGGCGCAATCGACGTTGGAAGACGAAGGTGATTTTGTTATTGATCATCTCATGCATGAATGCATGATCCGAGGTGGAGAATTGTTGAATAGGTCGGTGTATAAGAGTTTGGAGAAACTAAAACTCAAAAAGTCGGTGAGACTAATTTGGGAATCCCTACCAAATTTTAGTCCGTCACCAAGTTAGATTAGGATTAAGAGTTAAGATAACTCTTAATTAGCTTTCTTGATCCTAAAGACTAGGAACTTATTAGCTAAGTTATGGAACCCTAATGCCTACCTATGTGTATATAAATAGCGTAGTAGAGATCCTAGAAAAACACACCAAAAAAATTTTCTTTCTCTCTTAGGGTTTATATGTTTTCTCCCAAACGATAATATATAAATCTCTTGTTTTTCCCGAGGATTCAACCTCGTTAAATTCTTGTCTCTTTCATCTTCTTTAGTTTGTGTTCTTCGCAATATTTGGAGTACCATTGTGTAGCTGTGCAAATCGCTTCCGCAGGATTTTAGCGCAACAGATGTTACCTACGAAATCAATAGGTAGATTCAGGTGCGTTTGCAAACATTGGTACAAGTTATTGAATGACCATGGTTTTATGGAAACTCATCTTAAACGCAGCATTGAAACCGAAAAACTAATTTGTTTTTCGGCAAAAGATTTCCGTGCTCCCCATGAATTGTACACGCATATCACAAGATCGACATCATTATATATATACAGCATTTGAAAATAAACATTGTGAGTTTGTTCAGATGAATTCTCCATTACAAGATAGACATGTAGGTTTTGGAATTGTTGCTTCTTATAATGGTTTGATTTTGATGAGAAGCTGGATGGAAGAAGGTCATTGGCTCTGGAACCTAGAAACTAAAGAGTGCAAAGAAATAGTAATTCCAGAAATTAAAGCTGAACCAACTTTTTATCCAAGTAATATATTTGTTGCATACGGGGTTGGTTATAGTTGTGATACCAGTGATTACACGATTGTGGTAGCTACCAGTGCTCGTAGGATATCTACTTTTGATGATCGTTTTGGTAGCAAAATCCAGGTTTATACATCAAAATCGAATTCATGGGTACTCTTGCCTAACACCTTCCTATACGAAGGTTTAAGCATATACGAAATGTCTGAAGTAATATTCGTTGGTGGAGCTTTTCACTGGATAGCAAGACGACTTAGAGACGAAAGAAGATGTATTGTTTCTTATGATATCCACCGTAAGAACTTCAAGGAAGTTGCTGTCACCCATCTAGTCGATGAATCATTGAATTATCAGAGACATTGTAATGACAACAATTTGGGTGTTGTAGGAGGGTGCCTTTGCATAATAAGATCAACGTACTTCCGTTCTAATATTGAGGTATGGGTGAAGAAGGCTTACAATGTGACTAAACCATGGACGAGAGTTTTCGTTGTCCAGATCCCAGAAGTTGCGAAGTTCATAGGCCATGTGAAAATACTAAGGGAATTCAAAAACGGTGAAGTTTTATTCGTGACAACCAACAAATCATTTGATTGTTGTTTAGTTTTATATGACCCGGTGAGTAAAAAGTGTCAAATTATCGATAGCCAGCATAATGCTTCCTTCGGTTGGAACATAGAAGCTTATGCTGAGAGGAGTCTAGTCTCACTCAACCAACGGGGACTCCAAAAACATACTGCACATAGCAAGATCAAGAAAATTATCCGCAATTGTCCCTTTAGTAAGAAAGTTTGTGCAGTGATACATTAGCCAATCAACTTATGTGTAGTCGTAATTTTGTAAAGTTTGTTGCACTACTAGCTAACTTCAAATTTGCAGTTCTACTAATTTGTAGATACCTCAAAAGTTTTTTCTTAATTTCAATTTCTGACATTTCTACTTCTAGAATGTCGAAAAGTTAATCTATATTCCAAACACCACATGAATAAAAATCATAATAATAAAAGGCTTTGCTACATCCACCGAGAGGGATCTGACGATCTCGAATATCCTTTCTGTGCACCCTCGGTGCATTTCCTTCCGTCAATGTATCATTTTCGAATAATAAATTAATAATGTTATAATGTAGTTTGAGAAGAATTTGAGAATGAAAGATGAACATTGATTCAGTGAATGCACCCTCCTCACTGAACGAGGGCAACATCAATACATCAAGCCCATATACCCAATGCCAGAAATTTGTGCTTCAACAAAAAAAAAAAAGAAAAAAAAAGTCAAGCCCAATGCTTTGGTGTTCCCACTGTAAAATGCTGAAGTTACCAAATTTCCAATTTATGGACGGCATCGGACTTGCCATGACCACGGATAAGAAATTCCAATCGGCCGGAACAAAAGGTGTCCAACTGTTGAAGCCCCAAGTAATTAGGATAACTGACATTTAAAAGATATATCATTGGATCTAGTCCAAATTCAAAAATCATGGGAAAAGAGGTTCATTCACCATTCTTTTTGAAGAACCCCAGAAACTAAAATGTGGATTTTGTTTTGTGATGTGAAGTTATGAACCTAGTAAGTTGAGCATACCCTTTCTCGAAGGCCTTAAAACTTTCTCCATCTTTCAAAGAAGAAAACTAGAAATGATTACTCCCACACAAAGAAACGTTGACCTGAAAACTTAGATGTGGATCCAACACAAAAAGTAATAAGACTACTTTCACAGACTACACAAGCTCTGGCTCACCACGACCAGATCAAGTCGCCTCTCTTTGTTTGTCAATCAAAAATGATCATGGACCGATTCCAAATATTACCCAACCCAGATATTTTCAAATTCGAACCCCCAGTTGGTCTATGACATTCAGTTAGATTTAGACTCAGTTTTCCTTTTGGGAGTGATTATTCCGGGAAGTGTACTTCTCAGTCAGTTTAGATCCCACTTGCACTGCAGTGTCAGTACCCACTTGTACAGAGCTAGAAATACGAAGAAGAAATCTCTAACTAAACTTACTTTTCTATCAACTTGATCAATAACAAATCATATACTTAATCAACCAATTTAAGGAATCAATACTAGGCACTTTTTTAAGGTTAGAAGGAATGTAATGACTTTTCAATTTCAAAGTGCTCAAACACCAATTACCAAACCAGGGGCTGTATGTCTTTAGAAAAGAAGCCTAGCTAGTAATACATGTGAGAGCAAAATTATAACCATGATGATTCATTTCCAACATCTCTGACTAGATTCATGAACATAAACACAAAACTTCAACACTTGGCAACCAAAAAAAAGCAAAGTTTCAGACTATTCAGCAACAACACATGTTGGTAAGCAGTGTCTGATTATTCTGTCTCTCTACTTTTCTATCACAAACAGTAAACACAAATTCAAAAAGATGTTTTGAAAACACTAACAATTGCCCACAGAAAAATGAAGTTGGTTTCCTTACTCCTTCAAGCTCTGTCTGGACACTCTTTAGAAGCAACAAACTCTTACCAGTTCAGGTACAAATATGAAAGTAATAAGAGTATTGCAGTAGAAGATATCTAATTGGGGTAAAGTTCAAAGAGAGATAAGCGAACGTGGACTATAATACTTTACAAATTTTGCTCATCTCAAGGTTACCCAAACAGCCCTTCTCCCAAGGAGAGGTTTAATTTTCTATTGGCAACAAACCACTTTTCTATAATTCAGTGCCTTCCAATAGAATAATTGCTAGCAAAGAGATAAATCATAATTTTGTATCAAAATGCCTATAAATACGACCAATGAGAGCATGAGACACTACATTCAATTCAACAAAGTTTAAAGATAGTCATGGAGATTCCTGTAATAGATCTTGAAGGTCTCAGTGACAGCTTGAAGAGTGAAACAATGGAGCTCCTTCACCAAGCTTGTGAAAGTTGGGGTTTCTTTCAGGTTTGGATGAATTAAAATTTCTTTCAATAACATATCTCTAAATCTGAATAGATGATTTCGTATATCGTTTATAAATTAGTGGCATAACCTGCTACTGCTAGTATAAATTCTGAAAAGCTGCATCATACCCATGTGAAACTTTATATAACTTCAGATGTACATTTCAAAGGACAGCTATTATGGTTAATTAATGGATTACAAGCTCTGATCCCAAACAACTACATCAAGATCACAATGCTAGTATTTGGACTCTGTTATGCAGCTTTTTGAATCTTTTATGAAGCCCGCTCCTGATACGTACTTACTGTAAATCTACAATCTGGATTATAAATTGTAATACCACTAACAACCTGGATTCTGTGATATTGGCAGGTGACCAACCATGGAATCAATGTAGAGCTGATGGATAAAGTGAAAAAGTTGGTGAACTTGCACTATGAGGAATGCATGAAAAGAAGGTTCTATGAATCAGAAATGGCAAAAGGGTTAGAGAGTCGAGATGCCCCAGCTGTGGACTCCGACTGGGAAAGCAGTTATTTCATCTGGCATCGACCAAAAGCTAAGTTCGACGAGTCAATAAACCTGTCAGATGAACTCAGGTGATTTAACAGAATTCAACGCTATTTTCCAGTAAAGCACTCATTATCTGCAATTGTGTTTGTGTGTTTACTAATTAGTGGTGTAAATTTGCAGAAAGGTAATGGACGAGTACATTAATCAGATCATCAAGTTAGCCGAGAAGCTTTCAGAGCTCATCTGTGAAAACCTAAGTTTGGAGAAAGACTACATGAAGAAGGCATTTTCAGCAACTGCAGGTCCTTCAGTCGGAACAAAGGTTGCTAAGTACCCTCAGTGCGATCGGCCTGATCTAGTAACTGGACTCAGGGCACACACCGATGCAGGTGGAATCATTCTCTTGCTCCAAGATGAACAAGTCCCAGGTCTTGAATTCCTAAAGGATGGGAAATGGGTGGAAATACCACCTTCTAAGAACAACACCATCTTTGTGAACACAGGTGATCAGATCGAGGTGCTAAGTAATGGTAAATACAAAAGTACTCTGCATCGTGTTTTGGCTGATAAGAATGGGAGCAGGCTTTCTATAGCTACTTTCTATAATCCTGCTCCGGATGCCGTAATCTCTCCAGCTTCAGAGCTTCTATATCCTAATCAATACCGTTTCCAAGACTATCTCAAGGTTTATTCCACCACCAAGTTCTCAGAGAAAGGACCCAGATTTGAGACCATGAAGAAGATGACTTGCAGTCTTCCCGCCTAATGGGCTAATATGATCATTGATAATAATTTCCATTACTTACCATTTCTATTGTGTGCTAGTGAGGGATTATTATGAGGCCCTGCCTTAATTTCTTTCTACTGTTCTGTCAGTACGAAAGTATTAAAATGATATTATCTGGTCCGATCGTATTTGAATTATGTGTCACCGTTATTAGGAAATTGGCTAATTATCACAGCGACATGGTGATCTAAGCTTGTTACGTCTTATCATGTAATGATATGCACATAGTTAATATACAGTATTTATATGAAAGTGGGAGAATCTTAGGTGAACAATAAATAACACTCAATGTACCAAACGTTAATCTCAATAATATCATGTTTCTTGAAAGTGAAACTGTACAACTGGTCAGAACTTGTTTAGAGTAGACGAAGGCTAAAATAAAGTTATCAATCCCGAACAAACAGATTTTACATCATTGTCACAAACTATTCAATTTTGATAATATAGATTTAGTCATGAAAGTATTGGTCAGCTCAACCGTTGGAATCAATATAAGCTTATGATGCTTCAACGAAGAATGACATTTGGTAACTAAACATAACAAAAAGGTACTGAACTTCAGTGATTCTGAATACTTACCAGCTAATTCTCGAACAACAGAAACAAGATGCTCAATTGAATCCTGAGTTAATGAAACATTCTGATTCAAGATGTTTTGAAACAACATAAATAGTGGTTCAGTCCATACCAGTTTATCAGAAACCAGATGCTGATGGCAGGGAAGACAGATAAATTTCCTCGATTCTTCTTCTCCACAAAGTAACCTCTGGCAGAATGCAGAAACATGAGCTGGATGCAGACATTCCTTGATAATCCTTGACATGACATCACATAAATGAGTATTAAGCCCCTCCTTGCAGAGAACTAAAGGAAACAAAAGTGCATCCACAGCAGCCTTCTGCCGCGGTTTGCAAGACTCAATTGTTGTGGTTACTAACACTCTTGAAGCAGGTTCATTAAGAACCAGCAATTTCGGTAAGATAATTGAACACAGAACCTTGCTTGCCCATGATAATTCACTTTCATTAGCATTTACACCCAATAAATTCGTTATCAGTATCGAAGCAGTTTCATCATCAACTTCCCAAGGTTCAATCAGGCCCAAAACCCCAAAGGAATTTCTAACCTCTTTTCCATCTGCTTCGAAGCAAAGTTGGCGAATTTCATTAGCTAAATTCTCAGTTCTTTTTGCAGATTCACACTCTAAAAGTTTCATTTTCAAAGAACCCGCTTTTGTTCGAACTTCAGAATCAATAGAAACATCCACTTGATTCAACACTTCACCATTTTCTTCTACTTCACATAATTCTTCAACTTCCATTGCTTCATCTGAACCCTCATCTGCAATACAACTCACTGAAGCACTTTCTCTCAACTCATCAAATGTAAGAGGAAGCCATGGAAGAACAGAACTCTTACTATGACTACAACTCTGAAGACAACTGGGCAAAGCAAAAAACTCCTCCTCCTCTTCCAATCCATTCAAATTCAATGTAGAAAACTGACGAAAACCCGAGTCAGACATTTTATCAAGCAAGTTATGAGCAGATTTTTTAACCCAAAAATCAACCTCTTCACTACCATTCAAGACATTCTCAGCGAGTAAACACAATTCCCTCTTACAAAATCTCTTACTCTCAGTAGTCAGAAATGATAGTATCCGAGACTGTACTGCATCCGGAAGAGTCTGTATATACAAAAATCTGTCCAAAAAAACAAGAAAATTTTAGTAAAATAATCTGATAAACTGAAAATTAAGGAGAAATTAGAAATGGGGGTTCTTCAATTTTGTTACCTTTTCGATTGAATAGAAGAAGATGGGTTTGTGGAAATGGTGTCAATTGGTTTAGAGAGAAGCTTCAGAAAGGAATTAGTTGATGTAGTTGTGGTGGAATTGGTTAAAGAATTTGATGAAAACCAGAGGGATGCGTCAAATTCTGGTGATGGAGAGTTGAGAAAGATGTCAAACAGAGGAACCCAAGCTTCC
The DNA here is from genome assembly GCF_003573695.1 of Papaver somniferum. Taxonomy (NCBI): domain Eukaryota; kingdom Viridiplantae; phylum Streptophyta; class Magnoliopsida; order Ranunculales; family Papaveraceae; genus Papaver; species Papaver somniferum. Next base: position 141,747,612 of record NC_039367.1, read on the forward strand.
ATTTTTTTTCTTACAGTTTAAGGATTTGGTTCTTCAGTGTGTTTTGATTAGTTGTGGTGGGCGGTGGAGTGGTGGACCGATGGTGGAACAGTGCATTGGAGAAAAAAGCAGACGTCGTTTAAGATGGGAGGGTGTTAAGACTTTATGTACATGCAAGGCCGTTGGGGCACGCAGCAAAGTGATATCTAAGGTCTTAGCTTCGTAAGAATAATTATCCTAAGAAAGCTATTGATTTCAGACCTATATCACTATGTAATACTTCTTACAAAGTGATATCTAAGGTGCTTAACTTGTAGAATAAAGAATGTTCTTGAAAAAACTATAACTCCTTATCAAACTTTTTTTGTTTCTGGAAGATGTATAACTGAGTCTCTGGAAGATGTATAACTGATAATATTGTAGTAGCTCATGAACTTGTTGATTCCATGAAAAAAAAATTAAAAAAAAGAAAGGCTAGATGGCTATCAAATATAATGTCAAGGTGTTCCTAATCAGGTTAAAAATATAGTATCAAATATTCTTAATATGAAGAAACTGGCCCTAAATGATAAAAACCTAGGTGTACCTTTGCTTTTACAAAAAAACAAAACTCAATTTTTCCTACCTCTTTTAGAAAGATATGGTGATAGACTGGAATGTTGGCAAACAAAGTTTCTCAATTATTCAGGTAGAACAGTTCTAATCCAATATGTTCTTAGTAGTCTTCCATTTCATCATATGTCTGTATTTCCTATTCCTAAAACTGTTATAGATAAAATGGACTCTGTCCAAATGAGATTCTGGTGGGGAAAAAATGAAAAAATGGTGTTACTTCATAAAATGGTAAAAAGTTGCTCAACCAAGAGAATTAGGTGGTTTAAATATTAAACAATCTGAAATCATGAGACTGACTTTACTTGTTAACTTTCTTGGAGAATGCTCCATTCTCAAGATGCTTTGTGGTATAAAATCATGAAAGGTATGTACTTTCCCCTTACTTATCCTTTTAGTGATCCTCTTATTAATTATGGCTCTTGGATTTGGAATAGTATATGTAGGTGTCTGGATATTATCAAAAAATATGCTATCTGAGAAGTTGGTGATAGTATTCCATATGTATATGGAAAGATATATGGATTCCATCTATCCCCAATACTGTGAACATCTAATTTTATTCAAGTAATATGAACAGTGTTTCTAAGTTGATAGATGAAGACACCAAGTCTTGGAACCTTCAGTTGGTGAATGCTCTTTTTGATATTAATATTGTGAATGTTATTCTTAACATTAGGATTTCTTTTAGTGAGAAAGACTGTCTTAGATGGCAGCCAAGCCCAAATGGTGAATTCTCAGTCAAAACTGCTTATAAAACTATTCTTAACAGTAGAAATATGGAAAATGGTTTTAGTAAGACAGTTCCTATCTCTTGGAAACATTTTTGGAAAAACTAAGCTTCCCAAGGATATTCTTCACTTTCTATGGAGATGTCTTCAAAAATGTCTCCCATTGGGAGAGAACCTTGATAAATACTGTAACATCATTTATCCTGGTTGTCCCTTTTGTAATATGCACACAGAAAACATGCAACATATTTTAATGGATTGTACTTTTTCTAGAAATGTTTGGAATGTTGTTGACCCAACTCTCATCCCTGCTATTACTATTAATGTAAATTTCTATGAGCGGCTTTGCATCTACCTCAAGGTAAGCAATCAATTTGTTACTAATAACTTTGTGCATAAATGGTATGCTTTTATTATGTGGCATATTTGGAAATCCAGATGCAGGAAAGTCTTTGAAAGACAATTGGAAAATCTTGGTCAAGTAACTCACCTGATTAAAACAGATTATGCAGAATGAAATAGACTGTTTACTTCAAACAGTATAACTGTTGTGCCTAGTATCATGCAACCTACTAGGGAGTGGCATAAACCCAATAATCCTTTTATAAAAATAAACTGTGATGCTGCCTTCGATGATGTTACTAAATATGTAGGTATTGGACTAATAAGTAGACAATGTGTAGGTATCCCAGATGGAGCTAGATGTTGCAGAACAAAGGCATTAGACTCAGAACAGGCGGAAGCAAAGGCCATATTGGAAGCTCCAATATGGGAAAGAAGGAAAGGATATCGACATGTGCATCTGGAAGGCGACTGTTTGGATGTTATTAGTACTTTTGATGGCAAAATTGAAGCAATAAACTGGACAATTAGGAATTTGATAAATGGTTGTAGAAGTACTTTAAATTTTTTTAATAGCTGGAAATGCCCTCACGTGTTTGGGGATGTTAATCGTGTTGCACATATGATTGCAAAAGAAGGAATATATTTACTAGCTGAGGAAGAGAGGTCCAGTCAACTCCCTACTTGGATATTACAATGTATTCATAGGGATGTCTCCGTGTAACTTTCTTTCAAATCAATAAAATTCCTATCATTCGTATTTAAAAATAAAAATAAATAAACAACTAATCTCTAGAGTCAATCTCCTGACCAAGATAGACTTTAAATATACGTGTTCATTACAAACGATTTTTTGTAATAAACTTAAATTATAGTAAAAGTAAATGATTTTCTGTAATAAATTTAAAGCTCACATTATTAATTTTATTGTGTTTCTAGAATTCAACAACATAGAAAAATTATAATTTTCGATCTTTTTTTCATTAGTGAGAATCTGAAATTGTTATCACCTAAATGATCACCATCGATATCAACATCGAATAACATCGTTGTGTTGGCATCTTTACCCACCTTCTTCAAATATCCTATAAAAATGATCTTAGGGATTCCCAGATTCTTCCCTTTAAATAAGGGATAATTGTACTTCTTAATAACAATTTGAACCAAATGCTACACTTAAAAGAAATAATTCCTAATAGAAAATAGTCTCTTCTTTGATTGAATAGACTACCTTTCCAGTTTGCTCCAACACCTTAGAAACCCATTTAACTTTTTATATAACCACATTTTGTGTAAAACTCCAAATATCCATCACTAGCTGCCTTTATTTATACATATCCGATAAGGAGTCGCTCACTCAACTTTGGCCGTAAAAATGTACTCCCTCCGTCCATTTTTAAGAGTCCGCTTTGACTTTGTCAAGATATTAAGGATATCCTATAAAATGTCATGACTATCTCTTGATTAGCCTATTTAATATTATGTTATTACCAAAATTAAAATTATTAGTGTTAAATTTTTTAATTTGGATAGTATTATTGTTTTAGGAAATGTTGTAAAGAAATATTTTGTCATAATTTTTTTTGATTCTTTCTCATGTATATAGTCATATTAAATAGAAGAAGTATTAGGAATTTTGTAACTACCCATAAATGTTTTTGTTTAAAAAAGAAATGACAATTAATACTCCCTCCGTCCCACTATTAAGTGACCTATTTGATTTTACATTTTGTCCCACTAATAAATGAGCTATATCACTAAACAAGGAGGTATTTCTAAAGTTATCCTTTTAGTTAATTATAAAAAATATATGAAATATGCATAATTTGATAGGCATGTTTATATTCGTTACGTAGGTGTTATAAAATGCTTTTCAATGGTACGAAATTTGCGACCATCCGTGGAGTAGTTTGAGAGATAAATCATTTCTAAATTTCAGTAGTTATTATCCGTAAGGGTATAATTGTAAAAAATGCTTAAAAGTACTCTTTTCCTTACTTGTCTTAAAAATTGTGCAAACTTAAACTAGGTCACTTAATAGTGGGACGGAGGGAATATAAAAAAATATTGAATGGATTTTTTTCTTATATATGATGATGATATTTATGATTTCTAATTGAGTTTATATTAAAAAGAATTTTATAATTATAAAAAATAAAAGGTATATTTGATAGTTTAAGGGAAAAGTATGTTTATAAACAGAGCGGACTGATAAAAGTGGACAAACCAAAGTAGAAATTAGGACAGATAAAAATGGACAAAGGGAGTACAAAAGAATGTATTTCAAAAGTAAATACAAAAAATGTGATTATTGGTTCAATGATCATTTATTCATATTTTGTGTCAAGAGATTTCGCAACAGCCTAAGCTCCCATCGGTTTGTAGCTCCAGGATTGGAGCATGAGAATTACGGGCAGGGACGGAGTCAGAAATCTTTCAAAAGGGAGGTTAATGTATAAAACATATATTTTTTGGGGGGCTTATTGAAGGAATTTTTCTCCAAATAACAAAAACATCAAGGAATGTCTAATGAATTAACAAAATACAGGGGGACAGGGACCACCTCAGCATAACTCCGTCCCTGATTACGGGATGCGGACTTGACACGACATGGACATGTTATAAAATCAGTAGTATATGTTTCACTAAAACTTTATGATTGAGGCAATAATGCCACTGATGTGTCCTGACGGTACTTGCAAATCTAAACAAACAAGACATCCGAAACACGAAATACTAAACAAATTATTGAAAAACAAAAACAAACAAAAAGAACTCAAATTGTGAAGGCTATATGGTTGGTCGATTGGTGGAAGACTGGAAGGAGTAGATAACTACTTCTACTATAGCCTTTTCCACTATATGCGTCTTGGAGGTGAGAATCAACATTGTTACAGTTGGGATAACTGGGGCTGGGACCATTTTAGGACAAAAAATTGCACAATCGGAATGGTGGGAAGGGAATAACTCTAGTATTGGGTTGGAAAGGTAAAATGATTGAGAGTGGATTCATTGTTTCCTATTTGTCCCATGTTATTTGTCCCATGTTATTTGTCCCAGCTATTGCATTTTCTGGTGGAAATCTTAGAACTTCCTAGACAACCTAAGCACGTAACACTAAAAGAAAATATTGGGCAATTTTCATTGAGCAAACACTAACCTCCTTAAAATGTAATACCTCCATTACATTTGTGGCAATCGTTGTAATGTAATCAATGTCTGCAGCGTTACAAAGGTGGTGCAATCATATAGGGTTGGCATACCCCATTCACAACTAACAAACAAAGTCTCAACTATACTGATACGCATATCTCTTCCCCATCAAAATAACAGAAAGTACAGATACTTTAATCTCGATCAACAAACACAACTCCTTGTACGCAATTGTCTTCCTACATAAACCCTTCAAACCAAAAGAAGAAGAATCATTTCAATTTTTCACTATCAGACAGTCTTCGGTCAAAATTTGCATGTTTACTCCATGCTAACTACTGTGTACACGCCACTATACTAGGAGGCGCAGCAAAAATTTATAACCTCTCAGTGAGGGAACCATGAATCCATGCCCGGGGACTAAAAAAAATAATTCACACATTCCAACTGTGATAATGTACACAAAAATATATAAAGTGAAAGGACGCTGGATGCTGCTTTTAATTTCCTGTATAGTGACGGGATTAGGTATTTTAGATTGGAGTGACAATTTGGTACAGTAAAAGACGATATTATTAGACTAATGGCGAATTTTTCCGTATCACGAATCTTACCGTCTTATTCGCGTACGTTTGCAACTCCGAACCCAAGTCGCGTATTATGTGGCATTCCCGGATTATTCGCGAACCGTTCACGAATTTTACGTATTCCGAATGATACGTCCGCTTAATTCGCCATAAATTCTTTAGCTTTTATTTTTCAAAGACTCCACTTTTTGGGCTTTACTGCCTTCCGAGCATACACGACCGAATATTCGACGTGTTGTAATTTTTATGAAACAAAAACGACTGAAGAGATTTGAAGGTGAAGGTGAGAGAGATCTCAAACTCACTAACCAAGCATCTAAACCACCATACGACGTCCTCTTGGATAACTAATGTTGTATATATTATTAATATCATCATATTAAGTTTATTTTTTCTTTAAATAACTCACACATATGCATAAAAATTGGTCTATGACCTTATAAATACAAATTATTTGTTATATATAGATACCGAATTTTCAGATCCGAACTCACATTTATAAATCGAATTATACACGTACGTACGCCGTTCCGAATTACTGACGAATCACGTCCCGTTGACCGAATTTTGGACCGAATCTGGATTTTATAAAACCGTATAATACTCGTACGTTTGCCGTTCCGTACGTTTGCCGAATCCCGAATTGCTAACTAGGCACCAACCAGAGCAACAAAATATAAACCTTAAGGCCTATTCCTATGAACATGCCAAACATTGATATTTGGCATGTATGCACTCATGATGGGTATGCCAAACTCATATGCTTATATGCCAGTTATTAATATATAGGCATACACGAAAAAATTTCCTGCGAGCGATAGAGTGTCCATCGCTCGATGGTCAATACAGCGCTCACTGGTCTTTAAGTCGCCAGCGCTAGTCAAGCTACCGCTCGCCTCTCTGACCATCGGTTATCAGATCTTCATCCAACGACTACTATTTTTCCCCTCTATAAATACCTAATTTCAATCTCATTTCAACTCACACCATGATTTCTAAACCTCTCTAGAATTTCTCAGTCTCTAATTATTTTCATCACTCTTCCAATTCCTCGGAGAGTATGGATGATAATATGAACATTGCTGAGTTCGCTGAGTTCGTAGCAAACCAACGTGATGACGCAAATCAAACAGCTATTGATCGTGCCAATGTGGATAATGAAAATTGGAGAAGACAAATTAGATTGAGCAATCAAAATAGGAGAAGTCAAATTAGGCGAAAACCAAAATTCATTGTTGCCGAAGATGAATGTATTTGCAAGAATTATATTTAATTTCTTCTATTGAGGAGATTGTGTCCGGAAATGCATTACATCTCGAAACAATATGGCAAATGATTTATGGAAAATTTCAAGAAAAAACAGTGAATCTCAACAATCGTGATGTTTTAGAGTTGATTCAACGCTTCTGTATAATCAGTAAGGAAGTTATTAGGTTTGTTACTTTATTTCATCAAGAAGATCCAAATTTGAGGAATGGTGAATCGCTGATGGAATTTCAACAAAGGTGTCGCGCAGATGGTGCAACTATGATGGAAATTTGAGGTAGGTGTCGTGTGGAATATCATCGCATCTAGGAAAAAGACTTCATTAAACTTCGATATAATCACTAAATAGTCATTTTTTACAAGACATAAAACTAGACAATAATGATTTGAAATATAGACTTTAAAAATAAAAATTGGGACAATCTTCTTCATCTTGTTAATCTTCTTCATTTCACCAAATTTCCAATCAATACGCTCATGAACGGATTCTCCTTTGTTTTCCTTGCCTTCAAATTTGTTTTGCCTTGATTTTCCTTGCCTTGAACTTCTCTTTTCCTTTTCTTAGTTGCGGTTTTGACTTGGTTGATATCCAAAACTTGGAGATTTCTTTGCTTCTTACTTATTTCTTTGTAACTATCACATATCTTCTTAATGGCACCTTCAAGCACTATTCCCGAAAAATCAAGTTGTGTTGCCGAATCAAGTTGGGTTTGACATTGTGTCATTTGGGAAATTTCAAAAAAAAAAAATTAGATTGAGAAAGAGAGAAATAGAGAAATTTAGATTAAGAAAAGGAGCGATAAACAACTAGCCGTTGGCGCTAGAGTTAACCTCCAGCGATAAAAACTTTATCGCTGGTATTATTAAGAATATCGACCGCTAGAAACTCTGTCGCTCAGTGGTTTTCCCATAGCGGTGCAACTCGTTTGCCATGCCACCTGGTATGCCAAACAATATTTTTTTTCGATACCCATAAGAATGGGTCTATGTTTTAGATAATTTTAAATAGAGATAATTGACAAGGGGAGACAATAAGAAATATAATTTCCAGAGACTAGACAACTTGGCAGTTAAAGTTTGATAGATTATTAACTGCTCAAATCTGGAATCCCCTATTTTAACTCACTCCCAAACTAGAAGATGATAAAATAAGAACGAAATAAATGTTGCAAAGGAACTACTCATTCCGTTTCAAAATAATAAGCTGGTTTTATGGATAAATTGCACATGAACTTGGACTATTATTTTGAAACGGAATGAGCAAGTTGATTGATATAATATGGGTAGTCTATTATCCTAGGGAGGGCTGTTTTTTGTTACTCCCGCCGTTCTATTTTAGATGAATGGGAAGGTGTTTTCACGTAGATTGAAAAGATGGAAAGAGATTAATTTTTTTCCATATATATCCCTTAATAATAATTATTGAAATATTTAAATCTCCTGTTTTTTGTTCCTTGTTTTTTGTCATTGATTCGAATGCAGGGTCAAATTAGGAAGAAAGTGTGAAAATTATGGAAATCTTTATCTATTTTGATACTAAAAAAAATCCCTTCCCCTTCTAAAATAGGCTGAGAGCAACTGCAGTGGTGCGATCAAAACCAAAGATCAAAGATCAAAAAAAAGATCAAATTTTGGGTTTAGTCCGTGTTGTCACGTAACGGTCCCGATTAAAATTTGGTCGCGCGTAATTTAAATCTCCGCCCCAAAAAAATTTCATCGGGCGTATCTCAAATGTCCGCCCAATCAATCACCAGACACACTTTAAGTTTACGCCTATCAACAGGCGTACTTTAAGTTTACGCCTCATTTTTTATTTTATTTTTTTAATTTGAATTTTCATCGGGCGTAATTTAAATCTCCGCCCGTTAACAAGCGTACTTTAAATTTATGCCCAGCAACAAGCGTACTTTAAATTTACGCCCGACTATATTAGGATTTGGTATTTGGTCGCGACCAAATATGGTCTGGAATTTGATCTTTGGCTGGGATTTGATATTTACTCCGTCCCACTGCGTCACGATCTCATCCCAAATTTTTGGTTATACTCGTCCACTGTGGATGCTCTGAGGGAGTATATTTTTTTGTGGGCCTTTTACATTGCCGAACAAAACTTCCACAAATTCCAAGATGTGCTAACCTCCCTTTTCTTCAGTCGCATACTATAACTACGCCACTTTTTAGTTTTAACTTTCAAGCAACTGCTAGATTTTATTTATTCTCTTTTGACAAAATAAAAAAAAAAATAAAATAAAATACTTTTACAAGGATCAGTATGCTACTACGTTCCACTATTCCCTAGTGTTTTAAGCTCTATTGTTGTTGTACTAGTGATGTTTGAATTCTTCCATATACTCCACCGGACTGCAAATGGCAGCGAGAATTAGATTTAAAACATATAGTTATTAACAGAGAACCAACTCTTTCCTAGCTAATAAAATAGACAAACTTTGCAGTTTGCTCCAACACCTTAATTTATTTATTTTTTTTGTTAAACCTCATTTAGTATGGGCCTCAATTTCCAAATAGCTTTTAGACTTTATATGTATCGTGTGAGTAGTTGTTCACTCAATTTTGATGGTAGATCTGTTATATGGAAAATGTGATTGCTGGTTGAATGATTATTTTATGTCAAGCCTTTTTGCAACTGCCTAAGCTCACATTCTCAAACCCTCGATCTCTCTTGTCACGAGAATTTCCAAGAAAATGGATTTCTATTCACAATATAAGCCCTCTTATATACAAATCCTTGCTCCCCAAGTCTTAGAACTCCTAAAAATAGCCTCAAACCTTAATTAGGAAATCCTAAACTAGGAAACCACATAACTTGGGAAACACCCAAGTTATGTTCTAGTAAGTTCCGGAATCTTCACGGAACAAAACCCCAACAAAAAGAAACATGGGTCAAGTGTTCAAACGAATTACAACCCGAGACAAAGGGAAAATTAGTGACGCAGAATTACAAAAGACACGATCAACTCTTGGGTGGAACAGCACCGGCCCCTCCTCCTCTGAGCGACCTCGCGGCGCTTTTGCGCGATGTACTCGTTCACACCGTCCTTGATCGCCTCGGAAAGCTCGCTCTGATGAGCATTTCTCTCGTCCACAATCTGCTGAGAAAGCTGCTCGGACCTCGCCTCGGCAGCATGGAGCTTCACCTTCACCTCACCTTCGACCTTCTTCCACTGCTCCACCTCCTTCCCGAGATTTTTTACATCTCGCTCCAGATCCTTGGCACGACCTTGCTCGGCTGCAACAAAACATTACAAACATGTTAAAAATGGAACATGGCAGAATACGGAGAAAAAGCAACAAACTAGCTAAGTCCTAAGGCCGCCCCAACGTGCACTCTAGAGACCTGAAAGAATTGGCAAAACGGATTCTAACGACTCCACAGACTTGGCCAACTCGTCCTCGGCCTTGGAAAGCTTCAAGGTTAACTCATTACTGTTCATTGAATTCATCCGAGGGGCAATATTTCTTGTGATCACTCCACTCGTCCCTCTGACGATTATAAGACCCATGTAGCATCGATAACTGGGCTTGGGTCCACTCTAGGTCATTGGACAGCTTATCGAAACCCTTAGCCCTTTCAAGAAGATCTCGATTGGACTGCTCGGGCACATCTTTTTCCCTCAAAATTCGTCGTCGATCTTCGTGAAGATCTCGATTTTGAAGCTTCAGGCAGCCATTCTGACTTTCTAGATTATCGTCCAGTAATGTTTTCTCAGCAGCGAGTCTTTAAAAGATGCCCATGCGAGCTCGTAAATTATCTATCTCTTCGGGAACATACTCAAACAGGCGATATCTGTCCAACTCCTCTTGAAGTTGTTGGATCTCGGCCTCCTGTCGGTCTATCTTCCCATCCTTATTGGAAATTCATTGTCGAAGATTCTCCATAAGATCTTTCTCGATATCCCACTTTCTCTTCATAAGCCTATACTCCGAAGCAGCGCCTAGATGTATACTAGATATTTCGGCTAGAAGAATAGTACTTGACTCAGGATATTGGTACGAAGAACTCGATCAACACAACTATTGTAAACATTATACCTTGCACATCGGCGAGTTTGATCTCTAGATCACGGGATCGTTCCTTCTCCTGCTGAAGAGCAGCTTCCGACTCCCTAATCTCTCGTCGGCGAAGAGCATCTTCCAACCTCGACCGATTCAGCGACTACAGGTCCCATCCCAAGGCGAGTTTGTAGGGCCCGATAACACCAAAAAGAAAAAAATGCAAACAAATCACTTACCACATTATCAAAAACCGGCGCGATATCACGATACAGGGGCACGACAGCGATCATCTGCTCATCATTATAGGAGCAAAACTCCTCAGAGTTCAATGCGCCAAGAGAATCACAAATAGGGCCCGATATGGTAAAGGATGTCTGGGCACCCTACGGAGATCCAACAGGCTTCTGGGGCAGCCTTTGGAGTGATGTTTTAGTCGTCCCCTGAACACTTGACTGCACGCCAGGAGTCACAACAGCAGCCTCCTCATAAACCTCCGCTTCCTTGTGACCACCAGCATCCTCATCAAACAGCTGATTGTCCCCAAATATATCGTCCTCATCATCTTGATCGGGGATATCGATCACAACGTCTGAACTTTTCAGTACCACGCCCTTTGCCGCCACCTTCCCCTCGATGAGGATTACGCCTTGGGACCAAACCTTCACCACCACGAGTATCGGACCCCCCAACATCTTCATGCTCGCGCCTAGGGAACTTATGCATAAGGTTCAGCGTCAAAACACGTGAAGGAAAAAAACAGGGGCAAGTACATGTACTTAGAATAAAAAACTATATGTTTGTTACCTTCCCCATATCTTCGTCGACCCTTGTGCCATCACCCCTTTTCTTGTAAATAGCATCTGATTTGGTAGACTCGCCCTGAGGCTTAACCTACGACAAGAAAGTAATCAGTACCCCTAGACGATACAGTAGGAATCAAATAAAATGGGAAAAAACAACATACCTTATCATCATTAATCACCTAGAATGGATAAGGCTCTGCAGGAAATTGAGGAGGAGGAAAGCTAACATGCAAAATTTGGCCGCGAACAAGTACTGGAACTCGGTCCCAATATGGATCATTGGTGTGGCGAGCAAGCTTGTTGGAACCTTTACCAAGGGGATCTGCATCTAGCACCAATCTGTTAACACCCTCGGGCATGGATTTCTGACGATGAGGGCCAGCAATAAAACCAGCAATCGGCCGAAGTATAATCGGGAGCGTCCCCAGGCTTATAGGTCGACCAATAGGCCGTAGATCCATGACCCTCGCCTTGGTCTCTCCACTCATTCGTCAGACGGAAAGTGTTTCCATTCCACTGAGTCAAGGCCTGATATGGACGAAGCTGCGACAACACCTCATAGTAGAAAGGGCTGGCAGGGTTGTATAGAGGAAAGCGAAGGCCAAGTTCTAACTTCCCACGAGTAACGATGACCGCCTCGGACGATTTCTCATGCTTATCGACATCGGTCTTCTTAAACACACCCGCTTGGCCCGAGACTAGGGTCATTTCATAGCTTTGAAGATCGAACTCTTCCTTCAACTGGTCAATAAACTCATCATAAGACAAGTCTTTAGAGATTCTCTTATCATCCCTACATGAAAAAGAAGGAGAATCATCAGGGAAAAGGGAATTTATAGCACGATAATCGTGATGGGAAGGACTCTCAAGCCAAAATAAGGAATCAAGAGAAACAACATCGCTCTCGGAGAAGGTATCACTCACGCACATTTTTTCAGTCATTGACGGAGAAGAAGTAGCCATGACAAAGAGCAAACGAAGAAACATGAACTTTGATGAAGAGAGAAGTAAAAAGAGGAACCAACCACGACCGTCGCAAACCTCACCAATGGAAACAGCGAAGATGAAAACTGAGAAGATAAGAAGGTCACCGGAGTTAATGGCGTCAGCAAGGAAGGGAGGTGAAGAACAAGGAGGAGCAGCGCTTGGTTTCTCTGAAAATGGCGAACAGAGGAAAGAGAACATAAAGGGAGATATTTATAGGATGAAGCGCCTCGACCGACAGCAGCGGTTACAAGTCATAAAGGGACGTTTAGTGGGGAAATGCATGTCGGAATTCTCGGCATGCTCAAGGACGTGGGAAGATGGAACGATTTTCTTTCCCTCGTGTCGAGCACACGAGCGAAAGAAGGGGCATAAATGTAGGTGTAAATAATCCACATGGCTAGGTGGAGAGATCCTAAGCTATGACACACCGAAGAGGAAAGAGCGGCGAAGCACAGGATAGAACCAAATAACGCAAAGTGCGAGGTGTCACGTGGGTCGGACGTGACGGCCCAACAGTTATCGGATGTGACGTGTCCCTTATCCTCTGACAGGTCGGGCGGACGATCAGAAAGCACTCAGAAGACAAAGAAAAATGGTCAAACAAAGGAACGAGAAGAAAGAAGGGCGACATCGTGTTAACCAGACAATCAGGACTCGGCCTCGGGTGAAGAACTATCAAAGATCAAGACTCTATCGGCCATACCAGAAAGATGGGCAAGCACCAACATAGGTCTGATAGGGAACATCTAGACTGATGTAATGTGACCAACACTGTAATTCTGTTGTATTTCAATCTTGGCCTATAAATACAAAGGCTGGTCGAGGGAGAGAGGCATCATGACATTTGGAGAGTTTGAGAGTTATACCATTTGAGAAGGAGAGAACACCTTGTAACCAAAGAAGAGAAGTAATAACATTCATCCTTTCACCCCGTGGACGTAGGTAATCATACTGAACCACGTATATCTTTTTGTCTATGTTTGTTTGTGCACCTTTACAGGGACGGAGCTTAGTGGAAGCCAGGGGTTTCTCCCGCCTCCCCTGAAATGTTTATAATCTATTAAAAGCCCTAGGTAATTCTCATCATTTCTAAGAAAAAGCTCTTGTTATCCCCCCTAAAATGTTAATTCATCTGCTACCTCGTTGGATGTAGTCCACTACATGGCATATGGAATTACATCATCCCTTTGGGATATGTCGTCTTTTTCTAATAAAAGCAGGTATATATTTATCTTCGCACGTAACAGAATCCCTTGTGCATCATTGTCTTTCTACATAAACCTTCAGATCCAAATGAAGAACCATTTCACTTTTTATTTATCATTCACTCTCTGATCTCCAAAATCAAAACCCATTTCTCATTAGAAACCCTAAAAAAGTAAATTCTAATTCAATTTAATCCTCTCTAAACAAAGGGTTCCATTATGAGAAAGTTTAACAATCTGCCGGAAGAGATTATGTTAGAAATTCTAACTAGGTTACCAACTGAATCCGCTATAGAATGCAAATTGGTTTGCAAACCTTTGAGGGATGTTGTTCGTCATCAATCTTTCTCTCAAATGCACTCCAATCGTCTGAATTCTGCTGATGATTCTGGTAAGTTAAGTTTTATATTCTTGACTTATGTTCAAGGGGGTATATTTTTTTATTATACTGAGTATGATGAGAATTGTTATGAGACACCCTTTAGTAGAACAACAAGGATGAATTTAAACCTTCCATTTGGAGTTCTTATGTTGCTAGCTCATGTAATGGTTTAATTTGCTTCGATTCATGGTCCATGGCTACTACGTGTATCTGTAATCCAATCACCAGAGAGTATATTATTCTTCCAAAATCTGAAGGAAAATACTAGTTGACTGGATTTGGTTTCATTCTTTCGACCAATGGGTACAAGGTTGTCCGGATAAATGGGTTTGGGGGTACTCAAATGTTGGAATTGTTCAGATATATACTCTTGGCAGCGGTACTGGATGGCGAAATGTGGGAACAAGGGACGTCTATATGCACCGTTTTACAAATGTTGCTGGTGAGTTTGCAAATGGAGTTTTTCATTGGGTGGGAAAAAAAGGAACCACTATTCTTTCTTTCAATTTGGGTGATGAAAAATTTAGGGAACTCCCATTACCAGCACCTTGTTTGACACGACATTGTGTTTCAGATTTCGCTATCAAACTTGGGGTTTTTGGAGATTTTCTGGGTGTTATTTATTGTCCCGATCCCAGTTGTAGCGAAATATGGTTATTGAAGAATAAATATAAATATAATGACTTGAGCTGGAGTAAAGAGTTTAGTTTACGCAGTTCCATATCGCAGCCATCTGGTTTACGAAGACTGGTAGGCTTCTGTACTATAAAAACAGCAGAATTTGTATTTACGATCCAAAAGCTTCATCGGATGTGAGTTTTGGAAAGTCTAGTTTTCTAGTTCTAGCAAACCCTCACAAGAATACCTTAGTTTCCCTAAAAGTATTAGGAGAAAAATATGTAAAAACAATGGAATCAGGTGAAAGAGCAAGTTCAGGAGAGGAGACAAAAAACAGTGATAAACTGAAGAAGCCGCAGAACAAAGTAAGAAAATTTGTACGAAGCATTTTAAAATTCATCAATAAAAAGCAAGATATCTCTAAGTAAGTATATACTGACATCCTTCGTTAAAATTGTAAGCATTTTCTGATTAGATAACATGATGCAGTTTTAGAATTTCGTTCAATTGAAATTGTGTAGTGAATCTAGTGATAAACTTGTTAGCAAATTTGTTGTTTGATTAGGGAGACTATGGTAGGGAGGAAATTTGATGTGCATATATATATATATTATCTTTGCTTCTGTGTTAGCAAATTTTCTGTTTGATTGAAATTTGATGCTTATATTAGTAAACTTGTTACATCTATGAAAACAAAGTCTGAGAAAGTATATGTAGGAACAAACATGGAAAATGGATAGCTTTACTGATGGTCGTTACCTTACTTCTCAGCTTAATCTTGTATGGCTATCACTTTAATTAAGTTTTAATTAGTAATTTCAAAGTTCTGAACTGGTTTAATAAGAGAAATATAGTGCCTTAGTTCTGTGTTAGTAAGTTAGTAAATCTTATAAGAATAACGAATACTTTCGGGCAGAACCTTGTCATGGTACGCGAAAGAGAAACTATCATTTTTGATTTGCATTGACTGTCGCGATGAGAGTGGATATACAACAAGCCTAATTAGATTGTCCATTAATCATTTTAGC
This sequence comes from Papaver somniferum, assembly GCF_003573695.1. NCBI lineage: Eukaryota > Viridiplantae > Streptophyta > Magnoliopsida > Ranunculales > Papaveraceae > Papaver > Papaver somniferum. The sequence continues at coordinate 141,763,319 of NC_039367.1, forward strand.
TTGTCAAGTCCTCATGTGGAAAACTAGTTAACGGGTCCAATATGAATCTCAAATTTTGTGTGACTTAAAATATGAATCTCTTGGATAATGGTGAAACTCCCATGAGAGCTTTCCCTTCTTTCCTTCGTTATTATATGTCAAAAGAATGTCAATGAGTATCTCACAATAATTGAGAATACTGCATAGTAAAGAGAGAATAATGCTAAGAAAGGAAATAAGATAATATCTAATCTATTACACCCCCTTAGTCGGAGCAGGAGAAGAGAAGACGCTCAGACTAGCACGAAAATGAGTAAATAGCTGTCGTGGAAGGCCCTTGGTAAAAATATCAGAATATTGATTTTCCGAGGGGATGTGCAGTACATGAATATCACCAATACGAACGCGATCACGAACAAAATGTATATCAATCTCCATATATTTGGTGCGTTGATGTTGCACAGGATCACCAGACATATAGACGACACTGACATTATCACATTATACAATGGTGGCAGGTCGTAGAGGTAGATGAAGCTCAAGAAGTAAGTTGCGAAGCCAAGTAGTCTCTCCAACAGCATTGGCCACTCCCCGATATTCAGCCTCACCACTTGAGCGAGAGAAAGTTTCCCGACGCTTAGAAGACCAGGAAACTAGGTTGTCACCTAGAAAGATGCAGTATCCGGAAGTGGATCGACGGGAATCCGGACACCCATCCCAATCAGCGTCAGAATAAGCAGTTAATCCAGTGAGTGTAGTAGCAGACAGGAACAAGCCATGATCAAGAGTACCCTGAAGATAACGAAGGATCCGCTTAAGGGACTGCATGTGAGGCTCCCTAGGGTCATGCATAAACAAACAAACCTGATGAACTGCATAAGAAATGTCTGGTCTAGTGAAGGTGAGATACTGAAGAGCCCCAGCCAGGCTTCGGTATAAAGTAGGATCCTCGATCACAGGACCGGATGTTGCACTTAGTTTCGAATTGGTATCAACTGGTGTGGCCACATGATTACAGTTTTTCATAGATGCACGAGCAATGATGTCCTTCCCGTAAACTGAATGAGACAAGTAGAGGCCTGAAGATGAGAGGTTAACAGAAATACCCAAAAAATGATGCAGCGGGCCAAAGTAAGTCATGGCAAACTCTCGTTTCATCAATGTAATAAATTTGCCAAGAAGATGATCAGTATTTGCTGTCAAAATGATGTCATCAACATATAAAACAAGGTATGCCATCTCGGATCCGGATTGTTAGACGAAGAGAGAGGGATCACATACACTACCCCGAAAACCACAATTGGTAATGAACTTGGCAAATCGCTGAAACCATGCACGAGGAGCCTGATTTAGACCATAAAGTGAACAACGAAGTCGACATACATAATCAGGGTGTTCAGGATCAACAAAACCCGGAGGCTGATGCATCTAAACTGTCTCAGTCAAATCCCCGTGGAGAAACGCATTCTTGACATCCAGTTGATGTATAGGCTAAGAACGTGACGTGGCAATAGTAAGCATTGTACGAATAGTCGCTGGTTTGATAATCGGACTAAACGTTTCAAAAAAATCAACTCCAATTTGTTGGGACTTACCATTTGCAACTAGGCGTGCCTTGTGACGCTGCAAGGAACCGTCGGCATGAAATTTGTGGCAAAAAAGCCACAAAGAACGAATAACATGCGCATCTCGTGGCCGAGGAACAAGTTCCCAAGTATTAGTTTTCAACATGGCAATGTATTCATCTAGTATGGCTGCATTCCAGTTAGGGTACCAAAGAGCATAAAGGTGGGAACGAGGCAACGGAGAGATCTTATATTTGGACTGAACATGAAGATTGAGTTTGTGATTGGGGCAAAAAATGCATCGGGAGGCCCGAGTGACCGGACGAGAGGGAGGAGGGATGGGTGGAGCCGTAACAGTGGGAGGATGTACAAGAGTGAGAACTGGAGAAACTGAACTAGGGGAGGCAGATGGAATAGAGATTGTAGGCTGTTCATTTGAAGTAGTAGGAGCTGGAATAGTAGATGTGGTAGCGGAAGAAGTGGGAGCTGGACTAGTAGATGTGGTAGTGGAAGAAGTGGGAGGCACTGTAGGTATGCGCCTATGAGGAGGAGTATATGGAATAGGGGAACTGAGGACAACAGACGAAGGGGATGAGAGAGGTGCTGACGGGTAGGCAAGGGTGTCATCAAAAGAGTGGTGGATAGGTGAGGGAGAGGGTTCTGAGTCTGTATGACCGATGGGAGTAGTTGTTGCGAAAGGGAAGACAGTTTCGTCAAAGGTTACATGACGAGAGATAATGATTTTATGTGTGGTAAGATCGAGACAACGATAACCACGATGATTGACAGGAAAACCAAGAAAGACACATTTGGTAGAGCGAGGAGCAAGTTTGTGAGGTGTGGTGAAGGAAAGGTTAGGATAGCAAAGACATCTAAAAATACGAAGATGATCATATGTAGGTTGTCGACCATAGAGAGCAAAGACAGAAGATCGAAAATGGAGAATTTTGGTAGGAAGAATGTTATGAATATAGACGGCCATGTTAAGAGATTCGGCCCAATATTTGGAGGGAATTTAGGCGTGAGACATAAGAGTACGAGTAATGTCGTTAACTCGACGAATCATACGCTCAGCCTTGCCATTCTGGGAGGAGGTTTGAGGACAAGAGAAACGGAATACAAATCCATTTGTATGAGCAAAATTATGAAAAGAAGGGTTATCAAACTCACGACCTAAATCACATTGAAAACTTTTTATGTCACACTCAAATTGAGTTTTAACGAAAGAGTGAAATTCCAAGAATTTGGTGTACACTTGAGATTTGAATTTTAAAGGATAAACCCATAGATAATTAGTGAAATCATCCAATAAAATAAGATAATATCGAAAACCGGTTTCAACATGTGATGGACAGGTCCATAAGTCACTATGAATAATATCAAAGGGTGCAAAAGTATTGGATTTGGACTCAAAAAATGGTAATCTAACATGTTTGCTAACTTGACAAGAATGACACAGTTGAGAACATGAATTTTTATTACACGAAATAAAACTTAAGGTGTGTAAGACATCTAATATAGTTTTTCCAGGATGACCAAGCCAGTTATGCCAAACATCTGGCGAACAAACAACAACAGAGATAGGTTGAGGCAAGAGCGGAGTAGGAGGAGATACGATGGACTTGGTGATAGGATAAAGCTCTCCAGAACTGTCACATCGTAGAATAGTCTTCTTCTAAATCAGATCCTTCACAGAGAAATCAGATGGGTCAAACTCAACAGGCACATGATTATCAGTAGTAAACTTGCGGACAGACACTAAGTTTTTGATAATGTCAGGGACAACAAGGGTATCTTTTAGATGAAGAAGATGAGAAGGAAGATGTATGAACTTGGTACCACTATCCGTAACTGGTATACTACTTCCATTTCCAACTAGAGTAGAACGAACATTGCTAGAGTTGAAAACGTTATGCAGCGTACCTGGATTTTAAGTAAGATGTGAGGTAGCGCCGGTGTCCATATAGAAATATTCATCAGAAGATTGAAGACTCATGGAGCTATATGCCTCTGCAATATCATTCGGTTGGAGAACTTCAGTGTCCGGAGTGAAGTAAGCTTGGCCACAACCTAATCCAGGTGATCGTGCGCGTTGGGAACGTTGTTGGTGTTGTTGTGGAGGGCGTGGTTGCCAAGCAGGGGTTGTAGGGTATGGGAAGGGAGGCACAGGCTAGTAGGGATACCAGTGAGGCTGGTAGTTGGGCTGACGGGAGTAGGCTGGAGTCAGTTGGGCCGTGTGATGCATGCTGGGAGTTGGAAGGAGAGGTGGTTGGGCCGTTGGGCTTTGGGTCCAGTTAACATTACCGCTGGAGGGTGGTCGTGGACCACGTTTGCTGTTGCTGGGACGATGTTGTCGCTGATTTTGGCGCTGCACAGGGGAGACAGCAGCAGCCAGTGCCATCGGTGTAGGATTTAGAGTTTGTTGAGAACGCCTTATCACTTCCGTTCTCAGTTGAGATCTAACAGAATCAAAACTAGGCATGCACTGTTGAATGAAAGATGCAACAGTGTTGTGTTCCTCCGGAAGGCCATTGACAAGTTGAATAACCAAACGCTTGTCATTCATCGGGAAGTCGAGATCACTTAATCGGTCAGAGAACGATTTAAGTTTATCACAGTAATCATCAGCACCATTACAGTCAGTAAATTTAAGGTTAACAAACTTACTTTCAAGGGTTGCTGCGTGGCTGCCTTTGTTGTCTTGAAAGAGCTTCTTGAGGTGATCCCATATTTCTTTAGAAGTTTTGCCTGATTTGAGAACGGTGAGCATCAAATATTTGGCCATGGTAGAGAACATCCACTGGCGACAGAGTGCATCTAGATGTTTTACGGTAGCGGCATCAAGATCTGTTGGAGTTGCTGACCCGTCAATGAGACAAACTAGATTATGATCTTGGAGATGGAGTTCTAAAAGAAAAACCCACGAAGAATATTTATCCTGTTTGATGTCCAGGAGAATGGGTATAAGAGTTTTGATGTTGGTGACAGCAAAGGCTGGATGTAACTTTTTCGTTTCACCGGCCATTCGATTTTTTTTGTGTAAGAAAAGAAGAGGGATTGATGGATCGGTTTTAGGATGATACCATCTTGGATAATGGTGAAACTCCCATGAGAGATTTCCATTCTTTCCTTCGTTATTATATGTCAAAAGAATGTCAATGAGTATCTCACGGTAATTGAGAATACTGCACAGTAAAGAGAGAATAATGCTAAGAAAGGAAATAAGATAATATCTAATCTATTAGAATCATATAAATGTTGAGAGCATCCACGGAGTTGGGTAAAAAAGGTACATTCAGAATAAAACCCCAAGCGTAGTACCAAGTCTGGCATCCAGTACAGTTTTAATTTTGCGCCTGGTAATGGAGTGCAGATATGAAATCCTCTTGTACTAAATGCGAATTAAAAGGCTGTTTCGTGAGAACCTGACTGTAGGCAGAACCTTGCTGATGTATGCAAAGGGAGTGATGCTGTTTAGATATAGAGGGAGAAAAAAAGACCCTGTGTTTTTTGTGCCTGGATAGTTCCTCACAAGGTTCTTGATTCCTTTCTATCTGATATAAGATCCTCTCTTATTGGCCATGTTTTCCTATCAGCATTCAATTTTGATTTGAGCAGGTGTTAGCATTAGACCCCATAATTATGCCTCTAGGTACGTCATTTTTGGTCGCGTGATCTATTGACATTAGGCACACTTGTTGATTTTTCTAGCTGTTTGAACCAAGTGCCCGAATAGTTTTCATGTTTAATATGGTCGTTGTTTCTTCCTTTCTGTTTATTATTTCTGGCCACTGATCCTTGCAGTGTCACTGTTTGTTTTTTCATTTTCTCTTTTGGGCTTTTTGTTGTGTTGGTTATTACAGAGTAAAAGTTTCTCAAAGTCGATTTTGTTCGGTATTGCAGCAATGCTATCCGAAACTGATGCTGCTTTGATGCAGAGGTCAACCCGCACATTCTATTCTGAATTTGTCATGTTTTCTGACGATCCAAGGAGACAAAATCTCCCCTCTTTTTAGGCAAACAAGGACGAATAGAATCCTTACCCAATTTTAAAACACGGAAGGAAATTCAGCCGTTAGATCTTCTCTATATGAAATTCATTGGTCAAGTCACCACTCTATTCTTGCTTTCCATTTGGCTAATGAAAAGTTTAGTCAACTTCCAGCACCACCACCTTGTTTGACACTTGCTACTGTTCCATATTATGGTATTCAACTAGGGTTTTTAGGTGATTTTCTAAGTGCTACATTTGGTTACGTTGCTGGTGATGGTGACACATAATTATTAAAGAAGAATAAAGATAATAATGACTGGAGCTGGAGTCAAAGGTTTTGTTTCAACGGTCGCTTCTAACGTCCATTTTCGTTTACATAGACTGGTAGGCTTTTGTGCTGTGGTATTAGCACAATTTATAGTTAGTTATGCTTCAAATGCTTCATTTGCCAAAATGGATGTCCGTTTTGGGAAGTCTATTTCTCAGGCATCCCCTCACAAGAGTACTTTAGTTTCATTAAAAGAACTAGGAGAAAAGGATACAAAAACTATGGAATCTGGTGAATGAGCACGTTCAAGTGAGGAGACAGGAAACACTGAAAAACTCAAGAAGCTGCAACACGAAGTAAGAGATCTCTAGGTAAACAGGGACGGAGCCAGAAATTCCATATAAAGGGGGCGAATTTGAAATAAAATTTATTTAGAAAGAGCTTATTAAGAGATTTTTTTAATTAGTAAGAATTATAAGGGATCACCAATGAATTAACCAAAAATAAAGGGGGCGGGGGCCATCCCTGAGCTCTACATAGCTCCGTCCCTGCTAGGTAAGTGTAATGGTACTTATTTTTATTAGTAAAATTTTCAGCATTTTGACAATATGTGATGATATTTTATTATGTACGAATTACTCTCGTTGCTTTTTATTGCTTTGTCTATTGCACACTATGTTATTTGCTTTACTTAGCCTTAATATAGGATTGGGAATGGCGCAGCTCTATGTTACCCTATCATTATGCAAGACTCTCTGTTGATGCAATATGGGATTAAATGGTTGTTGCAATACCTTAATGAACCAAATATATTGTAATTCTTAAATAAAAGAAAATAAAAATTAATTTACATTTTAATTAATAACATTAGTTACAAAATAATTTGATTACTAACTTTAATGTTTTATAAGTCACATTGGGTCTCTTACATAGTAACCAAGACCAGCAGACAACTGCTTCAGAAAAACAAGAAAAAAGGAGACAAGACAAAGAACCAAGAAAGTCCGAAAGAAAACATATTATGTTTTTGAACCTAATACTCCAATCCGGACATATAGATATCCGATCTCCAACTGTAGCTAACCTGTATGAGTGTTCAATGCAATCTAGAGCTGCAACCAGGTTCTCCTGCTAAACAAATCAAAAAAAAAAAAAAAAAATCTATCAAAAATTGAGACGTGAAATGCTTAAATACACATCATGTACAAAACTACAGTCATTATTCAGCAAATTTTCCCTCCCTAGCATACAATGCAGTTCATCATATTCAAGTCCGAGAACAACACTTATAGAATAATCAAATTCAATTGTCAGCATTCTTTACTCAAGTCTAATTCAAGGTTATAATCACTTCAGTTAATGATATTGACTTCTATCCTTTGTGGTATAAGTGCACTACTACTGTAACTCAAAACTCTCAGACAAAAGACCACATCTTGAACTGTTCGGAAATCTATCCATTTCATGATAGTTTCTTTTCCCTTGGTAATGTCATGCTATAAAACCTGGAACTGATCGCGTATACATAAATGCTACAGTGTTAACTCTAATGACGATGAGTCTAGGAAATTAGCTAAAATTAAGAAATTGGCAACTGATGGGTTCTGATCCACAACATGTAGAGTCCTGATATGAGTCCTAAGCTAAATTCCCCTTTTCCTTTAGTATCTAATTTGTATTCTTGTAAAATATTATTAACCAACAGAAATTTATGCATTTGAGTACAATAACACTTACAGCTAGATGTTGCAGCCCTGTAGAGTGGATCTGACGTTGCAGCCATATAGAGTGGATCTGACATTGCACCCCTATAGAGTGGATGTTGAGGCATGAATACTTGCTCTTGAGGTCTGAAAAACTGTTCTGGTCTGAACATGAGGGAGGCCACATTCTCCATCATTCTCTTCTCAAACTCCTTAAATCTTCTATCATTTTCCTTGCTCATTTCTCCAATGATTCTCTCTGTCTCTTTGTCTTTCTCAGATATTATGTCCTTCAGGTCAACCACTTGTTGCTCCAACTCTCCTATTCTAGAAGAGTAGCCAGAACTAGCACACGACGTGGCATCATTTTCTACAGCTCTTGCACGTTTACGATGTCTTGTAGCTGCGGGTACTGCTTCCTTATAGATATCATCAGGGATAGATTGTTGCAGACCATTCTCATCGAAGCCATTCTCGTCTAAGCCAGCTCGTTCTCTCATCTGGACCTGTAAAGGTAGATATTACTAATCAAAATAAGTAATGGTAGATATTGCCAACTAAAACATGTGCAAAGATCATAACAGTTTTAAGTAAATATTGCATCACGACTTACTATGAATCCCTCGGAAACTGGGTTCATATCCTTTTTGGACTTCTTACTTGTATGGTATTCGATGAAGACGTCACCTTCAGTTGGCGTAACCCCACTGTTTTTATCGGTCTATCACAGTTCCATGGTAAACAAGAACACCATTTACTTCTATTTGAGTATACGTAAACTCAATAAGACATAGTTCATGTATGAATATGTTTTTCAGTCAATAAAATTTACCATTTCAGCTACGCTTCTTGCGATGCTCTTTTTACCCCCTGTGTGTTTATTTACTTGTTGACTTCGGATAATAGTGTTACGCTCAGACAATACCTTATATATACAAAGATCAAAATCAACTAAATATAAATGTGAAAATAAATTAAACAACTAAGTAAATATACAAGACTAAGATGATTCACCCATACCTGGTGTCCTTCATCCGTGGACCAAAATGTCACCAGATCCTCCCATTCCCTTTCATTTAACATATCAGCTTATGTCTAATACGATCTTCATGTTTTTCGTACGGTGTAAAGCCAGCTGCTTCCATTTAGCCTTTCTGTTCCTGAATACACCAGAGCAGATAGTTTGCAAGGTAGGTTTCATACGGATTTCATCCAACTCGAATAAATCCTGAAACAGTTAACATAAGAAATTTGTCACATATTGAACTTAGATTAGTTTTTCTTTTTAGTAAATGCCCAAAAAAGTTAACATAATATTGACAATTTACCTTAAGTTCTCCTATTAGGAAATAATATAGGAGACTATAATTAGGAGATATAATTTAGGTTAGTTGGAGTTATACTTCAAGAGAGTTGTAGAAGAGTTCTATTTTAGAGTTTGGTTTATGTTAGGAAAGTGTCTATGTTTAGAGTTTGATCTTAGTTAGGAAAGTTCCTTGAGTGATCGTCAAGTTTGTGAACAATATAAATAGGCTGTTGAGCCATGAAAGTTGACACACCGAATTATTATCAATGTAGTCTTTTATGCTTCCGCGTTTATGCTCTCCTCTCTCTTGCTCGATCCTTAACATGGTATCAGAGCGAGGTGAGAGGAAGAGAGAGGAGAAGGAGAAAGAGTTAAAGAGAATTCATGGTACGTAGTTTTGTTTCAAGTTATGATATTTTTAGGGTTTTTAGATTAAAAAAAAAAAAAAAAAGTTGTTGTTGTTCGTAGTTGAGTTTTTCCTGAACGAGAAGGTTGCAAAAGAAGACTTGTTAAAGTCGTGCTGGTGTGCGAAATTGAGCCGAAGAGATGCATCTCAGATGGTGAAACAGGGACTGAAACTAGCTTGATGCCATTGAATTCCTTTGATGGAAGGTGGTGATTGCTGTTGATATAACAAGAAAACTGAGATGAGTTAGTTGTGTCGTGAAGGTTAGGGTTATCCCATGAACCATAAGACAAGAAGCAAGTCATGGAATCTGTTGCCGTTAATTGGAGTCTTCTTCCGTTGACGTGCTTAACTGATGTTGTGTGTTGCAGTCAACAAAGGTGACGAAACCGATCCTGCTGTTCTGGTTAGATGAATTGAAGTATGTTGCCATGGAAGAAGATGGTTTTGTTTCGTAACGATAAGAACAATGAAGAAGAGGTGATTCTTGTGTAGTTTGCTGCTGGTAATGATGAAGAACGATCAATGATCGATCATGCTGCCATTAATGGTGGTCTGTGGTTGTTGGATAGGAATATATCGAGTATGCCATGAGGTTGTTGCTGGTGGTGATTAATGAAGACTATCATCAGGGAAACCAGCAAGGAAGTTTTTGTGCTGTCGTTGGTGTTCTCATGATGAATGGTGGATGAACTATTTTTAGAAGTTGTATTGGATTAGGAAATATGGGTATGACGTGAGGAAGATAGCTGCAGTCAAGATATGGGAGGAACTCTTGCTCGACTTGGGTCTATTTTGTTGAACTCTTTGGTGTTTGGTTGTTTGTTTTGCTGCTGATGCGATTGGAAACAACAACGAAGGGGATTGCAGTGGATTAAAGAGAAGACATGAATGGATGTTGGATTTCGAATCTGATGGCAGAATACTTGAGGCTAGATATAGTGGGATTCAGGGAAGTGTTGTTGGTGCTAGCCTTTGAACGATGATGATGCTGTGTTCATGTGTGATGGGTTGCAGCCAAACGTTAAAACATAACCTGATGGGATTATAGAAAAGACGGAATTGAAGGTTACAGAAAAGACGGAGTTGAATTTGCGATTGATTGGGTTCGTTTGTGAAGTTTAAAACCGAGAAGATGCTGTAAAGAAGAAGGAAAAATTGATGCTGCTTTTGATATGAAAAGATTGATGAGTATCCAGAATTTTGAAGAAATTCAGGAAGAACGGAGAACAAGTCTTTCATGAAGGAAGATGGCAGTAGTGAGTCAGTTTGACGAAGAAGAAAAAAATTAATAAAAAAGAAAAAAAATTTCTTTTGTCCAAGATGGGCATTCGTGATCTACATGCTCCATCTTGAGGGAGGGTATTAGGAATAATATAGGAGACTATAATTAGGAGATATAATTTAGGTTAGTTTGAGGAGAGCATAAACGCGGAAGCATAAAAGACTACATTGATAATAATTCGGTGTGTCAACTTTCATGGCTCAACAGCCTATTTATATTGTTCACAAACTTGACGACCACTCAATGAACTTTCCTAACTAAGATCAAACTCTAAACATAGACACTTTCCTAACATAAACCAAACTCTAAAATAGAACTCTTCTAGAACTCTCTTGAAGTATAAATCCAACTAACCTAAATTATATCTCCTAATTATAGTCTCCCATATTATTTCCTAATACCCTCCCTCAAGATGGAGCATGTAGATCACGAATGCCCATCTTGGACAAAAGAAATTTTTCTTCTTTTTTTTTTCAACGCTTTTGCGAAAAAAAATAATCTTCAGATCGTAGTTTAAGGACGTTTTGGTCCTCTCCGTAGTTTAAGGACATCTTTCGGTCCTCTTCGGAAGTTTAAGGACATTACAGTCCTCTTCGTAGTTAAGGGACATATTTCGGTCCTCTTCGTAGTTTAAGGACGTTTCGGTCCCCTTCGTAAGTTTAGGGACATTACGGTCCTCTTCGTAGTTTAGGGACATTTCGGTCCTCTTCGTAGTTTAAGGACATTACGGTCCCCTTCATTTCTTCGGTAGAATACTTCTTGTACTCTTGGTTTCTTGGTTTCTTCGATAGAATACATTGTGTACTCTCTCGACAACTCATAGGATTTTAACCTACTATTGTTGTTCTTTTTCTCATCACTCTTGGTTTTTTTTTTTTTTTTTCTTCACAACATGAATGTTGTTTCTTCTTCTCTTGTTCCAGTCACGCTATTGTTGCGAAACCTTCACACTTCTTTGTTCTTAATGATTCTCTCACAATCTTTCTCTTGTTACGCTTCTGCCACAAGCAATAACTAACACAAAGTCTGTCACACTTTGTAATTTTTCCAAGTTTCTCTCACAAACTCTTCAACCACACTTCACTTCTTCCAACATGTTTAACAGCTTTCTGCAATACCTCTGCCACAAAACTGTCACAATTTTCTTCTGTTACGCTTCTGTAACACGTTTTTCAGTAACGCTTAATTGTAACATCCTTTAGTCACACTACTCTTCATCTGTAAAAGTTCTCATTTGTAACACCAAACTGTTACAACCTATCAATAACATTTTTTTTTATTATCCAAGATGGGCATTCCTGATCTACATGCTCCATCTTGAGGGAGGGTATTAGGAAATAATATAGGAGATATAATTAGGAGATATAATATAGGAGACCATAACCATTCCTTATCTTCCTTGTGTTGTTCGTCCCAATGCAGTCTCCAGTCAAAACGCCGAGAGGTTGTAAGCAAGACTCCAATGCATTCAGAATATTTTGATCCGTTTTTAGACTCGATTTGATTCACATAATTCCATCTGATTTTCTCCTTTTATTTCCCTGGATTAAATGCTGCAATCGCTTCCGTATCTGGAGCATCATATCCATCTTCTACAAATTCCCAAAGATCTTGTGGGATGAATAAGGTTTTGATTTGAAGACTCCATAAATCGTAACTTTCACCTTCAAAAACGAGCATAGGGTTTTGAGAGTAATTGAAAAGATTTGAATTAGAACTTGAAGCCATATCAGGAGGCTCTTGATACCAAATTTGTTGGCACAGCGGAAAACAGAAGTGAACACGGGTATGTTTTGGAGCAACTTTAATCTTTGTTATTGAAATTGTTGCTTGATTACAACACTAACAGCAAGCCAATTTATAGGCACTTACAAAGGAACTGAAAAGACTAGGTATTAAAACTTCACTATATTATTCCATTAACAGAAAGATTAAGAGTTTTGTAACTCTTGTGGAAGATCAATCTAGAATATAACCTAAGGATTAGATGATTCTAGATCAAACTCTTGGACTACCTAAAACAGTATATTCAAATTACTAATCTTTTTAACACTCCCCCTTAATTTGAAATCTTCATACAGCTTCTGAAAAAGTTGAAATTTTCAGTTGGAAGAGATTTAGTAAAGATGTCTGCAACTTGCAAATTTGTATTGCAAAACTCTAGATCCACTTCATTGCTTTTGACTAAGTCTCGAATGAAATGATGTCGCAACTCTATGTGTTTAGACCTGCTATGAAAAACTGGCTTTCTTGTCATTTAGATTGTTGACATGTTGTCGCAGTAGATGGTAGTTCCTGACTCTTGTTGTTGTTGGAGATCATCCAAAACTTTCCGTAGCCAAATTGCTTCACAAGCTGCACTTGTTGTAGCAATATACTCAGCTTTAGCGGATTATAATGCCACTGTATTCTTCTTCTTTGATGACCACGTAATCACTTTAGAACCAGGAGAAATATCATAGCCAGAAGTACTTATTCGATCATCAATTGAACCTGCCCAGTCACTATCGGTATATCCGACAAGACTATTATCTTCTTCCTTCGAGTAGTTGAGACAAAAATTCTTAGTACCTTTGACGTACCTTAGAACTCTTTTTGCATAAGTATAATGAGTTTTGCTGGAGTCATGAAAGAATCTAGATAACACTGCTACGGAATGAACAATATCAGGCCTTGTGTTTGTGAGATAAATGAGTGAACCGACCAGGCTTCGATAGAGAGATGCATCTGCCTTTTGCGCTCCATCATCTTTTGAGAACTTTTCATTCAAATCCATGGGTGTTGCAACTGGTTTGAAATCACTCATACTGAACTTCTTCAACAAATCGGTAGCATACTTCTCTTGAGATAGTGTAATACCATATTGTGACTGATTCACTTGAATGCTAAGGAAGTACTTCATTAGGCCCAAGTCAGTCATTTCAAAACTCTTGATCATGGATTTTTTGAACTCCTCCACCATTTCTAAATTGGTACTTGCACAGATTAAGTCATCCACATAAATGCAGACAATGAGAAGCTCATTATTACTTATTTTCTTGATGTAGAGAGATGGTTCACTGGGGCATTTTGAAAAACCATTTTACAGAAAATATTTATCAATCATGGTATACCAAGCACGTGGTGCCTGTTTAAGACCATAGAGTGCTTTTCGAAGTCGATAAACTTTTCCCTCCTTTCCTTTCTGAATATACCCCTGCGGCTGCTCTACGTACACTTCTTCTTCGATTTCACCATTTAGAAACGCTGATTTGACGTCGAGTTGGTGAACTGTCATGTCGAACTGAGCCGCTAAAGCGAGAATTCCTCGGAATGTTTCCATCCTTGCAACAGGTGCAAACGTCTCGTTGAAGTCGATTCCAGGCTTCTGAGAATAACCTTTCGCCACCAAACGAGGTTTGTGTTTTAGAACTGAACCATCTTCATTAAACTTGGTTTTGTAAACCCATTTTAACCCAACAACATCCTTACAATCAGGCTTGTCCACAAGATCCCAAGTTCTGTTCTTGGAAATCATTTTTATCTCTTCATCAATTGCACTTCGCCACTTTTCATCTTTACTAGCAACTTCAAAACTTTCAGGTTCAAATGCAGCAAATACAACATCACAAGCATCATAGATTTCTTGTAAAGGTCGCATCTTTTTAGGAACATTTGAATCAGGAGATGATTCAAATTCTTGAGATGGTTGTCTTACTGGACTTGCTAGTGGAGTATGAAGGGTATTTGGTATGGTGCCAGATTCACCATTTTCTTGTTCTTCTTCAAAAAATTGAGGAGAGCTGA